>NC_081306.1:2487500-3112500 GCF_030435805.1 Mustela lutreola | reverse complement strand
AGCGTCTGACTCTTGGTTTCAGCTCAGATCATGATTCCAGGGTTGGGAGATTGAGTCCTCCACCAAGCTCCATCCTGGGGGTGGAGACTGCTGAACACTCTGTCTCTCCTTTTGATCCTTTCCACCTCTAAAAAACATGGGTTTATCACCCAAGACACCTAGAAATCCATGAGGTGTAGCTTAGATTGGTTTAATAGATTTTCGTGGTATGAACTGGGGCTACATTGGATTTGGCTTCATATAAGACAACACTGGACTGATAATAAGAAGGTCTGTTATTCATTTGTTCCTTAAAAATATGAGTATTTTAGGGAGGCTGGGTGGCTCAGTGGTATAAGCTTCTGCCTTCAGCTCAGGTCATGGTCTCAGGGTCCTGGGATCGAGTCCCGTGTCGGGCTCTCTGCTCAGCAGGGAGCCTGCTTCCTCCTCTCTCTCTCTCTCTCTCTCTCTCTGCCTGCCTCTCTGCCTACTTGTGATCTCTCTCTGTGTCAAATGAATAAATAAAATCTTTTTAAAAATATGAGTATTTTATTGAAGGTAGGAGAGAACTAAAGTAGGCAAGAGTTTTGTTATTATTATATGCGGGTAGCTAGACAGAAATGCCTACACCATCACGGATGACAGACTTCCAGCGTCTTCCTTCCACTTCAGACTGGATTTTGATGTGGTTTGGGTTTGGCTGATGCCTGATTTCAAGTGAGGGAAGAGGGACATTAACAGCTGAAGGCAAGCCAGCCATCCAGTCAGTCCATCTCTTGCAGGTGCCCTTGAAGGACAGTAGTCTGGGCCTCCTTCAACAAAGGATTCCTTTCATGGTGATTTCCAGAGATGTGGGTCCATGTGTGTCCCTCAGTCATCAACATGCCTCAGTTTCCAGATTTGTGCACTGAGTTCTTCTTTATCGAATAGAAGATAAAAACATCTACGTGTATGAAGGAAACTTGCAGCCAGTTTCTCTTTCATTTTTTTCATGCTTTAGAAAAATCTTTAATGTCATGAGAAATATTTATGATATTAGATCAAGGGAAAGATGAATACAGAATATATATAATGCAAAGCCAAGTTCTCAAAGTGGAGTAAAATAAACTAGAATGTTAACAATTACGACCTTTGACTATGGGATGAAGGGCGATTTTCAGTTTCTCATTTATACTACACCTTATTTCCAGTACTGTGGAGGGCTTACAGTTAAGACTGGGGGCTTCGAGTTGTGTCTTAGTTCTATCGCTTACTTGGATGAGTTAAATAACCTTTCAGAGACTCTTTTCCGTTGCATGTAAAATCCAGTCCTCTTTTGATTTGCTCATGGCCAAGTGTATTGCCGCATACCCACCCTGGACTTCCGCGCCCTTTCCCAGGTTCTGCAGAACATCTGTTCTGACATAAAGGCATTCTTGGGATTCTTGGCTGCCTGACAGAGGAGATATGACGAGTCTGCTAACTCTAGTCTCAGCAGGTAGAAGAGAACATCAGAGATGCGGAGACACCGCTTAACCTTCTTAGGAAGGGCTCCCTATCTTCTCATTACAACATAGTCAAGAGTGTGGAGGCGGATGGCAACTTTTACTAGAACCTCAGCCCGGGGAAGCAGCCTTCAGAGTCAACCCGGGAGCGGATCAGCTGCCTACTGAACATGTTCACCTTGACAAAGAGAAGAACCTTTCCTTTGTTTTGGGGCTCCTGACCTCTCCTTAAGTAATTCTGAGGACTCTGATAGATAGCTGGCATAGTCCGCTCAGGCTGCCATAACAAAATACCATAAACTGGGGGCTTACAGAGATGGATTTTCTCACAGTCCTGGGGGGCTGGAAATCCCAGATCGAAATGCCAGTCTAGGGGTGCCTGGGTGGCTCAGTCAGTTAAGCATCTGCCTTTGGCTCAGGTCATGATCCCAGGGTCCTGAGATGGAGCCCTGCTCAGCAGGGAGTCTACTTCTCCATCTCCCTCTGCCTTTCTCCCCTCAATGCTCTTTCTTTATCTCAAATAAATAAATACATACATAATCTTAAAACAAAAAACCAATTTTCCAGTCTACTCAGTTCAGTGAGAGCTCTTTTCTAGGCTTGTAGATGGCCATCTTCTCACTGTGTTCTCACATGGCTAAGGCAAGGGGTGGTGCCGAAGGAGAGAGAGAGAGTCTTATGTCACTTCTTATAAGATGATGGTCCTATCAGATCCAGGCTTATGACTTCATTTGACCTTAATGAACTCCATAAAGGCCCCGTCTCTAAAATCAGTTACATTGATATTTAGAACTTCAATATATGCATTTGGAGAGCACAAAATTCAGTTCATAGTGGTAGCACTAAACACTTGCTGGTCTTCAAAGACAAAAATTTCAGGAGCTATCCTTAGAAGTAATCCACCCAGCATCCAAGCCCGTGAGCTTTCCAACCCAATGGTCCAACAGAGCATTCACGTTCCTTAGTAATCTCATGTCACTACTGCAGAAGTTCCAGAGGGTTTTTAGTGCCCATTTGGCCACCATGGCCACCATGTCCAGTGATGACACCTATAGTCATCAGCTACAAATCTCAAATTCTACCAAGAAGCCAGGTTCCCACTGTGCATTGTTGCTAGTCTTTAGATCAGAAGCTACAGACAGGACTCCTGTCTTAGTGTTTTTAAGAGCAAGGAGGGGCCCCATGGCCAGGTCATGAGCCATGTATAATTATTTGTTATTGTAACCCTGAACTGTCATATTGCCAGTTGTCTTCTTAGAGCCCTCTATTATTTTATGGTCAGACAGGAGACTTCCTAGGGCCTTTATTACAGCTTTGAAGATGTGGAAGGCACAGCTTTTGTGAAATACAGCTAGGTTGATCAGGGACTTCACTGCTTTCCAGAACTTGGATTAATTTCCTATCACTGCAGTGTATTCAGTGCATGAACATGAGTCAAAGTAAAGCTTCCTAGGATGTCACTGACGTTCAGAGTTGAACCTCTCATACTCATACTTCAGGCCATGGCAGGGGGTTGAGATCCTCATCTGTAGCCGTGTGGATGAGGTGCTTTGAGAACACCGGAAGCCCTCTCCCTCCCCTACTGACCTGGGAGCCCCCACACAGGAAATAAGTGAGGGGAAGGCACTGGGAGAGCCCATGTTGGGCCCCAGCCCAAAGCCCACAATAGCTATGGAGGCTGAGCTTGACCAGCATCAGTCCTGGGATGAACGACTGGGCTCTGTAACATTATTTTAAAGAAAGGGGGCCTCCCCTCTTTGACCATCACACCCCCAAGCTATTGCAAAGCCCTGCTCATTTCTCTTTAATAAACTCCCCTAGGAGATGCCAGAAAATAACTTACAGTCCCTCTCTCCCCCAAACCCCTGTGTCTACTTGGCCCTTGCCTAGCTTTGTTGGAGGATGCCCAGAGGTCAGGAAGGTTTATTGCTGCCTCTTGCAACAAGAAATCTGGAGTAGGATTCTTCAGGCCATGTAGCAGGTCACAGAAGTCACCAGATCACATGTTCCTTCTGTCTCCAGGCTGACATCCTCAGTCAGATTTATCTCCCACCCTGTGGCCAAATAGGACATTACTATTAAGGCTATGTAGTTGCCATAACAACAAAGAATAATAAAAGAGATTCTCAAAAAGGCAGTAGTGCTCCTTTATACATTATAGTCCATTGAGGGCTGGTGGGAGAAAGTTAGGGAAGGGGCACTTTCTCTCTGTCACTCAAGAGCCCAGGCTCCTTCTATCTTGCAGCTCTGCCCTCCTCTCAGTCCCCAGTGTTTTCTCCAGCCAGGGAGAGATCATGAAAGAGTGACAACCATAACTGGAAGGTCTTACATGCCAAGCATGGACATGGAGAAAGTTACCGCTGTTGACAGTTAGAAACCTGATCAGAGAAACATCCTTTTCCCAAGGAGACTGGAAGGTGCCGTAGAGGTGTGTTACCTGTGCAGAAGCAAACTCAGATATTAGGGACCACGGTGGTCTCCCCCACAGTTTCCAAGTGCCATGTCCTCCTACAAAAGTGTTGAAGACCAGACATAAAGTGGGTTCGGCTGGCACAAAGGGAGCTGAGAATCGCCCTGGGTATTCTACCAACATGGGCCCGTGACCTAAAGCAGAGTGGACCAGCCCATGCAAAAAGGGGGATGTCAGAAACAGGAGCTGGGGCCTGGCATGGGGTGAGTGACCAAGTCAGGAAGGACAGGATTTGAGCTTGGTTTCAGTCCTAGTGAGCAAGTGTAGCAGAAGGGCCAGATGGCTGGAACCATGACCACAAGTGGTTAGACAGATTTTTTTCTTCTCTTTCTCACATAGACAGATGCCTTGGAGTTAGCTTCATGGCTCAAGCCTCCCCTAGAAGAACCCTTGCAGCATTGGGTGAGGACTACTACAAGGGAGATCAGGGTCAGTGTCACTGGATCTGTGGCGTGACTTGGTGCTGGGTGGTGAGTGTCTCAGGGCATAACATACTTTGATCACTCTCTTCTGTGTGTTTCTTGGTCTGGCTTGAGTATTGCTTTCTCCAGCATCCATTCACCATGTTCCTAGCCATTCTGTCTACACATTCCCTTTCGTGACTATTTAAAAGATGCCAGTTTGAGAGAAATGTGTTCAGAGGTAATGACCCTTTCTCAGCCAGTTCCTCTGGAAGCTCTACTTTCCCCCCATGCAACCATAGGCCACTTCTCGACCCTTCTAGAAAGAATGGAACTTTGGCCAGATTAGGAATGAGGACCAAAGTTGACTTTCTGATGAATTTCAAATCAGGTGAGAAAGGAGATTTATGCTTTCCCCGTGAGTACTGGGACCAAGGGAACAATGACTGTCTAGTTAGCTTCTATCTCATAGCTTCTTTTCTGTACCTGAAGAGTGGTTCTCCACCTTGGTTGTACGTCGGTCACCCGAGGTGTTCTAAAATATTCTAATGTTCATGCTTCAATTAGACTCTTGAGAAGTGGGATCCAGACACCTGAGAGAGTTGAGAAGATCCCCGGGGATTGTGATGTGCCCAGAAGTTTGAGAACCACTGTGCTAGACAATGTTCTCAAGTTTTATTCGCAAGGTCAATCCTCACAACCGAAGGAAGGGACCAAGGCTATGCCCACTCACAGGTGAGTGAAGCGAGCCTCGGAATACTGAGCGATCAGCTAGGGTTCCTGTGGCTCAGAGGTAGCAAGGCTGAGATTCAAGGCTGAGTCTGACTCCTGGGGCCACACACCCCACCTTGTCACAAGGCTGCATCTATAGGAAACAGGTTGTTCTGTCTGACAGCTGGAGAGAGAGGCAGCTAGCTCTGGCTGATAACACCCAAGATTGCTCCCAAAAGGTGTTCCCCTGGCTTTGTCTGGGGAAACCTAATTGCTGCAATTGTGTTATAAAATTATCACTTTACCCACGCAAATGGGCCAGAGCGACCGGTTGTCTATTCTTGTGGTTGTCCCAGATTATTAAATGAGCAGCTGCCTCCAAATATGTTTGCAGCCGCCTAATTCAATGGCTGCGTGCTCTTGCATATTCATGGCTCCCGACCCACAGCCCAGACTTGCAGGACTCCTCCAGTGGGGCTCTAAAAGTTAATTTATCTAGGCAATTTAAATAAATACACTTCCGTAGGCTTTAGTGACTCTTGCAGATTTCAGTGAGTACCTTGACAGAAAGGGAAGTCAGGGAACAGGGAGGGGGACTGGAAATCCACCGTTGGGGTCAAGGTCAAGTGCAGGAGGATGAATGAACTGTTGAAATGGTGGAAAGAGAGACTCACGCTGGGCAGGCACTTAGGATTCAAGCCCCACTCAGCAGATTGCAAGCGTTGAGACCTTGGGCAAAGGATTTGATTGCTCTAGACCTTGTTAGTGCCCATCTATAAAATGGAAATAACAGATTCACAGGCAGCATTCCAGAAAGATTTAGGTTTCCTAAATTTCCATCAGCTTCGTTTTGCCTTCATAGAATTATACCTCTAGGGTATAATTCCCCGTTATATTGACCTACTTCTATTTTCACCCCAAATAGTGTTTATCCCTGACCCTATTTTTAAAGATTTTATTTTATTTTATTTTATTTTATTTTTTTATTTGACAGACAGAGATCACAAGTAGGCAGAGAGGCAGGCAGAGAGAGAGGGGGAAGCAGGCTCCCCGCCAAGCAGAGAGCCCAATGCGGGCTTAGATCCCAGGACCCTGGGATCATGACCTGAGCCAAAGGCAGAGGCTTTAAGCCACTGAGCCACCCAGGCGCCCCATCCCTGACCTTATTAAGAGCATCCTGGGGACCTCAGTAACATTGTCCTTTCCTGACACATGTTAGGAGACTAGAGAACCTTACAATCTGACTGGTGTCTCCCTGTGCCATCCTGGTGGGAGGCAGACTGTACCAGGGGACAGTCCCCATGGAGGAAGCTGAGGCCGCGGCTGAGCCCAGCACGTCGGAGGTATTTGACCTTTGTTTCTTCCTCTCCTTCTCCTCATGCCGGCCTCACAGGGCAGGAAGAGCCTAAAATGGCAACGTGGGTCGAAGGTGCCTACAAGGTGCTGAGTCGGGGGGCGGGTGGGCCAGCTCAGCCCCCTCAAGGGAGCAGAGGCAGCTTCTGTGTTGGGGAAGGCTGTCCGCACCCTTACCCCCTGCCCCTCCACGGAGCAGCTCTAGGTTAGCCGTGTGGACTGGAGCCGGGCGGCAGGCCCTGCGCCCTGGCTGGGCTGCGTACTGGCGAGGCAGTCCTCCGCAGACGTCTAGCGTCTCTGGGCCTCAGTTTCTTCGTCTGCAAGATGTCAGCTCCGTCACAGGGTTCTCATGAGGATCACAAGTCACGCACGCACCCCGAGCTGTGCCTCGCATCGAGAAAATGCCAGTTGAAGGGTGGTTAAGGCTTTGGAGAGGTTTTATAAATGCCCAGGGATACTTTTGTAAAATGTCCAGCTTTCTCTTCCTCCTCTTCCTCCTCTTCCTCCTTCCTGTCCCCTCCGTCACTCCTCTTCCCTCCGCCGCCCCTTCTTCCCTCCCCGCTCCCACCAGCGCCATCGCCGTCATCCTGCACACCCGGAGGGTTTCCGAGGCCTCGGGGACCCACTTAGACGTCTTCGGATACACGGAAGGTCTTCTCTCCCCTCTCTGTGGGCGAACGAGTCCGCAGCTTGAGACAATAGGAGATTGGCACCAGCTCCCACGGCTCGAATGGGACTGAGCCTCCCTCCTTCCCCTGGACTCGGAGGGCACGTAGAACACACTTGGGAGTGGGGCGCCTGGGGGGCCCAGTGGGTTAAGTCTCTGCCTTCGGCTCGGGTCATGGTCTCAGGGTCCTGGGATCGAGTCCCGCATCGGGCTCTCGGCTCAGCGGGGAGTCTGCTTCCTCCTCTCTCTCTGCCTGCCTCTGTGCCTGCTTGTGATCTCTGCCTGTCAAATAAATAAATAAAATCTTTAAAAAAAAAAAGAAAAGGAAAAAAAGAACACACTTGGGAGAAATGAGATGGTTTCCCTGCGTGTTGCCTAAGGCAGCCCACCCCGCCCGTGGTGTGGACAAGGCTCCTGGAGCGACTCTGGAACCATGTCTGTTAACGAACGAGCTTTGCCATTAGACATGGAGTCTCTTCTGGTGTCTCAGGAGCAGGGGAGAGCACAGACTGAAGGGTTAGCGGCGTGGCCTCTGAGGCCAGGCTACCTGGGCTTGTCTTGCGGCTCCAGCCACCCCTTCTTTGGCCACGTGATGCTGGCCACAGCCCTCCACGCGTCTGACCATTCATCTTTGTATCTGAAATAGGGGGATAAGGCCAGAAGGCCCGAGGTGGTGAGGAATGAACCAGCCAATGCATGAAAGGTACTCAGCACAGCACTCGCTAGGCGCCAAGATACACAAGGTCTTGTTCTCACTATTCTGAGCATTGTAAGAAACTACAAACTGTTCCCATGGAAGGTGGTGTTTACAGTCGTGCAGAGATCCAGACACTCCCTGCCAACGTAGGCCTGTCTGATCCACAGCCTGCATTCAAATCCACCCACCATCTGTAGGCTGTGTGGCCTTGAGTAAGTTCTAAACCTCTCTGAGCCTCAATTTTCTTTTCTTTTTTAAAGATTTTATTTATTTATTTGTCAGAGAGAGAGAGGGGGAGAGCACGAGCAGGGTGATCAGCCTAGGGAGAGGGAGAAACAGGCTTCCCGCTGAGCAGGGAGCCCAATGCAGGACCCTGGGATCATGACCTGAGCCAAATGCAGACACTTAACAGATTGAACCCCAAGAGCCTCAGTTTTCTTAATGCTACAAGGAAAATTAGAGTAGTGACTGCCTCGGGGTGGTCGTAAGGATTCCATACAGTGAGATGGGAGAAGCCCCGAGAACAGAGCCTGCCACATGGTACACAGTAAATAATCACAGAGGTGAGCTCCTGCTGTCCAGCTGCGCTCTGCTCAGCTGCGTGGTGTGGATGCCAAGTTCTGGGGACACACACGACCTGTCTTCCTTTTTTTTTTTTTTTTTTCTTTTTACACCACCACACTGACACTAGTCTATCAGGTGATGTGCCCTCCCTCTTACGTAAACACACCTGGGGGTGCTCCAGATGTTTGCAGCTGGCAGAATCATGGCCCCCTGCCTCCCGCATCAACACCACCACCAGCTGGGTTCCCTACTCCTTCCAGGCTTGGGGACCTCACGGCTCTAAGCACAGCAGGGTGCTGCCGAGGCCCGGCAGGGAGGGTCTGAGCAGGCCAGGAGGAGAGGAAGGAATCCCATCGGAGTGTCTGGGAGTGTCTGGCTTGCCTTCTGCTCTCTCTCAGGAGAATCATAAATTACCTCCCTTTACTTGTTCACCACTGTTCCTGTGGAAATTAAATTCACAGCCTGGATTTTAAACCCTTGCTATTGTTTGGCTGAAGCTGGGGTTCCCCACCCCCCCCTTCTCTGATAAATAGGGCATTTTAATAACATTCACAGCACGACGAGAAGTTGGGAGAATATCCACATGGCTCTGCAGGTGTTGGATTCCTGGGGCACTGCTGAGATGGAGTCTTGTCACCACTCTCTCCTGGAGAGTGACTAATGCTTACCAGGAGGCGGCAGACGGGGAGGGGTGGGGGAGGGGACTGCCAGCCAGGAGGAAGCCAGGACCAGGACTGGGGGGGGGGAAGGGGGACAGGCAGCCCCACAGGGGACAGCCTGGACATAGAGGTTCTCCCTGTGGTTCTTTTTCTCTCCATCCTGTCAAGGCTCTGCCTCCTCGCTGCCAGAAAGATAACAGGGTGATGGAATGTTCTCCATCCATCAAGGGACAGCACATGGGCAGGGGGCTGTTTTTATTCCTTGTGGGGGTGGGGGTTGCCCTCTGATGTTTGCAGGCTTGGGCTGGCTCCTGCTCCGGGTGGGGTTCTGCGGGGGCTACAGAGATGAATAATACATGGTCCCTGCCCTGTCCCTGCCCTTGACCAGCTCACAAGTCAGTGGGTCCAGCTCACAAGCCAGTGGGGAGGACAGAGGCGCGCTCCCCCTGGAAGAGCTCCGTCACCACTGAGTGACCGTCCTGGAGCCTGGCACTGTGCTAAGCCCCGTCGACTTACTGATTCCACTCGAGTGTCGAGTATGTGCCGAGAATGGGTGTCGAGTGAATGAGACAACGGCCTTCAACCTTCGTGGACTTGGTGGTGGGTGTCGAGGAGGGGGTTCGACAGGGAATACACAAAGAGATCCTTAGTGTATCTGCCATGGGAATTTAAAGTGCACAGTAAGTGGAAGGGACCCAAGTGTCGTTTTATTCTGAGTAAGTCTGAGAAAGCCTCACCAATGAAGGAGAGGAATTAGAGAGTGATTCCCAAGGGGGCTATCTAGCAGGGGGGAGACCCTTCTGGGTGGAGGACATAGCAGAGTGCAAAGGCCCTGAGGCATGTTTTAGACTATCCAAGGACCGTAGCCAGGAGGCCACGGGGCTAAAGCAGAATGGAAGGGGGGCAGAGAATGGGAAGGTTGGCCAGAGAAGACTTACAGGCCCAGGGAAGGATTCTGGATTGAATTCAGAGGACACTGGACATTTTCTGGGGGATTTCCAAACCAAGGAGTAGCATTCGTTGGCTTAAATTTGCCGAGAATTACCCTGGCCGCTGTGTGAGGACTGGCCTGCCAGGGCAAGAGGAGCACCGAGGGACCCATTAGGAGGTCCTAAGGCACAGGTGCTATATTGCTACTGTGTAGATCAGAAAAGCTGAAGTATGAAGCTGAAAGCTAGCCACGCTTTTGGTCCTAGTGGGTGGAAAGGCAGGAGACAGAGCCAGGATGTTTCTGCCATTAACCCCTGTGGTCCAATGTCTCCCCAATACTGACAGCAAAGGGCAAGACGAAATCTTCTTTGAATGCATTTCATGCAGCTGACCTTGGAGGTTTAGAGCAGGGAGCAAAGTTCGGCTGTCGGAGGACACATCAAGGGAGGGGTTCTCTTGCAAGGGGCATTGGTGGGCTGGCCCTTCTGGGAGCGGGCGCCTTCGGTCATCCAGCGCCCCCGGTGCTCCCCAGAGAGACATGCACGCAGAGCCCTGGAGTGGAGAAGGGAGGATTGAGTGGTTCAGGGAGACCGGAGTTTGGGGAACCTCCCCAAGAGGGGAGGGGACAGGAAGCAGAATAGGAAGCCAGGGCATAGCTGGTGTCAAACGTTAGACCGAGGAGTAACTGGAAAGATACGTGATCTCAACTTGCAAGCAGTAGAAACGGATTGCGCAAGAGAGGACAGAGGGGACGACCCCCTGGGAACGTGAGGGTGTTCCCTGACCTCTGGGCTTCCATAACTCTGTCGCGTCAGAGCCTCCCCGGGGCAGTGCTGGAAGGTTCTTGGGGTGGGATTCATGCAAACGTGGAAGATTGAGGAAATGATGGAGTCCCTGGTGGAGGTAGGAAAGACAGGAGAAAGAAACTGTTTTTTATTTTAAAAAAAGAAAACAAACAAACAAAAAACTCGAGTTCACCTGATTTTAGACGTGCTGAGACAAAAGAGCGAAGAAGGTATTTTCGTAGCGTCCTTACAGCGTTTACAACCAACCGTTCTAAGTCCGTTGGACGTGCGTCCCAAACACGGACCATTCAATACTCATAACCCTCCTGGCGGGGAGGTGAGGTTTCCTATGATTATTCCCATTTTGCGGACAAGGTCCTGAGGTACCTACGGATAAGGAACTCGTCCGCTGTCGCATAGCTAGTGAGCATCAGAGCCTGGGTTCAAACCCGGAAAATTCGGTGCCAGAGGTCATTCTTCAGACTGCTGGGTTATGACACTGTCCTTGTGAATGTCAGTAGCAAACCAGTGATCTGCAGATGACTGAGTTCCCATATTTCTTGACTTTGACAAAAGAAAATGACTCCTTTTGTCCATCAAGCCTCTAATTTTAGGGACATCCAGATTTACCTAGATATATATGCTGCCAATCACCAATAAATTGAAAGTGTCTACTAGTTCCTCCGGTTGCCGTGTCCCACCCGTTAGGACTAGAATCATTGCCACACCCTGTTCACCATTATGTTAATAGTGCCTATAACAACACCTGGAGTGCAGTTGCTATTCAATAAGTTTCGTGGTGTTAGTGTGGTCTCCTGCCAGGGCCAGATCCACATTTGTCCCACCTCTTGAATCCCGTCTTCTTCCAGTATCCTATGGTGGTTATAAACTCAGGGGTCTACAGTCAGACTTCCTGGGTTTGAATCCTGGTGCTGCGATTTGCTAGCTGTGTGACCTTCTGCAAGTTACTTAACCTCTCTGTGCTTTGGTTTCCTCATCTATAAAACATGGTTGATAATAGTAACTACCGCATACTATTGCTGCCAAGGTCCAATGAATGGATACATAAAACGCATGGAAAACAGTGTTCGCATGGAGTAGGAGGTGAGGCGTGAAAGACAGAAAAGGAAGGAAACAAGACAGGAAGGAGAAATAGCAGGGGAAGAGGGGGAGGGAGGAAATAAACTGGTTTAACATTTTTTTACAAAGAATTCCTTTATTTATTTGACAGAGATCACAAGGAGGCAGAGAGGAAGAGAGGGAGGAGGAAGCAGGCTCCTCGCTGAGCAGAGAGCCCGATGCGGGGCTCGATCCCAGGCCCCTGAGATCACGACCTGAGCCAGAGGCAGAGGCTTCCCCCACTGAGCCACCCACGTGCCCCTGGTTTAAAAAATTTTCAGGGGCACCTGGATGGCTCAGTGGGTTAAGTGTCTGCCTTTGGATCAGGTCATGATCCCAGGGTCCGGGGATCAAGTTCTGTACCAGAGCCTGCTTCTTCCTCTGCCTCTCTCTCTCTCTTTCTCTGTGTGTGTGTGTCTCATGAGTAAATAAATAAATAATCTTAAAAAATTTTTTTTTTAGAAAGGAACACCCTGCAGACAATTTTTCAGAGAGACCAGTTCTGTTCCCCTTTGAGTTATAAAAAATTATATATGTGTATCTGGAGGGATGAACTCATTGGCCAGGGTGTCAGACTTTCATCCCTGCTGAGTCTGGCAATCATCGGGCCATAACCCAGAGAACTGGATCCCCACTTGAGCACAGTAGACTCAGAATGACTGTCCAATTGTTTCTTGTCACAGATGAGGAAACTGGGACCCACATTGACTCATGTCATCTAGGGGACAGGGCGGGGGGGTGGAAAGCTGCAGGTAAGACCCAGGTGTCCTAGCTTCTAGTCCTCTTTTCTTTTTCCACACGATAGAGAGAACTAGGGGGGGAAAAAAAAGCTTTTTACCTCTGACCTTCCTGCTTACTCATTCCCAGAAGTCAGAGGTAGAGTGTGTCACCGGCCTTCAAATAGAGGGAAGCCCTCCCCTGAGGCAGGAGCAGGGGAAGGTTGGGTGCCTATGGCTGCCCACGACTCAGGAGCTGACATCAGCTCAGCTGCGTGCATGTTGTGCTAAATCCCAACGTGCAAGGACTGAAAATCACCGGGTTACTTTGCAGGAACAGCAGTTTAATAAGATTAGGAGGAGTTGAGAACCCTTGTTACATCCAAAGCAATGATATGAAAAAGTCAACATGCAGCAGAGAATTTGCAGTGGAATTCTGAAGTCGGCAAGTGGAGGACACGTATTTTGAGGCTTTGGAGTCCAAGCGCCTGACTTTGGCTGTGCGAAATCTACTGCTTTCAGTAGAAAATACAGTTGCTCTTTGCATATAAGGCCTTGCTGTCCTTAGAGACTAATTACAGAGCCACATCACTATTTGCATCAGGATACCCAATGTCCTATCCTATATATAGATCTGGTCTATATATAGTCAGCGCCACTGAGCTCTGAGCCCAAAAGCATTTAGTGTGTCTTGAATTTTAACCCAATGAGGTTATAATCTAAATAAATTATGTCAGGTGGAAGATCATTAAGTTGGCCCATTGTTAGGAGAACATAAGGAAAATTTGTCCATAATCAGAATTAAGAATGTTACCCAGTTATGACATGGCCCACCAGAACTCCCCAGGGAGAGTGGTCAGCTCTGACTTAGTGAGTTATACATCAGCCTTGATGTCCAACAAGACCGTGTTGCTCATGGCAAAGTGAAACCTAAGTGGCAATGGAAACACTAGGTGGCAGAAGACTTGGTGTGTTTAAAGAACTAAAAGAACACTTAATAGGTGAAATACAATGGATATACACGAGAGCATAATCCTGTTACAGCATAATCTAACGACAGTCAGCTCGGGAGGGAGGGGACAGATCTCTTGATCTCAGAACCTTGTAGTACATAAGGGATTTGGATTGTAGCTCAAGAATCCTGGGATCTTTGGGGGATTTTAGACAAGGAATGGCATGAATTGGTTTATATTTTTGAAACATCACTCGGGTGGCTAGGTGGAGAAAAATTGCAAGAAACATGGAAAAAAATGAAGGCAGGGGACCAGCTCGAAGGACATTGCAGTAGTGCAGAAGTAAGATAACTAGACTTTGACTAGGATTATAGAAATGGGACTGGAAAGTGGTGGACAGTTGAATGGTTGGGTGGGTGGATGGGTGGATGGATGGATGGATGGATGACTCATTGATGAGTCACTCTAAGGAAAAGCACAGTTTGTGGCCTTTGTCCTTGATTTTTTGCTGTTCAAATATAGAGAGATTGATTTCCCTGAAGAAGCTCATTGACTAAGGTTTTCTCAGACAATAGAGAGCAAGTGAAAAATGAGAAGCAAGAGGCTGTTGGTGTATATGAAAAACAAATGCTATGCCACCCTCATGGTGCAGATGAAAACATTCTGGTTCTCAGAGGAAACATCTGGCCTGTGGACATCTGGGGAGGCCGGGAGCAGATCTAGATTCCCACTCTGCTGACCCCTGTTGTAAGAGTCCTTACTCGACTGGATATGACTGTTGCCATACTGTTGTGCACCCTTTCCCACTAAGGAGAGAAGCCACCTGTTACTGCCTTTAGTTGTGGTGACACCTTGCCAAGGCTGATGGAAGTCAGCACTGCGCACGGTCGACCAAAGGAACAGCGCCACTGAGGAAAGAGTGTCTTGAGGACCCCTCTGGAGCAAAATGGGGGCAGGAAGGCCCAGGCTACTCTTCCACAGAAGAATCTGTGTGGAGAAGAATCCGGGAGTGGAAATAAAAGGTCGGTGCCTGTGTGGATATATGTGTACCCACATCTAGGGACAGAGAGAAACCAAGTCTTTCAGAAAGAGGATTCCAAGTTCGGTCACTTCAGGGGTCAGGGTATGTATTGAGTAACAAAGACGAGCAGAGTGGAGGAAAGGAGAGAACGGATGGCAGGGCAAGGGTTGCTGCCTGTGGACAGAAGAGGTGTATGGGAGTGTGGGTGGCTGTGCACATGTGTGTTTGTGTTTTGAATTCGTGTGTGTGTGTGTGTAAACGAGAGAAGCACCTTGAGAGATATCTCTGAGGATTCTCATTTCAGAGGTGTGTGCGCTTTAGGGAGGGAGGAATGGAGCCATTAGTTCTGTCTTTTTGGAGTTTGGGTCCCTATGGCTTGTGATGGCAGTGGGACGGAATTGGGAAGAGGGAGAGAGAAGGAGACAGGTGGAGAAAGAGAAACTTAGAGTCAGAGAAGACAGAGGCAGAGACACCAAGGGTCACAGGCCTTCTCAGAGGCTGTCAGCAGCTCGAGGCCCATCCCCCACCTTCCCCGGGGGGAACCTCCCTTTTCCCAGAGTGTTTTTAATCCCCATGGCACTGTGATTACCCTACCTGTTTTATGGTATGTCAGTCCTCAACACAACTAGAAATGGCTTAAGAAAGACCTTATTGTTTTTTAAAGCCACTAAAAGCTTACCTTCCTCTGGTTCTGCTTTCTCTCTAATGCGGTCTCCGAGAGGTTGATGGATTCTCTTCAGCCCATCTCTGTTCTATGGTGAGGTGGCAAGGCCTCTGGGTTATCCCAGGAAGGAGGGACAGGCTGGGGAGGGGAGAGAGACTTTCCATTAGATCATGGCCCCAGGTCTCCCAGGAGAAAAATGGAGACGATAGTGACAAGACATTTTTTGCTCTCTCCTAGGTGACTCTGGGAGGGCAAAGTAAATAAATCTCTACTCGCCAAGAGTTCCCTGGAAGGCAGACTTTATAGAAGCCATGGAGGGGGCGGTGGGAGAAGGCATGTTTAGAGAAGGGGCAATATTTAGACTGAGAATTTCATTTGAGGAGGCACAGGTGACAAAAAGCCTGGAGTGATGGGAGCTGGCTGCCATGTTGTGGATTTGGTCTGTCCTTGGTCAGACTCTTCTTGCAGAGTTGAATTCCAGCCATATTCAACCCTACTGGAAGCATGAACATCCAGCCTTTCTGCTTTTAATATCATTTACCACGATCTGTGATTTACTTGGGAATTGCAGTGGTTCTGTGACAAGAGAAAAAGCTATGAAAACATGCACCATGGGGACTCCTGGGTGGCTCAGTTGGTTAAGTGTCTGCCTTCGGCTCAGGTCATGATCCCAGGGTCCTGGGATTGAGCCCCGCATTGAGCACCTTGCTCAGCGGCGAGCCTGCTTCTCCCCCTGCTTGTGCCCTCTCTCTCTCTCTCTGATAAATAAAATCTTTTTAAAAAAGAACATGCACTGGGGTCTCACAAAACCCCATTCCCAGAGGGAGGCAAGTGCCCTCAGTAAGCACTCATGGAAACCTTACAATGGGCCTGGAACTAGGGTGGGTGCTGGGCTCAGCAGCGAAGGCCTGCCACACCAGGTCCTGCTTCCACAGAGCTCATGGCTACATGGGAAAAAATAGATCAGAGGCGAGCTACTGGGTTAGATGATGAAGGTAGTGGTAAGAGATGCATAGAAATGAGAGCAATCAATTCAATAATTAGTGGGTCACTGGGATCATTGTTTAGATCAGCACGTCAAGAAACGCCCATGGAGGAAGCATTATTTGGGCTGAAATCTAACTGATGAGAAGGGACAGGTAGAAGCTAGAAGGTTACCAGAAGAGCATGAGATTTCTTTCTGAGTGCAACCAGAAGCCACTGATGGGCATTAGAGAAGGGAGAGGATCTGGACGCAGAATAGGAAGTAGATGGCAGGGGTTTGCCCATAGCAGGAAGCTAGGGGGAAGGTAGGAGTGCACTACAGATGTCCAGTCACAGTCAGCAGTGCCTCGGAGTAGGGTTCTGGAGATGGTAAGATATCCTTGTCTCTACACCTGACAGAATGGCTAAAATTACAAAGACTAATGATACCAAGTGACTGCAAAAAAGTACAACCATTTGGGACTCTCAGGCACTGCTGGTGGGCATATGAATTCGTATAAACAGTTTGAAAATTGCTTGACAGTATCTTCTAAATCTCAAGATACATCGATCCCACCACTCAGGAAACTAACTCCTGGGAATGCGTCCAGCTCACAAGCATAAAATGTAAAAGGATGTGCCCCAATAAGTACATACCTACATAAATAAAAGAATTTATAACAGTTTTCTTCATGGAGGCCACAAACTAGAAAACCAAATGTCCATCAGCAGGAAAATGGGTAAGTATATGAGCTATTAAATCACCCGATCACATGCATGAAACTCAGATAGATCACACTGAGCAAGACAAGCCAGTTGAAGAAGAGTATCCATTTTTAAGAGTCCATTAATGTGCAGTCAAGAACAGATGATAGAGGTCAAAAGAGTAGTAACTTTCAGAAGGATATTCACTGGGATGGGGACACAGAAGAGCCTTCTGGGTTGCTGGAAATGTGTATCTTGTGAGTGGTACCAGAGGTTCATTCACACGTCAGAATGAATGGAGCTTAAGGTTTACATACAACTTTGCATTCATGCATAAAAGCAGATGGAGCTTAATACTGAAGGTTTATCTACAATTTTGTAGACAAAGTATACAATTATACTTAAATGATGACGTTAACAGAAATGCTTTAGTGAAGACATGTTTTAGAGGTTGGTCCAAAGAGCCTAATAGAACCTGTTGATAGATTTAATGCGGGATGAGAAAGAAAGACATGAGTCAAGTGTTACTGGTTTGAGCAATTGGATGGATAGTCTGACAAATGGAAAGTGATTAATAACCAGGTAGATGAGTCATATTACCCAAGGATCTTGGCCATTACTTATCATTTACAGGTAAATTATAGACAGTGAGGCCTAGGGTGAAGGAAACATCCAGATCTCTTGGCAGATGGGCAGGCACAGTAATAAAGAAGTTAAGCCCGAGGTATTTGGGGAGCAGACCTCAGCCACCGGTGCGGCTCAGAGGACAGATCTATAGACCCTGGCAAGGGAAATGTGTAGGAACATGGCATTGCCGCCATCTTAAAAAGGCCTAAGGAGGGGACGCCTGGGTGGCTCAGTTGGTTGGACGACTGCCTTCGGCTCAGGTCGTGATCCTGGAGTCCCAGGATCAAGTCCCGCATTGGGCTCCCAGCTCCACAGGGAGTCTGCTCCTCTCTCTGACCTTCTCCTTGCTCATGCTCTCTCTCACTGTCTCTCTCAAATAAATAAATAAAATCTTAAAAAAAAAAAAAAAAAAAAGGCCTAAGGAGGAACTGGTCACCAGAACAAGAAGCAGAGCAGAAGTTCTGTCCTGTGGACCAGGGCATGAGATGGAATACAGAAGAAGCTAGTTGTGACAGAGAACGACTAGGTGTTCACCAGTCCCATGTCCTTGACCTAAAAATATAGGGACACCACGTTTCTAACTCTCCTTGCTGCTAAGCTGATGTCATGTGCTGGTTCTGGCCTGTGAAATCTGGGTGAGTGAGATGTGTGACGTTTCTGATCCTGGATCCTAAATTCTCAGGAGATCCTTGGTTTAGTGTCTTTATTCAGATTATGAGGATCTAGCTCAGGACAGCAAAATTCTATGTGGAAGGCAGAGCCTCAAGATGGAGGGAAACTGTACTACTAAATTGTGGCACATGAGATTTCTGGTTCAATAGCTGATTAGATTGTGACATGACTAAGAAATGTGCCATCATGCTAAGCCTGTGAGATCTAGGCTCTTTTGGGAGAAGAGTCTTGGGGCTAGTTTGTGATTGTCTGTGGACATTAGGGGACAGAGGTGTGGAGGTGCTGCAATGAGGAGATGTAGAGAAATGCATTGATTAGCTCATCTGTCCATCCATCCATCCATCCATCCATCCATCTACATATCTATCCATCCATCCATCTGTCCACCCATCCATCCATCCATCTGTCCATCCATCCATTCGTCCATTCACCCATTGACCCACACATTCATCGGTCCACTCATCCGTCCATCCATCCATTCTTCTGTCCATCCATCCATCCATCCATCCTTCCATTCACTCACCCATCCAGGTGTTGATGTGCCTTCAATTCCTTCTTGTGGGTGGTCATATGGTTATGATATTAATGAGAATGGCAGTATTCTAAAACACTCGCCACCTGCTAGCGACAGTATGCTAGGTCCAGCATTCTATAAACCAAAATTTGATTTTTCCAATGCAACTTGGAAACACAAGGGGATACATTTTGGCAACTCTTTGGGAAGACTTGAGTTACCTATAAAAGCAGGGCCTGGTCCTGGACAGTATGATATAGTCTAGAAAAAGCCCATTATGAAAATACTAACATCAAGAAAGAACCAACAAAATTATTGCTCAAATCTCCCATGATTTTATGAAGTAATAATATTGCAGGAGGTAAAAAAAGAGAGAGGAAGGACACAAGCAGGGGGAAGAGGAAGAGAATTAGGTTCCCTGCTCCATCCCAGGACCTTGGGATCATGACCTGAGCTGAAGACAGACACCCAACCAACTGAGTCCTCCAGGGACTCCTCGTTGTTACTACTTCTTGAAAATTTTTATGCACATTCTAGTAATACACATACACAGTTTTACTTTTTGTGTGTGTTTTTGCAGAGAATGGTAGTAGACTCTAGATGGTCTTTTGAAGTGTTTCTTAAAAATTTAACAATAAATGTAGATATTTTCCTATCTGTTAAAAAAAAAAAAAAAAAAGCTGACCAAAAGGCTTCTACTAATATATACCATATATTGGCTGCCTTAGTGTATACCTGCCCTGCCTGTAGGACACAATTGCCAGACCCTAAGACCTTCAAGAAGCACTTTGAAAGTAAGCATCCTAAGACTCCCACTTCTTCCAGAATTGGCTGATGTTGAGGCATAAAGTTGTTTATAGGTGAATTCACAACACCTTTGACTCTTCTACCATTTTAGCCCTTAGATAACAAACCTCTAGCTGCTTTTCTAACTGTTGATCAGCAAAAATAAAGCTGGCTCTAGAAACACTCATTTTTATGCTGCTCCCTTTGGGGCTTCATGCAAAGACAATTTTGAGTAAAGGTACAGTTGACTCTGATTTGGAAAACCGAAAATGAGTTCGGCCTTGTTATAGATTTTTTTTTAATAATTGTAATTATATTGATGTTCATATTAACCCATTGATGTTCATTATTAACCCATTTAATAATGTAGTACTTGCTCATTGATTCACTCGTCTGCCTGCCCATCCATCCATCCATCCATCCATCCAAGGGTGGTCCAAACCCTCCATTGCCTCCCTATTCCCCCACGAAATGAACTGATTGGCAGAGGGAACTGCTTGCGGCCAGCTGACCAGTCCCAGGAAGGCTGCCCATGATGATGACAGGAACCTGGTATAAATCTGGAGAAAGCTGGACCTGGCAAATTTCCTTTCAGAAAAAGAACACTACACATTCGTTTGTATTTCATGGCATGCAAGACAAGTTCACATTCATTGGCTCACTGAATTTGAATCTTAAAAAATAAGTCCTGGCAGGGGAGAAAAGCAGAAATTATTATTCCCAGCTTTGATGGGAGAAGCTGTTCCCATGCTGGAGATGGAGAGTGGATGCGGGTGCGCTGAGGTCATTTGTGAGCTCAAGGTCACATAGCTGCATAGTGGCGGACTCAGTTGTCTCTGGAGTCCCAAGTCCTTGTTGTTAACCACGTTTCCAGGAGCAAATGCCTCCCCGTTGGTGGGTCCCATTCACCCCACTCGGTTCCCGCTGCATCCACAGGGCTGGCTACACGTAGGGCACATAGTAGGTACTCGGTAATTATTCATTGAAGGGATAGTTAGGTGGGTGGATGGATTGGCTACCTTGAGACACAATTGTGACTTACATGTGATAATAGCGTTTCGGAGCTACTCCTACCCTCTAAGTAAAAGCCCTGAACTTTGCACAGGTGGCCAGAAGTGTCTGAATGCATTGGCTTCCCTCCAATTGCTTTAAAATCCTGTGCCTTTCGTTAATATTATACTTTTTTCTGGAAGCCAGCTACACACGACCTACCATATACACTGTCTGGTTAAATCCTCATCACGGCCAGGGTGAGCACATGTATCAATGCCATTTTACAGGTTAGAAAATAGATGCCCAGAGAGGTTGGATAATTTGGCCAATTCTTACCATCACTCAGTGTCAGAGCTGAGAATCTTAATTAGAATCTGCCAACTGCTGAAGCCCGTCTCTTAACCAGTCCCAATTTCTTGGCAAGGGTAGTCTCCTAGAGATTATTCAGAAGAGTCCAGGTGCTTGCAGCTTTAGGGAGACTGTCCATGCATAGCTCACCTCTCCTAAATAAACCCTTGCAACTTTTAGCAAATTCCACCTTCCCCAGCCTCCAGTAAAGGAAGAAGCCAGGAGAGAGAGCTTGCTTTGCTCTTCAAGAAGCTCCAGATTAGAAAGCTAGTTAACAATTCATCTAAAAGAAGCAGAGTATTCCAAGCATATCCAAATTAATATTTATAGAGGGAGTGCTTGCTCAGACCCAATTATTCTGAGGGCCTGGAAGCTGGGCTCAAGTGTTGCCCAGAAGAAAGGGAGGGAGTGGAGCTGCCGGGGGAAACGGGGCCTGGGAATAAAGGCCAGGACGCGGTTGGGCGCAAAGCAGGGGGCGTCCACGGGGCTGGGCATATTTGATGGAGTAAACAGGCTACTCATCCAGGCCCCTTTATTTATAGGCAGGCACTGAACTTCACTGCAGCTTTGACTGTTCTCTTTAGCCCAGAACTCTGGGCAGAACACGTCTTTGCAGGAGTCAGCTACCCAAAGTCCCCTGTCCACTGGGCAAGAGGGCAAATGCACAGAGGGGCCAGATGGGGTTTCTGGCAAACTGGAGGTGAGGTCTCCCCATCTTCCTCCTCCACTTCATTACCGCCAGAGGGAAGGGGAGCCCCACCCCATCAGCCAGATTTTTGTTGTATAGAAAATTCAAATTTTAACGTGAAATCTCTGTAGCAACTAATTCACATTTCTTAAAAGAGTAAGTCAACAAAGCATATCTGTGTCATTTTGTCCCTCGTGTTGCCTTGTCATAACCTCTGGTCTGGAAGCTAGAATCTGAGATTATTCCCAGTAGCTTTGATTAAGTCCTGCTATTCTGGTCTGATAGGATTGTCCCAGCACCAGCTTGAAACCAACCAGTCTGGGACGGTTTTTCTCCAGGTTCTAGCCGACTCAGCCCACGGCAGCCCTGGAACCCGAAGTTCCTATTAGAAGTCCCAACCCACAGGAGTGAGAAATTGCCTTGGTCATCACTCCCCACCCACTAATGTCGCCATCAGAACATCCTCCCTACCCTCTCCTGTCTGGCGACACTTCTTTCTGGGTGTCTGATCCCCAATTTCTCCTTTTCTCTTTACCTTCTGGATAGCACCAGTGCAATCTTTGGAGAACACAAATCTGACTGTAACATGCTTCTACCTTCAAATGACTCTGCATAGGCTTCTTGCTAAAATTCAGGCTCCTAGGAACCACATTTAAGACCTCGTGTGATCTGACCATCGCCTGTCTCTCCCACCACCTTAGGGACCCATGTATGAGCAGCAGGAAGTGGCCCCAAATAACCAAAACAGTATAAGAAGAATAAAGAGACCACTGTCCTTTGCCTGGATCTGTGCTTATCCACCCGCCCGAATTCAATCTGTGTAGTAGCCAGAGCACTCTTTGTAACCTTGAATCAGTCCCTGTCTCTCCCCTGATTTTAAAAAAAAAAAACAAAACAAAACCAAAACCAAAAAATAACCTTTAAGAACTTCCCATCTGGTTGAAAATAAAATCAGAACTTCATCATGATTTGCAACAATAAGTAATTTTTATGGAGTACTTCATGTACCAGGCATTTTCCCAAGTCCTCGGCATGACAATAACAACCTTGTGGGGTAGATTCTGTTATTAGCCCCATTTAACAGATGGAGAAGGTGAGGAACAGAGAGCTCAAGTAGCATGATGAATGGTACAGGTCTGGAAGATGTGTGAATTCCAAAGGGATAGGCTGAGTCCAGAGCCCAAGATCTCATCCCCTAAGCTACACCAAAAACTGCTGGGGTGTCTTCCAGCATGATCCTCGTTCACCTACATTCAGTCTCACTCACTTGGCTGCTGGTCTTCACACGTGCCCCAGCCATTCCAACCTCTGGGCCCCTTCTCCTGCTAGTCCCCCTGCCTAGAACATCCTTATGTCAGAGGTTTGTGAGGCTCCTTATTTCCCCTCTGCCAAGAGCCTTGCCCTGACCATCACGTGTTAACTAGCTCCTCTCCTCTGGTGCCATGACTCCCCCCATACGGCACCAATTTTTTCCAAAGCACTGGAAGGCAGGAGAACAGGTTTGAAAGGGGCAGGAACCAAGGAGTTCTGGAAGGTTTTTCTGACAGAAACTGATGGGGTTGCTACAGGTCATTGGCGTAAGTCAGCTTTCATTAAAAAGGGGGGGAAAGGGGACAAGTCCTCCACCCTTTCGTTCCACTGGGGCCCACAATGTGGGGCCCACGATGGCCCCCATGTTAGCAAGGACATTTCCTTTATTCTGTCTGCTGATTCAAATGCTAATCTCTTCTAAAAACACGCTCACAGACACACCCAGAGAAAATGCTTTCCCAGCCTTCTGAGCAACCATCAGGTTGACAGGTAAAATTAACTGTTACATCCTGGGTGTTGATTCTGACCTGCACTGAACTGGTTTTGTTTTTCGTATTTTGTGGTCTTTTGCCCTCTGGACTTGGAAAAGTGAAGTTGTTCCAGTGCCACTTCCTGCCCACGATAAGGCCGTCCACCTACTGGGTCTCCATTAAAATTCCTGGGTCACATCTTCATTTCTCTTTGCTTCTCCAAAGGTTTTAACTTTCCCTATGGCCCAAATGGTATCCTTTCAGAAACCTCTCTCTTCTGTTCTCCTTGCCTTTCAACCCCCTCTACAATCCCAAGTCTCAGGGCCTTTTCATATCTTCCAGCCTCACCCTGACTTCCCTGGAAAAACAAACAAACAAACAACCCCCCCCCCCAAAAAAAAAAAACCCAGCCAAGACATGAATAGAAAAATGGTCTGAAGGAAGAGTTTTGACTGATCTGGGCATGCATCTTTTCCTTGATGTGCTGGAGACAAATGAAGGTGGAATTTCACAGAGAGCCCTTGTCTCTGCTCAGTGCCAGCAGCTGCTCCTAAGTCAACAGAGCAATGGTGTGTGTCTGGGAGGAAGAGTACAGAGGTTGCTTAAATTGTTTTCCATCCCCTCTGAAACCAATAAGTGCTACTCCATTGCTTGGCACAATTGAGTTTCTGGATGGCGCCCCAATGGGGTATCAAATCAAATCTTAATCCTGTCAAATGTTGCCTCTGTGAGCTTCTGGAAGCAGGCAGAGGGCCAAGCAAGGAGAGCTTGGGGGTCCCATTCTAACTGGCTTGTACAGGGGGGCCAGGGTAATCCACTCTCCTGAGTCTAGAGAAAGGCTAACAATCCTAGCAAACATCCGAGGTCTTTAGAGATGCCTTCTACTAGGTTTAATATGGCCACGAGCAATAGTGTGTGCCTAACTTCATGGGAAGGCTCAATAAAGCTGACAGTGGTCAGAGGGCATGCAGTTGATAAAATGGTGGAAGGAAGGATAGGTGAATTTATTAATCACCAAATAGTTAGACATGGGCTGGACACTATTCCAGACTCTGGAACGGCATCAATGAAGAAGACAGAAAAGATCCCTACACTCAAGGGGCTGATGTTTAGACATGGTCTTTCTCCAGCTTACTCTGGAACAACACACGAGTCTTAAAAGATGAAGAATTTTCAAGAGATGCTGTTGGGCACACACAAAAAATTTCTCAGTCCCTCAGAGGTCCTGAGAGTCCAACCTTTCTTTCAGATTGCATGTCCTGACTTAACCACCTGGCCCGGGTGTAGACCAGTTCCATGAATAAGAGGCTCCAACGCTAGTGACAAGTGAAACTCTCATTTCTCTCCCCTTTGCATTCAGGACACACAGGGAGCAGGGGCTCTGGGATCTCAACACATCACTCACTATAGTCTCTTTCACCAGAGAGGTGTCCCCGAGGAAGTATGCCTCTGACTCAAGCCCAGTGTACTTGATGGTATGAAGAGGTAGCTAAGATCTCAGACACTAATATCAGGGTTTCCATCCAGGCAGGTCAACTTGGGCATGTTCCCTACTCTCTGAGTCTCATTTCCCTCCACTTAAAAAAGGGGATAAGTACCTACTTTTCAGAGTTGAGGTAAGGATTCATTGAGACAATTCAGGCAAGAAATAAGTAAATATCAGCTACTATAAGGAATAATAATTACTTTGTTACTACTCTCCATGTATATTTTGTTTTCATTGAGGTATGATTTATACACAAATCAATGCAGAGATATCAAGTGTTTGGTGTGATGTCACCATGCAACCACGACCAAAACATGGAGAATATTTCCATAGCCTGGAAAGTTCCCTCACGTCCCTTTCAGTCAGTGCTCCCTCCCCGAGAGGCCATCGCTTTCTGACTCTTGTCATTATGGTTTACTTTTATCTGTTCTTGAAAGCCACAGGAGTAGAATGAGAAAGTACATTGTTTGAGTGTATTTTTCTTCTTTTCCTCAATATATATATGTGTGTTATTTTGAGATTCATGAGTACTGGGCTATCCCCAGGTTGGGTGTATCTGTATTTGGTTCCTTTTGGTGCTGAGTAGTTGTCAAATGTAGTGACTTTCCTACAATCTGCTTATCCGTTTGGTTTGCCCAAAGTGGTTGCACCATGTCTTACCCCGACTAGCAATGTGTGGTTGCACAGTTCCTCATGCCTCGCCAGTGTTTGGAGTTCTCACTCTTTGACTTTAGCTCCAAGTTTTTGTGTTTTTTTTTTAAGATTTTATTTATTTATTTGACAGACAGAGATCCCAAGTAGGCAGAGAGGCAGGCAGAGAGAGGGGGAGGAAGCAGGCTCTGTGCGGAGCAGAGAGCCCGATGTGGGGCTTGATCCCAGGACCCTGGGATCATGACCTGAGCCGAAGGCCAAGGCTTTAAAATTTAACCCACTGAGCCACCCAGGCGCCCCTCCAAGTTTTATTAGTATTTGGTGCACTGCTTTGCTCATGTGGGGGTTGTTATGGCCCTGCTTTTTGCCAACTATTTATTGGGGAGCCCAAGGACTTCTACATCTCTCCTTGGCCCCAAGTGTTCCAGGATCTTCAGAATTGGAGGAGTTAAAGTCATTTTGAAGTCTGTGGTTTCAACATAAATTACCAGCCTCGGGCTCATTCTTCTCTAGGGGTGGTTCCTCTCAGTAGCCACATCTGTACCCTGAAGGCATCACTAGGTCCTAGGCCAGTCCTTTCCTGAGCAGGTGGGATAGCAGGAACTCCTCCACAGTGGGGCTTGGGGCTGTTATGTCCCCAGATCCACTGGGAATCCTGGGATGAGCAGCATGAGCGGACAACTCTTGACTGTGTGTTCCTTGAAACCATCCCTCCGTATGTCTCCTCATAGATTCCTGTTTTCCTTTGTGAGCCTCCCAACCTTCGGTTCTTAGAGTTAGAATTAGGTGGCCCCACTCTCTGGTCTCAGATCGGTACCCATGACACAGTCTTTGGCCTCCTGAAACACACATCGTGTTTCAGAGACAGACATGTGATTGGGCTGCCTGAGGCCACATGGAGTTTTGCTGCAGATTCTGAGAAAGAGACATTCTCCACGGGGGTTGCTAAAAATGTGACAGGGACACTTGGAACTGCTGGGTCAAAGCTGCCAGATCACAGGAAGAGCCTACGTGAAGGAAAGCATGGGCAAGAGATGGAGAGAATGGCATTGTTTGAAACTTGATATTTTTTTATTAAGCTTTATTAAACCATATTAAGATATAGTTGACATATTATAGTCATACTCTTTAAAGTGTACAATTTGATGAGTTTTTAGGAGATGCACATACCAGTGAAACCATCTCCAAAATCAAGTTAATAAACACAACCACCATGCTGTCAAGTCTCCTTGAGCTATTTTATAATCCTTGCCATTACTCATCTCCCATTCCAGAGCTGCCTACTGTGTTCCTATAGACTGGTGAGCATTTTCTGTCATTTTATGGAAATAAAATTGTACAGCACATACTCCACTTTTTTGCTCTGGCTTTGTTCACTCAGGATAGTTGATTTACAACCCTGCTGTTTTGTGTTTTATTCATTCGTGCCTTTTTTCACTGCTGGATAATATTCCATTGCATGAACACATCATAGTTGGTTGATCCACTCATCTCTTGGAGGGCATCAAAATTGTTTCCCATCTCAGTCTCTTGTGAATACAGTTGCTATGAATGTTCATGCACTCAAGTCTTTGAAGCAATGGCTTCCATTTGACTTGGGGAGATTCCTAGGGCAGGAGTAACGTGTCCTGCCTAACTTTTAAAGAAGTTAACACTGTTTTGCAAAGGGGTTGTACTTCATATTCCACCATCAATGGATGGGAGGTCTTCTTGGTCCACTTCGTTGCCAGCACTTGGCATGGGCGTCATTCTTAATTTTAGTCACTTCAATGGCTGTTGATCATTATAGCTTTTATTTTAATTTCCTGTAAAGCCTAATGGTGAGCATATTTTCATGTGTTTATTTGCCATCCATATATCTTCTTTGGTGAAGAAGATGTCAGATCTCTTGTGCATCCTTTTACCAAGTTCTTTGTTTTCTTAATAATGAGATATTTAAGAGTTCTTTATATATTCTACATGTAAGTTTTTGTGAAATGGATGCTTTGAAAATATTCCTTCCCAGTTTGTGCTTTGCCTTTTGATTTCTGTAAATCTTTTTGAAGAACAAAAATGTTAAATTTTAATAAGCTCTCATATATTTATATTGTTTCTTTTTATCATTTCTGGTTATGTGTGTGTGTGTATGTGTGTGTTCTGTTTATTTTCTAACTTAAGGTCACTAACATTTTCCTCCATGGTTTCTTTCTAGAAATTTTATATTTTAGCTCTTATATGTAGATCCATAGTCCATTTGAGTTTAGTTTTATATGTGAGGCGAGTGTGGAGGTTCTTTTTCTTTGTTTTGGGGGTGTTTTTTTAACTAATGAATTACTAATTTACTAATGAATTTTTTACTAATGAATTTACTAATGAATTAATTACTAATGAAAGGATTATTCTTTCATAAAGAATAATGAATGGCTTCACACTTTTGTGAAAAATCAGCAGACCATGTATGCATGGGATCTATCTGAATTATCTATCTATCTAATCTTTATATCTTTACTTATTATATATATTGTATATACAAGTCTTTATACAGAGATGTAGATCAATCTTTTCACCAATGCCCACTGTCTTGATTCCTCTAGCCTTATAATAAGCCTTGAAATCAGATAATACAAGTTCTCTGACTTGTTCTTCAAAGTTGATTTGGTTATTCTAAATCCTTTGCATTTCCATATAAATTTTAGAATCAGCTTATGATTTACCATAAGAAAATAGCTTGCTGGGATTTTGATTGGAGTTTGAGGGGAATATGCATCTTACAAACATTGAGTTTTCTGATCTACGAAGGCAGTCCATCTCTTCATTTTTTAGGTCTTCTTTATCTTGTCAATTAAAAAAATCATTTTTAGTGTACAGGCATTCTACATCTTTGAACAAAATCATCCATATGTCTTTCATTTAAAAAAATAATGTCTAGTTGTTGACTACTCATATATTCAAATACTATTGACTTTCCATCCTGGGTTTTTACAACAGCAATTTGAGCTTCTCTATTTGCCTGGGTCCTCCACTGATCTCCAGATCTAGCACTGCTTCATTATTCTGTTGAGTATTTGAGTATTTCTTATTACTTGCCGTAGTCTCAGCCCAATTACTGGCCCCTTGCATGGTATTCTTGATTCCAATTTTCCTGCCCTCATCATGAAGGCCAGCTTCTCCTGAGCTCATCACTTAGAATTTACTCTGACCGCTCACTTATTGACTCCCAAGTGTGGGAGTCAAGAGACATTGTACCCAAGACATCTACTGTGCCTTTTCAAGAGGAACAAATTCAGCTGCTACAGATAAGCTGGTTTAGCTCAACCTCTGTCCATTACCCAGATTACTCATCTCATTCTCTAGACACATGTAGGTTACTAGTTGTTTTTTTTTTTTTGATTTTTTAAAAAGATTTTATTTATTTATTTGACAGAGATCACAAGTAGGCAGAGAGGCAGGCAGAGTGAGAGGAAGGGAAGCCAGCTCCCTGCCAAGCAGAGAGCCTGATGTGGGGCTCCATCCCAGGACCCTGGGATGATGAACTGAGCCGAAGGCAATGGCTTAACCCACTGAGCCACCCAGGCGCCCCAGGTCACTAGTTTTTAAATCAAGTTTCCACAATATATCTCAGCTAGAATGCATAGTCTGTGAAGTTTGGTATTTTGTCAGAATAAAAGAAGCATCTGTAGTATGCATTCCTCCATTCTCTAAGGCATTATGGGGAGGGGCTCCTAGTGTGTGTGAATTATAGAAGCAACAAATCAAAGATCATTCAATACTAAAAATATCCAGTTAGAAATGAAAGTGGGAGGAGGGGAGGCCCATTCACAATAGTCATAAAAGCTGTAAAATATCTATGAATAAATTTAGCGAGCACAGTACTTATCTGAATAAAACTATAAAATTTTATTGAGGAACATAAAACCTGATCTGAATTAATGGAGAGACATAGCTTGTTCCTGAGGGGGATGACTTTGTATCATAAAATACCCACCCTTTCTAAATTAATAAAACGATTTACCAAAATTTCTATCAGATTCTCCATTGTTTTAAAAAATATTTTTCTTTTTTTGCATTGGTTATTTTTTAGGGGGATGGGACAAAATAAGTTGATGAAAGAACAAATTTGGATACTTTGAAAATCAGGAATGTTAGAGAGGAAATTATCCTACCAGTTACATAAAAACATCCTCTAAAGATCCTCTAATCAAAACAGTATTGGCATAGCAATAGATCTTGTACAGATTTTGTATAGATTTTGTGTATATATATGTGTACATATGTATATATTTTGTGTGCATGTGTGTGTGTGTATATGTATGTGTGTGTGTGTGTGTATATATATATATATATATATATATATATATAATATATAAAATAGATTTTGTAGTAGTAGTAAAAGAATACAGAAAATACAGAACAGACCCTGGTATGTAAATAAATGTAATATCTGATATATATTTTTTTAATTCAAATAAGAAAATGTAAGGTCATTTAACAAAATGTTCTGACACAACAGACCAGCTGTATAGGATGCTATAAAGCTTAACCCCTAAAATAAACAACATATAGAAATAAACTCTAGCCAAAGGAAAGAGGTAACAATGAAAATAATTCACAGTAAAATATGAATATACACTTAAGAAAAATATTTATAAGACTTCAGGTGGAAGGAAAACATCCTAAACAACACAGAACACTAAAAAAAAAAAAAGAAAAAAGAAAAAAACCTACTGAAAAGGAAAGGAAGGGAAAATATGTTGTCATAAAATCAAAAGACAAGTGATAGATTGAGAAAAATATAAATCTGAGACATTGGGAATAAAAAGTTCATGTTTTTATGCAGGTAACTGAGACATTTTTGTCGTTAAAGAATTTTTTTGTTTTTAGTTATTTTGTTATATATATGTATACCTAACATAAATTATTATATTAGTTTCAGGTGATTTTGTGTTTGTCTCCACTGTGAAATGATCACCATAATGTGTCTAGTTGCCATCTTTCACCATACACGATACATACAATATTAGTGTCTGTATCCCCCATGCTGTGCATTACATCCCCATGACCTATTTATTCTATAACTGGAAATTTGTACTTCTTGATCCACTTTTCCCATTTTGCTCCCCCCCCCCCCGCCCCAACTCCATCCCTTCTGGCAACCACAAATCTCTTCTCTGATTTTATGAGTTTATAGATTGTTTGCTTTTTTTTCTAAATTTCACATGCAAGTGAAATGATGCAGTATTTGTCTTTCTCCATCTGACCTATTTCATTTAGCATAATAATAGTCCCAAGTTTCATCCATGTTCTCAAAAAGGATTTCTTTTTTATGGCTGAATAGTATTCCTGTGGGTTCCCCACTGCCCCAGGTCTTACATTCAAGTCTATAATCCATTTTGAGTTTTTTATATAGTATAAGTGGTCCAGTTTTATTCTTTTGCATGTAGCTGTCCAGTTTTCCCAACATCATTTATTGAGGAGACTGTCATTTTCCCATTGTATATTCTTGCCTCCTTTGTCATAAGTTAATTGACTATATATATGCATGGTTTTATTTCTGGGCTCTCTAGAGTGTTCCATTGATTTTTGTGTCTGTTTTTATGCCATTACTGCACTGTTTTAATTATTATAGCTTCGTAGCATTGTTTGAGATCAGGGAGTATAATGACATTTTTATTCATTCTCAAAATTATTTTTTGCGGGGGCCTCTGTGGTTCCACATAAATTTTAGAATTATTCTTTCTAATTCTGTGAAAAATGCCACTCGAATTTTGATAAGGATTACACTGAATATGTATATTGTTTTGAGTAATATGAACATTTTAACAATATTAATTCTTCCAATCTGAGCATGGAATATTTTTCCATGTATTTGTGTCATCTTCAATTTCCTTCATGAATGTCTTATAGTTTTCAGTGTTTAAGTCTTTTAAATTCTTGGTTAAATTTGTTCCTAGGTATTTTATTTACTTTGATATAATCGTGAATGCAATTTTTTAATGATTTCTTTTTTTTAAGATTTTATTAATTTGACAGCGAAACAGAGAGAGAGAGAGAGAACACAAGCAGGGTGAGGGGCAGAAGGAGAAGCAGACTCCTCACTGAGTAGGGAGTCTGATGTGGGGCTTGATCCTGGGACTCCTGAATCATGACCTGAGCTGAAGGCAGACCCTTAAACGATTGAGCCAACCAGGTGCCTTTGTTTTGATGATTTCTATTTATGACAATTTATTGTTAGAGTATTAAAATGCAACATACTTTTGTGTACTAATTTTGCATTCTGCAACTTTACTGAATTCATCTGTTAGTTTTAACAGCTTTTTGGTGGAGTCTAAGGTTTTATATATATTGTATCATGTTCAACTGCAAATAGTGACAGTTTTACTTCTTCCTTTCCAATATAGATGCCTTTAATTTATTTTTCCTGTGTAATTACTGTGGCTAGGAATTCCAATACTATGTTGCATAAAAATGAAACAAGTTGGCATTGTTGTCTTGTTCCTGATCTTAGAGTAAAAGCTTTCAGTTTTTGAGATTCCTGGGTGGCTCGGTTGGTTAAGCATCCGACTTTGGCTTAGAACCCTGCAGGGTTCTGGGATCAAACTCCATGTTGGGCTTGGCACTCAGTAGTGAGTTTGCTTGTCCCTCTGCCCCTCCCCCAGCTCATTCTCTCTCTCTGTCTGTCTCTCTCAAGTAAATGGATAAAATCTTTAAAAAAAAGAAAAAAAGCTTTCAGCTTTTCACCGAGTGTGACATTAGCTATGAATGTATCATATATCCTTTACTATGTTGAGATATGCTCCTTCCAAGCCCACTTTGTTGAGAGTTTTTATCAAAATTGGATGTTGAATTTGTCAAATGCTTTTTTCTGCATCTGTTGAGATGATCATACGATTTTTATCTTTCATTTTATTGATTTGCTGTTGAATCATCCTTGCATTCCTGGAATAAATCCCCCTAGATCATGGCATATGATCCTTTCCATGTATTCTTCAATTAAGTGTGCTAGAATTTGTGGAGGATTTTTACATATGTCTTCATTAGAGATACTGGCCTGAAGTTTTCTTTTTTGTCTGATTTTGGTATCACAGTAACATTGGCCTTGTAAAATGAGTTTGGAAGTGTTTCTCCCTCTTCAAAATTTGGTAGAGTTTGAGAAGGATATTTATTAAAACTTTATTTGAACGTTTGGTAGAATTCAACAGGGGTGAGTGGGATCACACATGACCCCTTTAAATGGGGAATCTGAGTTTCTTATAGCACTTGGCAGTTCCTTGGACATCAGTGCTACTGGTTTTTAAGCCAGATGTTCTGGGATCTCATCTCTACAGTGCAGATCCCAGGGGTAAGGGTGTCTGATCAAGGGTACAGATCCTTTAATCTTCTGGGAGAAGTGCTGGGCTGGTGAGATCCCCCCTATTGTATTTCACCACCTTGGAGGGTAGAGGGTTGTAGGGACCATATCTCTGCCTCTTTACCCTTCTTTAGGTGGTCTTTTTATCCTTTGTGTAGAGAAGCAGTTCATCTAGTTCTCAGTTCTTTTTCAGAGGCAATACTCTGTATGTATGTGTAGATTTGATATGTCCATGAGATGAGGTGAGTTCAGGATCTTCCTATACCACCATCTGTGGAAGTCCTTCCAGGATGTTAAGAAAAATCCAGCATCTCAAAAAAAAAAAAAAAAAAAAAAAAAGGTCACTAACAGATGATATCAAGAGAGTATTAGTAAAGACCATGATAGGTGTTTTTTGACCCACGAGTCACCATAAGTGTAACATAACCCAGGTTTCTGGATCGTACCAGAATGGGTCTTCTCTATTCTACTACTGATGCAGTAGGTCGCCACTCCCCTGGCTGTGACAGACCCAGGAATCTTCCATCTTACAACTCCACACTTCTCTAGGGCCTCAGAGTCTTTGCACATCTTTTCCCCATTTGGGGGAAAGGCATGAAACATCACAGGTGGGAGGTTTGGGGGGAACAGGTATGGGAGTGAAGAAAGCCCATTACTTCAGCCAGAACATACATTAGCCAGAACTCCATCACGTGACCATACCAAACTGCAGAGAAGGCTGGGAAGTCTAGTCTAGTTGTGTACTCAGAAGGAGGAGGAAACGGGCTTGGTGATCAGAGTCCCACAATTTGGCAATTCACAAGAGCAGAGATTAGAAGCCAAAAAACATATGATAAGACCCCCAAGCTTATTAGTATTAGAGAAAACCAAATTAAAACATCACTTTTTATCTAATAGACTGAAAAGAAATACAAGTGTTAACACACAGGTATGGCAAAGATATGCGGGGAAAGAATACTTTTATGTGTTTCTGTTAATCATAAGAAATGCTACAGTCTATTCAGGAAGTTGCCTGGCAATATCTATTATACTTATAAAAAACTGCATATAGCCTCCATCCCAGAAATCCCACTTCAGAAAATCTATGGCACCAAAAAATATATATATGAGTAAATAAAAATGTGTATATGGAGGTGGGTATTATGGAGGGCACGTATTGCGTGGAGCACTGGCTGCGGTGCATAAACAATGAATTCTGGAACACTGAAAAGAAAAAAATAAATAAAAAATTTTTAAAAAATATGTATATGGAGATGTTGTTGAAGCATGTTTAAAATGACAAAAACAAAAGCTAGGCTTTTTCTGGGCGTGGACCAGTAAAGGAAGCGTTGAGCCAGTCTCAGCGTATTTCTTCTGTGAGACATTATGCAGTTGTAAAGAGGGAGAGACTGAATGCGATTTCCACATATGATTCTATAGGTATGTTTACGATGTACTGTTAAGTGCGAAAAACTAAGGTGCAAGAGCTGATCTGAGTCTTGCCTGATTTCGTCAAATTGTTCTCATAAAACCTTTTGTGTATAAGTTTACATACGATTATTGAGAGTAAGGGGTATGACCAATGCGTTCCAGTGGTTGAGGTAGCCAAAAGGCATTTGAAACAAACACACAGAAACAATTGTAGAGTAAAATAAATATCACAAATTTTATAAGCGTGGGTTAAATCATTCATCCATATATTTATTCATTCAGTTCGCTGTTAAGCCAAACATCTCGCTGGGTGATACAGTGCTGACCTAAACAGACACAACAAGCGTGATTTGCATTTTCAAGCAGTGTGCAACCCAGTATGATGTTGGGCGTGAGCAGGTGAGCAAACACAATACTGTGATAAAATGCTTTAATGGGACAACTTCAGAGAAAGGGCAGTTAACGTCACCTCAATGGATGTAAAAGATAAATTCCTATGTTCGTGTTCTGACACAAAACGGATCTGGGTATGTACATAGAAATTTCTAGACTCAGTTTGCCCCTCTTTAACAAGTGCTAAAAATCCCTCAACTTAGAAAATGGTTGTAAGGAGTGGGTGGAAGAGTCATTATAACTAGTCTGTCAGAGTACCTGGAAAATAGTAGAATCCTGGCAAAATTGGGTATGTTTGACTTTCTTTTGAATCACGATGCTGTGTCTTTCTCCAGGAGGGGAGGAGGGGTATTTCCCCAAACGTGCATTTACTTCAGCTCTCATGGTTTTGCCTTCTGAGAGTAAATGATACAGCCTCTGTTGTTGAACACTATTAACCTATAAATGTGTCCTAAGAGACCAGTGTGCTTTAGCGATGCAGAAAACCTTCATGCTTGGCCCCTTGAAAATGCTGAGTGGTTCTGGGGAGCCTGGGTGGTGTTTATCATGAATGAGGTCCCAGCAAGTTATTAGCAGACACATCTAAACAACTTCAAGGTCAGATCTGGGATGGCTCTCATTTAGTGTCCTATTCTTATTTATTCATTAAAATTTTTTATTGTATTTATTTTGTTTGTTTTTTAAAGATTTTATGTATTTATCTGGCACAGAGAGAGACAGCTAGAGAAGGAATACAATCAGGGGGTGTGGGAGAAGGAGAAGCAGGCTTCCCGCTGAGCAGGGATCCCCGATGCTGGACGCGATCCCAGGATGCTGGGATCATGACCTGAGCGGGAGGCAGATGCTTAACGACTGAGCCACCCAAGCAGGCACCTCTATTCATTAAAAATTTTCTAATGGCAGAGTTTGTTTCTTGGAATTGTAGCATAAATCTCTTTTTACACCATCTTTTCCCTCCTCTTCTTGTGACAATAAGCTGGTTTTATTTTGAGATGCTACTTCGCCGCTCAGCCAGCCTGGGGTTTTAGTGGGAATGACCACAACCCCAGCTACAGGGATGGTGGACATGTGACCAAGGCCTGCTGAGCCAGGACATGACATGCACAAGAAAGCACTGGTCGGTTGAGAGCTAACAGCTACCTGCTTCTGGATTTTTGCTGATCCTATTATAAAAGAGAAGGATTCTGTTTATGAGAGTACCGTTAGCTTCCAGGATCTACCACGTGAGGAAGGAGTTTTCTCTCTTTGTATGTGAAATCTTCCAGTATTTTAGTGTCTGCAACTAATTCAATTTTTTAAAATAGGTTATTTATTTATGATTTCGTGGGTGAAGGGGAAGAAGGAAGGAGGGAATCTCCAGCAGACTCCCCACTGAGCGCAGAGCCTGATGTGGGGTCTGATCCCACAACCCTGAAATCATGACCTGAGCCAAAATCAAATTGGATGCCTAACCAACTGAGCCACCCAGGCACCCCACAACTAATTCAGTTTTTAGAAAGGAGCACTACGTGTTCCAGACAAAACATATCTACAGGTTTCATCCCATGGACAGTATCTTTGTAAACTCTGGCCTAAACCATCCAGCAAGGCCTGCCTCTAGAACAACCCTGGGACCTGTTCACCCGTTGTAGTCTGAACAGAGCCAATCAAGAGAACTATGGAGCATTTTCATCCAGCTATCATCACAGAATGAGTAAATAATCATCATTTTCTTTCCACTCATTCAACAATAAAACAGCCGTGTTTACAACTTCGGGTTTCTAGTTAAACACACAAGACTTGAATCCCATATCAGTTGCTACCAGCTTTGTGATGGCATTAAGTATCTGGGGGCACATGGGTGGCTCAGCAGGTTAAAGCCTCTGCCTTCGGCCCGGGTCATGATCCCAGGACCCTGGGATCGAGCCCCGCGTCGGGCTCTCTACTCAGTGCAGAGCCTGCTTCTCTCTCTCTCTGCCTACCTCTCTGCCTACTTGTGTTCTTGGTCAAATAAATAAATAAAATCTTTAAAAAAAATAATAGTATCTGCCTCCTAAGGTTATGTGTTCTGAGGATTAGGAGAGGTAATTGATTCTTGGGAACATCTTGATCATCTCCTTCAAGAAAAAAATGTCCCCGCAGAAAGAAGACATGTTCCCTAGTCATCTAGCATCCTGGCCAGGGTTGCAGATCCCCTGGTACCCTTTACCTGGAAGTAGTTTCCAAATCTCTGCCCCCTTCTCAACCAGCACAGGGTCTATTCTTCTTTCTGTGTCCTCTGCACAGACAAGAATTGGAGCAGTCTCTCTCTTTCCATGGAATCTGCTTGAGGGAAGGAAAAAAAAAAAAAAAAGAAGAAGAGCTCAATGTGTTCTCTCTTCAGGATCACTGGAGTTCAGATTTGTGTTGGTTTTCCTATTAATGTCTCTCTCTTTGTACCTCTATAAAATACCATTGCTTTCTCTCCTCTCTTTTCTGCTTTTGCCTCTACATCTATATGCTGATCCTTTTTTTCTACTTACCCTACCACTTTGCATTGCACATTCCTTCTCTCCACAACTCGTTCTTCCTTCCTCTTCCTACATCTGTCAAGTAAGGAAAATTAACGGTCTCATCGTGACTGCTTTAAGGTTTAGAGAAAAACACATTTAAAATTCCTAACCTTGTCTGGATATAGTAGGCGCTTAATAAATGGGGGGGGGGGCTGTTCTTCATTTTCTTGTTCCTTTAAATCTGTTCTCTTCTTTTCTCTCCTGCTTCCTTACTTGGATCCCTTCATGGCATCCGCCCTCTGCTTTCCACCCCCACCTCTGCTGTCGGGTTCACATCAGCACCTTCTTCACCCCCGCAGCTCAGGGAGGCAGCTGCCTTCATTCAAAACCTTAACAGCTCTTTCCTGGCTTTTTATTGTTCCTTCTTCATTTGAGATGCACAATGGTAACTTGTTATGTTGTTAGGATGATTGACTCTGTATCACAAGAGAAAAGAGTCACATTTCGTGAACTTCAGAAATTTTCTCAATAAAGGCATATTTGCTCTAGGTACATTTGAATTCTCTTTGTCAAAGGATTAATTCAGATGCTAGGGGAAGAACCGCTTGGAAGTCATCAGGTAGGGCTTGGCTTACACCCAAAGTTCTCTCCAAGGTGCTGAAACGTGAACCCACACCGTGTCCTTGCTTAATTTCCCTTTGAGAGGGTGGGTGGACGATATTCATTCACACACATGCTTGACAGACGCTGCTTCGATAGCGTCTCATGTTGAACTTTTTGAATTATGTCACCTGGAATTCATACCTCAAGCCTATAATGTCATTTCTTGGCTCAGGAATTTTTAGCTCTTCCAGCTCTGCCTTTGGGACAGCATGAAGTTCTGGCAAAGAACATGGCTTCCGGAGCCATTTCCCCCCCAAACCATCGCTAACTAGCTGTGTGACCTTGGGAATGTTACTTAATCTCTTTGTCCCTCTGTACAGTGACAATGAATGGTAATAGTGACATATCCACCAGATAGGTTCCATAAGGGTTAAACAAATTAACGTGTGTAAAAATGCTTAACAAAATCCCGGCCATATATTAAGTGCCATAAAAGAGTGAGTCAACAAAATCTTTCAAATCCAAATCCTATGGAAACAGTTTGTCTCTCCACTTTATGTAGAGTAGCAGAGCGGAATTCACTGTACAGTGAGTAATAATAGCGTCTGTGAATAGCACTCGAAGCCAGGCACTGGGCTGGGTGCTGGAGAGGTGTACCTCCCCCATGTCCCTGTGATTATTATCTCTGTGCTGCAGGTAAGGGGATAAGACACCAAAAGCTGACAGTGTTCCTTGGGATCACTCATCTGTTAGTATTTTATTAAGAAGGTGCTTGTTAGGAGCAAGTGAAAAATATAACAAAACTGTCTTATACAAAGAAATGGAGGATTTATTGCTCAGGTAACTAGAAAGTCCGAAGGGGGAATTCCTAGCTTTAGGCTTAGGCGAACCGGGTGATTAAGTGATACTGTCTGGAATCCGTCTTTATTATCTCTCGGCCGTGTTTATTCTCTGTTGGTCTTACACTGAAATAGGCTCTCCCTGCATGGCGGCAAAACAAGAAAAAACGCACTTATGATCTTTTCAACTTTTGAAGCCCTTGTGTATTTTCCCTCTCTATTCATGGGGTTATCCAAAGCTAATTTTCTGTGCAGTTACTTACCTTGGGGTTGGGCCTATTTTACTCTTGTGATTTCCATTTAATTCATTAATTTTATAATTATGTTTTGGGTCTTGGGTTTCTTTCTAGGAGGCTCAGTCGGTTTTATGCATCTGTCTTCAGCTCAGGTCATGACCCCAGGATCCTGGGATCGAGTCCCGCATCAGGCTCCCTGCTCAGCAGGGAGTCTGCGTCTCCCTCTACCCCTCCCCCTGCTTGTGCAGTCTCTCTCTCTCTCAAGTAAATACGTAAAAGCTTCTTAAAAAAATAATATTTTGGGGGCACCTGGGTGGCTCAGTGGGTTAGGCCTCTGCCTTCGGCTCAGGTCATGATCTCAGGGTCCTGGGATCGAGCCCCACATCGGGCTCTCTGCTCAGCAGTGAGCCTGCTTCCTCCTCTCTCTGCCTGCCTCTCTGCCTGCTTATGATCTCTCCCTCTCTCTCTCTCTCTCTGTCGAATGAATAAATAAATGATTTAAAAAAAAATAATATTTTGGTCTCAAATTTTCTCCTGAAATCTTCAGTACCTCTTTCATTCCATTCTATTGTTTTATTACCTCAACTCAGAGCTTTCGTGTTATTGAAATCTTATTCAAATCAGCATCTTTGTCTGTAGCTCCAAGTATGCCTCATGCAATTCCCTGAGTTACGTTTTCTTTCCGTCAGGATTCCTTACCAGTCTTTTCTATATCGCATGTTTCCCTATTACTTGTCCTGTGATCGCATTAGTAGATGTTCAGTGTTGCAGTGTAAATTTATCAGCCTCTTATTCATACTAACCATGGGTGCTCTTCTATGTGAAGTAAAAAAAAAAAAGAGTGCCCTCTTTGGTTCTTCCCTGAAAACTGCTTATTTTTCCGATGAGCAAGAACTTGAGTCTGGGCGTTGTCAACTTGCCCTTTTACACACATACACACACACACAGTCATGCACACACATATGTATACATATATGATTCATACATGGGAATATATACATTCTCATATACATTTACTTATTTGTACATGTATGCATACATATACTCATACACACATATACACATACTCACACATATATATGTATATATACAGGAACACACACGTCCTTATACTCATACACATGCATAAGAAGAAGGTGAGGTGTGTGACAGGGCAGGGAGAAGGCTTAGCTGTAGGAATCATTAGGTCACCAAGGCTCTCCCCGACCCACTCTCTCTCATCCCCCATCTCTGTCTCTCTTTCTCTATCGTTAAGTGCCGGGGATCTAGGTCCTTTCCCCCTTACTTGAAACTGTATTTCAGTGGCTCAAGAAAATTAATTCACACTTTGAATATTATACCTAATTAGGTCTAGGGGGCTGAATAAAAAGGGCAGAAGTTAATGGTTTTACCTATCTCAGCAAAAAGAATTTTCTGGTAAGTAGCTAAGATTGAAAGCTGTTCTGTAACTTCTAATGGGCAGCTCCTCGGGCCATATCTCCTGAGGCCAGGAAGTACTGATAAGCATTTTCTTGACTCCCTCTGGCCCCATGCCCACTACAAGGCAGGCAAACGTAGGCTGGGTCGGAAGCTCCGTGACGCTTTGACAGAATATTCTGTTTCTTTTCTTCATGTTCATGTTTTAAGGATTTTAACATTAAGCTGGATCCCTTCATTATATAGTTGCTGCTAGCAATTTTTTTTGGTGGCTTTTACTATTTTATTAATTTCATGAGTACTAGGGGAATGTAGATGTATGTACAACTTGAGTGTATTACCTTTGTCCAGAAGCCCCATTAACTCCCTCATAAAAAGAAAAAGTTTAGGAAATTGATGTTCTAAGACTTTGGGTTGTTCTAAAATACTCAGTAATTAAGTAACAGAGATAAGACTTAGAATCTGTTCTTTTAATTCCAGTCCCAGTGAGGATTTCCTTTTGCTTACACTTTTTCGATGGACATTTTCCACTTCCATTGGGAACAGAAGCACAGAAAATGGGCTTAAGCCATTGCGTGGGGGAAGAAAAGCTTACTTAACTCACTGAATTCCTTGCTATTTGTTGAGTGATTTATTTATTTATTTGAGAGAGAGACAGAGAGAGTGTAAGTCAGGGGAGAAGACAAAGGTAGAGAAACTCAAGCAGACTCTGTGAAGTGCACAGAGCCCCACACGGGGTTTGAGCTCACAACCCTGAGATCATGACCTGAGCTGAAATCTAGAGTCAAACCCTTAACGAACTGAGCCACCCCCAGTGCCCCAAGATACACAGGACTCTGGCTTCTGTGGAGCTTCTAGTTTAATGTGGGAGACAGACAGTAAAACATGAACACATGTAAAGAGGGTACATTTTAATAAGTTCTACAAGGACACACAGACAATGTGACAGAGTAACAAAGGTCGAAAGAGGCAAGCAAGTCTTAGTGGTCTCATTATTTCTACACCTACGCTTTGTCTCTGCCCCACCTCACACCTTACACATTGTTCTCCTGTACCTCTTACATCTTCCATGATGTAGACAGAGAAGGTCTTCAGGGGGATTGGTGCTATCGGGACATCGGAGGGATGGGAGAGGGACATTCATGTGAGAAGAAGACAGAAATATTGCAAAGCCCTGAGGCAAGATAAGGGTTTGGAGACAGAGAGGACAGAGAGGACTGGTGTGGAGACCAGCATGGCCGAAGTTAAGGGATGAAAGGGGCTGTTGGGAAGGGGTGACATGGAGGGAAGACGTCTGATCGTGCGAGGTGGTCGTGCGGGTTTGATCAATTGTCAAGTAGTCCAGTGGCTTCCTGAAAAAGACCTCTTGTGTGAGAGAGCTTTAAAGGAGGGCATTACCGATGCTAGAGTTCATGGCACAGCCCTCAATGACCAGGACAGTCTCTCTCAGAGGTGGTGACTTCACAGTCACAGGGTGAGGAGAGCTCCTCACATTTGTATGCTGCAAAGAGCTCACAGCTGCAAGGTGCTAGGAGAAGCCAAGCCTCTGGCTTTTCTAATGACTCGAGATGCCCACTCAGGATTGTCATAGATTCCTCAGACATTTTCCACTTTATGTCTGAGCACTGGCTAAGAATCTTCTTTTCATTTCCCTAGTTACATCTCGCTTGCCTGTGTCTTCCCGCTTTGTAGGACGGATGTAAAGGTTAATTTCACATCTGTAACTTCAGGAAGTGTTTTCTTCCAGGCTGTCAACACCTTTGATGATTTGTCTTGGCTGTTGTGCGATAGAATGTCACTTCACTCCACTCACCCTTTGAAAACAACCTATTTAAAGAAGGGTGATTTGGGGTTAGAGTCAATAAAATCCAAGGGTAAGCAATTTTTCAGTATGTTTGGTCCTCAGCAGATAGGCTGAGTGGCTGAAGAGCCATTTTTGATGACAGGTATCTTCTTGCAGTGCAGGCCTGGGAGATGCTCCATGGACATGCATGCAAAAGTCTTCAGGTGTCTTAAAGATGCATCCAAATGAAAACCAAACCTGGATCCTAAAGGCTTCTTTTATAGCTCCTGTGGGGATTCTCCAATGAGGTGCTCCCAGAGACAGTGCAGGCTGGGTCCAATGGGAGCTCTATCTTTCTGGGAAGTAAAATCAATACTTTGAGCCTTAATTTCCCATCTATCAAGTGGGACAAATATTTCTGCCAGTCAGTGTTACTTGGAGGCTCAAGGAAAAGAAGGGAAAGTGACCAGGACAGTATCTTTATGTCTTGGCAGCCTCCCCAATCCTTCCTGCCACTCCCCTCCCTTCTCCCGGCCTTTCTGTCTTCTTTACCAGCCATTGTTCTATGATGTTATGATCCTAGCAGAGAGTTTGGTGCCCATGTTAGATCACAAATGCTGGGGCCAGACCACTTGGGTTTGGGGTCTTGGTTCTGCCATTTCGTCTTCTCTGCATCCTTAGGCAGATCGCTTATGGTCTTCGTGTTTCCATTCCTGTCTCTTAGGTGACAGGAACAGGGTTGTTGTGACAATTAAATCCATCAATCCACACAGTGTTTAGGATAATGCTTGGCATGGGGTTTGTGCCTTAGAAGTGTTATTAGTATTATTATTGTTACTATGTTATTCTTACCTTAGTTTCTCTCTAGTTTATCTTCTTGGAAGTCAAAGCTAGTACCAGAGGCATTTGTCAATTTCCTCATCTCAGGGTGCAGCGCAAAGCTGCTGGCAAAAGTGAGCTCATACGGACCTTTGATTCATGCATTTGTCCACAGCCCGTATTTTGAGGTAGGGACAATAAATTAATGTTGGTTAGATTTTGTAGATTTTGTCTGCAGAGTTGTACACAACATAAATATGTTTTCACAACCTCATTCTTCACCATAAAGCACTGCTTCACATAACAAGACTTAGAGTCAGAAACCATGGTCTATTAATAATAAGACGCTACATATTTATAAAAATAATGTTTTGGAAAAAAGTGTTTGCTAATATGAGTATGCTCTCACATGAAGAGTTCATGTGGCCCGCAGAATGGTCACAATACAGAAACATACAAACACATCAATAACAGATGGAAGAGAACATGTATCGAAGTAACAGTATTAATTATTTCTTAATAGAAGCTTCATACACCGAAGGTTGCCTAAATGCTTAGAGAGTGAATCTAGGTCCTCAAGCAGTAAAAAAGCATAGCCTCCAAGCGTCCTGGGTCACAGAGAAGTTTCTTTATTTTTTTTATTACATTTTCTTTAAAGTGCTGCTGCATTAAAGAACAGTAACTCTACATATCAGATTCATTATGCAGGCAAAGTATCTTTGCAGTGCTGTTGCAAAAATTTCAGAAATGAGGCCCCATAAATATGTGGATACGTATTTGAAAAAATGTTTTTTCCACATATTTCCAATAAAATTGACTATTCAAGAAATTTTACTCTTTTTACTTTATGGTGTTCAGCCTCCTTCATCCTGACTCATGCTCCTAATAGTACAAATAGTGTCATTTGAGGAACAAAACCTAACTTTACTAAAAATTGTAGAATGAAGTAAGCCTGAGGCTATTAAGTCTTTACCTTCTGGAATCCTGGAAACATGATTCTAAGATCATATCCTCCATGAACACCTCCTTCACCAGGGCAAGTAGGATGTGTTTCTACTCCTAGGGCTTCAGTACTGAAATAGACATATGAATCATGGTGGGGCTTGGGGCTTGGAAAGAGGAAGGCCTTGGCTGGATGATTTTTAAGACAGTTCCTGAACACATGGATTAGGAGTGGTTCCCTGTACTTTTATTTTTATTGGTTAAGTTTTGGAGCCCAATTCCGTGCACGATGGGTGTTATGTTCTAACCTTCTTTGGGAGAGACTGACTTATTAAGTATCAAGTGCAACCCAAGCCATCTCTCTCAACCAGGTGATATAACACTGTGATTAAGAACACAGCTGCCGCTTGTCAGACAGACTTCTGTCTGAATACGAGCTCTGATACGCTCTGCATAATACAAGGATAATAACACCGGATTTACTGGGTGCTTGTGGGGATATTCCAAACCTCAAAATCAAATAAAGATGAAAGCTTTTATACAAGAAATGATTCAATTTGCCCAGAAATACATTTTTTAAAAAATCATGCAGGGGAATCTTTAAAAGATCGTAGAGGACACAAAATATTACATACACACATGGAAAGGCATACTGTTTTCTATTCACAAATTTTTAATTCTCACTAAACTAACCTGCACATCCAGTATGATTTTGTTAAAATGTACCAACAGATTTGTTTTTGACCCCAAAGAAATTGATATTAAAGTATATAGAAGAAAACAAAAATATTCAACAAGATTTTCTAAAAGAAGGTTTTTGATGACAACTAATATCAGATATAAAGAAATATTATAAAGCAAGAGTAATTAGGGTATTGTGGTTCCAGCACACGAGTAAAGACAGATTAATAGAGGAAAATAGAGAATATGAAAACTGAAGCAAATACAGAGATGAAGTTAACAAATAATAAAGGAAATGCATAGAAGTGAGAAGAAGGTGAATTACTCAATAAATCTTATTGGGAAAATTACAAGACATACGGAAATAGCTTAGATCCCTATTTCACTCCTTATAATAAATACATTCTAGACAAAGCAAATATTTTAACTTAAGAATAAATCAGATAATGGAATATTATTCTGTGATAAAAGGAAATGAACTACATCTTACTCAATGGTGCAAAACTGTAAGCTTACTATTCAAGATCAGGAAAAAGATAAGGTTGCTGGTTCTCACCACTGTTATTCCAAATTGTACTAGAAGCTCCAATCAGAGAAATTAGGTAAGAAGAATTAAAAACCATCTAAATTCTTCATTGCCAGTTCGGATACCTTTTATTTCTCTTTGTTGTCTGATTGCTGTTGCTAGGACTTCTAATTCTATGTTGAACAAGAGTGGTGAGAGTGGGCATCCTTGTCGTGTTCCTGATCTCAATGGGAAGGCTGTCAGCTTTTTCCCATCGAGGATGATATTTGCTGTGGGTTTTTCATAGATAGATTTTATGAAGTTCAGGAATGTTTCCTCTATCCCTATACTTTGAAGCGTTTTAATCAGGAACGGATGCTGAATTTTGTTAAATGCTTTTTCTGCATCAATTGAGAGGACCATGTGGTTCTTCTCTCTTCTCTTATTGATTTGTTCTGTCACATTGATTGATTTGCGAATGTTGAACCATCCTTGTAACACAGGGATGAATCCCACCTGGTCGTGGTGGTTAATTTTTTTCATGTGCTGTTGGATCCTATTTCCTAGGATCTTGTTGAGAATCTTAGCATCCATATTTATCAGTGATATTGGTCTGAAATTCTCCTTTTTGGTGTGGTCTTTGCCTGGTTTGGGGATCAGGGTAATGCTGGCTTCATAAAAAGAGTCTGGAAGTTTTCCTTCTGTTTCAATTTTTTGAAACAGCTTCAGGAGAATAGGTGTTATTTCTTCTTTGAAAGTTGGTAGAATTCCCCAGGGAATCCATCAGGTCTTGGGCTCTTGTTTTTTGGGAGGTTTTTGATCACTGCTTCAATCTCGTTACTAGGTATTGGTCTATTTAGGTTGTCAATTTCTTCCTGGTTCAATTTTGGGAGTTTATAGTTTTCCAGGAATGCATCCATTTCATCTAGGTTGCTTAACTTATTGGCATATAACTCTTGATAATAACTTCCAATGATTGTTTCTATTTCCTTTGTGTTAGTTGTGATCTCTCCCTTTTCATTCATAATTTTATTAATTTGAGCTTTCTCTCTTTTCTTTTGCATTAGTGTGGCCAATGGTTTATCGATCTTATTGATTCTTTCAAAAAACCAGCTTCTAGTTTCATTGATACATTCTACTGTATCTCTAGTTTCTATCTCATTGATCTCTGCTCTAATCTTGATTATTTACCTTCTTGTGTGTGGAGTTGGTTTAATTTGTTGTTGATTCTCCAGTTCTTAAGGTATAGAGACAGCTGGTGTATTCTGGATTTTTCAATTTTTTTGAGGAAGGCTTGGATGGCTATGTATCTCCCCCTTAGGACCGCCTTTGCTGTATCCCATAGGTTTTAGACCGAAGTGTCTTCATTCTCATTGGTTTCCATGAATTGTTTAAGGTCTTCTTTGATCTCCTGGTTGATCCAGACATTCTTAAGCAAGGTGGTCTTTAACCTCCAGGTGTTTGGGTTCCTTCCAAACTTTTCCTTGTGATTTAGCTCCAGTTTCAAAGCATTGTGATCCAAGAATATGATTTCAAGCTTTACTACAAAGCTGTGATCACCAAGACATCATGGTACTGGCATAAAAAACAGACACATAGACCAGTAGAACAGAGTAGAGAGCCCAGATATGGACCCTCAACTCTATGGTCAAATAATCTTTGACAAAGCAGGAAAAAATATACAGTGGAAAAAAGACAATCTCTTTTTCTCTGCTGGGAAAATTGGACAGCTATATGTAGAAGAATGAAACTCAACCATTCTCTTACACCATACACAAACATAAACGTGAAATGGATAAAAGACCTCAATGTGAGACAGTAATCCATCAGAATCCTAGAGGAGAACATAGGCAGTGACCTCTTCGATATCAGCCACAGCAACTTCTTTCAAGATATGTCTCCAAAGGCAAAGGAAACAAAAGCGAAAATGAACTTTTGGGACTTCATCAAGATCAAAAGCTTTTGCACAGCAAAGGAAACAGTCAACAAAACAAAGAGGCAACCCACAGAATGGGAGAAGATATTTGCAAATGACAGTACAGACTAAAGGTTGATATATAGGATCTATAAAGAACTTCTCAAGCTCAACACACACAAAACAGATAATCATGGCAGAAAATGGGCAGAAGACATGAACAGACACTTCTCCAATGAAGACATACAAATGGCTATCAGACACATGAATAAATGTTCATCATCACTAGCCATCAGGGAGATTCAAATTAAAACCACATTGAGATGCCACCTGACACCAGTTAGAATGGTCAAAATTAGCAAGACAGGAAACAACATGTGTTGGAGAGGATGTGGAGAAAGGGGAACCCTCTTACACTGTTGGTGGGAATGCAAGTTGGTGCAGTCTCTTTGGAGAACAGTGTGGAGATTCCTCAAGAAATTAAAAATAGAGCTTCCCTATGACCCTGCAATTGCACTACTGGGTATTTACCCCAAAGATACAGATTTCGTGAAAAGAAGGGCCATCTGTACCCCAATGTTTATAGCAGCAATGGCCACGGTCACCAAACTGTGGAAAGAACCAAGATGCCCTTCAACAGACGAATGGATAAGGAAGATGTGATCCATATATACTATGGAGCATTATGCCTCCATCAGAAAGGATGAATACCCAACTTTTGTGGCAACATGGACGGGACTGGAAGAGATTATGCTGAGTAAAATAAGTCAAGCAGAGAGAGTCAATTATCATATGGTTTCACTTATTTGTGGAGCATAACAAACAGCATGGAGGACATGGGGAGATGGAGAGGAGAGGGGAGTTAAGAGAAATTGGAAGGGGAGATGAACCATGAGAGACTATGGACTCTGAAAAACAATCTGAGGGTTTTGAAGGGGCGGTGGGTGAGAGATTGGGGGAACCAGCTGGTGGGTATTATGGAGGGCACATATTGCATGCAGCACTGGATGTGGTGCATAAACAATGAATTCTGTTACACTGAAAAGAAATTTTTAAAAAGCATCTAAATTAAAAAAGAAATAAAACTATCTCAATTTTAAAAGATTTTTTATTTAAATTCAATTTAGTTAACATATAGTATATTGTTAGTTTCAGGGATAGAATTCAGTGATTCATCAGTTGTATATAACACCCAGTGATCATTATATCATGTGCCCTTCTTAATCCCATTGCCCAGTTACAAAGCCCCCTACCTCCCCTCTAGCTGCCCTTAGTTTCCTAGAGCTGAGTCCTTATGGTTTTCCTCTCTATGTTTTTATCTCATTTTGCTTTTCCTTCCCTTCCCTTATGCTCCTTATGCTCATCTGTTTTGTCTCTTAAATTCCACATATGAGTGAAACCATATGGTAATTGTCTTTCTCTGACTGACTTAATTCACTTAGCATAGTGCCCTCTAGTTCTAACCACATAGTTGCAAATGGTAAGATTTCATTCTTCTTGATGGCTGAGTAGTATCCATGTGTGTGTGTGTGTGTGTGTATCTGTATACATAGAGATACACATACCACATCTTTATCCATTCCTTTGTTGATGAGCATCTCAGCTCTTTCCAAATTTTGGTTGTTGTGGACATTGCTGCTATAAATATGAGTCACTATTTTTGTATTCTTTGACCAAATACCTAGTAGCGCAATTGCTGGGTCGTAGAATAAACTATCTCTATTCACAGATGACATGATCCTATATGTAGAAAAATCCAAGTACATAAACACAAAACTACTAGAGTTACTACATGAATTCACCAAATTTTCAGGGTACAATATCAACACCAAAAAAATAAGTGGTGTTTCTGTGTATCATCCACAAAACAACCCAAGAAGAAAATTGAGGAAATGATTCCATTTACAATAGCATCAAGAAGAATAAAATACCTAGGATTATATTTAATCAAGGAAGTGAAAGACTTACTGAACATTCTAAAACATTGCTGGAAGAAATTAAAGAAGGCATAATAAATGCAAAGCTGTCTTTCAGAAAAGAAAGAGATAAAGTATTGTGTGTCATAACTATATAGTCATATATATGGAGATCTGGACTCTCCATAAGGAGAAGGAGAAGGTACTAGAAAGTGGTAGGATGGAGATTCAAACTCAGGTTTTTACCAAACTTAAGCTCATAACTGTTAATGATATATAGTTTTCTATATTTACCCTATGGGTTAAGGAGACTCATTTGACTATTTTGAATCAGAAGCATGACCTGATACAAAATATGTTTTAAAAATAACCAAGTGAAAAGATTAGTGACAAATCTAAGAAACGATAACTGCCAAAATACAACCTACAATACAAAAAAGTTTTAAAATATATTAAAGCCTCTATATCAATATGAGAAAAAGAACCTACATTTCCATAGAAAAAAAATGGGCAATGCATATGAATGGAGAGTTCACAGTAGAGAAAATTCAAATGATTCTAAAAAATTGGAAAGGATGTAAGATCTCATTCATAAGGGAAATGTTACTTATTTTTTAAAATCCAGTTTATTGACCAAAGAATAATTTATAGGCAATAAAATGCATAGGAAATTGCTGCTCATTTTACAAAACTTGTTGAAACCGCTCCTCAATATACTTTTCTCTGACCTTCAGGTTCTCCATAGGTGTTGGAACATACTCTCATATCTGGGAGTACATTGTACTAAAATGATCAGTATACATGTTCATTGAAAGAAGACTGTCTGTGGATTTCCAGTACCTTAGTCTGGTGGACATAGTCCTCCATCATCTGATCCCAAATCCCTTCTCAGGTGTCTATTCTTACAATGTTGATTCACACACCAGAACCTCTTTGCCATCATCATCAACCTGATGGACTCTTCTGCTCAGTCTAGCCATCTAAGAACACTCACCGCTGCCTGGACGATCTATTCACCTTTATGTCTTGACATCAGTTTTTTCCTATCTTGTTGCTTCTCCCAGGAAGGTTTTTGCCAACTTGACCTACCTGTGGAACTCCTATTCATCCTTCAAAACCCAACACCAATGTTAAGACTCTGGGAAGACCTTCCTGATCACCACCTCTGGCAAAGTTACTAGCTGCCTCAGCTTATATATTTTTTTCTTGAGTGTAACATAGTCAAATTACACACACACACAAGCACACACATACACACTCAGTTATGTGGTTACGAAAGTTATCAGTGTATGTCTCAGTCTCCCTTACTATAGTGATACAATGCGATCCTCTAAATGAGGGAATCATGCATGATATACTTATCCTTCACATACTTACAATGACCTGGCAAAAGAAGAAATGTGCTGAATAAAAGTGAAGAGAGGAAGGGAGGCAATTTTCAAGGAAGAGAAACATAGAAAAACATGGAATGAGAGTTCCAGTTCATCAGCTGGTGCCTTCATGAGGGCTAAAGCGAGCCTCGTGTCAAAGTCTGTGGTAATCTCTGGCATCCTGGTTCTGACTGGGGGCACCATTGTACTTCCACTTTTTAGCTAAATCTCAGATCCAGTCTGACTCAGGCTTGTCTCTGTTGGGCAGGTGAATGGCCCTCAGTAGATCACACTGAATGTTCTGGAGAAGACAGGATCTGCCAGGGAATACTGGAGAATCAAAATGGGTTAGGGTTTCTCCTCCTGCGCAGGTGTGACTTCCTAGGAGTGGGGTGGGAGGTGCAGAGCCAACCTATTTTCAGCACCAGGGACAGCAGCATTCTTGCCCACTGGCCTGTGCAGTGAACTAGGTCAAGAGAGGACCACCCTTTCAGAGAAGGGGGTGGGGAGGAGCTGCTAAGTCACCATGTGAGCGTGGGAGGTGCTTCTGAGGGAGAAAACAATATTTACATCTATATTTGGGCAGTCATAGCAAGATAAAGGCACGGAGATATCAAAATAGCCTGTGATTGATTCTGGGGAGAAGAGGCAGCAGGTGGGGGGAAACTGCTCCTTTGAAACAGACATCTGCAGTAAAAAAGGAATTGGGGATTTTTTTCCCCCCAAAATAGGTTGCTACCTGTCATTCTGCAGCTTTGTGGGGGAGAAAAAAAGGAAAAGAAAAACCCATATTTTTTTTTCCAATTCCAAAGGAAAATTGAATGATGTTCACTTAGCATTTTTTTTTTTTTTGTCAAATGTACCAGATCTTGTTGCTGAAAAATCATAACTTTAGTAGGTCTGTCAATCACAGACATATTAGAGGGCACTAGGTTGGGCATTGATATGTACCCCAACCTGATGAACACGTTAAAAGCTATTATAAACTATCTCAACCATTTGCCAATGCTTCCATGTGCAAAGAATCAATAAGTCAGAGAGCACTGGATTTTTCGTTTATTTTGTGTAACTCCTATGCACCAGACACAATGCTAGGTATTTTGTGTACCGGTGTCTTGTACATTTCAGCCACACTATGATGCAAATATCATTGTCTCATGTTACAAATAAACTAAAGCCATTAATGAGATTTGTTCCAAGTTACCTTCTTCAAAATGCATTTCTGTCTTTAGTCAGTACCTGAAATCCGAAGGCAAAACATACTATAGCTTTTGTTCTTCAACTGTATAGTAATAAATGACAAAGAAGATTAAAAAACACCCTACATCCTTTACACAGGTCAGGCATTGTGATTTACACACAGACACCCCTACACACACACTTATGCACATATACACCCACACCCCCAAATATAATGCGTATATACTCATTGTAATCCATTTCTTAATGATAAACACACAGAGAACACTGAACCCATCCATGCTTATATGGCCAGTAAGGAATTGAGCTGGGTTCAGTTCCAGAATCAGCTGATGCCAAGATTCCTTCCAAGGCGTAGCTCCCGGGGATGGTGACTGAGTAGGTTAGACTCTGCTTGTTGTTCATCTAGGGTCTATCCATTCTTCTTGTTAGCAGAGTCCTAGCAATGGACTAGCCAATTACCTTTCTAATGCACTTTCCCTTCCTTGGACCTCATAGCTTGTCACTTGGATTATTGCAAGTGACTCTATTGAATACCCCAGCCTCTAGTCATGCTTCTCTCAAGGTAGCCAGTTCCCAACTTTATTCAGGTATGTCACAATCAGAGAATGTGTTTTCATGATGACTGGAGAAAGTTTAGAATCTTGAACAGCCCATCACAATGGAGCTCCATGCCTCCTTTGTAGTCTTTCTACTCTTCATATACATAACATGCTCTGTCTCAACCTGACTGATCTGACCTTGTCCTCCAAATGCATCTTGGACTTCTAGATGTCTTGCCATTCACGTGTGCCAGACATGCCCACCACCTTAATTCCCATCAATGCCATCTTACAGTACTTAACATCTGGACTTCAAGAGGCCTTAAAGGCTTTCTCTTTCCTGAACCCCAGCCTGGAGATGATGGACCCATGCTTGGTAGATATGGATCAGTTTCACTCTGGCATTTTCACCCATTGATAGTTGAGTCAGTTGGTTGGTTAAGTACGTAATATTTGGGCTGCACCTACTTCATGAAAGATAAGACAGACAAGCTCATTGCCTCAAGGGATGTGCAGAGAATTGCCCCTCTGGGCATCCTTGCCTCTCCCCGGCTCTCACACTTAAATTAGCTGGGATGTAGGACATTAAGGGATGGAAACTCTTTCTCTTTAACTAGACTATGCATTATCCAGGTAAGATGTATTACTATATATTAGTATTTTCTATAGTTATGTTATTAATAATAACTATTCTCATCACTAATATTTACTGATTTATACCTACATACCACACCCTATGCTTGATAAAGTGCCACACACTTACCCTGTCATGCAGTCCTTACCTAATTCTGACTATTAGAACTATTACTTTCCCCATTTTACAGATGAGGAACATGAGGCATAGAGAGTTCAACAACAGAGAGTTTAACAGAGAGTTTAAACAACCTGCCGGAAGCAAGAAGTAAGCAGTGGATGCAAGTTTAGGACTGGCGCAGTGTGAACTCTACCATCCAGACCCTGAATAACTCCAGTGATCTTACTCCCATATCATAGTACAGACCTAACACTGCCAGGCACACAAGGGTAGTTAAGAGGGTTAACTTGCATTACACAGCCTGGGTTCAGTCACTGAATTTCTCACTCACTAGCTCTCAATTTGCTCACCTGTAAAATGGGAGTGATGATAATATCTCCCTTATGGGGTTGTTTGGAAGATTGAATGCCCAAATATATAAAGAGCATTTAGAATGATACCTGCCAAAAATTTAGCATTTCCTTGGGCAACAATACTAATTACCACTAAAGAGGTTCAGGACATGCCTGTGTATGAAGGGACACCTAGCCCACTGTCCCATGAACAGTTGGAACTTAGCAGCGATAAACAAATCCCCAGCCCAGTAGCCAGAACACAGCAGGGGGCTCAGTAATTGTTTTTTTTTTTTTTTTTTTTAAAGATTTTATTTATTTATTTGACAGAGAGAGATCACAAGTAGGCAGAGAGGCAGGCAGAGAGAGAGAGAGGAGGAAACAGGCTCCCTGCTGAGCAGAGAGCCCGATGCGGGACTCGATCCCAGGACCCTGAGATCATGACCTGAGCCGAAGGCAGCGGCCTAACCCACTGAGCCACCCAGGCGCCCCTCAGTAATTGTTTATTGATTGAACAACTGACCGTCAAAATCCAGGGGGGTGGGTGGGAGGAAGCAGTGCCTGCGTGGAGACCCAGCATGAGTTTGCATCATGTTCTGAACATTGATCTGACTCCACAGGTGACGGGTCCCCAGGCAGGAAGAATCCAATTTCAATATTGTAAATGGCATGCTCATCCTCTGATCTCCCTCCCTCTGCCCGATGTCTCTAGACCTTGGAGTATAGTCACCTCTCCAACACAGCCAGCTCTGTCGAGACCCCCCTCTACTTTATCTGATGGCTTTCAGAGTTGCAATTACACCTCCTGAACACGGAAGGTTATGAGATTAATTAAAGGATGCCAGTTCCAGGCTGACTCACAGGACTTCTATCTGCAGAGGTGGAACAATCCTGAAAGCCTCTGGAGCTAGTGAGGTGAGAGGTCAGCCAGACCTCTGCCTCCAAGCATGCCTTGCGCCTCTCCTTCCCCAGAGAGGAAAGTATCACAGCTCTTCTGACCTTGGAGGACTTGAGCCAGCTAGGCTTCGTTCCATGCCTCACTAAAAGCAAAGCTGGTCATTCTCTTTGCTGGGGATGGCTCTGAAACAGAAGGAGGTGAGATTTCCCTTGTAGATCTGAGTTCCGGGAGGAGGGGCAGGCAGGAGGGGAAGGGCAGTGCCATCCCTTCCCTTCCAGAGTCCTCAGATCGCTTACAGATGGTGTTCATGGCTAGCTCAGTGCCTTACGCAAACCCTATGACAATGAGGAGATGGCGTGTGGCTTGGTCCTGGGACCCTTAAATGCTCAGATTCCCAGCCAAGTGCTTTCCCTGCCATCAGACAAAAAATAGCCATGGGGAAGAGACATCCCAAGCAAAATCCTTCATTTTATTATTCTAAATGCAATAGTTCTCAGCCCTAGATATCTACCATTAGCTCCCCAGATCTTCGGAAACAGAATTTCTGTGTGGGTAGGACACATACTTCTGTTGTTTTCATCCCGGTTGATTCTGAAGATCAGTTCAAGTTGAAATCCAAAAACATTTTATTGAGCTATGGTTGACATACAATGTTACATTACTTTCAGGTGACAATGTAACAATTTGACCATTCTCTACATTATGCAGTGCTCACCATGATAAGTACGGTCACCCTCTGTCACCAGACATGATTAGCATATTATTGACTGTATTCCCTGTGCTGTGCTTTTTATCTCCATGACTTAACCAGTTTCATAACTGGATGTTTTTACTCCTTAATCTCTTTCACCATTCTGCCCATTCCTCCACTCTCTCCCCTCTGGCAACCACCAGTTTGTTCACTGTATTTATTTGCAATAACAGAGATATAGAAGCAACCTAAGTGCCCATTAGTAGATGAATGGATAAAAAAGATGCAGTATGTATGTATGTGTGTATATGTATATATGTGCACATATATATGTACATATACATATACATACATATATATGTATATGTACACATATGTATATGTATATACACATATACATATATGTATATATGTAGCACATACACATATATATATGAAGAATGAGATCTTGCCATTTGTAGCAACATGGATAGACTTAGAGGAAATTATGCTAGTAATTTTATAAGTTTGACAGAGAAAGACAAATCTATGATTTCACTTATATGTGGAATCTAAAAAAAAGAAAAGAAAAGAAAAGAAACCCCAATGAACAAAAACAATTGTTTTTATCAGGATTTTGCCCGAAAGGCTACTGCAGACTCTCAGTGAACTGGATACTACAAGCAGATCTAGACATCCTGCAGCCAGTCTTGGAAAAAGCCAAGTTTACAGTTTTAAACAGGGTTAGGCGGCCACACAGACCCCTTACCTGAGACCCACAGCCTATCAGAGCCACTTACCCCTCCAAAGGTGAGGATGGGGAAGGACGGTTTCTTCATGAGGACCGGAATCGAACTGTTGGGAGTCGCCTTTCTAGAGAGAGGGGATATCTCCCATCAAGCAGAAGGAAGGATCAGAACACTCTTGTTAGAATAACCACATGGGAGATTGGAATTCTAAAGACTTGAAGTAGGAGAGAAGATACTAAGAATACACTCAGCCTAGGAGGGCAGAGTCTCAGCCTTTCCCCAAGGTCACACCCTTTGTCCAGGCTTGTATCACAAGGGCTGGCCTTTAGGAAGTGTTCTTAAAATACTTGTTGCGTGCGGGTGCCTTGGTGACTCACTTGGTTGAGCCACTGACTCATGATCTCAGGATCCCAGGATTTGTCAAGTCCCCTGGATGGGCTCCATACTCAGCAAGGGAGTCTGAGGATTCTCCCCCCACCCCTACCCCTTTCCCTGCTTGCATGCATTCTCTCATTCTCTCTCTCTCTCTCTCTCTCTCAAATAAATAAATCTTATAAAAAATACTTTTTGGGTTGATGAACTAATAAAAGTTCTGCAGGGGAATTTATCTGTCTCCTGCCTCATTTTATCCAATCCGTATTTTGGCTTAGGCTTACTCTGAAAAGCCAAGTTACTCTATGATGCTACCTAAGCTCTTATCTCATGAACTTTTTGGTCTCATAAGAAAAGGAAATGGATGCAGTGGAAAAAACACAAATAGATGATTGGCACAGACCACCGCACCTTTGCCCACACTTAGCAGATGTATGACCTTGGATAAGTCACTTTCTTTGTTATGCCTCAGTGTCAGCATCTGCAGATCAGGGATGATAGCATGGACCCCACGGGGTGACAGCAGGTGTTTCTGTTGAATCTTCTGCAGTGACTGCACACACGATAGATACTCTATAAATGGCAGCTGTTATGAGAGTGTGACTCTGGCTGTTTTTCAAACCTTTGAGTACAGAGGAGGGTCTTGGCCAGTGTGCTTGGGCATTTATGAAGCTTGGGTGTCCCAAGGCTTTTGGAGGGCTTTGGTGTCCAGAGCAGGTCTTCTTGAGAGTGGATGGACGTGCTTGAAAGAAAATGAGAGATAGAAAGACAGGATTAGTTTAAATTTCAAACTATGTGAAATTACCTGCCATGTGACTTGGGTCATTGTCTTTCTGTTTCCCAATCTGTGGAAGTGAAGAGTCCAATTAAATGAGTTCTCCATAGCCCATCCCAGAGTTTATGATCCTATCTTTGCATCACAGTGTTAACCAGCAGGCACATCAGGCAGTAAGCTATGTGCTTTCTGGGGGCTAGGAGACCATATCTAGGCATTTTAAGCAAAGAGAAACCATAACAGAAGTTCTAGTGTGGCGATAAGATGAACTAGGGTGATATGGCTGCAGGTTAATTATCTTGAAGTATGTTTTGTAATTGCATTGTAAACTTTGTGACTTGTTTTAAAAGTAGAGAGGTGGGGATCATCTTGCACAATGTGCAGAGCCCAAGGAGGAATCTGAGTAAGAGCAGATTCACAGGAAGGTGGAGGAGGTTTGGAAGAGCTGTGATCCAAACTGGAAATCAGATAGGTGATAGAAAGAGCATCACTGATTCAGCCAGAAAATTCTGAACTGGATGTATCATGGTGTTGCTGGCAGACCTAATACCCACTTGTCTGTTATGGGCTTGCTACATATAAAACTTCTGTGTGACCTTGAACAAGTCACACGTCCTCTTTGAGGTTGGGATACCTTATGAGTAAAACAAGAAGGGGTTGAGATAAATCAGAGTTATTTAGACTTCATTGCTTTCCCTTCTCACCAAAGACATCAAAATCAAGATAAATAAGGAGAGAGGGACTTGTTTTATAATGATAGCTTTGGATCTGTTATAATTTATGGAAAGAGTAAATTCATCAAAATACAGGGCCTTTGCAACATCCTTCCCAAAGTTCCATTCAGGGTGGAGAAGCTTCATGCAAGGGATCTCCTACAATCTATCTAGCACTTGGGACACATTAGGGCGTCCAACAGGGAGCATGGATCCCTCCAAGGTATCTCATAACTGCTATACAGGGGCATAGGACAGATTGGCCACAAAGGCAGGCCCCGGAGGCAGACCAGCTGGCAGTTCTGGGGCCTTGGGTAAGCTACTTTCCTGCTTTTCTGTGCCCATTGTTCTCATCCGTGAAATGAGATGAGGTTTGTAAAGCACTTGGTGTAGCATGGATTTGGACCCCTGCTCAATCATTGTTGACTCATGTCACACAGACACTAAACTGTCCCCTTTATCCACACAACAAGGATTCACCAAGTACTTATCATGATGGAGACCCTGAGCATATAGCAAGGAACAAGAAACAATTTATGTCCTCCTGAGGCTTATCTTCTAGTGCGGAAAGAGAACCAAAAAAAAAAAAAAGAACCAATAGACATCAGATAAATTCATACGGCCCAAGTCATCTGATAAACATAAATAGTGATATGGTGCACGCTAGTCGTTTGAGAGGGTAGTTTTACAGCAAGTGACTTAAGGAGGGCAACTTGGTCTCCCCCCAGTCCTGTCCCCAAACCAAACTTTCCCTCTCTTCTTCACTTCTTTTCTTTGAACCACTCTCCTGCCTTATATTCTTGTAGTGCTGGATCGGGCAATCTTTGATACATTGATTCAGGCACCGAATGTGCAATGCATGTGGCTCTACTAAGATTGGAAGTCACAGTTTTAGATAGTTTTGTTGCTCCCTAAGTCAGCCTTCACTCCTAGGACAGTGTCGGACCTAGACTAGGTCCTCGGAAAATGTTCTTCGGATGCTATGTGCCCCAGATCAGAGGCGTGAATGATCTACTGTTTCTCCACACAGCTGCGAAAAATGCTTGTTCAGCCTCCCTCAGGAAGCCCACTGTAGAGCCTGTCCAAGAATTCACAGCTCTTGACCTTCCCGGCGACTTTTGTTTTCTATGTAACTTATCCAAACTGGGAGAGGGCATCGGACCCTCAGAGAAGCCGGGATCCAATGTTACCTTTGTAGTTAACTAGATGAATTTGAGGAAAGCACGTAACCAGCCTAAACTTCTGTTTCCTCGTCAAGAAGACAGGAAAATCAATCCCATCTTAGCAGGAATTAAGTCAGATGTTGAGTGTGAAAGAATGAATTGTAAATTCCTATCAAATGCATGACCTTGTTGTTACTATGACAAATGATTACTGGCCCCAAGGTAAAACTCTGGATCTCCAGATAGCTTCCTCCAGGCCCTGTTCTCCGTTATGCCTTGCCTAGTTCTCCATCTTTGCCCTTAACTGAAAGTATAGGGATTTCTCGGGTGTGAAAAGAACACTCTGCCCAAAGCTACAATACGACTGAAGTTTGCTGCAAATGAAAGAGTTGGAATTTGAGGCATTTAAAAGCTCAGAATAAACAGACTAATTGAAGGAATGAAATATCCATTAGTCTAAATGAATATTTCTATAAAGCTGCATGTTAGACATTGATAAAAAGAAATGATTAAATGCAGAATTAACCAAGATTAATTATTTTAATCAAGAGATTAATCACGATTATATCTTTACATTAGTTTGCTCTGCTGATGTGTGCTCAGCAATCTGGGAGAAAATCTGTTCATTTATCACCTTCATGTTTGAAAATCGGCCCATATTTTATAAAGTCTCCTATCCACCATCCCTAGCCTCTTTGTAAACAGAAGCTCTTAAACAGATAAACAACATTGGAGAAGAGCAGGCGTGGGGCCAAGGACACAGAGCTTCACGCCAGGGACCCAGATTCAAAGCTGAAGATTATTTTTTAAGTATAGAAAAACTACAGCTGTTCCTCATTTCTGATCCATGGCCTAATCTGGTGATTTTTCCAGTTGAATATCCCAAGACCCTTGAGGGTGGGCTTAGAGAGGGGATGACGGATGCCTGGTAAAGTTCCAGGTGCTGATTTTGTGTGGGCGACCACCTGAGGAAGACCACCAAGAGGTAGGAATGGAACAGACAAGGACCCTCGATCTTGGAAGTTGAAGTAGCCTAGTGCATAGGGAATATAGTTGATAATATAATCATTTTGTATGGTTACTACTTTTATGGCAGTGAGCATTTTGTAAGGTATACAATTGTGGAATTACTCTGTTGTACACCTGAAACCGTACAATATTATAGGTCAACTATACTTCCATTAACAATAGAGAAGTAAAGTAGTCCAGTGCCCAATGAGATATTAAGAAATGGGAAAACAGATTTAGATGATGTAGGTTTGCCCTGCTTGATCCTTTCTACGTGTTTAGCCCTCGCTGATGAGACCCAAGACTGGTTCTCTCGGGGGACTCCACCTTCTAGGTAAAAGTTATCATAATTCACCCAGTGAGTGATAGCCTTAGAAACTAGGATAATTCTTTTAAAATTATTATTATTATATTTAATATTTTATTTATTTATTTGTGTGTGTGAGAGAGAGAGAAAGAGAGAGAGAGAACAAGTCGGAGGAACTGCAAGTGGAGGTTCCCTGCTGAGCAAGCAGCCTGATGTGGAACTCGATCCTGGGACCTTGGGATCATGACCTGAACTGAAGATGTTTAACCGACTGAGCCACCCAGGCACCCCAAAACTAGGATAAGTCTTAAAATGACTTCTTGTATCACTTCCCCAACTCATCAGAATCTATATGAAAAATTATGTATTTATAATATTCATATATTTTTGTTATGTAAACAATGTATGCCTGTACGTATATACACACATACATCTAGACATATGCATTATATATTTATATTTTGTTTTTAAATTTTTGAGTCTGGGGTCACAATTCATTCTTTTCAGTCATAGCTTGCATTTCTCACTTAGGGCATGCTGGCTGGATTGGAAACTCTGGTACCAATTTCTTCTAAATTATGATTGAGAAAATTATGCCATCTCAGACAATTCTTGTATTTCTTCTCCCAGTGGATGTTTATTGAATACTTATTCCGCTTTCAGCCGTGTTCTTTCACTGGGCTTTGATCTTTTTTTTCTTTTTTTTAAAGATTTTATTTATTTATTTGACAGACACAGAGCAAGCATAAGTAGGGGGAGTAACAGGAAGAGGGAGAGGGAGAAGCAGGCTCCCCACTGAGCAGGGAGCCGGATGTGGGGCTTGATCCCAGGACCCTGGGATCATGACCTGAGCGGAAGGCAGAGTTTTATCCAACTGAGCCACCCAAGTGCCCCACACTGGGCTTTGATCTTGATAGTTCTCTTCTGTGACTAAGTTAAGTCTCTAAGGTCTCATCGTATAAAGTCCTATCGTTATCTGTATTTTGTCGAGGGGAAAACTGAGTCATGGAAAGGATAAATAATTGGATCAATCTGGGGATCAATCTGGGGATAATTGAGATCTTAACAGTAATTAAGTCTTCTAATCCATACACACAATATATCTCCCTATTTATTTACCTCTTTCTTACTTTCTCTTAGCAATGTTTTGTCTCTTTCAGTGTACAGGACTTGGATTTATTTTTGCTTAATTTACTCCGAAGTGTTTTGCCCTTTCTGGTGCCACTGTGAATGGAATTGTTTTCTTCATTTCATTTTGGGATTGTTCTTTGCAGGTATAGAAAAATTATAATAGACTTTTGTATATTGGTCTTGCCTCTTATGTCCTTGCTGAACTTGTCCATTAGTTCTCTTAGTTGTGTGTGTGTGTGTGTGTGTGTTCCTTTGGATTTCCTACATGCAGAAATCTGTCATATGTAATAAAAAATGGCATTATTCTTTTCTTCCAATAGAATGCCTTCATTTATTTTTTTATCTAATTGCATTGGCGAGGATCTCCAGCATGATATCAAATAATAGTGATAACCGTGGGTATCTTCACCTTTCAAATAACATGTGTCAAAGAAGATGTTTGAAGGGAAATCACAAAGTACTTTTAAATGACTTAAAGTGAAAATTCAACGTATAAAAATGTGTGAGATGTCACATTCAGGAAAGCATTCAGCCTTCAACCAGTAAGTATGATGATAGCCGTAGATTTTTGATAGATGCTTCTTAATAAGTCGACATTATTCTATTATTCCTAGTTCACTGGGAATTTTTGTTGGGAATGGATGGCTGTTTGCCAGACACTTTTTCTGCATTTGTAGAACGATCTTTGTTTTTAGGTTGTTGTCATGGTGAGTTACGGTGGATTGTTCTTTGAAAATTAAACCAAACTTGCATTCTTGGGATAAGCATTCAAGAATATATAATGATCATTTCATCTTTAACATTCTTATTGAATATTGTTGGATTCAACTTACTAAGATTTTGTTTAAAAACTTTATAAGGGGGCGCCTGGGTGGCTCCATGGGTTAAGCCTCTGCCTTCAGCTCAGGTCATGATCCCAGGGTCCTGGGATTGAGTCCCGAATCGGGCTCTCTGCTCAGTGGGGAGTCTGCTTCCTCCTCTGCTTGCTTCTCTGCCTACTTGTGATCTCTGTCTGTCAAATAAATAAAATCTTAAAAAAAAAAAACTTTATAAGAGAAGTTATCTGTAGTAATTTTTTAAAATATATTTTGTTTGGATACCAGGGTAATATTTTCCTCATAGAATGAGGTGGAAAATATTCCCTCATTTTCAATATTCTTGAAAGTTTTATATGTAATTGGTAATATTTTTTCCTTAAATATTTGGTAAAATTCATCTGAGAAATTATCCTGGTTTGAAGTTTTCTTTGTGAGATGGTTTTTAACTAAAAATTTAATGTCCTTAGAAGACATGTTAACTATTTTTTTCTTCAATATGATTTGGAAGTTGGTGTCATTCAAGCAATTTGCCCATTTCATCCAAGTGTCAAACTTATTGGCACAAAGTTGTTTAAATATTCCACTAATTTTTTTTTAATATTTATAGAATCTCTGGTGATGGCACCTCATTCTTGATATTGATTATTTGTATTCTCATTATTTTTCCTAGCCAGAGGTAAATTAATCATATTAATCTTCTCAAAGAATCAGATTTGTTTCATTGATATACTTTATTTTTTTGTTTTCTAGCATTGTATTCTGTTCTACTCCTTATGATATCTTTCTTCTTTGAATTTAATTGGCTCTTTCCTTTTTCATTCTTTCAAGGGGAAGCTGAAGTCGTTGATTTGAGACTTTTCTCCCCTCCTTTGAGCAGTTAGTGCTATAAAAATTTCCCCTTACTTCTGCTTTATGGCAACTGACAAATTTTATATATTGATTTTTCATTTTATTTTTTACAAAGTATTTTACAAAATACTTTGTACTTTCCCTTTTGATTTCATCTTTGCAACATGTTTTACTTAAAACTATGGTATTTAGCTTCCAATTATTTTGGGGTTTTCCAGAAATCTTTTAATTATTCCATTGTGGCCAGAAAATGTACTTTATATGATATGAACCCTTTTAAATTAATGGAGATTTATTTGGTGACCCAGAATGTGGCTTATTATGGCAGATATTATGTGTGCCCTTGAAAAGAATGTATATTTTGCCATTGTTGGATAGAACAGTTTTAAATGTCAATTAGGTCAAGTTTGTTGATGGTGATTTTAAATATTCTATATTCATCCTAATTTTCTCTGTAATTGTTCTAGCAATCATTGACAGAAGAGTATTAAAATCTATTATTATAATTTTTGCTTTGCCTTTTTCTACTTTCAGTTCTACTGGGTTTTGCTTCATGTATTTTGAAGCTCTGTTACTAAATTCATAAAGATTTAGGATTATTATGTTCTTTTTATGAATTGCCTCTTTTATCACTGGGAAATGACCTTCTTTATCCCTGGTAATATTCTTTGCTCTGAAATCTAGTTTGTTTGGCATTGATATAACCACTCCAGCTCTCTTTGAATTAGTATTCACATGGTATATCTTCTTCCATTCTTTTACTTTAACCTATTGTGCCTTTCTGTTTGAAATGTATTTCTGTAGGCAGATCATGCTTGGGTCTTGCCTTTGAAGTCCAATCTAGTGATCTTTTGCCTTTTAACTGAAGTATTTATACTATTAACATTTAATGTATCATCGCTATGGTTGTGCTCAACCATATTGCTTTTTCTATTTACTCCACTTGTTCTTGTTCCCTTTTACTTCTTTATGTTCTCTGTTTGATTAATTGAATTTTATTTTATTTTTTTATTTTATTTGTTTATTTGACAGACAGAGATCACAAGTAGGCAGAGAGGCAGGCAGAGAGAGAGAGAGGAGGAAGCAGGGCCCCCCGCCGAGCAGAGAGCCCGATGCGGGACTGGATCCCAGGACCCCGGGATCATGACCCGAGCCAAAGGCAGCGGCTCAACCCACCGCGCCACCCAGGCGCCCCTGATTAATTGAATTTTTATGATCCCATTTTATCTCCTTTGTTGGCTTATTATCTATACCTGTTTGATATTTTATTGGTTGCTTTAGTGTTACCACAGTCTGTCTTTAAATGACATTATGTGGTGAGAGGACGACCTTGATTAGAACATATTACTATCTCTATTTTCAAAGGTTATTTTTTGATCCCTAATTTTGGAAACTCTCATTAGGTTATATAGTTGGTTTCGGTAAAAGTTCTACAGGAGAGATCACGAAGGAAAGAGACCTCATGTTGCAGGACTGGGTCTGAGATACATCAGAAGCCCCAACTTTGGAGAAGTTACACAGTTCTAGATGAAAATAAATGATGTGTTTTGAGCTCAGCTCCTTACATGTGTTTGTTACTATTTAAAAAAAAAAGAAAAGAAAAGAAAAAAAAATCTTTTGGCCAGTTATTTATTCCTCCCTTAAAGAATTATATGATACAAATAGGAAATATTTTTCTGAGAAGATTAGGTAACACAAAAGCTAATGGAAAAGCAAAACAAAAAAAATTCTGATGATTATTGTCAACATGTTTGTGTATAACTTTCCTCTGCACAGACATATATTTATATGCAAATGTAATAGGTAACGTTTGAAGAACACTCACTATATGTCAGGTAATTTGTTTACCATTTACATAGATGATTTCACCCTTACAAATTTTCATGAGTGGTACTATTACTACCATATTTTATAGATGAGGAAACTGGACTGATACACGCAGAGATTAATACATGTGTACAAGTTCTTTTAATTACCATGTGATAATGGCTTTGACATTTGAATACAGACATTTCAGCCACACTGACTCTTAAGTACCCTACTAAATTTCCTATCATATGCATGTATTTTTACAGGCTTGAAGTGATCTTTTTCATATTGCACATTCACAGGTATGTGTGTTTGTGTGTGGGTAATTTGTCCATGTGACATTCACACTTTTATACCCATGAATCTTGACCTTAAGATTCTCATCAGTAATAAGATTGGCCTCTTTGAAGATCCTTACTCTCCATCCCCCATCATCATTTCCTGTATTTTTCTACCCATTCTGTTGGGCAGATTTTAATGGGTTCACTTTCCATGGTGAGGCTAGATACAAGATTAAAGAATTCAAAGAAAGTGTACTGAGCCCATAATCAGAGTAACCATTTCTGAGAAGTCCTAAGCCTGGGTCTCTGTTTCTCCATGATCATGTTACACTCATGGTGAAGAATAGGAGGACTCCTATTTTAAAATGAAAACTTTATTGACATGTAAATTTACAATTAATTTGCTTCCCAGAACCAACAGCTTGACACACTGGTCAAGTTCATAGTGTTGCATGTCATACCAACAATGACACCTGCTGTTGAGCATTGGAACTGCAGCCTGGCTCTGTTAGCCCTGTAAGTGATGACCACTGTCGAATTCTCTGCTAGCAATAGAAGCTAGCTAACGTATCTCCAGTCCTCTTTTACTCAACTTTTGCTTGTATTAAGCAGCTCCCGACTTGAGATATATAGGATAGATTCTATTATATTTGTGCCCTTCGAAATCTGAGGTCCCTCATTATCTCTCTGAGTTCATCTGCACTCTCAAATTGTTCTTATCGTCGAAGCACCTTTCCTCCACATTTGAGTTTTGAGCTCCCAGTTTGCATCTGATAGCTTGCAGCTTGGATTTGGGCCTTTTCCTAGTGAGATTCAGCCTGAATATTTAAAGAAGTGATAGGCACTAAGTCGGCAAAGGGGGAAGAATGGAAACTGGCATCTCTGGGAACTGACTACACACAAGTCACTGTGCTAGAGGTGGGCACATGGTTTTGCATTCAGTACTCACAACCCTCCGGGATAAGTAACAATAATTACTCCTACTTAACAGACAACAAATTTTTTTTTTTGCATCTGATTTCAAGGCAAGGGTTCACCGAACTTAAATAATTTTTCTATGGACAGAGTGTTACTAAATGGAGAAGATTAGTTATGAAGCTAGGTCTCTTATCCAAAGTTCTTTGTGCTCTCTCTGTAAAAAATTATATTCCACAATACATACTCATGTATATATCTTTACAGACAACCATATAAACTTACAAATTGGTATTTTTACTCTGTTTTGTAGATGAGGAAACCAAGGCTTACACAGCGTCGAACAAGCAGAGAGATCGGAAAGAAGCATAGAAGCTCAAATGTTCTGATTTTATCATGAGATGCTTTCATTCAGTGGCTAAATGCACAGGCTTAGGAGTCAGACTGCCTTGCTTCCACTCTGTGTTCTGGTAGTTTCTAAATGAGGGGTTCTAGGCAAGTTTTTTAAACCATAGTATGATTCATTCTTCTCCTCATCAATAAAGGGGGGATAATTATAGTACTTTCCTTGTGAGGTTGTTGTGAGAATCGAGTGAGAATATATGTAAGGCACATATGGCAGGTAATACGTATGATGTTAAAATTATGATCAAGAGTGAATATAGCCTGCCTTAGTTACTGGGTTTCCAGGGAAGAAAATAAAGAGACTTTGTGGACAATTTCAGCACAGAGCCATTTATTTTTTGCAGCATGTCCCCTTATTTTTTTCTTTCTCTCTAATAAGCCCAGGTTGGGAATTGTGAGAAACTATGTCAGGGTCTGTTTCTGCCACTGAGACAGAACAGTGGTGTGAACCTCCGAAGCCTGTCTTCTTTCTCTGGCAGTCAGAGGCAGAAACTTCCAGGCTACAGGCATAACCACACTGGTTTGTACTGAAGAGTTTCTATTTCAGGCTACTGGGCCCTCTGCCTGGGGAAGGAGTGAGACAGAAAAGAGTGTAAGTTCTACTAGGCAGGCTGGGTTCCAGATGCTTTGCAGTCTCTCTACCAATCAGAAAGAGGGTCAGAAACAGTTGGAATTCAGTTCTTGAAGCATTCACAGAGTTGGGAGAACTGGTTAGCAGTCATTTTTCTGAACCTCTGCTTCATTATCATTAAAATAGGGTCACAAGGCTTAACCAGGTAGAGCGAATGAAATAATGTATGCAAAATGCTACGACTGAGTGCCCCCTGAAGGACAGACTTGTATTGCAAAGAGCTCTGGATTGAGAAGAATAGGGCACCTCCCATAGGGATTGCCACATAGCGATGAATTTTCTGCATGCTTTGGTGCAAGTTGTTTGCGCTCTCTGGCTGACAGTTTCTTCCTCTGTATGATCAATTATTTGGATTTGATAAATTCCTAATGTTTTTTCTGGCTCAATCTGCATAAACAATTCATTCATTCATCCATCACACTTTTATTAAGTACCTACCTACCATCAAGAAACTGATGATACCAGAATGAATAAGAAAGATTGATGTCAAAGATCTCAAGGGCTAGAATGAATGTTATCCATGTTTTATTGGAGCAAGGTGAAAGGAAGGAACTAATTACTACTAGGGGAGTTGGCAATGGCTCGGAGAGCAGTTACTATTTGAAAGAGGCCTTGAAGAACTTAGTATAGGTTTACCAAGGGAGAAAGAATAGTCCCAAATAAGAGACTTATTATTTCACTCCAGATTCTGCACAGCTTTGATTGTGTAATGCTGGATCCAACCAGAAAAGGAAGGTCCCTGTACTTGGAGAGGCATTTCTAAATCTGATCTCCAAATAAGATCGGGGTTTGCCTCCTAAATTCCATTCCAAAGTGGCAGTAGTCAACATCACTGAGTTTGGTGTCTTCATTTAGGTTATCTTTCTAATAGACAGCAAGACGCAAGGCAGTGTCTTAGGGAAACATGCATGGATCTGGGGACATAAAGCAGGCAACAAAATATATGTTGTCTCAATCTCTCAGCCAATGTTCTGGGATTCAAAGAAAGGTCTGGGCTCCTCTGGGAAACCAAGGAGTTAGGTGGAGAAACAAATGTTCATTGGTAGGACTGTGGGAGATGGTGGCTCCGAGACAGCATGGCTTACAACTCCCACTAGGTTCTAGAAGGGTTTGCATGGTGAATGTCACTCGTGCCTGCCAAGAGTGGTACTATACAAAGGTGGTGGGGCACCTGGCTGGCCCAGTCCGTGAAGTGTGCAACTCTTGATCTTGGGGTTGTGTGTTCAAGCCCTAAGCTGGGTGTAGAGATTACTTTTCATTAATTTATTATTATTATTATTATGTTCAATTAGCCAACGTATAGTACATCATTAGTTTTTGATGTAGTGTTCAATGATTCATCAGTTGCATGCAACACACAGTGCTCAACACATCACGTGCCTTTCTTAATGCCCATCACCCAGTTACCTCATCCCCCTACCCACCTCCCCTTCTGCAACCCTCAGTTTGTATCCCAGAGTCCAGAGTCTCTCATGGTTTGTCTCCGTCTCTGATTTCTTCCCATTCAGTTTTCCCTCCCTTCCCCTATGGTCTTCGATGCTATTCCTTATGGTCCACCTATGAGTGAAACCATGGGCTAACTGTCTTTCTCTGATTGACTTATTTCACTTTGCATAATCCCCTCCAGTTCCATCCATGTTTATGCAGAGGGAGGGTGTTCATCCTTCCTGATGGCTGAGTGATAACCCACGGTACAGATGAACCACATTCCTTTATCCATTCATCTGCAGAAGGACATTTTGGCTTCTTCCACAGTTTGACCATAGTGGACGCTGCTGTTATGAACATTGGGATGCAGGTGTCCCTTCTTTCCACTACATCTGTATCTTTGGGGTAAATGACCTAATAAATAAATAAAAATGAATAAAAAATGGTGGTGGCAGTGACAGCGATGAACACTGCGGTTGTCCTTAGGTGTGTATAAAAATTATACACATTTCTTGTTTCCCTGCCCTTACATCCACTCTAGCAATCTTAACTGAGGACCCTTGAGCGCTACTCTTTGGTTTCATTCAATTCATGCAGGTCAAGGGGAGCTGATTCATTTGAGGGTGGACATTTAGTCATGTGACCCAAGTCGGGCCGCTCAGAGAATCTTACCCCCTTGCCACCCAGTGATCAGTTCCAGAATGTGCTTGCATACCAATCGGGAAAATCTGAGATTTCTTGTCCAAGTGCCCCATTTTAGTAAGAAGTATGGTAAGACAGGACACACGCCCAGAGTGCTACCTGTCCTCTGACACCAGGAGGGAAGAACTTGCTTGAAAATGAAACCCACACCAAGAGAATAAAACTTAGAGGAATCAATAACGTGAATGACTCTGTTTCAGCACACAGATTCAGTTCTGCCTCAAATGGAACCTGGTCTTGGACTTTGCAATTCTCCGTAGCAATACAAATTCCTTTGTGTTTAAGCCAGCTCGGAGTTAGTTTTCTGTCACTTGAAAACTGTGTCTTGACTGAAACAATGCTGTTCTTCTTCTTGGAGCTTGGGGGCATCGAAACGGGAGGTGCTTCTGGGATTGGCTTTCCTTGCAGCCCCGAGAATTTCCTTCTTCCCAGAATAATGGTCCAGGTTCTCAACCCAGTCAGGCGTTTTTCTCCACAGGGCTCCCAAACCATATTGCAACCTGTAGCTACAGCGCTCCCTTGTCTAGAGCCTTCTCCTCCCACACCTTTTTTTGCTGCCACTTTTTAAAAATAACTCCCATCTGCTCGTCTGCCTCCTGTTCCTCCCCCCCCCCCCAAGTCGTGAGCTTTCCTGGTCTCTGTCCCTGGTGCTGAACAGGCTTCGGAGGCACACCTATTGGACCTATTTGCCTAGCTGGGCTTTGCCTCTGCCCAATTTTTAACTCTCCAAGTGACAGGCTTCTTTCCCCTGGTTCAGCAAACGACCTGTTTAAAAAAAAAAAAAAAAAAAAAAAAAAGGTAGTTGTATTTCTGGATTCACTAACATGAAACTTTACATCGCCGTAGATAACTGGTTATGACTTTCTGACATCCTAAGGACTGGATGGCTAATTAGAGAGACCTGAGCTTACACAGATTCCAGGGAGAGATGTTGCCTTGTGTTGGTTGAGACTCAGAGGAAAGGAGAACCACGTCACTTCAAGTGAGAGGAATTGGTTAACTTTTAGCTACCGTAAAGCCAGTGTTCACTGGACATGTATTATGAGTCCGGCGTTGCACTGAGGACTTACTTCTACAGGTGTGCATTTGTTCTTCACGGTTTGTTGGGGTTTCTATAATTACCTCCATTCTGAAGGTGAGAAAACTGAGGTGCAGAGACGCTAAGAAACTTCAGGTCACACAGCTAATGATGGTTATGATGGTTCCCCCAACATGTCTGGCTTTCCACTTTCTGGATCCAAGGAATGACTGAGCTTCCCTGCCCTTGGGTGAACCATGTGACTTGTTTTGGGCAAGGAAATATGAATAGAGGTGATCTACATCACCACGAGGTAGAGGTTCTAATTTCTCATGCAGATACTCCCCACTGTGGCAGGTTAATCAGCCTGGGAAGCACAATGGATACAACAGAGCAGGGAGTCTCCCAATGATGCTCGTGGGCTTCTGCTCTGGAGGCTCAGCCACTCGTGATGTAATTATTCTGAAAACAAGCCTCAGGATGCAGAGATTCTGGTGTGTGCTTTTGTAGTGTACACACGGACACATGTATCTGTTGGTAGCATTTTATTTCTTAAGCTGGAGCTGGGTTTACAAGTTTCTGTTACAGTATTCCTTAAACCATTTTGAAATCTTTTTTAAAAAAATTGTTTCCTTTGTTTTGTACTTAGAATGAAGCTCATTTTTTGATGGAAACATTTTTTTTTTTTTTAAAGCAGGCTATATGCCCAACATAGGGCTTGAACACACAACCCTAAGATCAAGAGTCGCATACTCTACTGACTGAGCCAGCCAGGCACGTTCCATTTTGAAATCGTAAATGTGGCCAACAGTACATTCTCATTTTTCATGATCTGTAGGTCAATGACAGATATAAAAGAGAAATGAAAATCACTTGTCTTTCCACCACCATACACAGAAAATACCACATTTAACATTTTGGCCTGTGCCCTTGCAGGATTTCGTGTGTTCTACGTATTCATGTGTAAATATTCCCACGTGAAATTTGCATACATATAGATAGCATATCTTCTGAGATGAGATTATTCTGATCATATTACCGTTGAGGAGTTTCTAAAGTCAAAAATGTTAGGATATGTCCCTGCATTCACACAACTATTAGGTGGCAGATTTGGGACTTGAATCTAGGAATCTCTGGTTACAAAGCTCCTCTTTTTAGCAATGCCACAAATTCACCTGTCTCAGAATCCCTAAGACCGTGGCTTTGGATGTCTCAGGGAAGAAATACGTCAAGTGTCCCATCCCCACCTTAAAACAGAGGCCTTACCCTGGAGTAACGGTTGACCCTCATGCCATTCAGAGGCCCAGGGTGTATTGGGGGAGACGGAGAGGAAAGTGGGGAGTTGCCTTCACCACAGGCCGTGCCCTCAGCCCTTCACTCACCTTGTCTATGCGGCAGCTTGTACCATAGCGTGGTTAACGGTGTCAACTTGACAGGGCCAAGGGATGCCCAGATATTTGGTTAAACAGGGTTTCTGGGTACATGTGGGGGTTATTTCCAGGAGAGAGGAGCATTTGAATTGGTAGACTGAGTAAAGCAGATCTCCCTCCCCAATGTGAGTGTGCATTGTCCAATCCACTAAGGGCCTGAATACAGCAAAAAGGCCAACTAAGAGTAAATTCTCTCTCTGCCTGACTGCTTCAGCCTGTCCTGCCCTTGGACTTGACCTCCTGCTTCTCAGGCCTTTGGACTCAGACTGAAGTCTACTGTTCTGGGTCTCCAGCTTATAGATGGCAGATCAGGGGACTTCTTAGCCCCTATAACTACATGAGCCAACCCCTCATAACAAATTATATATGTAATAATTATATATTAAAAATTATATAGATACAATAAGTTATATATTTAACTTAAAATTTAACAAATTTTACATAACAAATTCTATATAATAAATTTTATATAATCTATATAGTAAATAATACATAATAAAATCTATATAATCGTGGTATAATTTGTATATTAACATACACTACATAATACATATTATATAATAACATAATAATGAATATGTAAAAATATGTAATGAATTTTCTAGAACGGATGTAATGTAAATACAATTGACATATATGTATCATTATAGTATAGGTATTTGTTACTAGTTCTACTTCTGGAAAGAACTTGGACTAGTATACGAGCTCTGCCTTATGACAAAATGTGTTTTTGGTCATGTGAGTGTCATCTCTCATGAATGTCCAGGCAAAAAAATTAAAAGTAGAAAGTCTACTAGATGGATTTTTAGGCATACCTGTCTGAGAATCCTGCCCCTTTTGACCAGGACACATCACTGCTCAGGCCAAATGCACACCTGAGCTCTAACCGCTGAGCCACCTGATCCTCTGAGTGGCCACCGACCCATCCCAGTCTGTTAAATCCCATGGTAGGGAAAGCCATGCATTTTTGTACCTAAATGTGCCCCCCCCACCCCACATACAGCCCCAGACATGTGCTCTGCACTTGCTCTTTTCAGGTCTTTGCTCCCGGCTGTTCCCTGTGCCTGGAACACCTGCCATGGCTCTTCTCCATGTGGTCACAGGGTGACCGACTCAAAGATCAAATTTCCTATGGAAGGCTTCCTGATTCCTGCAGCCAGGACTTGGGTCCCTGTGCTCTGAGCTCTCACAGAATCACCACCTTCCCTAATCACTCTCTGCAGGGTACCAGGTTATTTTTGTTTGTATCATGGGAGGCAAGATTGCTTCCCAGCAAAACGTGGGCGTCTCGAGTCAGGCCGTGCTAAATGCGGACCTTCGCTCTGCCAGTGCGGGCTGTCTGACCTCGCGGCTGGTCATGTTATTCCCTGTAAATTCAAAATATTGCATGTTTAGAAAAACAACTTTGATAAGCCCCCCAAAGTCAGTGAACTCCCCAATCTTCTATTTGCAAATATGGATAATGAAATCTCACAGAAGTTCTATGAGGATTAAATAATCCAATAAAGCAGTTGGCACAGGGCCCGAGACAATAAATCGTGGCTATCTTTATTAGGCATCGCTAGCATTATTTATAAATATGAATTGCCTCTCATTACTTCCTTTTCTGTTTTCACAATGCAAATCTCTAAGGAGGCAGGGTGATCCCTCTAGCTGTAAGGCTGTGGGTGAGTTTCCTAACCTCTCTCTCTGGGCCACAGATTTCTCACTGAATCCTTCATTTACCCATGAGTGCACCACACATTCACGGAGTGCCTGTTGGGTGCCAGGACCAGTGTTTAAAAATAAAGAGAAATAAAGAACAAAATGATAAGTTACTCTGTTATCATGGAACTTGTGCCTTAATGAGGGAAATAGACATAAATCAAATATCACCTGGAAAGTTCTGTGGTTACAGAACCTGGGAAGTTCTGTAGTCACAGAACTAGTCAAGTTCACAGGTCATTCCTGTGATGAATACTTGAAAGAGAGGTATGTGTCATGTGTTGGAAGATTTGGCATAAACAGGCAAATACTAAGAAGTATTTGAGGGAAGGAAGTAGAGAATAGGAGGAAAGAGGCTCAATGAGAGCACAGTGGAGAGCATATGCAAAGGCCCTGGGGTGACAGGAAGCATGTTGGTCAGGAAGGCAGTAGAGCAGAATTAAGAGAATGTGTGTTCTGAGATGAAACAGAAGAGGTAGTCAAACACAGACCTTTCTCCAGGCAGTGTTCTTGGATTGATGAAATGAAAATAGGAGGTGCCTTTGAGTCTACCTTAGGGCAGAGTGGCTAGCCCTTTGTGTCTATGGGCTAGAGAAAAATACTTCTGTGCATTCCCGTATGATTGAAAGTCATGTTTTCCTGCGCCCATTTCATAGCAGACACTAGCAAATACCTGCTGTTGGTCAATGCTTCTCCCCTAATCATGTAGAGCTTCATTTTCCTATTAGTGTGAGCATTTATTTTGATATGCTGGTCATAAAAGTTCATGAATTTAGATTCCATCCATTCAAGAATTTGTGATATTAACAGAAACTGAGTTGATGTGAGGAAGCCCATAAGGAAGTTCCCAAGCACGTTAGAAGTATTCAATGAGATACAAACAATGACTACAGTAATTATAAATCATTCCTGCCTAGTCATTGCAGCAGGTCCATGATCATAGTTAAAAGTAATAAAGCTGCATCTTTTTGCAAACAGTCTACAACTCAGGATGTTGCTAATTCAAATTAGCCTCCCCCTCCATCAAGGAGATTATTGAAGTGTGTTGGCTTGCTCTTTTTAAATTTAAATGGAACATCTTTTTTTTCTGATTATATAAGTGCACCTGCAATGTAATAAATTTAGAAAATTCAGAACAAGATAAGGGAGATAAAATCACCCATTATGTCTCTATCTGATCACTGTAAGTACATCTGTGCATTCCTTCTGATCTCCTCCTAAATGCAATTTGATAAATGAACGGGTGAATTGAGGCATGGTTCGATGACTGGGTGGATGTCCAGACTGATGACAAGCAGATACACATATGGATATGTAGGTTGACTTTATAAAAATTCGAGATCATAATGTGTTAGAGATTGTTCATTCTCTCCCACTATCCATACGTCCCTCCACGCTTCTCCACCTTCTTCAAAGTTAGCTGGGCAATAAGAAGACAGAGTCTGGCCAAAAGAATGCATAGGACAGAATCACAGATTTCAGTGCTGGTATCGAAACTCTCCTACAGTCATCCACACACCATCTTTGAGTCCCAAGCTCATTTATCTTATGGTAGAATCATCCTTGAGTCCCTGGGTCACTACTCAAGGGAGAGCCATGGATAGAGCTGTAGGATGTGCTTCTAACTGGAATAGGACTAAGAAATAAATCTTTGCTGCATTAGGCAATTGAGATCTGAGAAACTATTAATTGAACTGCTTGGGAACTTTCTTTTGTGCCTCCTAGCATCAATTTCTCTGTTAGTATCACTATTAAACTAGAACAGCATACCCTATCCTATCCTGACCAACACCCTCTGTTCACACTGATTCATATACTATTTTTAGTCGTTTTACATGATATCAGATGCAGTTTCTCATATCAACACATATTCTTTAATGTCTGTGCAATATTAATTTATTCATTTATTATGTGGCTGCACAAGATTTTTTTTTTTACCATTATCTTGTCTGTGAGCTTTTTAAAATGAGGATAAATTCCTAGAAGATCATTGCAAACATTGTAACATTAAAAAAAAAAAGTTCTTGATATATTTTTATAAAACCTCCAGAAAGTTGGGTGAGTTTTACACATTCTGCAGTCTAAGGAAATTCTACTCTGATGGTCACCATAACAAAACTGGGCACTAATATTTAAATTATCTTTGTCAGCTTGATAGGTGACCCCAATACCTCCTTTCAGTTAAATCTTTATTAAAGCGTCACATATTGGTCATTTGTTTTTGGTTTCTTTTGTGAATTTCTATTTCTTCAGCCTGAAATTTCCTCTGTTTCCATACCTTCTTTGTCTGGCTAGTTCCCACATACCCTTTAAGGTGTTGCTTAGCATTGTTTCTTCCCAGAGGTGGTCCCTGACTCTTCTGAGAGCATTGTCCTTAATGCCCTGTCTCAACACTCGTACTGCCCATGTAACAACAATGATATTTTCTGTCAATATTTGTTTAAATACCTGTCTTCCCTGGCTGATGGGGGTCATTTCTGACTTGTTCCTCACTATCTCTTCAACCTCTAGTATGGTACGTGGCCAGGTTTCATAGGCAATACATGCTAGTTTAATGAATGAACTAACGGATCAAGGTAACGGAGATAATGACGATGTTGGTGGTGTGTCCTTATGTGAAGGATGAAATAATGATGATTGACGATAAAGGTGATTATTCCAGAGTTGATGGCGGCAAAGGGACAATGGTGGGAACAGCTACAGAAGAGATGATATGAGGATGAAAGCTTATACTACCCACCTAGTATAAGCTCTGGGACTGGTTTTAATTATAATGGTGGCCACGTTCGTGGTGATGGTGGTGATGCTGGAGCTAACGGTCGTGTTAATGGTTGAAGCTGATGAGAGTGATGAATTTCGGATGGCACTTATATTTGCCAAAATTTTTAGATGCATTTTCTTGGAATAATCTAAAGTAGACAGGGAAATTTGGCTTTATAAAGATTATTGGCACACATGCCCTTCTCCTGGGCAGGGGGACATGATCATGTCTCAGCCTGGACTTGACTCAGATAGAGAGCCTTTATAAGTTCCAAATTTAAGAAAGTCATATCAAAGTCCTCAAAGGATTTGCCTCAGGAAACTTGCCTCTGACACTCAAGGTAATATTTAATTTCCCCAAAATATCCCTTTTCTCTCCCTTTTGGTATTAGACTTGAGTAAGAGCTCAGCTTAAAAATAAGGTCCTTGAACAACAGGAACACACTGCCTGATCATTGGGGGGGTCAGACGAGCAGTGAAAGATCCATGCCATTGTACAGGACCACAGAGCTTAGAGCCTCTGAGGTCACAATTAATTAAGTTCACTCAAGCCATTTGCAGACGTCACCCCAAGAGTTTAGAACTTCACTCCAAAGATGATGAGTAAGAAAGGATGAATGTATCTGTGTTTTAATTACTGTGGGTTTTTTTTTAAAGATTTTATTTATTTGACAGACAGAGATCACAAGCAGGCAGAGAGGCAGGCTGAAAGAGAGGAAGAAGCAGGCTCCCTGCAGAGCAGAGAGCCCAATGTGGGACTCAATCCCAGGACTCTGGGATCATGACCTGAGCTGAAGGCAGAGGCTTAACCCACTGAGCCACCCAGGCGCCCTAATGACTGTGTTTTAATGGAACAGCACAGTATTTGTGAAGGAACAGAGTGTAGTAAACTAAGTAACGATGAAATAGCAAATGTGACAGATAAACCCTCAAATCTCAGTAGTTCAGCATAAAGCAGATTTATTTCCCACTTCTAAAAGGACTGATTTGGGTTGCTGAGAGCTCTGCTCCATCCAGTGATTCAGGGATCCAGTCTTTGTTTCTTGCTACCTCTTTAACAGGATCACCATGATGTGAGAATGAACACAGGTGGCACCTCATTTCCTTAAGGCTTCAACTCATAAGTGACACCCATCACTTTTGCTAACATTGCCTTACCTAGATCTATTCATGTGGTCCTTCTCGACCTTCCATGAGCTAGGTCCTTCCATGAGCTGGGAATTGTAGCCTTTTTGTGTTTCCAAGGAGAGCGGTATCTGACATTGTTGAACACTAGCTGTCTCTACCTTGTTGGGAATTGTCTCTGTGAAGTCTGGGACAGAGAAAGGCAAGAATTAAATTCTCAACATGATATTTGGAATATGGGAGGGTTTGGGCCAAAATAAAATGCAACTCTCTTAATCCAAAAAGATGGACTGTTCTGTAGAGTATGTAGATGAGATGATGTTTGAAGAACTTTTTTCCTCATTTAAGGGGCAAAGAGTCAAGAAAAGGGCTCTTACCTGGGAAGTAACATGAGTCTCCACTTCAACTATAATTATCTATGGAAGAATTTACTAATCATCTCCAAAACTTGGGACCCAGACTCAATGTATGACAAATCAATTGAGATAAGCAGAGGGGATTAACCTATTTGCCTTCCTTATGCTTGATCATCAACAAAAAGTTGGAAAGGATTTCTGCTTTCAGCTTAGACAGAGTAACTGTGACAGACCTACCTTCTTAAAATAACCAACTATGGGGACGCCTGGGTGGCTCAGTTGGTTAAGCCACTACCTTGGGCTCAGGTCATGAACCCAGGGTCCTGGAATCAAGTCCCGCATCAGGCTCCTTGCTCCGCGGGGAGCCTGCTTCTCTCGCTGCCTCTGCCTGCCTCTCTGCCTGCTTGTGTGTGCGCTCTCTCGCTCTTTCTCTCTCTCTCTCTCTCTGGCAAATGAATAAAATATTTTTAAAAAGTAACCAACTATGAAAACAAACCTAAATGAGGCAACTGTTTTCAGGGATTGGACATCAAGCAGCAAAAGATTACACGCCCTGAAATAAGGAAAATTCACGAGGCAGTTCCCACAATTACCCTAGCTCTCTGACCAGGGATAATTTCCCACCTGAATGGAATGAGCTGTAGTGCAAGTAGAGTATGTTGGTTACATTGGGCCAAGGAAGCAGAAGATAGCTTCTGGGTTAGCTGATGGAACCGGAATCTGTGAAACATACATCAGTAAGAGAGAGAAGGAAAGAAGAGTGCCCCAGAAGTCTGTGTAGGGGTCTCCACGGGTCCTTAGCTGAAGGCTAGTTTGCATGTATAGGGGTGAGACAATACGAGGTTTACAAGAAAGTGGCTTCTACAAGGTTGGAAGTAAAACTGAGAAACTCGTGGTCAGAATATAAAGGGAATTTAGGATTATAGCATGCTCAGAATAGAGACTTCATTCATTAGCAACTTGTTACTCTCCCACCCTTTTGGTGAGAGACATCAGAAGGGACCTAGCTTAAGAATGATAATACCACCCTAGAGTAAGACCTTTATAGACTTACCCTAACCAGTTTACAGTGATGCAATAAAAGAATTGCAGGGGAAACAGAATTTGGTGGCTATAATCATACAAGGTAGAGAGACCTAGAAATCTTTGAATGTTCCACAGATCTGCACTAGCCAAAGTTAAACTCATACAAGTTCAAGGTGGTAGATCAGTAATTGAATTGTCTAACAATAAAAAAAGAAATTTTTTAGAGGGAAAAAAAATAGAATCCCATGTGTCTACAATAAGTCATTGACATTTACCAGTGTACAATCAAACGTTGCTACCTTACAGAGAAGAAAAAAGAGGAAAAAAATTTTCAGAAAAGTGAACAAAACCCTAGATACTGTGAAACAATATAGGTAACATCCATGTAATTGCAGTCCCAGAAGTAGAAGAGAGTAAGAATAAGAGAAAAAAAAATAGATGAAGAAAATGCCAGAAATTTTCCCAAGTGTATTAAAAACATGACTTCTAGATCCAAGAATTCTGACAAAACGAAGGAGCATAAATGCAAAGAAAAGAACAGCTACACATAAAATAGCTGAACTGCTGAGATCCAAGAACAACTTGAAAGTAGCCAGAGAAAAAAAAGCATGTGTATAGACTTAAATGTAAGAGGCAAAACAGTAGTATTTTATAAGGAAACACAGAAGAAAATCTTTAAGTCCTTGGGGTAGGCAAAGATTTCTTAGCTATGACAACAAAATCATAGTCCATAAAAGAAGAAAGAGAAAAAAGTCAATCTCACCAGAAATAAAAACTTTCGCACTTCAAAAGAAAACCACAAATCAATACCCTCATGTACACAGATACAAAAATCTTGAACTAAATATTAGCCAAATGAATTCAGAAATGTATGAAAAAGAAGATCGATGACTGCATTAGTCAGAGTTCTCCAGAGAAATAGGACCAATAGGATAAATATAGAGATTTATTATAAGGGATTAATTCACACAATTATGGAGGCTGAGAAATCCCATGATCTGTGGCCTATAAGCTGGAGACCCAGGAAAGCTGCTGGTTTAGTTAGTTTCAGTCCAAACCTGAAGGCCTGAGAACCTGAGAACCAGAGGAGCTGATGGTATAAAGTCTTAATTCGAGCGCTGAGAACCAGGGGCACCAGTACCTGTGGGCAGGAGACAGTGGATGTCCTAGCTGAGTAAGACAGCGAATCCACCCTTCTTTCATCTTTGGTTCCATGAAGGCCCTCAGGGGAGTGGATGTTCCCCACCTGCTTTGGTAAGGGTGATCATCTTTATTCAGTCTGCTAATTCGAATGCTAATCTCTTTTGAAATCTTACAGACACACCAAGAAAGAATATTTTACCAGTTATATGGGCACCCCTTAACTCAGTCAAGTCGACCCATAAAATTAACCATTAAATGATTAAGTGGGGTTTATCCAAAGAATGCAGTGTTGGTTTGACATACAAAAATCAAGTAATGTAATTCACTGTATTAACAGACTAAAAAAACCAAAAGACAGAAATCATATGATCATCTCACTAGTTGCAGAAACAAAAAAGTATTTGACAGAATTTGACAATCATTCATGATGATAAGAAATAGAAAGGAACGTCCCCAGTCTTATAAAGGGCATCTATAAAAACAAAACCAATTAACTAATCAACCAACCAACCGAAAAACCTACAGATAGCATTGTAGTTAATGGTGAATGAACAAATACTTTCCCCTTTCATATCTGAAACAAAGCATATTTGTTTACTCTTATCATTTGTATCCAAAATTATAATGAAGTCCTACCAGTCTCATAAAACAAGAAAATTAAATAAAATCGAATACATTGGAAATAACAAATTAAGTCATGCTTCTCCAAAATTACAAGATTATCCACATAGAAAATCTTAAAAAATCTACATAAAAATTTATTTGAGCTAATAAATGAGTTTTGCAAGATTGCAGGGGATCAGGTCAACAAAAAAATCGATAGTATTTCTACATACTGGAAATAAACAACTGGAAAGTGAAATGAACAAATGGTCCCATCTACAACTGCAGGAAAAAATATGAGATGCATGGAAGCCTAAGAAAATACGTGCAATATATGTATACTAAAAAGTACAAAGCACCTATGAAAGAAATCAAAGATCTAAATGAATGGATAGAAATTCTATGTCCTTAGACTAGAAGATAGGACCAAGAAGTCAATTCTCCCCAAACAGAGATTCAGTGCAGTTCAAATCCCCACCAGGACTTTTCTGTAGAAACCAACAGATTGACTCAAAAATTTATGTAATTAAGCAAAGGAAAAAAACAAGAGTAATCAAAACATTCTCAAAAAGCAAACAAAACTGAAGAACTTACATTTCCCAAGCTTAAATAACTAAAAGTAAAGATACAGTAATGGAGAGAATGTGGAATTAATAAAACCAGTGGACTGGAATAAATCATGGGACAGAATAAGGTGCAGAAATAGAGTCATACATATATGATCCACTGTTTTTCAAAAAATGTACAAAAACATTAATGAATTATGATAGTTCTTTAGAAAACAGTGGTCCTAGAACAACTGGATACCTATATGCCAAAAAATTGAACCTTGACCCTACAACCTACACCACATAAAAATGAACTCAAATGAATTATAAACTTATATGCAAATTTTAAAACTAAATATTTTTAGAAGGCGAAATAGGTAGAAGTATTCGCATTTTTGCATTAGAGGACTATTGCTTATAAATGATACTAAAAACTCAATTCATAAATAAAAATTGGTAATTTAGACTTTATCCTAGTTTAAATCTTTTGCCCCACAAAAGATGTGACTACAAAAATGAAAAGGTAAGTCGCAGACTGGCAGAAAATATTTACAAAACCTATACCCATCAAAGGATTTGTATCTAAAAACATGAAGAGGTTTCACAACTCACTAAGAAGACAGATACCGCATTTTAAAAAAAAAGTAGATTTGAGCAGATGTTTCATACAAAAAAACATATAAATGGGGGAGGGGAGCACATGACAACCTATACAACATGATCAGCCATTGGGGAAATTCAAATTAATACTTAAGGAGATACAGAGTACCTAGCTACGGGACTGTTTAAAATAAACAGACTGATCATGCCAAAACTGGCAAAGATAGGAAGCAACTAGATCTCGCATAACTACTGGTGGGAATGTAAAATTGTATAACCCCACTGGAAAACAAGATGGCAGTTTCTTAAAAAATTAATTGTGCACCCACCATATGGTCCAACTCTTCCCCTCCTAGGTGTTTGTGTTTACTGAAAAGTGAAAGCATATGTCCTCACCACTACTTGTAAGGGAAACTTTATTGCTGCATTATTTGTAATAGCCAAAGAGTAGAAATAATTGCATGCCCATCACCAGTCTAATGGATAAACACATTGTGGTACATCCACACAACGGTCAACCATTCCACAGTAATGAGTAATAAAATACCAGTGCATGGGAAAACACAGATTAATCTCAAAACCATCAGGCTGAGTGAAAAAGCCAGACAAAGGAGAACCTACAGTGTGATTCCACTGATCCAGAATTCTACAGAATGGGAACTAATCTCTTGGGATAGGAAGCCTACCAGTGGTTTGCCTGCGGCTATGTTGGTAGCCGAGAGAAATGAAGATGTGTTGAATCACAAGCCTCACACTTCGCAACCACTTTGGAAAAATATTTGCAGGCTTCTTAAAAGTTAAACATACATTTCCTCTATGTTCTAGCAATTCACAAGAGAAATAAAATAACGTGTTGACAAAAAGCCTGGTAGTCAGTATTTTATGGCTGCATTTATAATATCCGAAGAGGGTAGACAAACAAGTGCCCATGGAGGGGTGAATGAATGAGTGAAATGGGTTGGCTTTGTACACTGGATACTTTTCAGCAACAAAAGAACAACTTACTGACAGACTGTACAAGATGGAGAAAACTCAGAAACATTATGCGGAGCAAAGAAGTCAGATACAAACAAACAAACGAAAACCCCATGATTCCATTTATTTGAAGATTAGGCAAAACTAGGCTGGAGAGATAGAAATCAGATCAGTAGTTGCTTAAGATGTGGTCAGGAGGGATTTAACTGCAAAGGCCCATAAGCCGTCTCGTCTATGGGGGGTAGAAACATGGTATATCTTTATTGGGATGATGGTTGCAGAGGGCTCTGTATTTGCCAAACACGTAAACCTGTACACTTAAAATACATGCGTTTTCTTGTATGTTAATTATGGCTCAGTGATGTTGATTTTAAAAAGGAGAGAATGCGGAGGGTTTGGAAAGAACCAGAAAGAGACCAAATCCCTGGGGCTTCGGATCTGTTTCCCCGGCCACTTTATAAGAAACAGCAGGTGGCTTTTCCCAAATTGAGTTTATTTTTAGGCAGGAGAGTTCACTGGTATACCCTTGGGGGTTATTTCCTAGCATGAATGCATTTCCTTTTGCATTTGCTTCACAGCTAAGGAAACAAAATAGTTGGAAAGGAGCTTGGTTGCATAAAAATGTAGAGTGTTTTGTCCCTCTTGTGATGCATTTGGAAACCAAAAATTTGATTCTATTTTCTCTAATCCTGAGGATTTGCCCACAATTACAGATGGCCTTGGTGACTGGAGATACAAGAGGAGGAGTCAAGGGCTGGGTATCTGAGCGCCAGTCCTGTGTTTCCTGTGCTGCTACTGGGTGCATCCCTGACCCCAGGCCAGCCACCTGTTTGTTTTGAGGCTTAATCTCCTCCTCTGGATAGAGAGAGTGACTGATCCTCTACTGGATAAGACAGTTACTGCAAAACTCAAATGAGATCACGTGTGTGAATGCATTTTTTCATTAAAGCTCAGGGAAGTAATATCTATGAATTCTATTAAATGTTTAATTTTAAACAAGCAAGGGATGTATTTTGGCCAAAATTACATAGGCCAGGGAAGGAAAATACCCATAACTCAGGGTCACTCTCTTAAATCACCTGAAATTGTAAAGCAGATTGGGCAAGGCCAGCAAAGCCAGGACTGTAGAATAAGAGGATACCAGTTTGTACTCCTCAATTTTAAAAATGTATACACACACACACACACACACACACACACACACACACACTTTTAATCGGGAAGAAATGACTTAACCCCTCTGAGCCTATGTGTCTCTAGCTCTACAATTTTAAGGATTCTATAGAGGTTTTATAAGCATGGTGGAGATTACTTCTGTGAAAACACAGAAAACATATAATGCAGTCACTGATAAACAATTTGTTAGGTTAAGCTTGGGCGAGGTAGAAGGACTGGGAGGATTTCCTCTAAGGTGTAACTGTTCGCACTTCACAAAGAGTCCACACAGTCATGGAAGGCAGTGGTGCTGTGGGCAGGGCACCAAAAATCCTCGTGGTGATGGGAGTGATCATAATTACGATGGTCAACATGTCTTGAGCGGGTTCCGTTAAATAACCAGAATTCAGCTGCATAAATATTAAGGATCTAGTTGGCTTGATCATCAATTCATGAATTGGGGCAGTGCCCTGTCTCACAGAGGAGGGGAGTTCGATGGGGCTAAGGAAAGGACAGGTGTTCAAAGGTAGAGAGGAAGTGGGAGGGGAAAATATTAGCCAAGAATCCATTATTTGAGGCAAGGTCACCCCGCTGGGGGAACATAAGGGGTCAGTCAGTAAATTTCCTCCTGCTCCCAGGAAATGCCATGTCAACGGGTTAAAGGTTACATTTCTGGGGGAAGAGGGTGTGACTGTAACCAGGTTAGATATTAAGTCTTGGTTTACTGACCTGGGGTCTTAACCTAAGTGACCCTCTTTTGCGCCTGTGGTCGCCTTCTTAACAGCACCCTGAGCTGGATACTTCGGGAATTGCTTTACTTGTATGTCTGACTCAATATCCCAAGAACCCATGAGGTGGGCACAATAACAAATCTTTCTCTTGCAGAGGAGAACTGGAGCTCAGAGAGGTTAATTCCCTTGCCTAAAGTCACCCAGCTAGTAAGTGCTGAGCTGGGACTGGGTATGCCGTTTGTGCCAGGCACCGGTCTCAACGCACTGTAGAGCTAAGCCATTGAAAAGATGCCATCGTTGCTGTGATCTGCATTATAGGCCATTCAGTGACAATGAAATCATGCCGTTAGAGATCCCAGAGTACTGAGGCTTGCTGTCTGTCTCTCAGGGAGACGTCGTACTTCAGGTCTGGGAGCTTTGTCATAAGAGCACATTTGTGCCTCTCTCATAACACCTGCCAGCAGCTGCTCATTTGGTGACACACAATTTGCAGGTTCCAGAGCAGGTGGCTTTCACCCGCCGTGTCTCAGCAAACATAGCCATGGTACAGATGCACCTGCTGTTTCTGAGGACTCGTAACACTGAATCCTTTTAAAAGAGAAGGAACATTTTGCCAAGCAGAAAATTCGCCTGCCCTCATTTAGAGGTCTCACGGATACACATTTTCCTAAATGGGCTTTTGCTTGTGGGGGAAGACGGCGGGGGGCAGGGGGCTTGGCCTTGGTGAACTGGAAAGATGGTTCTGTCCACCCAATAGAAAGCTGAATATAAAGAAACAGATTGGGGCACCTGGGTGGCTCAGTGGGTTAAGCCTCTGCCTTCGGTTTAGGTCATGGTCTCAGGGTCCTGGGATCGAGCCCCGCATCGGGCTGTCTGCTTGGTGGTGAGCCTGCTTCCCTCTCTCTCTCTGCCTGCCTCTCTGCCTACTGGTGATCTCTGTCTGTCAAATAAATAAAGAAAATCTTTAAAAAAATAAATAAAGAAAGAAACAGATGACAATGAGCACTGAGCATTCTCTCTATGCCTGGCATCCTGCTAGACATTTCTGCCTGAGTACTTTCAAATGGTCCTCAAGTCAACCACAGAGTACTGTACATTGGTCGGGAATGTCTAGGTGATGCCTCGTTAACCAATGAACCCTAAAATTTCAGCGGTTTCCCTCAATGACAGTTTATGTCTCACTCACGCTAAGTGTCCAGTTCACCTCAGTGGGAGTTTTGCTCCACGCAGTCACTCCAGGACCCAGGGGGATGGATGCTCATCACGTGGCTTCCACAGTTGCTGCATCCGGGGAAGACAGAACTGAAGAGACACACATTGCATTAAAAAAGAAAAAGTCAGTATAATGAACGTACAGTGTTCTGTTAGTTTCAGTGTAGAGTTAAGGATTCAACAGCTCTATACATTACTCAGTGGTCATCACGGGAAGTGTGGTCCCAACTCCCTTTATCGATTTCACCCATCCCCCCAACCGCTTCCCCTCTGACAACCACCAGTTTGTTCTCTGTATCTAAGACTTTGGTTTTTTTGGTTTGCCTTTTTCCTATTTCATTGTTTTGTTCCTTAAATTCGACATATGAGTGAGATCATATGGTATTTGTCTTCTTCTGACTGACTAATTTCACTTAGCATAATACCCTCTAGATCCATCTATCTTGTTGCAAATGGCCATTGTATTTACGTAAAGAGCTTCTACAACTCAACACCAACAAACAAAAAAACAAAAGACCCCGTTAAAAATGAGCAAAAGAGGGGCAACTGGGTGGCTCTGCCAGTTGAGTGTTCACCTCTTGATCTCAGCTCAGGTCTTGATCTCAGGGTCATGAGTTCAACCCCTGTATTGGGCTCCACGCTGGGTGTAGAGCCTGCTTTAAAAAAAAATGAGCAGAAGACATGAAAAGCCATTTCTTCAAAGAAGACATACGGATGGCCAACAGACAAATGGAAAGATGTTCAGCATCACCCATCATCAGGGAAATGCCAATCAAAACTACAAGGAGGTATCACCTCACCCCGTCACAATGGCTAGAATCAACAACATAAGAAACAACAGATGTTGGTAAGGATGGGGAAAAAGAGGAGCCCTTGTGCACTGTTGGTGGGAAAACAAGCTAGTGTAGCCACTCTGGAGAACAGTATGGAGGTTCCCCAAACAGTTGAAAATAGAGCCACCCTACAACCCAGCAATCGCACTACTAGGTATTTGCCCAAAGAAAATGAAGACACGAATTAAAAAAAAGATATATACACATGTTGGTTTTTAAATGTCTCAGCAGGAAGGAGCACATCACTTCCTCTCACAGTGCATTGGCCAGAATGAGTCACATAGCCCAGCCTGAGGACAAGAAGGTTGGCCAATGAGTGGCGGTGGGACAACATTGACATTTGGCAGTAAACGTTTCTGACATATGTGGACATTAGACAGTTTACAGAGGAAGAAACTATGGGTCAAAGAAGTTATTTGACTTATCCACAGTCACATTGTTCTTAGGCAGCAAAAAGGAGTATCATGAATTTATCTTCTGAGCTCCAAGCAGTGATCATCTAACTTTCTTACAAGATCTCCCTGAAATGTCCAGTAAAGAATCCTGGTATCTTCTCAGGGCAGATCTTTGGATGCCACTTATGTATTAATTAGTTAGTGGGGAAGGTTGTGTTTCAGTCAGGATTCGGGCGGAGGAGTAGAACCAAAGATTGTGTGTGTGTGTGTGTGTGTGTGTAGGTGTACATATATGTAAGCATGTACCTACACATACGCACATTCTCTCATGTGGTTATGAAATAGTTATCAGCGTGTATATCTTCTTCTACACTACACTGCTGTAGTGTGAGCCCCCGAGAAAGGAATCATGTCTGATGTCTGACATATATTTAAGGAATGTGTTAGAGAATTGGCTTATACAGCTGTGGGCACTAGTGAGGTAGTCTCTGTAAGCTGCTGGGTCTGTGTCTGATGTGGAGCCTGAGGTCCACAAAGAAGGCAATAGGAATCAAAGGCCATGAGCAGGTTGGAACCCATAAGTATGAGCTGGAACTGGATGGAGATGGGTTGAAGGCCACCCTTTAGGAGCTCCAGATGTAACAATGTGCCTACCCAGAAACATGAACAATGAGGAAAGAGGAAAGACAAAAGGATGTTGGCTCTTGCCCTCCTTTCAATGACCTTCCTGCAAGTCTCTCCTACCAGTTTCCCTGGAGTTATTTTCTCTCCAGGTGTAAGAATCTTTGTGTTAGGAATAACTTCATTTATTCATTCAAAATGCATTTGCTCACTGAGTATATATGGAGTTCTTATTCTGTGCCAAGCACTGCTCTCGGCATTGAAGGTATGGCAGTGAAAAGGCAGACAAGATCCCTGCTTCCAAATAAGGAGAGTAGAGAATAAGCGAGCAAATGAAGAATTTAAGTGAGATAATTTAAAACAAACTGAATAATGTGACATTTTATCTTCAGTCATTAATCTCAAGATAATTCATGTTTTTTTAAAAAAAGATTTTATTTATTTATTTGACAGAGAGAGAGAGAGATCACAAGCAGGCAGAGAGGCAGGCAGAGAGAGGGGGAAGCAGGCTCCCTGCAAAGCAGAGAGTCCGATGCAGGACTCAATCCCAGGACCCTGAGATCATGACCTGAGCTGAAGGCAGAGGCTTAACTCACTGAGCCACCCAGGCGCCCCAAGATAATTCACGTTTTTATTTGATCTATGCACCTTATAAAGTGTCCCATTACTTGAGGTTATGGTTTGGTGCAGGAGATCAGCGTGCTTCCATAACAGACAACTCTGTGTATTTTACCAGGGAGGAATCAGGGTGCTGCTAAATTTTAATTAGTTGAATTCACTTGGTCTGATCAGCATTAATGTCATTCAAGGGGGAGCCTCTCCAAGCACATGGGTTTTTGGTACCCCTTCTAGCTCTGCTGTGACATGGAGCATTTTTAATATTTCTCAGTTTATGCAAGCTTTTAATTCCAGTTTTTAATTTCCTTGGTGAATATATGACATCCAGTTAAATGGACATCATGGATTGAAGACCTCTGAATAAGGATATTGTGGAACCAGCACAAATCCTGTTCATGTGAATGTAACGGAAATATGTCCTGTTCTTCAATCAGATACCTTCTGCTCCAGGGTGAGGCTGAGGCAATAGTTTTCACCAGCAGTGGTTTCATCTCCCAGGGGATGTTTTGCAATGTCCACAGACATTTTTGCAATGTCCAGAGACTAGGGCTGCTTCTATATGTCCAAAAACATGCAGGACAATTACACACAGCAAAGAATGATCTGGCCCAAAACATCCATTGTGGTGACATGGAGAAACCCTGGGCCAGGGAATATTTGTGTGTTTTCCTAGGAGACCAGGAGTCCAGGAGACCACATTGCACATGAAAATCCAAAGTTGTGCATAAAACCGAAAAGACTCATCTGCACATTATCTTTAGAAGAAGCAGCCAAGAATTCATAGAAGACCTTGACTGCCCTTAGACAGAAGGAGAATGAGGTGTTACCCAAGAATTAGCATCAGACCTCAGCAGCTATGGCCACTCGTTGAGGATGAGGCATTGCCAGGGGCTGACTGAAACAAGGGGCTGAAATTGCAGACTCTTAACAGTGCATTTAGCTAATGGAATGGTATTCCAGTCTTTCTTTGTCTCCATCTTCTGCTCCTCTTCTCTAGATTCAGAGGGCTGGGGAAGCAGGGAAATGACCCAGGTGGGATGGTAGCATGTGGTAGAAGAGAAGGACCAGAACTGTTTGGTGTTTGGGTCCTTGTTCTTTGACACTAAACAGGAGGCACAAGGAGAAGCAAAGTTTTGGGAAAGATTGGAGGGAAAGATCCTGAGGTCATGGCCCATAGCCGCTTCTCTTCCTCCAAATCCTTTGCTGCATGCAGATGCTGGCTTTGCCTGGGGAGAGTCACAGAATAAAAGAATGCCAGGGAAGAGAGAGCTTGGAGATTATCTCACCCAGTGTTTCTCAAAATATGTGACAAATTACTGGAGTCACTGAGATGAATAGAGATAATTTGCGGATGCAGCAAAAATGTCATTTTGAGAAGAGTATGTGATGGCAGTTGTCGAGGATTTCTCCTTCCTTTTCCCTCTGCCTAGAATGCTCTTTCCGAAGATCTCTCTGTGTTCTGGCTTCTCTTGTCTTTCAGGTTTTAGCTCAAAAGCTTCAGAGGGACCTTCCCTGACCACCCAGAATAAAGTAGTGCACCATGCCCACACTCCTACACACTTTTCTGGATTTCATTGCCCTGGCTCATTTTTTTTTTTTTTAATAGCACTTCTCACTACCTGAAATCTTATTATTCAGTGAGTTACTTTACTGGTCATCTCCTTCTCCCCCACACGAAGACAGACACCATCTTTGTCTCGCTTAAAGGTGCACCTCCAGGACCCATGACCACGTACATGCTCAATTTAAATCTGTCACCATCAGTTACCCTTCAGTCTTTTGATTCAGTCAGAGCACATTTGCATTTGGTGGACTCCCTTTAGCTAAACAAGTTCTTTCTCAAAGCGAGGTGGAGCTGTCCACCTCCAAGGCCCAAGGCCACCCTACTCAGCTGTGGGGAGGAACGGTCAGAAGGAGTGAAGGGGGGGTAGGGAAAGGAGGGGGTAGGAGGCCAGGAGGCAGAACAGAAGTCAGGGTCATGGGGGCTTCCGGCTTTGAGGAACTGCCCCCAGCCTGCCGCAGGTGAATGAGGTTTCCAGCTGCCTTGAGAGGTCTTGAGTCAGTTAGAACCCTGGCAAGACTACGCTCACCCGCTGTCCTGCAAATCTGCCTGATCCTGGGGGCACGGGTGGGCAGATGTTTGCTAACTGACACTCAGAGCCTAATTGTCTCCCTCCTGGATCCAGAGACCTGCAATTTTCCCCGACTGTGCGGAGGCCTTCCAAAGCCGAGAGGGATTTTCCAGCAGAGCCTGCCACTGAGATGAAAAATAAAACCTTTTCCTTTGGAAAATGGCTTCCACCAGCCCTCAAGGCTATTACCTGAATCAGAAGACAGGGCTAGAAGGAGCCCAGAGCCTACTACGTACTTTGCCATAAGTGGGGGTGAAAACTACCAAGAGCCTCCATGGGGTTAAGAGAGGGGTAAGACACCGTCTTGGTATTGAACACCAAATAGGTGCCAGATCGCTCCTGGCTCACACCCACACACACCCACATGTACGTGGAAGAGACGTGTGCAAGAGACACATGAATACCTGTGCACAGGTAGCCTGTTGATTGACGGTTTTTGTACTCCAGCTCATTCCACGAAGGATTTGCTGGGTCTTGTGCAAAAGATACATATAGCATAAGTAATCAAATGGAAATGAGATGAGGAAGCAGTTTCTCGCAGCCGGGAAGTCTCCATGCCAACCATGTGCCCATTCTCCCAGACTACCTTCTTCGTAAGCACAGGTGCTCAGGGAGGTCTGTGAACTCTGGTATCTGAAAAGCCTGGTTCAGCTCCAAGCTCTCCAACTCACCCTTGTATAAATGAGTCCATGTCTTTTAGCATCCTTGTCTTTAAACCAAGCAAGGTTCATTCACCCCACAGCTCTGAGAATTAAATGTATGAATTGGATAGAAGGACTAGACACTTGATAGTTGCAAGATTTTTCTTCAGATCCAGTTTTCTGGGCACCTGTGTGGCTCAGTCAATTAAGCATCTGCCTTTGGCTCAAGTCTTGGTACCAGGGTCCTGGGATCAAACCTGCTTGAGGAGGTGGGGGTGGAGTCTGCTTCTCACTCTCCCTCTGCCCCCCTAACCCTGAACAACACAGGCAGACATAGTGTCTAGTGACATCACCCAGAAAGAAGAGCAAATCGGGACTCAAATGGGGGTGAAAAAGCTCCCCTGGGATCCCATAGGAAGTACGTTGTAGGACAGGATTTGAATACATTGATTCTAAGTGCTGTGCTTCTGTGTCTTTTCCCTTGCTTTCTGCAAGTCTGTGCAAGCCAAATTCTCTGCTTCACATCACAAATTTTGCCCATTAGATCCACAGTGTTGTTTGCTAAATTTGCATTCTCTGGGTTGAGCCCAGACCTCCAGGTGGCTGAGTCCTCAGTAACCAGTTTTGGAAGCTGGAATAGCCTCGTATCTCCTTCCAGACTTTCCCAAGGAAACCCTTACAACTCTGTCAATGGAAGCAAAATGCCCCCTGCGTGGTCTGTCTTCCTTGGTCCTCCTCCCTTGTAGCACTCAGTGAACCTGCTCTCGGGTCATCGGTGGTTAGCTCAAGATGGATGGGGCTTGGGTTGTCGACAGGTTAAATCCTCAGGTCAATTGGAGCAGAACTTTTCGATCTCTTAGCTCACCTCTGAGGCAGAATGTATGTGGGGGCTCTGTCTTGGCTTCACCGGCGCTACATCCCTCAGTCGCTTCTACTCTGTGTGGCAGCTGAGCTCAACTGAGAACCACTAATTTGTGTGTTGTACCTATTTCATACCTGCCCCGCATATACGTGCGATCGTGCGTACTCTCTACTTTTTTCCTGTGCCCCGGTCTTTGTGTGGGTGTCTCTTTATCTGTCTCTCTCTCCAAACTGGAGGGTCCAACTGCCGCACATTCTGTGCCTTTCATCTGGGGCATAGCATATGCCTGGTAACACACCACTCCTCTTGGAACTGGACCATCTCCATTCACTCTGGGATTTCTTTTCTTTCATCTGTACCCAAAGTCTTTTCTGGAAGCTCGCCGTCAGATCCCGTGTTTCTCCATGCTCAGGACCCCATCAGGGAAGCCTTGATCGTATCTGCAGTTCCCCTGTTTCTTAGAATCTGAGGACTCTCAGCTCTTCTGGGCTTTACCCCAGGATTCCAAGCGGAGGTCAGCACCCACACATCTCACTGCCTGTTCGGATGAACCACACACCCTTGAAATACCGAGGGTTCCCTCGGCACTCCACATCTGGACCCCCCGCCCCGCCCCCCCTCCCGATGAAGTCTCCCTCCTTCATCCCCAGGCAGCCATGCCCGAAAACGGCCAATGCCGCTGCCCTTTCTTTCAGTCTTCTTGTTTCACCAACCACAGCTCCCAGTTCTGTAGATTTTTGTCTTCTAAAACTCCTTGGTATGCATCTGCCTCTGTTCCTAGTTTCCTCAAATTGTGCTGTAACAACTGTAAGAGCTGAGAGAAGAGGTATTTTTATTTGATTCAGGATTTTTGCTTCCTTGACAAAAATTGGACTCACAGATAGTGTGACGGCAAAGGAGATGAGGGCAGGGGACAGAGTGGCCTTTGTTTTCATCCCAGCCCTGACGCAGAGTAAGAGTGTGACATTGACCAACGTGCTTGCTTCTTCAGGGGCTGGTCCCCTGGTCTGCATGGTAGGGCTGCTGTTAACCTCACGCCGCCAGCCCTCGCTCTGTGCCAGATGTGTTTCTGGTGCAGTATATGGATCAGCTCTGTTAACCCTCACAGCGAGGATCTGAGATAGAAACTGTTATTGCTGTCATTTTACAGATAGGCAAACTGAGGCTAGAGAAGTGCCTGCCTCCATTCAGCTAGCAAGGGGCAGAGCTGGGCTCCAGCCCAGCTGCCCCAGAGTCCTTGATCTCAACCATGTGAGCAGATTTTTCATCAGGGACTGTCAGGAGGGCTCAAGGCGTGATTGCAAAATGCTGGAACACGGGAAAGGCTTCATAATGAACATGCCCCAGAAAACGGGTTTATGGTCTCGCAAGGAACACAGGGTTTCGGTGGCATGGTTCCCCGAAGGCAGGGATTCTTGGTAGCATTGCCTATTGATTGCATCCCTTGGGAAGCTATGGCTGATGAATTGCTGCCCATCTCAGCCCAATCTCCGAGATTTGATTGCTGCACCTGCTCTGCGGTCTCTTGTGATGATCAAGCCCTCTCTGTCTTTCCTGGTAATTAACTGCACCATATGGATTCAGCTGTCCTGGACTCCTTCCTCCCCACTGAGCTTGGGGAGCCCGTATCCATTTGCCCGCCGTGTTCCTCGAGGACAAGCAATAGATAAAATATTGCGGATGAGCCCAGGAAGGATTGCGGCGAGTCACGGCTCCCTTCTTCTATCATCCGCTCATTTATTCATTCAACACATGTTAACTGAGTGCTAACTCCATCCTGGAGACTGTTGCCCGGCCCTTCCCAGTGGTCCCCAAACGGTCCCCTTGACCTCTGTTTTGAGCCGTCGTGGCAAATGCTATTGTAACTTTGCAAGTATCACTTCTCTGACACCTGGAAGACATATGAAACTCTCTCACTCGTGAAATGCTTCCCGGTGGTACGTTGCCATTATTTTTTCGAAGATCATGCTCCTCCTAGTTAGGGTATCCGGTTTCGATTCCTAGAACCTTCTCTTTCCGTTTGCTCTCACTCTGCCCACACGGCAAGGCGACTCCCCTGGGCCCGCGGCCGTGTTTCTTCCCACCCCTCCCTCGCTCCTCCATTGTGATATGGAGTGGAAGCCCGCGACACGCTTTGTGAAGGACACATAATAACACAATTGCTGATAATGCTAAAGATAGCTTTTAATGAATCTTGTTTCTGGGTATTATTGGAAGCATTCTCGCTGGCGAGAGAGACCTTTTCAAGCTCCAAGAGTTTCACATTTGCAGACTTTTACAGCACCGGGAGGGTTGTTTAGTATAGGCTTAAAAAAAAAAAAAAAAAAAAAAAAAACCAACATTTCTTTTGACAAGAGCTAGATCTAATTTGTTAAACTGGTTGCTTTTGTTTTTCTGGTTTTATTATTTTTTTAAATTGGTATGCTTTCTTGGATGCAAAAATAGCCGAGGTGCATTTCATTTTCTTCTTCTTTTCTTTTCTTTTTTTTTTTTTTTTCTCCCCCTTCTTTTGACTGTTGACAGCCTCTGCTGCTGAGTGCAGAAATGAAGACTGTTTTCCTATTAAGATGCACAGAGCCTCTAAGGTAGGCACTGGAGGTTTAAGGGTGCCCTGTCTTATTGACAGGGGATTCTGAATCTGGTAGACATGGCTCGTCTAGTTCTCTGATCTTTACTGAGACAATTCAGAAGGTACTTTCTGCCCCTAACTCCGTGGTGTCCATTAGGTGCCAGCTCCTCTGACACTGGGACTCTGTGAGAGGAGAACTATGATGCCACCTTTTGTAGATGAATACACGGCCTTGCTTATTATTTTATTCATTTATTCCAAAATATTGGTTGAGGACCTACTCTGTGCCAAGCATTGTTCTAGGCTCTGACGATACAGCCATGAACAAAAGAGACTGAAATCCCTGCCCGCGAGGAGTTTTCCATTTTAGTGCAGTCAGGCAGAATCCAAATGATCAAGACATATTCTATCTGATCGTGGTGTGTGCTGGGAAAGAAATGGAAGCAGAAGAGTGCAGGGGGCGTCTTGGGGGTTGTAATTCTATGGAGAATGGTCAAGGAAAGCCTCCCTAAAATGATAGCGTTTGAACAGACTTGAGGGAATTGAGGGTCAGCATCATTTCCAGGCAAAGGGAGGCTTTGTTGCAAAGGCCCTGGGGCCAACATACAGTGCATTGGAGGACACTGTAAGGATTTTTGGCTTTTACGCTGAGACTGTCAGGGAAGCATCAGTGGGTATTAATAGAGAAGTGGAATGACTTGACCCACACAGGTTGCTACTGGGATTCAGGCCTTCCTTCTCCAAAGCCCCTGTTTCTCCTCATTCCGATAATGCTTTCTGCCTTTCACATTTCAGTATAATTTCTTGTGTCTGTACCTGTCTATCCCGCAAGACTGTGGTTTCTCAAGGGTACAGACTGAAGCTTGATCTTCGGAATATAGTACCTATTTCTTACATGATATAAGCACTCAGCAAAGACTCATGAAATAGACCCGTTTCTGCACCTAGGGAAAAAGGAGGAATGGCTTTATTAAAAAGACTTTAAAATAAGTTCTTTCTTGAGGAAGGTAGAGAAAGCAAGAAATATATAACCATGAAATATAAGTATAGCTTCCTTCTTTTCTGTACATTTCCTTTAAGTGTTTTAAATTTTTTTATCTGCAGGTGAAATTCAGATAAATAATAACACTGGGGCGATCACTTTGTATTTGTGTTTTAAAATTTAATATTGGCACATAAACATTTCCCCAGATTTCTACAGATCTTTGGTACTGAGCCTTTAAAGAGTTTTATAAGGATGTGCCATTATTTATTCCACCAATTCCATTTCTGGCCATTTAAAAGCTTTTCAGGTATGCTTATTTTGTTTGCTTTTGCTAACATAGATAATGCAATGGTGAACATCTTTGCACATACAGCTTTTGATTTCAATGGCTCATTTTCTCAGGCAACATTCCCAGAATTGAAATTCTTTGGGTTGAAATGTATCAACACCTTTGAGTTACTACTCACCATTTTTCCTTAGGTTCCCCAGTGATGACTACACACCCTTCATGACGTTGTGTGGATCCTGGTTTGACTTTCCAATTCAGGCGAATGAAACTGCCTTGCCTCCAGCGACCTCCTAGGAATAGCGCTAAGCCTCAAGGATCCAGAAACCAGTGTTTTAGAACCTTGTAGACCAGCCACAGAGCTATCTCTCCCCTCATGGAGCTCCTGACTTAATGTAGGAGATGCACATAATATCTACACAGTATTATGATGGGTTATGATATAGATATGCTAGAGGATCCAAGACAGCACCTTGGAAAGAATAATAATATATATATAATATAATAATATTATATTATATTATATTATATATATTATATTATATATAATAATATAATATAAATATATATATATATATTTTTTTTAAACAGCAAAAATTTTTTCTTTTATACTTCTGGAGGCTAGAAGTTCTAATTCAAAGTGTCAGCAAGGCCATGCTCCCACTGAAGTCTGTAGGAAGTAATCCCTTCTTGACTCTCTGGTTTCTGGTGGTTGCTGACAATCCTTGATGTTCCTCGGCTTTCTTCTCTGTGTCTCTTCTGTGTCTTTAAATCTCTCTCTCCTCCTAGGGATACTGATCACTGAACTTAAGGCCCACCCTGTTTCACCATGACCTCATTTCAAGTTGATGACATCAGTAAAGACCCTATTTCTGAGTGACTTCATATCTACAGTGAGAATAAATCATTAAATCTATCACAGTGGGTCAGAATAGATCTCACAAAAGAGGTGATGCTGGAGAATAGGAATTTTTCCAAATAGAGCAAATGCTGGAGCCATTTCAGAGAAGAGACCACTAGGTGCAAAACCCCAGAGGTATGGATTAATGTGACATATGTGGAAATGCCCAGACATGTGCGGAGGAGGCTTGGCGCTGGCAAGGGGTCGGAGCCTAGGGTGCTGTCCAGAGAGGGAGCTGCCAACTCTGTTGCCAGAGTGGGTGGTTTGCACTTGATGTGGTAGATCAAGTCTTCTCAGTCTTGGCTGTACACTGGGGTCCTCTGGGCAGTTTTTGCTTTTAGGTTGCATGGTTTGTTTTTAAATATGAATTCTAGTCCAGTTGGATCAGAGTCTCTGCACATGGGGCCTGGGTGATTTTAGTGGGCTGCCAAATACAGAATAGAGTCCATACCCTTTGTAAGGCATATAGGAACAGGAAGGGAGCATCAGAATCAGATCAGGGATACAAGCCCTCTGGGGGTGAGGTGCACGTGTATTGTGCATGGGGTGGGGGATGCACAACTAGGCATCAGCGTGTTCTAGGACATGATCTCGCCTTGGCCGTGATGTCATAAAGGGAGGGATGTTTGCCCAGAACAGTGGTCTCCAAACTTTGCTGCATGTTCGAATGATCTCAGGAGCCTTGGCATGTCTCTATGCCCAGACACCCCCCCCTTAACCAGTGGGTGATTTAATTGTCGCCTTTCAGACAATTAAATAAAATCCTCTGATGGTGGGACCCAAGCATCAATATTGTTTAAGCCCCTCTGGATGATCTCAATGTGTAGACAGGTTTGGAATCAGTGTTTTAGAACCTTGTAGACCAATAGCATTTGTATGTCCTGAGCGCTTCCTGGACATGGACACTCTCAGGGGCCACCCCAGACCTACAGAATCAGAATCGATATGCAACAGGATTCCTACTTGATTTTTGTGCCCATTAAAAATTGAGAAGCACTATTCTAGAGATGTTCTTAAAAGCACTATGACTAACATTACACTAAATAATTTTTACAAAAAGGTACTGTATGTTAGGCACACAAAAATAAGTTAAATTCCCCTTAATTTGCAAATGGTACAATTCAGTCAGTCACAACACATCTGTGTTGTTTCTTTGTACCGTATTCATATTGTGTATGACTGGTTACCTATTTTCCTAACCTTGCTTCTGACTGTAGGCTACTGTCTGGATTACAGCTGTCTACACCTGTAGACGGTTGCATGAGGATGGTTGTCCTGCGGGTGGGTGTTTAAGGATTCGAATGGAGTGTGTGCTTGCCTGTTTTTGGTGTTTCTCTTCAAATCTCCTCCAGATGGGGGTGCTCCTGGCATTTTCCTTGAGCTGATGCCGGGGAGGGCTGGAATCCACCGTAGCAGAATTAACATCCTTCGATCAAGGACAGGCTAAATGTTGTAGCACACACAGGTCACATGACCTTTAAAATTGCTTTTCCCCACCCCCATTTCCAAATGCTCCCCTAGGGGCTTAAGAAGCACTGCAGGTGAAAGAGAAGGTTGGATTTTTGTATCTAACTCTTCTGCAAGTGACTCTGGAGCCGAGTAGATCTGTGTTTTGTGTGCTTTGGGGGGGTCGGAACCTAGAAAGGAGGTGCGCCTGTAGAAAGAATGTGTATTTGTGTGTGTGTGTGTGTGCATGTGAGGGCGTGTGTAAAAATATCACTCTGTGTATTGTGCCTTTGTAGCTCTGAGCGTGGCCCACACTGTAGGGTCACACAAAGCATTCCACACTACAGAATGCTGGCCACATGACTCCGCACTCAGGTGGCCAATCACGTGTCTGACAAAATGCACACAGAGTCACAGACACAACGTCACTCTCACCCTCCTTTCTGCCCACCGTCTCAGCCAGAGCCAGGGACCAGCATGTGCATATGTGCACCCCCAGACTGACACACACACACAACCCCAGCCTGAGGCATACTCTTCAGAGGCAACCCCCAGAGGAACATGAACGATAAACAGATTCCACGTACCAACCCTCAAAGGGGAGCTTGGGTCCTGTTGTGCTATGGGTGACCTTGAAAACGTTGCTTCTAATCTGTTTGGAAAACTGAAAAAATGGGACAAAGGGAAGCACCAAAAGCAGAGAATGGAACTAGCTCTGTTAGAGAGAAAAGCCTACCCCAGGCTCCTGACAAGCAAACCTTCCCAGGAAAGGCGAGTTCCCTTTCCTCTCCCCATGCCCAGCCCTGTTCCCTCCACACTCCCCAATTATTTCAGTATAACTTTGTGTCACTTCTAACATCTAAAATTTACCTGGGGAAGCCCAGATGAATCTTGCCTACTGCTTACAGCTCTGCCCCCCTGCCCTCTGAAGATGGGGATGTTGTTTCTCGATTTTTCTTTTACAAGAAGTTAAAGTATCCAATTATTGCTGCATTTTGATTATTCATAACGAGTAGAGTAGATGCTCTGAAACAAGAAACAATCTCCATACAAAACATCTTTTGTATGGAGCCTGAAAATAATGTGTTCCCAGTTAGATAGGAAGTCAAATAAACACTGTTCACACACACACACTCAGATTCATTCAAAAGCCCAGACAAGGAAGCACATAGATACTTTCCAAAACACCTTCTTCCACCAACGCCAGGACAGGTCTGGAGTCCCTGGCGCACATACGAAGGCAGACGTGGATGCCTGGATACCACAACAATACACATACATGAACAGACATCATCAGAACATGACCCCCACCCAACCATGGACACGTTCATTTTCCTGGGGGAACCTGGCTTTAGCTGGAACAATGGGTGGTCACAGAAAATCCACAGGATGGCCAGTCCACTGGTGAGAGTGGATAAGAATTGTCTCCATATGTCCCTCAGAGCGATCTGGAGATTGGAAACAGAGAAGTTAAATGTCAATCACAAAGGCAGGAAAGCAGAGCCAGGAGAGAGGGTTTGCAATAAAGAGAGGTAGAAGTTTTTAAACTCCCCCCACCCTTACCTTTAAACAGTTATCTGCAAGCCCCTTTGACTGAAGTGTTCTGTTTTCCTCTGAAGTCTTTGTGGTAGCTGTTGTTACTAACCTGTGGACATGAGGAGAACACAGAGATACTCAGCAGTGGCAGAGTCATTTTTCCTGCTGAAAGCTAGGGGCTGTGGTTAGCACGGGCTTCACGACCCTTTTCCTCAGTTATTTATCAGAAAAGGGTCTGACAGGACTGAACTGGGTGAATGGGTGAGGGTGGACAGAGATGTATCTACGTGCCAATTCAGAGAAAGAGGGAGAACACAACATTGTCTCCCTTCTCCCAGTTCTGAATGCCTCCTAGGGATTCGACAACCGCTGGGTAAGAGAGACACATAGCTTTGGAAAGGAAAAAAAAGCAGAGGGAAAGCGGTGGGGGAGACAATATGAGATGGAAAGAGAGAGGGAGAAGAGACTCTGCCTGAGGTAATCTTGTCAGACAAGACGCCATGTTTGTGAAAGATCACAGTAGAGGGGAGATTGTGTGTGTGTGTTCATGAGCACAGGCAAGTCTGCATAAGAAGAGTAGTGTTGCTGGAGAAGAGATGCAAATAAAATAAAAGAGAGAGAGAGAGCATGGACAAGGGAAGAGAGAAGGCTTTAGAAATTCTGTGTATGGGTTTGAGAGTGTCTGCGAAAATGAGACACAGAGAGACCGAGAGAGGGAGAAGTTGTGGATGACGTGGACTGAGAACCAGTATCCGGTCATTCCCAAATGCCATATATTCCTAGATTTCACAATTGTGTGAATGACTACCTCTCTTTTGATTTGGGGCATGGCGTCCTGTCACTGTTTATGCTCGTCGACACGGGAGCTTTTCTGTCACTTCTGGATGAAAACTGGTCTTGCTTGAGATCCGCCATGTTCTCTCACATAGCCATACTTTTGCCTGAGTTTGTTTTTTTTTTTTACCTAGAATATCTTTCCTGCCTTCCCTAACTGATGACCTCTTTTTCTTCTACGTGCCAATTCAAAGGTTATCTCTTCAGGGGCGCTTCCCCGGCATCCCCCCGTAAGCGACATCCTCTTCTCTGACCACTGGCATCTTTTGCAAACCTCCGTGAAATTACATTGTGGGATCAAAGTTGGTGTCTGTGTTCCCCACACGAGACTGGGGCCAACGTTCCTCTTACTCACCCTTCTTGCTTCCTCAACTAGTGCAGGATTTGTGGTGTGGGAACACAAAGACCTTGCCCCTCCTCTTCCTCCTCCTTCTTTTCCTGGATGATTTCACCCCAAAGCACAGAGTCTACCTACGAGTCACTGGGGAAGGTAGTGGTTTCAGAGCATATTAACAATATCTGACATCACAGAGGAGAGCATATTAGGCTAATTGAAGTCTTGGCTGACCAAAAGAAACACACAGATTAAAAGTTGTGTGACTTCAGAAGTCGGGGTCCCTGAGAGCCCATGAGAAACAAAGAAGATCTATAAGAAATGCCAACTTGAACTTTAAAGAAGCCCCAGTTGGCAAACATTAAACCCAGTGCTGGTCCTTTGAAGAGCTGAGACGTGAAGGTGGAATCCTCAGGCCCTGAATCATTTTCTAGGGCAGCAGCAAGACTCAGGTCCCATCAAGTTCACCTCCCAAATCTCTTGCTCCAGTATTTCCAACTACTTTGTTCTGAATTCAAATTTTGTCATTCATGTATTATACTTTTTATGATATGTAACCCATCTGGGCTTTGGGCTTTAACTCTTTTTTAAAATTTTTATTTAAATTCTATTTAGTTTTAAATTTTATTGTGTTGTGTTAGTCACCATACAATGGATCATTAGTTTTTGGTGTAGTGTTCCAGGATTCATTGTTAGCGTATAACACCCAGTGCTCCTTGCAATACATGCCCTCCTTAATACCCATCACCGGGCTAAGCCACCTCCACCCCTCACCCCTCTGAAATCCTCAGTTTGTTTCCCATAGTCCACAAGTTTCTCATGGTTTCCCCTTCCTCTGATTTCCCCCACTTCCTTTTTTCCTTTTTTCTCCTAATGTCCTCCATGGTATTCCTTAGGTTTCACATATAAGTGAAACCATATGATACTTGTCTTTCTCTGCTTGACTTATTTCACTCAGCATAATCCCCTCCAGTCCCATCCATGTCGATGCAAATGGTGGGCATTTGTCCTTTCTGATGACGTACGGATGACTAACAGACACATTCAAAAAATGTTAAACATCATTAGCCATCAGGGAAATTCAAATCAAAACCACTTTGAGATTACCACCTTACACCAGTTAAAATAGCAAAAATCGACAAGGCAGGAAACAACAAATGTTGACAAGGTTTGGAGAAAGGGGAGCCTTCTTACACTGTTGGTGGGAATGCAAGTTGGTGCAGCTACTTTGCAAAACAGTGTGGAGGTTCCTCAAAAAGTTACAATAGAGCTACCGTATGACCCAGCAATTGCACTACTGAATATTTACCCCGAAGATACAGATGTGTTTAAGTTCAATTTAATTAATGTACACTGTATTATTAGTTTCAGAGGTAGATTCAGTGATCCATCATGTGCATACAACACCCAATGCTCATTCCATCAAACGCCCTCCTTAATGTCCATCACCCAGTGACGCCATCCTCACACCCACCTCCCGTCTAGCAGCCCACAGTTTGTTCCCTATAGTTAAAAGTCTCTTATGGTTTGTCTCCTTCTAAATTTCACATATGAGTAAAATCATATGGTATTTTTCTTTCTCTGCTTGACTTACTTTGCTTAGCATTATACTCTCTAGTTCTATCCATATCCTTGCAAATGGCAAGATTTCATTCTTTTTGATGGCTGAGTAATATTCCATTGTGTGTATATATACCACATCTTCTTTATCCATTCATCTGTCAGTGGACATCTGGGCCTTTCCATAGTTTGGCTATTGTAGACGTTGCTGCTATAACCATTGGGGTGCAGGTGCCTCTTCTAATCTCTATGTTGGTATCCTTTGGGTAAATATCTAGTAATGATAGGGTAGCTCTTTTTTTTTTTTTTTTTAACTTTTTTAGGAACATCCATATATTTTCCAGAGTGGCTGCACTAGTTTGCATTCCCACCAACAGTGTGAGAGGGTTCTCTTTTCTCTGCATCCTCCACAAATCTGTCATTTCCTGAGTTGTTAATTTTAGCCATTGTGACTGGTGTGAGGTGGTGTTTCATTGTGGTTTTGATTTGTATTTCCCTGATACTGAGTGATAGTGAGCATTTTTTCATGTGTCTGTTGGCCAATTATATGTATTCTTTGGAGAAATGTTTGTTCATGTCTTCTGCCCATTTCTTGGCTGGAGTTTTTGTTTTCTGGGGTGTTGAGTTTGGTAAGTTCTTTATAGATTTTGGATATTAGCCCTTTATCTGATAAGACATTTGAAATAAATTCAAACTGTGGTTATTCCCCCTTCAGGAACTCTGACTTGGTCAATGCCCAACTTGACCCCACTCCGCATCCCTGCATTTTTAGGATTGGAAGTGCAACAGAGCAGTCACTGTCTTCAAAGGCTATTGCATATCTTATCCATTTCCCCTTCTAAGGTAGATTTAGGAATTGAGGTGAAAGGTCATTATGGAATCAAATAAGCAAGAGTATAATTAATAATGCCTATCCAGGGGCACCTGGATGGCTCAGTGGGTTAAAGCCTCTGCCTTCAGCTTGGGTCATGATCCCAGGGTCCTAGAATCAAGCCCCGCATTGGGCTCTCTGCTCAGCGGGGAGCCTACTTCCCCCTCTCTCTCTCTGCTTGCCTCTCTGCCTACTTGTGATCTCTGTCTGTGAAATAAATAAATAAAATCTTAAAAAAAAAATAATGCCCATCTGCTTTAGTGGCCTCTAAGGGCCACATATGAGTTGGAGTTGAAAGAGTCATTCACTACATGAGTGAATAACCAGAGAAAGCCAATCAGTATGAAAAAATTGCCAACATGGGGGGTTGAGATGCTTCAGTCCCAGCAGCTCCTTTTCTGTAACTACTGATCCACCATGATTCCCATGAACCTAACAAGAAGGCTTCCAATAAAATACAAGTCCCTATTCATGAGAAATGTTGAAAGTGTTTCTGCTCCTTTTTTTTTTTTAAAGATTTTATTTATTTATTTCACAGACAGAGATCACAAGTAGGCAGAGAGGCAGGCAGAGAGAGAGAGGGAAGCAGTTTCCCTGCGAGCAGAGAGCCCAATGCGGGGCTCGATCCCAGGACCCTGAGATCATGACCTGAGGCAAAGGCAGAGGCTTATCCCACTGAGCCACCCAGGCTCCCCATGTTTCTGTTCTTTAAACCTACCAGCCACTGATGGCCACAGTGATTATTCTTCAGTTGGGAACATAATGGTGTTTATGGCATCATGAAGGGTGGGAAGGGGTGAGTCTGCAGACTGGCTGGGACCTATACACTGGTGTAGATTAAGATCTAGAGGAAATGATCAGTTTGCCAAAGCCAACTCTTATTATCTTCCTGATTATTGATACACTGTTTTCAAAGGTCCAAGGGTTTCCCTCGTCATTCTGATGCAGTGACAGGACACCATAGTGAAAGAGCTGAGAGGTAGCAGTCAGACGGACAACTGATAAACCCATCCCCCCACTGAGAAAATCTTCCCATAGCATGTTTCCAGCCCAGAAGGGACTAGTCAATGGGAGGCAGTTTAGGGCAAGAGGTGTCTAGTTACCATGATGTTAAATTCACCATGGTGGGAGCAGATCGACAGTAAGGCAAGGACCGAGGTAGAAGGCTGGATTTCACAGTCTGAGCCAGAATGGTTGAGGAGAGGGATGTAGGTACAACATGACTCTCAGTTATTAGGAGGCAGCTGATTTGCTTTGGGCAACCTAGAGATGCTGGCCCAACACTGGTCATAGAGGAAGTTATAAGCAGCACAAGAGGTGGTTCTGGAGTTGCCCAGTTCCAGAGTCTGGTTGGGAAAACTGAACTGGAAGACTCATCCACCCAGGGCCAAGGAGGAACTTGCTACTAGGGCAAGTGGAGAGGGAAGGGAGGGGTTGGTGCCCACTCAGGGTGACCAGGCAGGTCTTGAAAATTCATAAGCAAGAAAAACTAAAGCTCTATATGTCTCAGCGTACCTTGCCCTGTGCGGAAGATTCTAACAATTCTATAAGAGCCTTTGCTTTCTGTGATTAAAGAGCCAGCTATCAGAGCAAGAGTGTAGTCAACAGTGCCCATCTGCCACCAGGTCCTGCCCTTTCCCATCTGGAAAACAGCATTTCTGAGCCCAGAAGGCATTTGGATGGACTTGTTTGACTTGCTAAACCTTGGTTCGTGGGATTGTGCCTTTGAATTTTATAAAATGGAAAATTAATTTCTTAAGTTAGTAGGACAGAAAATTCAATAAGATTAATTCTCCTCGTTCAAAAATAATCAGAGGTCACCATGGCAACGCACATCAATGGAGCAATACACAATGAATGAAACATTTCCCTATGTTTGGCTGTTTACTCAGGGCCTCTCCTCTTTCTGCCCTGGTGGCATTTTTTAAGGGTGGCTGAATCCCTTGGGTCTCTGCTACTAATGAGCATGGGTCAAGGTGGTTGCCGTTAAGAACCCCCCAGATAGAAGGTGAAGTCTGAGTTGGAAGCAGAGTTTCCTTTGGCTTATGTCCTCATCCTCAGGGAATTAAAGGGTACGGTTTGCAGAAAATACCAGCTATTTCTCAAAATCCATGAGCAGGCTGTGAAAGTAAAACCAGCAGTGGCAAAGATTCAGGTCATTGACTGGATGCCAAATGCAACTCCTTGGAAATTGGAGAAAAACAGGCTCATAACTTACTAAGAGGGATTTTCAAGGTTGACTGGTTCTGGCTAGCTAATGTGAGCAGGCCAAGGGACCCTGACCCCCTTTTGCGTATGATTTTGCCTGGGTTGAGTTGAGACAGGAGGGGATTTCTCTGGATCCCAAATTCTATTTTCAAGAAAGGCAGTAGAGCTGAGTTATTGAAAGGTTGCCTCTAGAGTTAGCCAGCTGGGGTCTGAATGCTAGCGCTACAACCTTCTAACCTTGGAAAATGTATTTTTCTGATGCTTGTTCTAGTAATCTGTAAGGAGGGGTTTGTGTGTGTGTGTGCGTGTGCGTGCGCACGCGCATACGCACACACACGCACGTGCTCACATGTGCATCTGCAAGAACATACAGGGTAAGATCAGTTCAGTTGATAAGCTCATTGTGCCGATTCTATGAAATAATGAATTTAAACAGTTAGCATAGTGTCGGGCACATGGTAAGCACTTACTTCTCCTTCGGACAAGAGTGTAAACCAAAGGGAATGCATATGGATTTCTCAGACTCCTCATCTCAACAAGAGGAAGGATCCAGAAAAGGCAACTGGAAGGTACGGAAGTAGTTCATACCTTTTACTGCATCTCAAAGAATGTAGACACAGTAACAGTCCTATTAGGGAAGATGGTTCTGTTTGCTACTCACACATCAAAATAAATAAATACAAGGACCTTGAGATTCTGTGTACCCCCAAACACTCTTCAGTCATTAGACCAATGTTTTGGCCAAGCTTGCCTGGGCAGGCTGAGCTCGGAAAGAGGAAGGAGATCTTCTGCTGTCCTTGTCTCTTGTCCCACCTGATTTAGAGTCTTATCCTCATTCTGTGAGTAGGTCTTTAAGGAGATTCAGAGCGTGTGTGGGTAGAACAATCGGAATGCGTACTGAAGGAAGAATGGTAGGAGGTCCTGGAACTATATCAATCAATTAATCAATTGATACAGTTGAGCCTTTTTTTTTTTTTTTTTTTATGGTTCCAGGAATTGTCATGGAGAAAATGTAACCTACCAGGGGAGGGGAACTTTATAGACTTTTGTCCTCTTGAGTGCCTTGTGTCTGTACCCACTTCCTTGTTGCATATCCCTGCCCAAAGCACAAGTCGCTGTTCTGATCTCTCTGTGGGGGCTGGTAGGTGGGCTCAGTGTGCGATAGCAGGTAATGCTTATCTAGGACGCTTTGGCTTCCCTTGGCCACTCCTTTTTGGACCCTATGGGACCCTGTCACTCTCTCCTTCCGACTCAGCCTCAGTGGATAAACAGGAAAACCCAGGTCCGCTCAAGGATTTACTATCTCTTTCACACTTAGGCTGTGTGTGACCTACCAAGGGACTGAAAGCAAATGAAATTCCACTCAGATGGCTCGAATCTTTAATAAATGCATTATTTATGGAGGTATGGGCAGGGGAGAGGAATCAACAGATAACGAGGCACAAGGGAACTAGCCAAAGGGGAAACCAACAGCACTTCTCAACATCAGAAAGTGCAAGATGAGGAAAAGACATTATGGAGTTCAACACGATGTGGACCCATGGAGAGAGGGGACTGCCTAGTAGGAGCCATTGATATGCTGAGCCTCCACAAGGTTGGAAGGACCAAGGCAGGGAGAATCACAGGAAGATAGCTCTTCCTCTTTCTTCTCCCATACCCTGAGTTCCTGCAAGTTTTCATTAGCTGAACTCAACCAGAGAGGGTCAGTAAAAAGAGTCTGAGTGATGGGGTCTATAGATCCAGCCTCTTGGAGAACCAGGCATGGCTTGGAGAACTGAAGGATGGATGGATGGGGCAGAGACCAAACAACCAACAGAAAGTCTTACAGAAGGCTGGTTTCCTAATACTAGATTTCAGGGAAGAAGGGCGTGATAGTTAATTTTATGTCAATAGTTAATGGTATTTTGCTTAACAGCTTTAATAATGGGAAAACATTATTTCAGGATGTGTCTGTGAGAGTGTTTCCAGAAGAGATTAGCATTGGGATCAGCAGACTGAGTAAAGGAGATCACCCACCCCCAGTGCGGTGGGCAGCAGCCAATCTGTGAAGAGTCTGAACCTAACAAAAATGTGAAGGAAAAGTGAATTTGCTCTCTCTACTTGAGCTGAGACATTGATCCTCTCCTGGCCTTGGACATTAGAGCTCCTGGTTCTTGGGCCTTCTGACTCAAGACTGGGACCTATAGCTCCAGTGCCCTAGTCCTTGGTCTCAGGCTGGCCTGATTATCCAGCTTGTAGACGGCAGATCGTGGGACTTCTCAACAACCATAATCATGTAAGCCAATTCCTATAATAAATCTCCTCTTACAAATATCTCTATAGGATCTTGTATGTTCTGTTTTTCTGGGGAATATTGATTGAGAGAGAGGGACATGGTGTTGGGCTTGCAGAATAGAGGTCCCTCATGGGGTCCCTCATGGGCTGTGAGTGTAAGCTGAGGGTTCCAACTCAGCACTTTCTCAGAACCTGTAGTGGAACTGGCATGGGCCATGTGGTGACATTTGTGCATCCCCTCCTTAAATGAGAAATTGTACTTATGATTCTGTTTCTCTTTGAGCACTCATAAGCATCCTATTACCATTAAGCGGAAACTCAGTTCCAACATGGCGGTTGGCAACATGAGCGTTCTAGGAAGCTTTTGGCTTTTCCACATACCCCCTGCACGATCCAGGACAAGTCAACCTCTTTCTTCCTTGCTTCCCTAACCTCTAACCTACTTGCTTAACGAACTTAAGCCTTAGTTTCCTTATTCATGAGGCAGCAATACTTACTGTACCAACCTCCTATTGCTGCTGTGAGAATAGAAATGGGATCATGGAGGTGATGTCCTAAGACAGTGCCCGACACAGAGTGGGTGCTTGGTGCATGATAGGGTGAGGAGGAGGAGAAACAGAGATCAGAGAGAGAGAGAGAGAACTGATTGCTTATTTACATGTGGATCAAGGGATAGAAGAAGCCCAATGGATTGAAGTTACAAAATGGGAGGTTTTAATTTTAATGTAAGGCATCGGCTCCCAGTTCTGACCAGCTGTCTAGGAATGGAAAAGTAATGAGCTTCTTGTCCCCGAAGAATGTTTCAGTCAAAGCAAAGTGGCTTGCTGCCTTGTCAGGGATGCGATGGTAGTGGTTTTTGTCCTCGATGGGAAATTGATTCAGAGACCTCCATCCAGTCCCACTGACATTCTCTCCACAAAGCTCAAAGCACCCGCTGGAAACCAATCATTCCACAGGACTCTGTGTCCACCGGGGAGGGCCGATCTCTGAACACCCTACATATTTTGGTTCTGGGAGGAAAAAAATGTAAAAAGTCACTTCTCTCTGGGCATTTCCCTGGAGGGCTTCGAGGTAGAAACAGTGACTCTCAATGATGCTGTAGTCAGAGGCCAAGGAGCTGGGAGAGAATAAAATGACAGCTCTTCCCGATCGCGGGACTCAGAGCTGTGGCCGTGTCAACATACAGGGAAGGCACAAGATCGTTGGAGGAGATAAAGCACATTCCACCCTTGTCTGCCAGTCGGGCTCCTTTCCAGGCACACCCTCTCATGAGGATTTGTGGCTCGTGGTTGAAATCCTAAGCTTCTCTAGACATCGTGTAGGAAAGGGGTCTTAGCGGGTGACAGGCGCTCACCTTCTCACCCAGGAAACCATCCAGCTGGAGGCAGAAGGAACTTACTAGAATTGTCCGGCCGCTAAGTAGAAATGTGGAGCCAGCTACGTGCTGTTCATTTGAAAGCAATGAGCTTGATCATCAAAGAGCTACTGACACCCATACAGAGACAGGGCAGGCAACAGAGAGTGTCTTCATGTTGGGGAGAAGAGTGGAGATCTGGACACCAGACTCTGAGGCGTCAAATGCCTGCCTCCCCACCACTGGCTGACTGCATGAACGTTGATAAGTTTCTTAATCATTTCCTCATCTGTAAAGTGGGTCTAACAGTAGTAACCCTTTTGTAGGCTGCTGAAGGTAACCATGAGTTAGTGTTTGCAAAGCCCTTAGGAGAGTGCCCGGCACATAGTAAGTGCTGTATAAGCAATTGTTAAATAAATGCAAAGAATAAGGCACGCAGAGGGTGAGGAGGGATAAAATAGGAGCCCACGATGGATCTTTGGAGAAGGAAGAGGAACCTATGACAGCTGCAGCCGGTGGTCGCCTTGTAGGAACATTGGGTGCAGTGCTGCCAAACTTCTCCATTTAATCAATTAATTTAGAGACAGAGAGAGTGTGGTGGGGGGAGGAGGCAGGAGGGAGAGAGAGAATCCCAAACAGACCCTGCACTGAGCATGGAGCCTGACGTGGGGCTCCATCTCACGGCCCTGAGATTATGACCTGAGCTGAAATCAAGAGTTGGATGTTTAACCAACTGAGCCATCCAGGTGCCCCAAACTTCCCAGGGTTTTAAAAGAAGCTGGAAGCCCAGACTTTTTTCTCCTTGGACTCAGTTCCTTCTTCTGACAAATGGGTTTATTGACAGTTCTATCCAGGACTAGCGTGAAGTTCGGGGGAGACAGGCTTGCACAGTAATGAGTCCCAAGAAGGTGGAGGAACCAGGGCATCTGGGACCTGTCCTCTGCTCTCCTCATGAGCAAAGGGTGTTTTTTTTTTTTAGGGGCCACACAGACTTTCTTTCTATTTGAAGACCACAGAAAGTTCTTCCCTGCCTCAGAGTATTGTGAGACAGGATAACTCTCACTAGCTACCCTGGCAAATATTCCCTAAGAACTGAATGACTTAACACAATAAGCTTATTTCTTGCTTATTCTGGTCTCGGTCCAATTCAGGTCACTTGAGTGGAGGGAGTAGGACACTCCTTCAGAGGCTGAATTGCTAACAACTCTGCCTCCTTCAGCTCATGGCTGAAGAGATGAGTGCTGCACCCAAGGGCTGCACTAGGTAGTGGTAGGGAGAGCCTGGAATACTCTGGAGGTTATGATGGCCAGAAATAGAGAATATCATTTCCACCCAGATGTCCTGGGCCAGACCCAGTCATATGGTCCTGCCCCACTGCAGGGGACTAGAAGCACATTCCGTCGAGGTGCCCAGGAAAGAGAGGAGGATGACTACTAGCATTCTCTGTCACAGGGCCTTTGCACTTACCATTCTCTTCCCTAGAGCAATCTTCTCTTATCATCTCTTCCCTCCACCTCACTGAGGTCTGTACCAACTCAAAGGACATTCCTCGACCTACCCTCTTGCAAGAGCATCCACCCCTCATTCCCACCTTCTTTACCCCTTCAGTTCGGTTCTTCACAGCACTTAGCCCATTCTGAAGTCACTGAGTGTATCATAGGATCCCTCCTGCTCCTTTCAGTCATGAGAGCAGGAATGTTGTGAGTCTTGTTGACCAACACACTTGCAGCATCTACCACAATGCAGCTGAGTTCATGGATTCAAAGTTCATTCGAATCACAGACAGCCCCACAGGAAGCCAGAACCTCTCTGCTCCTGTGGCGATCACAGATTGAATCGGCCTTTCCAATCCCATATTCCTGTTGCCCGACGTCCTGTTCCAGCCCGGAGCCAGCACTCTGCGGGCTCACCGGGGCAGCCACTGGTGTGTCTGCACTGCCTGCTTCCAGAAACCAGGCTCCTAGGATGTTTCATCTGCTTTACAGGATCTTCCAGTGTTCTTGTCTACCGACCCTGTCATTTTGGAATCTGTACCAAGGGTTTTGAAATGTTTTTTTTTTTTCTATTTCAGGTCTCCTTGTTAAGCAGGAGGGAAAAATGTCAGTGGAGAAAAACTAAAGGATGTGGATGGGTGTGTGTGCGTGTGTGCGCATGTGTGCGCGTGTGTGCTCATGTGTTCAGGTCCACTTACAACTGCATGCTGGAAAATGACTTATGGGGTTGGATGCAGCAATATAGTGATAAATCAGTTATTAATGGTTGCAGAAACAACCAGACCTTCATGACTTACAACCGCAGGGGTTTATTTCTTGCCGATGCTGTGTGTTGTTAGCCAAGGGTCAGCCGTGGCTTTGCTCCATATATCTACACACCACCAGACACATGCTGGAGCGCACTTGGGGACATGCCTTTCTCATGGCGAAAGGACAGCTCACACAGGAACCCTTCAAGCCCCTGCTGGGCTTTGGTATTTCACTTCCCACCTCTTATTGGCCCAAACAAGTTGTATGACCAAGCCTGATATCAAAGCCCAGGGAAGCAGACTCTTTCCCCCAACCAGAGCATGAATGGTGAATCAAATGTCCAGTGGTAGAGCTATGTGTTAGGTTCTTGTCAGGAAGAAGAGTGGCTAGTTGGGAACACCACACGCAAATGTGCCACGCTCCGTGCTCTGCAGCATTTGTAACATGGCTGTGTTCATCAGGGTTGTTCCAGTTATAAGAAACAGAAAACCATCTGAAATGGGCTTCATTTTGGAAAGAGGAAATACACTTGGCCTCAGCCTGCAGTTGGTTGTAAGGTCGCACGTGTCTGAATTCATTTTCTCTGTTTCCTTGGTCTCTATTTCTTTGGGTCGAGAATGTCAGGTGGGTTCTCTCCATGAGGCAGTCTGTCCAGTTTTATAGTCCTGTAAAGGGAGGGCAGCCATTTCCTCAAAATTCCAGCCCAAGTGCCATTGTTCGATCTCATCGGACCAACTTGAGTGGCAATGACTGGACCTAAATTAATGGCCGTGGGCTGGGAATCACGGAGGGAGAGGAGTCCCACGTGGATTGTGTAGGACTCCTACGTCCTGGCGGTGGGAAGGGCCCTCCCAGTCTGGACAAGTTGGACTGAGGCTGGGGGAACGAATGGCTCCCTTGTATGAAACTAACAGGCTCCTCGTTCAAGATGGGTGGCCGGACAGTCGAAAACAACAGATTGTCTGAAAGTGGCTTTTAACAAATCCATATGTAAGTGTGTGTCTGAGCCAAGGAAAATATCAATGGCCATAGGAAGTCAAGACCATGGTTAAAAATAGAACACAAATAAGCAGCCCAGGAGGGCTAATTAACTTGCCCTATTGGTGTTGAAAGTTAGACTTAGAGCTTCCTGATGGTCGCGGTAACTTGACAAAATGCACTGTCATCACCCCCCTATTCCTGTTACCAAAATCATGGCATAAATTAAGTTATGGAAATCAGGGACTTTCAGAATTTTAGGTTCATGCCTACTCCTCCTTCCCCCCCTCCCCGCCGGGCACACCCTCACATTGCCGTGTGCACCCATCTGTGTGTACACACTTATATTGTTACAGATGCATAGGAAGATACAATATATATTTTAAGAAATATTATTTAACCTTCTAGGTGAAGTGGGCGCTGACATTGTCCATCTTCTGCTGTGCCAGTCCACCCTGGTCTGCCCTATCCTAGCCCATGCTGTCCTATTTCCTACCGCTTTCATTTACATTGCTATTTTTTTCTTAAAGATTTTATGTATTTATTCATTTGAGGCGGGGGAAGAGCAGGGGGAGAGGCAGAGGGAGAGGAAGAGAGAGAATCTTAAGCAGACCCCGTGCTCAGCACAGAGCCCAACACGGGGCTGGATCTCACCACCCCGAGATCACAAACTGAGCCAAAATCAAGAAACAGACGCTTAACCGACTGAGCCACCCAGGTGCCCCTTTATTTTATATTCCTTCATGCAACTTGCAAACTATTAAAATGATTTCATCTCCTGCTACAGGGTTGCAATCCACATTTTGAAAATCACTGAACTAGTCATGGACGGGAAGGTGTCTATAGCCCCTTGTAAATATCTATTGAGTAATGGATGGTCAATGAATGAAATCAATCCAGTCCAGTCTGTGATTATTTTGTACTCTGCTGGTATGTATAATTACGTGTGCCGGTTACTGGGATGTAGTTGAGAATATGCTCAGCTCCTGGCCTTGAGTCCCACCTCTCCCGGCAGAGGGAGGCCTCAAGAGGCCGTGGGAACGGAGGGTGACAGCCCTTCCACAGAGGTGAGCCAGCTGCCGTGGGTGCACAGATTAAAAAGGCAGCGTCCTTCCAGAACAGAAGGTGAGAGAGGGAACAATGCACTGAGGTGGGCGCCAGAAGAGGGATGTGAAATTCAGAAATGGCTTCTTTACCCTTGGAGGTCAGGAAGCCTCCAGACTGGAAGAAGCAGGGATGCGAGACCGCAGAGTGTGGTCAGGGTTGGCGGGGGACAGTCGAGGCTGGGAGGGTGGCGTGGATCAAAGCCTCCCTTGCTGTTTTTGGTTTGGGTTTTGTTTTCTTGTGGGGATGAAGCAGGCACCGTGCGGCATGCTGACCAACCACCTTCCAGAATGATCATCAGAAGTGGTGATGGGGTGGGGGGCGCCTGGGGGGCTCAGTGAGCTAAAAAGCCTCTGCCTTCAGCTCAGGTCATGATCTCGGGGTCCTGGGACCGAGTCCCGCATCGGGCTCTCTGCTCAGCGGGGAGCCTGCTTCCCCCTCTCTCTCTCTGCTTGCCTCTCTGCCTACTTTTGATCTCTGTCAAATAAATAAATAAAATCTTAAAAAAAAAAAAAAAAAAAGTAGTGGCTGGGTGGGTCTGAGCTGGAGAAGAATTCTTCCAGAACCTCCGCTGGCTGTCCATACAGAGAGGCTTTCCTTCTTCCTTTTCTTAACCACCTTCTTTTTTTTTTTTCCTTTTGGTCCTTTAAGGGTATCACTTCTCAAATTCCTACCCACAACTGTCTGGATGCTATTTCAACGTTTTTTACATTTTTCTGAGTCTTGTATTTCATGTGCCCTGGAAATTGTCATCTAATATGAAAAAGTCAGATCTCAAACTTCAGCTTTAGGAATGTAGGGACACAGACAGGGATTTCTTTCTCTTTTTCTTTCTTTCTTTCTTTCTTTTTTTTTTTTTTTTTTTGAGTGCATGGACTTTTGATATAAGGAATGAAGACGATTGTGTCTGATTACATCTGTAATGAACCCTCATAATTTTAGATCAGGGTTATGTGGACATCCCGACTAACGGGCAGTAGATTGTGTAGGTATAATTCTAGTCTATCATACTTTTTCTTCAATATCAATTACTTTGAATGCTTAAATATCCAATTTCCTGAGATTTTTATTGTTCAATTTTCTTGTTAAGTGGCCCTCCCTCCCCCCAAGTTAAAGTCGCTGAAGCAATGAGCTATGAGTTCTGGCAGCCTGAAATGAGCAGGGCTGGGGAGTCCAGGTTCAATGGTTTATGGTTCTGAATGTCTGGAATATTCTATGACAAATGCTGCCAGAGATTAGAGACTCAGATCTTTTCCCCAGCGCTCAGACAGAATTGGAAAAAGGGAAAAAAATAAAGACAGGTTTAATTAACCTGCCAAAAAGAAAAAAAAAATCACAGAATGTCTGTGTGTGAGATTAAGAGCAAATCTAATGATGAAAGAGATCAGAGGGGGGATGGTTAGGCACATTTCATATTCAGTCAACTAATATCGCTGAATCTCCTTAGAATCAAATCATCAAATTATTTCAGCTTTGGGGTTGCCACAGCAGAAAGAACTCCTGCAGGTGGAATCTGACAGAAAGAAAGAGTCAAGGTCACCAGCCACACTGCCTGTCATCTCCAAGCAAATGCTCGGTTGGTGGGAGCTTGCCCTCAGAAACCCCTCCCCCAGCTCCAGGAGCCCAGAGGTGGTCAGAGCAGAGATGCAGCAAGAAAGTAGAGGTGAGGCAGGAGGGAAAGAGGGTTAGAGTGATGCCCACCCAGGTAGAAGGTCAATACAAGTGCATGTTGGTGTGGCTTGTGTGTCGGGGGAGGGTCGTTGTAAGTGTAGGGGTGCGTATGATCCGGTCCCTTACCGCTACGCATACCATGTGCCATTTCCTTGACACACACAGAGTTGACATGCCTGCCCCCCTTGGATCCAGGCGGGGTCACGTTATAGGTTTCATCAGCCCCCAGGGAATTACGGGGAGGGCAGCGACCCCCGTCCCCCACCCCGAGTCAAGAGGATGACGACCAGGGAACTTTCTTCTGGGTCTTCTTTTCACCACGTCACTTGCCTCTCCTTCTGCTCTCTGCCCATCCCCAGCTACTGGAAGGTGTAGAGCAGGTCATGGCCCTGGAAGGCGGGAGAGCCACACCATGGAAGGAGCCTGGGTCTCCTTCACCCAGAAAAGAACCTGCTCTATCCACCCATGTGGGACTTGAACCAAGCAAGAGATAAGTTTGGTGGCGTGGGCGCCCTGAAAATGTGGGGGCTGTCTGTTACAGCACGGGCTTCACTCCTAGGACAGTCTGAGCCCATGACTTAATCTCTTGGAACTTCGTGTATCAGATGGGCATGCTAATAAATGCCTTAGCTTTGTAGGATCATGTGTGGATTAAATGAGATACTGAAATGAAGGGCTTGGTAGATTCCTTGACACCTAGGAACTCCCATTAGTAAATATCAGCGAGCAGGAAGGCCGCCCTGGGCTGCGTTTGTTGCACATCTTGCTTCTTTTGCTCGTACGCAACCATTAACATCATCATCATTATATTTTTATTCATCGTAGTAATAGTGTCGTCCTGATGATTTGCTTTTATTCATTATTTAACAGGTATTTGTTGAACTCCAATGACATGCCAACCCCGGTGAGAGGTGCTGGGGACACAGTAAAATAAGACAAACTCTCACGTGTAGCTGAGAATTTTTATTTTCGTCACATCATTGTTTTTGTTGTTGATGTTATTAAAGATGTTTTATTTATTTATTGGACAGAGAGAGGGAGAGATAGCGGGAGAGGGTACACAAGTAAGGGGAGTGGGAGAAGGAGAAGCAGGCTTCGGGCTGGCCAGGGAACCCGACACAGGGCTTCATCCCGGAACCCTGGGATCATGACCTGAGCTGAAGGCAGACGCTTAATATCAGGCGCCCCTTACCATGTCACTCTAAGGTTTATGTTCCATCTTCTGACTCACCCCGATTTCCACTCTGTCGCACCCCAGAGACTGGGATCCCGGACCACAGCTTTGCTTGCTGAAGCCTGCTCTGTCCCCGGAGCACCAGCAACCGGAAAGCTGCATCCTATGTAAAGAGAATCCGCATTGTTTCTGTCTAACGAAATCCACTGCCCTCCTCCTGGAACCACCCCAACCTCATTTTAGGACTTTGTTTACTCTCATGGGTGTGGTTTTACCTACAGGTGCTTGCTTTTCAGCACCTGTAAGCTGTGTATTCTCTCGACCCACCCGGAGCCCTCCACAGGGCCTGAGACCAGGAATGAGGGGATAAGCATGTGACTTGTGCTGGGACAATAAAAGGAACTCTCAGGACTTCCACAAAAATATTAACCAAGAGGGGCGCCTGGGTGATGCAGTCTGTTAAGCATCTGACTCTTGGTTTCAGTTCAGGTGCTGGTCTTCGGGTATGAGATGGGGCCGCTGGACGGGCTCTGCTCTCAGCCTGGCGTCTGTCTGAGATGCCCTCTCCCTCTGCCCCCTCTTGAGTGCACATGCCCGCTCTCTTTCTCTCTCCCAATAAAATAAATAAAATCTTTTTTTAAAAAAGAATATTAACCAAGAGATGCTCTCTTCATGCTGGGGTTATTAGGCTGATCAGAGATACACTTGAAATTCTAGAGTTGCTTGTGATGGTCCCCGTGACCCCATCACAAATACCTGCCTGAGCTCCAAGCGCGTGTTGGGGAAGCTGAGCCAAGAGAAGAAAGGATGCCAGGTCCTCAGGGTCTCCCTTAAACTTCCGGAGCCAGCCCTTGGACGTTACCGTTAATACGTCCAAGCCAATAACTGCCCAAGGCAGTTTGATTTGGTGCTTGCTCTTTGGAACCAGAGTATTGCTGGGTGACACGTGGCGTTAGCTTCGGAGACTGAGAAGCGTCACCCGTCCCCACAGAGGACGGCTGCTGCTCTTGTTCGGGGTCACCTTTCAGAAACAAGTTTCAACTCCAAAATTCACATATGTTTTTAAAGACCTTTGGATGCTCTTCCCATAGTTAGACCAAATGTCCCAGCCCCTGCCCGGCCTAGCTCTGGCTCCTCCCTCTACCTGCCGTCCCGCCATGTCTTTTAGGTGACATTTTCTCATTTATGACAAGCTCGTCATTTCTGTGTAGAAGATAATCTTTTAAAAGATCCTGCTCTGTAAGCTGATGGACTGTAATCTCTGGGGAAATTTAAGAGGTGTACGTCTTCTCTCTGCTTTCCCTGAACCTGCATAGAAATACTGTTTTCTCCCAAAGCCGAGAATCACTCTGGCTTAGTTTTTTTTTTTTTTTTTTTCATTAAAATTTACATTAATTTAATAAAATGCAGACTTTTAAATTAATGAACCGCTCGCAGAATCTATATAATACAAGCCTCTCCTGTAACTGTGAAATGTCTTCTATTAAGAAATGTCTGGGGCTCCCTGGGGGAACTCAGTTGGCTGAAATTACCCTTATCGGCTCAGCTCAGTGAAAAGCAAGCCGGTCCCTTTGCTCCCAGGCAGATCTGTAAACATTTCCTGAGGATGTACTGTGGACCAAGTCCTAGCCAAGGCACACCCACAGGCATTGTCTCAGAATCCACGTGGCCACTCTAGTTGTGGGTGGCATGAAGGGGAAGGGGCCCAACCCTCTTACCATCTCAGCTTACCTAGGAGAGAATCCACGGCTCATTTAGAACTGTGATTATATGACGTCAGGGTTCTGTGACCCTCCCTGGGGTACAGGACAGGGTAGCTGTAAAGTAGATGATAACATCGTGCGGCTATATTATACCGTCCATCCATGATTCTTAAAATTCCCTTTGTAGGAAGTAGTTCGGAGGGAGGTGTTGGAGGGCCAAAGAGGCGACTAGATATGCAAACCACTTTTTAACCAGCACTTAGTGTGTTGAGTGCTAACTGTGGGCCAGACGTTGTTATCAGATCTCTAGATGCTCACGACACACAGATCTTTTATTGGAGATTAGTATTAGCATCCTGTATGTACAGGATAAAAACAAAAACAAAAACAAAACAAGGTTCACAGAACTTACATAAGCTTCCTAAATTTGCCCCAAAATAGGGATTTGTCTCAAACAGAACTTTTGGTCCTGAGTCTTAATGCTTAACCACCATGCTATTCTGCCTCCTCCATATGTTATAGGTATTAGTGTATCAAGCAAGTCATGTTCAGGTGATTCAGGGTATTGGGAGCTCTGGAAATATTTTTATGAAATTAGGGCAATATTCATTTATTTCTTTGGTGTCTGCTTTGTATCAGAAACTGCTAGAAACTGTTGATACCATAGTGAACATGAAGAGCAGAGGGACAATATGGTATGGTCCCTGACTTCATGAAACAGGATATGCAAAGGCCCTGTGGTATGTCAGAGGAACCCAAAGAAGGGCCATAAAACTAGAGAGAAGAGTTAGGGAGCCAAGGCTGAAGATGGGAAGAAGGCAGATATGTAGAGGCTTGTGGCTCTTCCTGCTTTCTTGGTTTTATTCTAAAAACAATGGAAAGTCAGTAGAATTTTCAACAGGGGAATAACGTGGGGAACATTATCTTTGATCACCTAAACACCCCTGAGCAAATTGGCAGTACAGCGGTCCAATGGAAAAACAGGAAGAGGGAATGACAGTTTTAATACCCCACTCTCCCTGGGACCGTCGGTCTCAGATACAGTCTGGTGAGGTGTTTGTCACCCTCTGATGTAATGGATTCTGTTAGGTAGGGCTGCCCTCAAGGTCATTCAAGGGTAAATAGCCTCCATTCTTGAATCTCTTTGCTGCTTGTCTTTCTTTGTCTTAGGGACCAAGACCTAAAACAATGAGCTATAACCACCATAGGAGGGCTGGTTGAATTCTCACACTTGAAACAAACCCTCGATCACTGTAAAGAGCCACCCAAGGTGGCTTTCTTTAGAAGGAAACTCTAAGCATGGAAGGGGCATGGAGCTTCTCATCATCTTCCCCAGATAAAGTGGATTTCAAGGAAGAAGTGAGGATTCAGTGAAAATTTATATAATTATTTTGCTGATGGAAAAGTTAGATCAAAGAGGTTCACTGCTCTGTTGCAAGTATGAAAATCCATAGGTAGCAGAGTTCAGAGGCATACCCGGCCTCTTTCTCAAGTTTGTCTCTCCTTCTTGTGCACCAGATCCGACTTTGACATTGATCTTGAAGCTGGCCTTCCAACCCCATGGAACCCCACGCCTTCCCACGTCAGCGGAGTAGTCAGAAGGTGAACTCCATGAGGACAGGAAAACAGTCTCTCCTCTGCCCTTAGTATGGAGGACAGCGCCTGCACAAGGTAGGTCTCAGTTAATTTTGGTTGAACGAGTCAAAGAAGTCCTGTTCATAGCATCCCTGATGGCTGACAGCTTCTGCCCTTCTACGGCAAAGGGTATGTTAATGTTCAGTTAATGTTAAATGATTTTTTAGCAGATTGATTTATTTGTGAAAGCGAGAGCAGGAGGAGGGGCAGAGGGAGAGAGAGAGGATCTCAAGCAGGCTCCCTGCTGAGCGAGGAGCCCAGGGCAGGCTCCATCCCACGACCCTGAGATCATGACCTGAACCGAAACCAACAGTCGGTCGCTTCACCGACTGAGTCACCCACACGCCCTTGTTAAATGATTTTTTTCTAAAACAGGAAAAGGTCCCTCTCATAACGAATGCCCTTCGGAGCTGCACCGAACAAGCAAAATCCTTCCTTGTCCTGACACAAATTCAGATATTTGGAGATGTTTATTGGGGCCCTCTTGATGTCTCTTCTCCAAGAGAACACCTTTTATACCTTACCCTGTCCTATATTGCGTGTGCATGTGTGTTTGAATTTTCCCACTGTCCTTTGTGGGAGAACATCATGCTTTCTCACTTTAATCCATCCCCAACTCATGTCAGATATATCTCTATGTCCTCATCAACCGGCTCGATGTTTGGCATGTAGTAGGTTCTTGGTAAGTGTTTTGTCGACTGAATTAATGAGTAAGTGAAAAAATGAATTAATGAGTAAACTAGTACCCTCCAACTCTCCTATGGCACTATTTCAGTAGCATACTCTGGGTTGAAGACAAAATACGGCGAATGAGTCTAATTCTTCTGGGGCAGAATGATCACCTTCCTCAGTTAAACACTAGGATTCTATTAGTGTGATTGAAGAGGCAAGCACATTTGCATTACGTCTCTGTGTGTGTTCATCTCATGTCAGTGGGTCAGACTGAGAGAGGATGGGGCTGCCGCCAGAACTCATTCTGGACCCGGGAAACTACGGGCAGCTCAGATCAAGACAGGGTGACCAATTCAGGACTTCCCAGGGTGAAATGGGCTTAAAGAGGTCAGCTGCATGGGGAGCCGAGATATGGGTGGTTGTGTGTGGGTGTCCCGCCATGTGGGGGGAAATAGCAATAAGCAACAGGTGGTAGTGACCCAGGGGTTCGTGGGTGATCACCGTGACGCACCTGGATTTGGAGGGATGACATTGCTCTGAAAGCAAACTCTGAGGCATGGGCCCGATCAGGAAAAGGTGAGGGACATGATCATAGGGCACTTCTACCTGGGTACCCAGAGCTCAGTCCCGGAGCACCTGTTTGGCTCCAATCAGCATCTGATTGGACGCAAAGGGAAATTTTAGAGAAAATGGGGGACTCGGAGTAAAGCTGACCGAGCCTAGTTAGCATCCATGGTCCGGAGGTTGGTTGGTGGCCCAGCACAGATAGAGACTTGGGGTCCATGATGTTGTCGAAGGAACCAGGTCCTCCTACCTCATTGGTTCAAGCTTGTTCAACATCTCCGTGTCCGAACGGCATAGCCTAGTAAGACAGAGGGGAGGGCAGGCGATCAGATTTTGACAAACACGACAGACGTTTCAAACATCACTTTGTTCACATCCAAAGGCAAGAATTTAGTCATGGGGTCACATCCCACTGCGAGGGAGGAAAGGCAATATGATCGTAGCTGAGGGCGGCCACGGACTGGGTCCACCAGTAGCCAAGGCTGGGACTGTGTGTTTGGGGTGCAAGTTCATCCATGAGAGCAACACCTCTAGAAAGGAGTATGAAGCAGGATCAGGCAGGGAGAAGTCAGGCTGTGATGTCTCCACTAAGCTGATGGAAAATTCTGGAGAAAGAATCACCCATCAGAGTTGACCCATGATGGGCTGAACTGGATGGACCTTCAAACTTCTACCTCCCTCAGTCACTAGATGCAGGCTCCCCCCAGGAAGGGCTGTGAAACCCTTGATGGAGCTGATGAGTAAAACCCGCCTGCTGATACCCACCCCCCACAACTGGGCACGAAGCCCCCTCTTCATGAAGGGATCTGGGCAGGACGTCACAGTGTCTACCCACATGTACCTTAAAGAAAGTTCGGGGAGAATGGATATTGGTGGTTGATGAGCAATGTCTGGTGGGAGTGTGTGGAGGGAATTCTTTTGTTGAACCCTACTGGTTCAACAAAAGGGAACAAGGGTATGGGACCCTTAATCTTGTAGACTTTTTGGTTTACTGAGAGAGATAGAAATAAGCAAGGAAACAAAAAAAATAATTAAGATTATTTCCAATCATGGAAAACCCTCTGAAGATATCCCAACAGAACAGATGGGGCATTCAGAGAAGGCTTCTCTGAGGAGGTGACGTTTGCGCTGACAGAATGATGGCAGAGAACAGCATCACAGGCAGAGGGAACAGCATGTGCAAAATGTAGGAACAAATTTGACTCTTTCAAGGAACAGAAAGAAGCTCCTGGGGCTTGGAGTTATTTCAGCAGAAAGGAGATATAAATGCTACTGTCAAACAGGTTAGCAAAAGTCAGATCAGGTATTATTTAGATAAAGAGTTTGGAATTCATTCTAAGTGTGATTGAAGCCATTGTAAGTATTAAAACAAAGGGGGTGACTTAACTATTTCAATCGAAATTCTAATAAATTTGCTATATTTCCGCGGAACTAACTCTTTAAACCTATTTAACTCTCAGATCAATTTTTTATATAATATCATAACCTGCTTCCAATTTTTGTTCTATTTTCATTTTACTAAAATTATTTTCATATGGATCAGTTTCATAGAAAAGATTTCACTCTTATTATTGTTCCAAACTCTGGCTCTGATGAGAATGACACAGAAACTGAGACCTGGCCAGTCTGTCCCTTTATCCACAAGCAGAAGATTTATCTTCATGCCCAAAGCAGCACCCCATAAAAATAGTTCTTCATTCCCCACTATGCCCTGACCCCATTTCTCCTTGAAATTCTTTGTGCTTTTTCCTTGATCATTTTTGGTTTCTTCTCAAGTTTTATGTAAGCCAAGCTTATGCCCTTCCTTCCAAAATAAAGCCAATTCAAAATAGCTTAATAAAGGTGGAAGTGCCTTTGTTTATAATGAACTTCAGATATGACACGGATGCAGAAACTCGACATGTCACGCGGGTTCGGTATTACCCTCTATTCCTCCAAGATCTGCTTTATTCTGTCTTGACCAGTGACTTGATGGTCCAAGTCTCCTTTCCATGTTGTGGCTGTAGCCCTCCACGGGTGTACATTCTACCTCTCAGCCACTGTGGAGTTTTAAAAAATACCTTTTGATGATTTCCCACAGATATCCCAGGACTGATTCTACTTTGGGGGTCATATGGCTGTACCCACATTAATTATTTAGCCAAAAGAATAGAAGGCTCTGGTTGGCTTGTTCATTCTTTGAGGCAAGGGGAGCTATCAACCCTTTCTTGTACTGTAGGAGTTCAAAATAAAGAAGTGATTTCCCCTTGAAGATAAAGCAAGCTAGGAGTAACAGAATAAAAGGAAACAAGTGCTGGGCAGTGACGGCCACCGTTCCCAGGCCCGTGACACTGCTTCTATTTGCAGCTCTATATTTTCTCTCCAGAACGGCACTTCCTCCACGGTGGCTTGCTTGTGGCTTTTGGGTCACGCCTGTTCCTGGGGCTGTCCTTCTGCTCATCACCCAGCACAGCGTGGTCTTTGTTCTCGGGCTCTAATGGGGGGACCGCACCTCAGGATTGATCTGAGACCCAGAAATAAGACTCAGATGGGCCAAACCTATAGATGGAGCTGACTGCCGAAACAGCCACCTCCCAGTCCCCAGTCGGAGGGACAGTTTCTCTCCCTGCATCCCCTGTGGCGTCGGGTTGCTGAGCCAATGCTTAATTCAAAGGCTAGAATCCATTAACAGCCAAAGCAAGGAACAGAAAAGAAAATCCCCTCATTAAATCTATGTTCAGTGGGGTGTGTGCATAATTCATCCCCACACCATCAAATATAAATGTCCCAGTGTCAGGGGAGTGGAGCCGGCACCACGAAAAGCCGGAGCCCACTTGGAAGGAGATGTTGGAAAGAGACAAGCTTTGCAAGGACCTTCTCAGGGTGGTAATGAGATCTGGCACCAGAGTGTTTCCAACAAGGATGCTCGATGAGGACATGCTCGGCAATGGTGCTCCCCTGCCGGCCTCTCTGCGGGCACCTGCATGTTTATAAACTCAGCTCTGGACTCCCCCTGTGCTGGCGCGGGGCTGCCAGAGCTTCTAAAGGACACGGAGTGAAGGTTCCCGGGGCTGTGGATTAGACTGGTAAGTTGAGTGCTGGGAAGCGGGGCTCCTGCTGTCCCAGCTGTGCTCGGCTGCAGAAAACACTGTTCCAGCCTGCGGCTTCAACTCTACCTAGCTCCGGGGCCGTGAATGACCATCGAGGGAAGTGCTGTTAGGAACCCCTCTGTCCCCTGAGCCCCTGGTGTACAGATGAAGTGTCTGGTGGGCTCAGGGATGGTTCTCCTACCACATGAACACTTTAACTGTCTGCCTCACCGAGATTATATATGTGTCTGCTTTGAGCAACAGCACCCATAGTCTGGTTCTTGCTAGTCCTTGTTCAGAGAGTTGGCCTCTTGCTCCCATGGCCAGATGGTAGTGATAACTCGTAACCCCTCCCCTTCTTCCTCCTCAACACCATCACGGCTGTTAGACGTTTGTCACACGCTGAGTGCTGTGTTGAAACAACATCCTCATTGAAACATGAAAATCCTCCCAACTTCAGGCCTTTTGGACCAGCTTTCTAGAATGTTCTTAGCCAGCTCTTCGGCAAGTATCCTCCACCTAGCCTCCAGCCAAGTACCGTCTCCATAGATCATTCTTTGATTCCCTTTCACGGTGCTTAGCGCTCAACCACATGGTCAAGTTCCTCTATCTGTGTAGTTGTTCCTGTCTGCCCCTGGACGTTGGAGCATAAGCAGCTGGGGTAGGAGGCAGGAATCCCTCCTGTCTTGTTGTGTGTGGTATGTCCATGGCCCAGAAGAACACTCTGAACAGAATCAGTGCTCAAAGCCTGTTCGTGGACTGAATGAACAACCCTATAATGTAGATGATATCATAATCCCCATTTTACTTATGAGGAGAGTGTGGCCCAGGTGGCAGGTACAATTAATTAATTTCCCCTTGGGTTATGGGATGCTGAATCGAGTGATGGGTGCTTCTCTTCACTGGGGACCAGCTCCAGGGGTGAAACCCCAAACCACGATGCTACCGAAACACTGCTTTGCATTCCTTCTCAGTGTCAACTCTATCTTGGATCAAGGTCAAGTTCACAAAAACCTACTGGACTGTGGCTTAGACAGTAGTTCACGGGACGTCAGCTGTCTCCGACCAGATTGCCCTCTCTCTGTTTTCTCATCCCCCACTCCACCCATGGCCAGATCATGCCACTGGTTCCTTCATGATCTTGTCTTTTAAAATTCTTGAGAGCAGGGATGCCTGTGTAGTTCAGTCCGTTAAACATCTGACTCTTGATTTTGGCTCAGGTCATGAGATCAAGTCCCGTGCTGGGCTCTAACACTCAGCGGGGAGTCTCTACCTGAGAGTCTCTCTCTCTCTGCCTCTGCCTCTCCCTTCCTCTCTCTTTCTCTCTCTCTCAAAATGAATAAATAAAGTCTTTGAAAAAAAAGACTCAGGAGCATCTATGATAGATGAGTCCCTGGCCTGGTGTACCTTCTTGTCTGAGCATGTAAATGGCACCAGAGTTCCTGGCAGGGAGGAAGAGCTATCGGATAGCCAGTTTTCTGGTGGATGACAAGAAGGAGAGATGTGGTTGTGTTGGGAAGTAAGGGGACACTGTGTCTGTGTCCCTGTCACCTTCCTAGCTCTCAGCACCGGTTCGGTTCTCCAAAATATCAGGAAAATCAAATCGAATGATCCCAACCCAAACTCACTCCAGCTCTTTTCCTCCTCCCTCTCTCCGGGGGTGAGGATTTCAGGCTGCAAGAGATGTGGTATGTGTTCACACTGTTGTTATGAATCAGAAGATCAGGGTAAGAGACAGTAAATTTCTCTTTGGTGCCTAAGGTGTAGTATAATTAGTCAGTTCCATTAGAGGTTCAAGGGAGCTCAGGTGAGTCTCCCTCCAATTTACAGTGTTGTTCTGTGAGAAAGCCCATTCCATCGCAGAGCGCTGGCCTGCCGACAGGCCCCAGGGACTGGAATGATCCAGCAGGTCTGTCTCCTAGGATTTAAGGAAGAGACACTCAGAGATCACTTAGCTTGTTGTAAATGGATTTTAAGAATATACGGGATCATAAAGTGCAAGAGGAATTCATCCATCAGCCGGGCAGTCACACGACTCCCCAGCCTCCCTGGTTCTCGGATGCTCGGATGTTCCTAAGGAGCCAGGATGACTGCCAAACCCTGCGAAGGATATCAGGGAGTGCCTTCAGAGCCCACACCTGCTTCCTGCACTCCCTGCATTGACACGTCACAAGGGAGGACGTGATTGGGTTGAGCTGGTGTCATTTAGTGTGGACCTCTGCCCTGGGCTGAGTCTACCTGGATTGTCTGAGGCTGCTGGGCTCTGCCCCAAATGCGTGACATAAGGTCAGACACTGTGTTTCTCAAGGTCACTGTGAGGCTCAATGAATAGCCCTTGTGAATATATTCGTTTGTGCTCATAAAAGCCATGTCTTCACTTGGCTGAGAACATCCTTGGACTGGATCTAACCCCTGTCCACCCGTTCACCTGCAGCCCTGCCCTCCTGCACCCTCTATCCCCATCAAGATGATCCCTATGTCTTGACTATGCCATGCTGGGTACCATTGCCATAAAACTCTGCCCAATACTCCTGCTGCCTTGACCATGAGTCATTCTTACCCACGATTCCACACACACCCTCCCCTTCCGCAGGAGCAATTCTGTGTCTTCTGGGGGGGCTCTCCTTAAACAGTGCTCCCTTCAGAGTCTCCCCTGACTATCCTAGACCATTTTAGATGGCCCTGCTGTGACTCATTCAAGTCTCTTATACCAGTTTAATGCCTGTCCAGCTAGCTGTTCAGTCTTCCCTCTCCCTACTCTCCTCTTCCTCTTGGAATTAGGATGGCTAGATTTACCAAATTTTTTAAAAAATGAAGAAGACCAGTTACATTTAAACTTCACAAACAATGAGTCTTTTTTACATATACATTTATTGATTAACAAAGCAACAATTTGTCGCTTACCTGAAATGCAAATTTAACTGGGAATTCTGTATTTTTTCTGACAACCCTGCCTGAAATGCTTATTCCCCTTCCAAGGAGCTGATCATCAGTGGGAGATGGAATCCTCCTATGCGTTAAGGCTTCCGGCTGAAAGTCTTAGTGACAACTATGAAAACCTGTTTTTTTCCCATTACATTGTTGTTCACCACAAAGCCAGAGATGAGGTATTGCCACCTACTGAAATCTTTGCAATCCAACAGATAGAACGCCAGCTCCTCCTCCAGGGTCCAGCCACTCAGACTTCCAGAATGCTCTTCTGGTGCCAGGTGGGATCCAGGTTTATGCAGAATGACCTCTATACTAGCACTCGTCTTAGCTGTCTGTCCATGGCCAAGCTGCCCTGTTGACGTTTCCCAGACATCAAACCTGCGCAGGAAGACTAGGCTAAGATTAACTGTGGTAGCTAGCGCCCTAGGGACCCCAAACCACCATGTCCCCTGGGGCTGGACACTGGTTTTACAACTTATATCTCCAAGGCGATTTTATCTCAGGAGCCCCATGGCCTTTTTCTGTAACCTGGTGTTGGTGAGGAATACCTTGACAGATTTAACTAATTGCAGGAGGAGTGATTGGGTTTTCGCAAACCATTCCTAACTAAAAGCCAGATTATTCTTCAGATCTCTCCCTTTCTCAACAGGCTGAAGCTTGCATAACCAGAGTTCTTTAAAAATTCTGTGTTAGTGGATCCCACTACCGATATTTGTTAAACCAATAAGTAGGGGGCAGAAGATACAGATCTCCAACATGTACTCTGTGAGGCAAGAGGCTAAGGTGCTCTGCATTTTTATCTCACTGAGTCTCACAGATGCACTATCAGATTGGGACAAAATTACATTTTTAGAAGAGGAAACTGGGGGGGCTCAAAGGTTGAGTAGAACATCTAAGTTCACACCAACAGCTTGAGATTTGGGGTCTTTTACAAAGTATGGCAGGAGAGGTGCATTTCCCCGACACCAATGATTTTGGATTTGGCTCTGGGACTTGTGCCCAAGGAGATATTCAGATGTGATACAAAGAAAGCCCAGAGGATGCCCATGTGTTTTGGCCCAGCTCTCCTGTTCCGGTAACATACCATTTACATGGTGAAGATTCTTTCTTTGACCAAACTCTACTGGGCCTCCCCTGAACTTCTCAGTTTAGGCTTCAACTTTTGGATACCTGGGTTCCTCTCTGGATTGTTCAACCTTAGCCGAAATCCCTCCTCTTCCTTGTCTGACCGCCTTGGGTATCTAGCTAGTCCTTCTCCCACCGGCTCCCAGTGACATCTGATCACCCTGGCCTGCCTTCGCCAGGAATCCTACTAGGCTGGCTTAGCCAGAATCCACACCAAAATAACACTTACCTTTACTGTTTTCTCGTAGTACTTTGCCATCCACTGACCCCTACCCTGCCCCTCAGCTATAAAGCCCTTTTTCCTTGATGTATTTGGGGTAGAACCCAATTTATCTCCACCGCTGTCAGACCCCACCACAATGGCGTCCCCTTGAAGAAAGTCAGCTTGCCATCTTCAACAAGGACATGGATGTTCTTTTTCTTTGACACGTGCCTCTGGGGGCTGCTGGTACAGGAGGGCAGAATTCATGGACCAGGCTGAGCATCACCCCTACCTAGCTGACTTGCAGCTTGAAACTGGTCTAGGTGGACTATGCAATTGACATGCAGAGCAGGAAGCTACTGAGATTTTGAGATTCTTTTCTAAGCAGCAGAAGGTGATGCTTGTAGCTAGGTGGTCACATTTCCCAGATTTCAACCCATAAGATTCGAATGCGTGAGTTTATGCGCCCTGCACTCACCCCTGGAGTGTGGCAAGCCTCCACCTGTCTGCAGGCTCTGCATATCAGAGGAGCCAGAAACTTAAAGAGGGAATGAGGACCTCTAGGCAAGTTTTAAAGCACAGCTTTGGAACAGGAAACAAGGTTGTCAATATTTATTTTCCTGAAAAAATTAAAAGTCTGTCTCCTCCTCTTTCTTCCTCCTCCTCCCTCATCTTCTTCCTCCTCGTCCTCTTCTTCACTATTCTGTCTTCCCACTTTGATTCATTTCTATTAAGCTACATTCAAGTGAACTAATTACTTCATCTGCTACATCCATTCCACGGGTCGGCGGGTTCTAAGATTTATTCATCTCTGACGTCATGGTTTTCCTTTTCATTTCATCCTTGTATAGCTTCCATCTCTGCCCAAATCTCTCATCTGTTTATTCATGTTGTGCTTCTTGTAGATGCTCTAATACACTCATTTTAGTTTTAAGGTCCCTATCTGAGCATGACAATACCTGCACCATCTCTGAGTCTGGTTTTGTTGATTGTTTTATCTTTTGATAGGGGACCCTTTTTTTCCTTGACTTTTTTTTTTTTTAACATGTCTTTTAATTTTTTTTTTTTTTATTGAATGCTGAATACTGTGTGTAAAAGAACAAAGAAGACTTAAGTGAATTGTATTACTGTCTGGAAATGGCATGCCTCTTCCTTCATGAGGTCTTTTGTATTGGATGTAGAGTCAATCTCATCTAGAGGAACTAGGTTTAATTTTATCATTGCCATCACCGCTGTGATTCACTATGGGGTAACACAACCTTCAAGCTCCTTTAGGAGCCACTGCCTCATGCTTAATTTGAGGCCTAGAGTTCTGAAGGGTTTTCCTCAGTATCCCTCTTGCACTCTGAGCAGGCCCTCCAAACCTGCCCCAAAGAAGGAGTCCTGCCCTACATCCAGAAGCTGACTTCTTTTTTTAACTCACACAAGACTAATGAGAGGACATGGAGTTTCTCAGATCTGCTATGGCCTTTGCCTTAAGGAGATCAGTGCACCTGCTCTTTGGGGGTGGGTCTTTCTAGGCATTCCTACCCATCTCCCTATGACAAATAGTCTTTGCCAGGCCAGGTCTAGAGCCCAGGCAGGTTTCCTGCCCTCCCACCCTGTATCCCCTGGCAGGTGAAATGTGCGTTCTATGGAGCAGGATTTCTGCCACTGTACCAGCAGCAGATGGTTTGTGTCTAGTGTTTATGCAGTATGGAGGGGGATAGATTTTGCTATTCCTCTCCCAGAGGCATTTGACATTCTCCCAGGGTCACAGCAGAACCAGGTGGCTGGGAGGTTTTGCTATATCTTTCCCAAAGACACCCAACTTTGGTCTTGTGTCCAAAGGACCCTCAGGACTGGGACCTGGGTTGGTTCTTGCCTCTTGTGTGGTGGAAGTTAGCTTTTGCTTTGTATCAATAGAAAGTTTATGGTAAGATGGGGTCCATGTCTGTCTCAAATGGCAGATGATCACCATCTTGGACCCACTGAGGGCCTGAGGCATAGAGGGATTCCTCAGGCATCTGGTTCCACCCTGAGACCTTGGAAGACTGTAGGCTTGCGATACTGAGGGGGCCCTAGTGAGTAATCGTTGGAGGTCTCTGTAACAAATCCCATCAGTGGATACAGGATTCCTTCAGGGTTAGGGAGTGACCAAGGTTTCTAAATTGTTATGCTTTCCCTGACTTGGTCCTTAAGAACCTTCAAGATTTTTATTGTTTTATTCTTACTCTCTTATGAGTGTGACTACTCCTTTCTGCTGCACTCTGCCAAAGATGTGACCATTTATGGCTTCTATCTCCCCTCAGAGGAGTCTGTTAGCCTTTGGAATATTTTTCTTATATTTTTCTTATAATCTTAGCTCTTTGTTGGGCTCCAAAAAAAAAAAGGAATACATAGATTATCTGGCTTTTTCTCATTGTTAGCATAAGAGAGACATTCCCTTGGAGCTTTTATCATCTTAGGGACCTACAGACCCATTCTTAATATTCTCTCAAGCTCATACAAATGTGACAACACCTTCTTGGGCGGGGGGGGGGGGGGTTGTTCTCATTGGATCTTTGATACCGCTGTTGTTTTTCCCCTTCAATCTGTTTCCAAACCATTGACATTGTTGAGTGTGTGTAAGAGACTTTCCTGAAGGTCTGAGAAGAAGGTAGAAGTTACTTTGCAGAAAGACAAATCACCAAAACCTTAGTACCATCAAACCTTAGTCTAAAGTGTACCGTCATTACTTGACAATGTCCAAGGGTTTATATTACTGCCATTTTTAAATATCAACTTAAGAATTCTGCCACGTTTGTTCAGCATCCTGCTACAAATAGCACCTGCAGACTCTCCTAATTCCTTGCTCTCTCATATTCTGGATCCTTTCATTTTTTAAATTTTATTTTATTTTTTTAAAAGATTGTATTTATTTATTTGTCAGAGAGAGAGAGAGCAAGGGGAGTGGCAGGCAGAGGCAGAAGGATAAGCAGGCTCCCCCCTGAGCAGGGAACCCAATGCAGTGTTCCATCCCAGGACCTCAGGGTCATGACCTGAGCCAAAGGCCAATGCCTAACCAACTGAGCCACCCAGGTGTCATAAGGATCCTTTTATTGCCTATGAAGATTTATTTATTTTTATATTTGAAGGTTGGGGAGGGAGCGAGAGTCCCAAGCAGACTCTGCGTTGAGCATGGAGCCTGACGCCGGGCTCCATTTTACTATCCCGAGATCACAACCTGAGCCTAAACCAAGAGTCAGATGCTTAACTGACTGCGCCATCCGGGCGCTCCAGAATCCTCTTGTTTTAACAGCGGTGTCTGGGTCACGAATCTTAGGATGCAAGCATCACAGCTTGGTCAGTCTTTGATCAGAGTAGGAGTTTACTGGTGGCTCAGGAATTGAGTACATTCAAGAATGGAACAGCGGGATATAGAATTTCAGTGTTAACACATCTTTCTGATTCATGGACCTGCTTTCTTCTCTCCTGGCTTTGTTCTCAGGTGGGCTCTCTCTCGGTGCAGGCAAAGACAGCCACTTGTCACTTTAGACTCAGATGCTCCCTGACACAGGGATTGCTGGGAAGAGGGATGCCTTCATTACTCCTAGCTCAGGCGATGTCTCGGGTTGCACACCTTACAAGCTCAGGGCTCAGTCACCTGCCCATTGCCAGAACCAGTGGAAAGGTCCAGCACTGCTGAGATCACAGGCATGGAGACTGGGTTAGTTTCCCGGAAGGGAGACATTTAGAGAAGGCGCAACAAGTTTCTGATATTATTGCAATCAATGCTCTTCTCTAGGATGAGCCAGGAGAAAGCAGTCATTACTCACCAACCATCACGAACAGCTTTAGAAATTATTAATTACTTCAGTTCTTTACTTAACCTGGCTTTCTTGATGGAGGGGCACATCAAAACTCGGGTCCGTTCAGGGGGCTAGAGCACACACGGGAATGCCATTCTGCTGGCGGCGTCTGAGGCTGAGGCTGTGACCTTGGGTGTAGGATATTCGCTGGTCCTAAGCTCCTCTCCTGGCTCCCCAGTCTGGACTGTCGTCCACCGTCACCTGCGTGGGCACACAATTTACTCCTGTCTTGGGCGACCTCTGAGACGATGCTTTGGGAGGAAATCCTTCACAGCCCCCAGCTGGTGTCTGAACTCTGATTAGGAGCTGATGACCTCAATTTCACAAGCCTTGGATGGGACCAAACAAATGCTCCTTATTCAGCACAACCAGCCCTTGAGACAGGAAGGGCTGGCTGGGGGCTGGTAGCCTTGGAAAGGGGAAGCAGCAAAGGAACAGTGTTTAGGGGCTTGGAAACTTGGTCTTAAGAGATTCGCAAGTCAAAAAGTGGTCTTCTGAAACTTTTAGACAGGGTGGCCACTCATGGTTCAACTCCATGAGGTGGCCGTGGCCTCTGCAGTTGTACAACATGGGGGTACTGCCTTTAGAGACCCCCATGTTTCCCCCAGTATTATCATGGGGCAAGAGACTTACTATCTGCTTCCCATGAGGAATATGTGAGAAATCAAGGTCAAAAGCAGAGGCCCGGGGCGGGGGGGCGGGGTGAGATCCCTCAAAGACAGAATATATGAGGAGCTGGACATTTTTGCCCTGGAGAGGAGAGGTGTGGAGGGAACCAGTTCGGAGTTCAGACAGTGGAAAGATCATTCCAGAAGGGAGGCGTGATAGGTTCTGAATGATACCAGGGGCTGGAAATAGGAACACAGCAGTGTGAGGAGCATGAGTCAGATTTGGGTTCAAAAGTATATTTAATTATACAAAGGACCCATTGGGTCCTCTTGGGGGATGGACAGCCTGTTACATGTTCTCCCCAGCCTGTAGGCCTTTGCAGAAGATCTTCCCCCTCAGGAAGCCCTTTCAGTCCCTGACCCAACTCCCTGTGTCAGTCCCTTCACTTGTTCTTACTCTATTTTACAAACTCATTTGAGGAATTGTTTCCCGTGGGAAATTTCCCCCAAACATCTGTCTCCCGCTCCGTACTCAGATATGAGCACCTCGTCGTCTGTGCTATTTCTGGTCCCTGTGATTCCTGTGTCGTCACGGCTACCTTTAACATCCCCATCATTACCGTCTTCAGAAAAATGTATTATTCTTCCTAGGCTCATTACAATTTTTATCATATTTGATAATGTTGCATGTTATAATTATGACTGGTTTTTTTTTTTTTTTTAGATTCTATTAATTGATTTGAGAGCGAGCCAGGGAGAGTGGGGTGAAGGGCAGAGAGAGAAGCGGACTCCCCGCTGAGCAGGGAACCCGATGTGGGACTTGATCCTGGGCCTCCAGGACCAGAACCTGCGCCAAAGGCAGACACTTAACCCACTGAACCACCCAGGCGCCCTAATTATGACAATACTTAGTATTAAATAATACGATGACGAGACCCTTCACATGCCCATCACTGGGACCCAAGGCTTTGCGAGCCTGTAAGGTGAGTATTGTCTCCGGGTCCCCCCACCCCTCTCTGCCCCTGAAGGTGGGAGCTGAGACGTGGAAATGTGGATTAACGTGCCCACAAACACCTCGTGAGCTGGTGGGGAAGCCCAGAAGTGAACTCGGGTCTTTTGTTCTGTGACCCTCTGTTCTCAGGCTGTCCTTCCTGTCTCTGCCACCACGTGCGTCACGGGGGGCAAGGCACAGAGGAGGAGTCTGTGCACCTTAACCAATGTCTGCTGCTGGCTGAATGTGCCACATGACCAAGAAAGAGGCGTCCCGTGCCCATTGTTCAAGGGCACAAAGCGTTAAGAAGAGGGGCCACGAGGGGCACCTGGCTCAGTGGGTTAAAGTCTCTGCCTTCGGCTCAGGTCATGATCTCAGGGTCCTGGGATCGAGTCCCGCATGGGGCTCTCTGCTCAGCGGGGAGCCTGCTTCCTCCTCTCTCTCTGCCTGCCTCTGCCTACTTGTGATCTCTGTCTGTCCAATAAATAAATAAAATCTAAAAAAAAAAAAAGAAAGAAAGAAAGAAAAAAGAAGAGGGAGCACGAGATGATCCCGAAACTCAGGATAAAGGGCTCAGGTCCTAATGAGCCTCCAGTGACTACCCCATCCCAGGGGACATGCCAGTGACCCGATGACACAGGACAGGGGCAATGGCCTGGGCCTCTGTGAGCTTCTGGAAACTCAGTCACTTTCCTATGCTTGTCTCTCTGGTGCTCTTGGCTTGAACCGGCACAGGAGGAAGAGGTCATAGAAAACCAGGGAGGAGAGAAAAGGCCTCAGAGCATGACCCTCAGGACGGGAAGGGGTGATCGAGGAATGGGGCAGGGAGAAGGCTGGCAGGAAGGGGCAGGAAGGCTGGGCGCCGGAAACGCAGGGCTCTAGGCGGGCTTGGGGGGTGCTGGGAAAGAGCACAGTTGTGGGAGTCTGACAGGTCACAGCTTAAACTTGGGCCCCACCACATCGAGCACGATTCTGCTGCTGCCTGAACTTGAGTGTCGTCATCCTTAACACGGAGTCACAGTACCTCGGCTTGCAGAACGCCAGAAGGTTGAATGGGTTAATATCATAGGGCCCTTTGCGCAGTACAGGGCAGATGGTAAGCTGTTTTAGTCGTGAGGACATGAGAGACTGGGCCTCTTGCTGGCTTGCGGCTTCTGGTTAGGAAGAGGGCACCCCTACAAGGCATAGGAAGAGGCAGGATGCAGAGAGGCCATCATACAGACTCCCAGTCCCAAGAGGTGGGGTGGAGGAAAGGGCCTCAGATAGGAGGGGTAATGGCAGAATGACCATGACCTTGGGTGGCCTTACCGTCCAGATGGCCACCCCAGGTTCAGACAGAAGCCAGAAACCAGGTCGAGACACCCCTACTCCAGGCCACTTGTCAAGGCCAAATACTTGAAGGATATTGTCAAGAAGCTAGCAACAGAACTGAGCTGGGAGAAGATATATCCAGAAAGGAAGGTTGAGGTCTTGAGTGTCAAATCTGAACTTCGAGGGGAAAGAGGAGAGTCCTAGGGTAGCAGAGGACAGGGGAAGGGTGTCCAGCCTGGGGTTAATGATGAACTGTGCAGAACCCCAGCTGTGCTAGCTTGCTAGCTGAATGACCTTGGGCAAGTTACTTAACCTCTCTGGGCTTTGGCATCATCATCAATAAAATGGGATTGAAGGCAATAACACAACGTAAGATTTAGGGCCGTGTGAAATGCAAGGAGTGGATAAGCATGTAAGTGTCTGGAACAGAGTCTGTGGTCAGTGTCAGCTCCTGCCATTATTTGATAAACTCTGGCTCTAGAGTTTTTAGGGTAGTATCAAAGGGTGTTCATCCCTGATCCCCAGGGTAGGAAAGCAGGAGGGATGGGGAGCAGGAGTCCTACCTGAGAGCCAGGTAGAGATAGGGGGTTACCTGGAATGTTTGGTAGGTAAGAAAGGTGGTGAAAAGCCAGGCAGAGCTAAGAAAGGGGGATCCCCATCTGTACCATAGCCTGAATCTTGGGGAACAATCCTGTAGAATTCAAAGGTCCTTCAACACACATAAAATCTCCAGAATTGTGCATTGATCTTACTTATTTCAGAAATAGCCCACGTGGGTCTACAGCATGTCAGGCCCTATGCTCTAGGGACAAATGGCCAGGACAGACAACCTACCTCATGGGACTTGTGGTCTAATTGGAGGGGAGGGGGAATCTTGGCCCTGAGTAGGTGTGGGTGAGGTTTGGGATGTCTGGAGAACAGAGTATGAAACAAGTGAAGGAAATGTCATGTGCAAAGGGCCTGTGGTATGAAGGAGCACATTAAACAGGTGAGGGTACTAGAGCTAGAAGAAGAGGAACTAGTTGCCGGGCTCCAAAAGAGTAGGTACCCATGATATTTAGTTACTGATGAGATAAAGGAGGTCAGAGGTTACATGAATGTCAAGGTCAGTCATCAAATAAATGGCAGGGCTGGACTTCAAACTCTGGTATCCTGAAATCCTTGCTCTTGATCACCACGCCTTGGACCTGTCCAGGTGTTCCAGGGTAAGCAGGCACTGCCACCCTCCCTAGATTGGCACAAGGCGTGGGTGTCTCCCAGCTGTGCACCTATTATCCCTCCTGCCTGGGGAGGATATTTGGGTGGGAGACTGGGCAGCCATGGGAGATCTCTGCTTGACGGGCCCTTGCCGGAGCCTTTTACCTCCGTCTTGGAAATGCGATATTGAAAATCAATGGGGAGAAAGCATCTGAAAGGGGAACTAAATCAAATATCCCAATACAGAGGAGTTAATCATCCAAAATTAACCTTATAACGTCTAGTATCAAACTGATCTATAAAGAAAAATCAATGAGAGCGAATCAAACCCCCAAGCCTTGCGTCCCACCGCGGCTGCGGCTGTGACCAGAGTGTGGCAATTGGGCTCTATTACCTGGAAACTATCCCTCAGCGGTTGATATATTTAGCCACGGGCTTTCAATGGATAGTTTTCATATACATTTCTCCTCCTTGCATTTGCTTAACTGCCATTCTTAGAGCCTTAAATAAGATGCACTTAGCTGAAAATTGTCCTTCACCGAGGAGACACGCTGTTCCCACTGAGACAGATAATCCAGCATTGTGTATTTTCGTGCTCGGCATCAGGACGCAGCTCCTTCTCGCTTCCAAAGCAGCCCAGAGCAATGTCTGGGGCCAGGACGGTGCCCTGAAGAGGCAGAGTAAAGGCTGAACAGAGGGGGACCTCTAGAGGCAGATCTAGGAAGGTATTTGGCCAAGCCAGACTCTGGGATTTGGGGCACATTGGCCACGTGGTCTGGCCCAATAAGAGAAGATGTCGGGATGGCTGGGACAGGGGCTGGGCGGCTGGACCACCATCTCTCCAAACACTCCCAGCTATTTTTTTCAATCAGCACAATGGGAGTGATTTGGGTGGGGGTGATTCATGGTCTATCCTTTGCCGTAGATAGAAGCCCTATGAGAGCGGAAGCCTTGTTTGTCGTGTTTGCCACGAAATTTCCAGCATCCAGGAGGACACCTAGCACATCACAGGCATCCCCTCTTTCTGTCTGTGTAGATGAACTGAAGAGCAGAATCATTTCAGCAAAGTCCAGCACCTGCTTTCAAGCGAAATCTCATCCAGAACCAGTGGTGGGGAGCTGGTGTGGGTGGGAGCGGTGTGAACAGTTTGGCCAAGTAACTGGCCTGTGGGGACACAGCTTAGAATGGATGGCACGGGAATTTGAACTCGGGCCTGGGGTGCCTGTCACGCTCCAAGCCACAGCCCTATGCTACCCTCTTGGAGCAAGTCTGCTGAGTGAAGGCTGTCGGGGAGGCAGAGGTGGATGCAATGTTGAGTGAAGGGTGACATCCGCAAGTTGGCGGCCTTGGCAGCACCAAGCTCCCGCCCTCCAGCGGGGACCTCAGATACCCCGCAGACGGCTTCAGAGCCAGCCTTGGCGGGACTCTTGTGAACTGTCCAAAGTTGAGAGCCACCCAGTGAATGCTGACTCCAGAGAACGTCAATTTATAAAGGATTGGGACATTTAGAGTGTTTTTTATCTGCTCATGACCCACCCCCTGAGAAATGAGCACACCTGACCCTACAAAGGTACGGGTAGCATCGTCACATACCAGCACCCTAACATTCAAAGTGGGAGCAGAGGATGGGCCTTCTTCCATCAGTTCCTCTTTCTTGAGGACCTTGACGGTTACCTGTGCTCCCCACCTCCAGGGAGACTCAATTTCTCTTCTGTTACGCAGATCTAAGCATCCGCAGGGACCCTTCCCCACAAAGCAGCTGGGATCATGCCAAAGGACATCTCAGGGACACTGTGTTTACTGTCACCTTACCAACGGGTAAACTGAGTCTCAGAAGGTTCGGTGACATTTCCATGGTCCCACAGCTACTAAGTGTTGGAACTCAGGACTGAAACACAGGTCTGAGTCCAGAAACCATGTTCTTTCCCACAATGTTGAGTGGCTCCCTGACAAACATCGAGAATCCTTGCTTTGTGCAAGTATATTGTGTCTGCATATAAATTGAGCATTTTCCAAGAAAACTGAAGCCTGCTTACCATGAGAACATTTATTTATGGAGTCAAGAGTGAGACAGTGAGTGTTTCCAAGAGCAGCATTTCTTGCTTCTCTGCGTTCATCCTTTGTTCTCTCTGTGATGATAAAAAAAAAAAAAAAATGATTAAACGTTTAGAGGAAAAAAAAAAAAGTTTTCAAAAAATTCCTGCAAAAGTCTGATTTTTGTCCAAACAACAGCAACACTGGGAATTACTGCCTTGTAGACATGCAGGGTGGCTGCCTCGGGACTGGACAGACCTGGGCTCGACAACCGGCTCCCACATTTCTGACTCAGAGCAAGTTTCTGAAACTTCGGGGCCGGACGATCTCATCCCATTCATTCATCATTCATTCATTCACCAAGCGCAGACTGGTCCCAGCCTTCTCTGCGAACTTCAGTGCCCCCCCGTAGGCTCCAGGGGCTGCATGTGGTGGTGGAGCACAGGGAAGGAGGTGGAGCATGGACGGATTCTGACGCAGACCCTCCCCCTGCCCTTTCTTAACCGTGTTCACCCGCATAGAGCAAGTGGGGAAGCTCCGGGTTGGCCTGGAATGTTGGCCCCAGATAGAAATGTGCCATCTCTGGGTCAGACTCCCTGGGTCCACATCCGGGCTCCGCCACCTGTGGGCTCCCTGGGCCAGTTAGGTAGCTTTCCTGGGCTTCATTTCTTAGTCTGTAAAATGAGGGTGCTGATAATAACATTTTCTATCTCATAGAGGTGTTTTGGGGAAAAATGAGTTAATTCATGTAAACCACTTAGCTTGTCTGTGGAGAGTTGACTCTTTGTCAGGCCCCAATGTTTCTTTATATCATATATCATACGATATATCATATATCTGTATATATACACATATCTTTATATCATATATATTTTTATATTATATATATTCATATATGTGTGTACACATACACACACCATAATAGTTCCCCATTTTACATAGAAGGAAGCTAAATCCCAAAGTGGTGAAATCCAGGCCTGTGGGTACCAGGTAGAGGTAACGAATTTATCCAGGGGCGCCTGGATGGCTCAGTGGTTAAGCCTCTGCTTTTGGCTCAGGTCATGATCCCAGGGTCCTGGGATCGAGCCCCACATCGGGCTCCCTCCCCAGCGGGGAGCCTGCTTCTCCCTCTCCCCCTGCCTCTCCCCCTGCTTGTGCTCTCTCTCTCTCTCAAATAAATAAGTAAAATCTTAAAAAACAACGACAACAAAGAGAAGTTACCCAACGTCGCAGAACTGATAGGTTCAGATCCCCGTGTGTCTGCATCTGAACCCCAGTCCCTCCCCCACAGCTCAGAGCTCTGCTGAGAAAGGAAAGGGCTGAGCTTTCTCTGATGCCTGCTGGGGGTCGTGGCTCCCCTTCCGAGTGTTCCCTCCCTTGGGCAACCCCATCAAGGAGCATGTCCCTGAACAGCCTCCGTGTTCCGGACTGTAGTTTGCAGAATTCAGTCTGCTCCCTGTCGTGTCTGTCTTCAGTTTGCCGGCGTCTCCCTGAGCCTTCAGGGGACAGGTCTTGACCGGTGTCCCTATCGTCACGTTCTCACTCTTCCATTCATCAACCTTAGCTCTTTCCAAGTAAACTTCAAAGCTGCAATTATGACCCGTCTCCCCCCGCATAACCCCCTTCTCTGCCTTGCCTCACCTCTGTCAGATCCCTTCAAGGACTGTCCTCGAAGACATGTCTGGGAATCTGACCTTGATCTCCGTATCCAAGAATCTCTCTTCCCATACCTACCCAGGGGCTCAATTCACTAGCTATCAACCAGGCTCTGGGATCTCTGACTCTTATACTCTCAAACGGGCCACCCCTGTTGCCTTGAACAGATATTTCAATCCTATACCTTCATCCAATCCTCTTCTTAAAATTCTAAGTGCTTAGCTGATGGTTCACCTCCTCCAGGATGTCTTCCCTGATTACACTGGTGTAAATCCTCTGCCTTTGCACTCCACCATGCTCTGTGCCACCTCAGTCCATTTGCTTATCCCCCCTGTGATGGTCTGAGACATGTTTTTAGCAAATATTCCCTCGCTTCCTTTCCTGCCGAGTGTGGGTTTGCTGCATGGATGCTGACATACTTTGGGCAGTGGGGTGCGAGTGGGCTTGCGGCAGGCAGAGGCTTAACTGTGCTTACATGGTTGGGCTTGCATTCTTGTGCTCTTATGATCCACTGGGGGAAGAAAAAGCCCTGGGTAGCTGCTGCCCCTTCATTCTGGCTTGGAAATGAGTGTATAGGGAATAGCGCAGCGCCAAACACAGTGGCTTGGCAGCACACAGCAGGGGTGACCCGCTGGGCTCAGCCCTAACCAGCCTGCAAGCATGAGAACAAATACTAGTGGTCATCACCCGGACAGTTCATTAGCCAGCATTCTGTGGCAATAGTTGATGAATATTTATTTCTGACTTGCCTTCTGCCTCTTTGAATCTGTGAACCACCGAAGGGCAGAGACGGTCCCTTATATATAAATCTATGTCCCCCGCATTCAATATATGACTTGGCACATTAAGAATGCTCCGTATCTGTTTGAAGGGATAAAGAAGGCAGGAGGAAAGGAAAGTGGAGGGGCTGGGGTGGAGGGAGAGAAGCCAAGAGGAAGAAAAAGGGAAAAAATGAATGATGATCGTCTCAGCCAAGCTCAAAAGCCTTTGTAAAAGCGGCTTTTTATTGGCACCTGAATTTAGTCATGAAGCCCCATGCCAACGAAAGTGCGGGGAAAGATTCAGAAAGGAAGAAAAGAGATGAGAAGTTACCAAACTGACCATCTAGCCATCCGAGTTCATCTCAGAAAGAAGGCAAGTAGGCGACTCGCCAAGCTTCGGGGGTGTCCAATTCCTGCAGAGACAAAGTTACCCCACAGCAATGACCGGAAGTTGACCGATACGATGAGATCTTCTGAAGGAGAAGAGGAGGGTGCCGGAGAAGACAGCCAAGACCTGGGGGGCCCACAGCAGCAACCACCGTGGACATGGCCTCCCGCTTCCCCCTTACCACTCCATCGCATTTGGGAGGATTCTGGCTTGGAGCGCCATATGCAAAAAGTCAGTGGGCGTTGGTGGATGGAAATTGAGAGTGGAGAGGTCGCTGTGTTGGGAGTCCGAATTCCACTTACTGATGATTTGGCATGAACGATCCTCCCTCAGCCTTCCCATTTGTAGAAATAATTTGTACTTTTTATTTTCATCTTTTCTGGCACCTCAGAGAGCACCAGGGAAGTTCAGATTTCGGATCCAAATGTTTTTCTGTTCCCAGAGCTATACTTTCTCCAGGCCAGGAAGATGAAATTTTTTTTTTTTTTTAGCCTTCCTTAGGGGTTCCCTAACGAATACCAAGAATCCAATGATAATTGCCCTGTCTCAAGCACTCTTGTCAGGCACTTCACATCAATGATCTCCCGTAAATTCCTTGCAAGAATCCAGGAGAGCTGGGGAAGAGGGGATAGGAAAAGGGAGACGTACCAGTATTTCACAGATGAGGAAACCAAGGCTCAGAGAGGTAATAACTTGCCTTTGATCATCTAGAGGGGAACAGACCGAACTAAAATTCACACTCAGCCCTCTGGAAAGCCAGACGTCAAGTCCGATACACTGCGTCAATGGCACCGTCTCTCATCTCTGTCTCTGTTCCGTCCACGAGCAGGAGCTGCCCTTGCCAGGCTGAAGATATCACCCCTCTGACAGGGAGGGCTGCAGCAAAGAGAGTCGGGGAAGTTTAGCATGCTCACCGCCTTCCAAAAATTAGCATGTCAAAAAAAATCTTTCCTTGCCTTTGCTCATTCTGGTCTCCAGGGAAACAGGGTTATAATACAATGCCAGGGGCAGTACACAGAACCATCCTGCAGGTGGGTTGCTAAGTGCTCCTTCTGGTTACAGGAGCAGGTGTAGCCCTAGGAACGAGAAGGTGAGGTATTGAACCTCAGCTCCACTGTGGGACCTGAGCAAGTCCGCCTGGTCTGCCTCAGCCTCACTCTTTGAAAAATGCAAGTGGGTGGGGGAGGGGGTTTGCTTTGCTTTTTTTATGGTAGTAAAACAAAACAAAAACAAGCCAAAAGCAAACAAACAAACCCAGAAACAGCATAAATGCCCAAGAGTAGGAAATGGGTGGCGTTTTGACATACTTATATCATTTCATGGCCATTCAATCATGATTAGGTGACATACAGACCTGTTTCATATTTTACTTGGTTTCAGCCACTGTGTTTTAATTTCCCCTCAAATCTACAAGGTTTTCATCAAGTCCATTTTATAGATGAGGTGAAGCAATTAGCCTAGAGTCACAGCCAATATGTTAAATCAGAATTAAAACTGAGGCTACTCGATTCGGAACTCACTCTGACCACAGTGTAATTACACAGAAATGTTGTCTCATTTTAAACTTTAAAATGCATGTTATGAAATGGAGTGATTGTCAGTTATTCATTACCAGGTAAATAAGCCACCACCTCAAAATGTAACAGCTTCAAAAAAAAAAAAAAACAAAAAACCCATGTTATTTGACGCCACCATTGGTGGCATTTCTGTGATTCTGCAAACCAGGCTGGGCTCAGTAGGGTGGTTCTTCTCTGGCTGTTGCTAGTGGTTCTTCTGTGGTCTTTCCTGGAGGCTGGAAAGACTGGGTTCTCTCTCTCCATGTGGGTTCTCCAGTGGCAGGCTTCTCCATTCTTCTTGCATGCTAGGAGCCCAAGAAAGCTGAAGTGGGAGCTGCCCAGATTTCTTAAAGCTTGGGCTGGAATTGACACAGCTTCACGTGACCACACTCTGTTGGTTAAAGCAAATCAAAGGACTAGCCCAGAGGCAAGGGGAGAAGGCTACACAGGGTATAAATCCCGGAAACATGTTGCACTGGGGACCGCCAATGCCATACACCACCACGGTTAAGGAGAGAGAATCCCACTAATGGGAAAGCACGTTTATGGAATATCCAAATGGAGATTCTTTCAAACATGAACAGTGTCTATCTGGGTACACAGAGAGATGATGAGTAAGACCTTTCTCTTCTTATATTGGTCTATCGGTATTTTCCAAATTGTCTAGAATATATATATATATACTAGTTTCACGTGGGTAAAATAATCAAGGTTACCGTTTGTTTCCAGGAATAAGAAAATAACTCTCAGTCTCTCTGGTCCAACCAAAAAATAGTCAATGCTTACCTAGCCCTACTCTGTGCTTGTACATATGAACTCTTTTTCTCCTCCCAGAAATGATAAGGTGGGTCCTGTTATTATCCCCATTTTACAGATGCACACACTGAGGCACAGTAGCAGCCAGAGCTGAGAATCAAGGCCAGGCAGTCTGGCTCCAGTGCAAGGCTCAGTGCTTGGGTTTCCTTGGATCCTTCGGATGCGAATTCTGGCATCATGGACTTCTTGTCCTGACATGCTCCCTCTTTGTGTGTGGCTCGCTGATCTGTTCAGTGAAGACCTCCGCCTTCACTCTAAGAAGTCCCTATAATTGCAGCTGTTCTGGCTAAGGGCAGGGAAATAGGGAGCCGGTGTGCAACAGTGGCCCTCGAGGTAGAAATCTCTGGGCCCTGCCTGATGGTGTTCCCCGCTTACTGTGAACCATTTAGCTAACACACACGCTGAGAATTCCCCTCCCCATCACAACACACACCCACAAATTCGCATCCATGCATGTGCGGGCAAACACACGTGGGTAGATAATGCATGTATCAGGTTTGCGCACCCAGGCACACACACAGCCCCACAGGGAGGCACGCACATGCATGTACATACACGCACACACCTCAAAAGTAAACTCACCTTGCACACACATGCAGCCATTTATTTATAGGAGGACAAAGTCATATTTATGCATATGCATGCGTTCCCACTCAGCATTTATGCAAATCATGCACTTACATGCTGTGTGTTCCCACATGTGTGCAAATACAGGCATCTGTACACAGATAGAGACCCCCACACACAGCTATGCAAATTCCTGTCCTCACTCACCTTTTAGATTCCTGAACTCCCGGGGAACCTCACAGAGAGACAGGCTCTGAAATATTCCTTACCTTCATAGGAAAAATAAAAAACCAAAAACCAGAGCTATCCATCTATGCCTCCAGAGATGATCTTTATAGATCCACTCATTCATTCATTCAGCAAATATCTCTTGAATGCTGGCTATGTGCTAGGCTAGTACTGGGTGTTCGGTATTCAATACTGAAGAAAATATATGAAAAATTCCTTCCATCGTCGACCTGACATTCCAGGTGCCCAGACAGAGCCATGTGGAGCCACAAAGATGCATCTGTGCTTTCTGAACACAGTCCCATGGGTGTCAGTGCTGGATAAGGGCATCAGAAACTGTGGGAAGCTTGGGACCCTCTCCCACGGCCCCAGTGTCGTTGGTGGACATAACCCAATCTGCGGGAGATTTGTCCATGTGGCCACGGGGTGTATGTAGCCTAGGAACGATGACCGTGGTGGATGAAGCTGGGTTGAGACAGAGACCCAGACTGACGGTGAAATGTAGGTGAATAGAGGCAGGAAGCGAGGAGCAGAGCCCAGACTGCAGAGGTGGCGAGCAGTGAGAACAATGGTCTGGGGTCAACTGTGGAAGCAAAAAAGAGGCACTCTTTCTCTTCTCCCTCCTCCTAGGGTGCACTGCGTGCCAGGAAGGTGTCCCTTGAGTTCAGCAGCAGAATCTGAGAACCTCTGCTTCAGTCTAGCGGACGCCTGGCAATTGCAGAGACAGTTAAATGAAGGAATGAATGGATAAATGAATGAATGAGTGAATGGCAGAGTTAAATAACTGTAAACCCTTGTTTTGTACCAGGCACCGTTGAAGGGCCTTCTGTGAACATCATATGATCTCATTTGATCTTGACAACCGCCCTTTGATGGCAGAGAAACCGACACAGAAAGGTTAAGTAACTTTCCTCCGTGTCTACTACATCAGTGGATGGGCAGACAAAGAGATAGGGCATAAAAAGTGAGGGAGGTGCAAGCTCTAAGGAGTTTTATCTGGTTGAGACTGCACAGTCCTGCCCGCTCCAGAAATACTGCGCACCCGAGTTCTGAAACACCATTTATTTTAAGATGCGCCACGGGTTTATTAATAGCTTTTCGGGAGAAAACAGACAATGGATCAACACTCGTACACAAATCACATCCCATCAAATACATACGTCAGTGGTTTGCTAGGTCCTGATGCAGAAGCCTCCACGTGTGGAGAAACATGTGTCATTGAATCAAGGAGTTGGGCGTGTTATGTTAGGCAACCGAAGCCTAATGATCCGGCAACATTGGCAGGGGCCCGGCAGACCAGACCCCTCTCAGTTCCTGCCTCTGCTCTCAGTCTGGGACCTGCCTGACTGGCTGGGTCTCTGCGGTCTTCAAGTCTCGCCTTTTGCTTTCTCTGTTTCCAGCTAATTGCCTTAGAATGCCCTGCTGCTGGCTGGAGGCAATGTAACTTGGGGCTCCCAGCTACAGCTCCCAGCAGCCCAGGGCACAGATCTGAAGAGGAGGGAGCAGGTTTGCTTCCTTCATCCACAGAATGCAACCCAGGCCATCGAGAATTTCTGACACCTGGTTTGGGTCTTGAAGCACCCTCCCCCAACCGCTGCCCGGCGCCCCACCCCCTACCCCCTCCATGGGATGCGGCGTGGTCCTGGCCCATTCATTTATGATGCAAATCGAGGAATGTCAAAAAGAAAAGCCCTTCTCCACACCTGACCCCCGAATAATGATCAGAAACATCTCCACGCCTTTCATGCAGCAGTGGGAGAGGGGAGGGAATGTTCTAATTCTGGGATGTGTAAAACCTCTGTGAGTCCCTCACGCATTGCAAAATATTCTTCTCTTGATGTGCAACAGCCTTAGGGTTGAAGGAAACTGCGGGCTACGTTTCTGAGAACCAGTCCAACTTGATTTACTCCAAAGGGCCCCAAAGGACAACCCTACTTGAAAAAGAGGTTCTAGCGCTTGAGATAGAGTTGACAAAGATTCTCTCCTTGAACAAGCCCTGCTCGGGCTCCTCGGAGCGCTCCCCTCGATGACCTTTGGGCTTCTGTGTCATCTCTTCTGTCCTCCACCTCCTTCCCCAGGTGACGTCTGACCAGCCTGGGCTGCCATCAGCAAGAACCCTGGGACGTCTTGTAGCCAGAATGACTCCCCCTTCCCCTTGACGTGTCCTCTTGGTAATTTTTCATCCATAGGCCCCACCCTGCTCCTTGGCTCTAAATCCCCGCTTTTCCTTGTTGTATTTGGGGTTCAGCCTGCTCTCTCCCCCCCCACTGCAAAGCCCCATGCAGTGATCCCTGCGTCTCTGTCACTGGTCTTGAATAAAGCCACCTCTCGCTGTTCTTTAACAAGTATCATGAATAATTGACTATTTTTCTCTTTAACACACTTGATGCATTCTATGTGGGCAACTTTAGTTATAGTATTCTCCATAATGGCTCAGGAGGACACCGTTTGCAGACACAGAAATCAGGACATATAACGCGGCACTGCCTTTTTTTTTTTTTTTTAAAGATTTTATTTATTTGAGAGAGAGAGAGCGTGAGCATGGGGGTGAGGGAGAAGCAGGCTTCCCATTGAGCGGGAAGCCCGATGCAGGGCTCCATCCCAAGACCCTGGGACCATGACCTGAGCCAAAAGCAGATGCCTAACCGACTGAGCCACCCACGTGCTGGACGCGCTATCTCCAGCAGTATAGGTCGGACTAACCATACCCTTCTTCCCGAGTTCCCAGCGAGGCCGTGCAACTCAGAACTAGCCCAGGCAGCCAGTCTTACCCTCCACTCCACCCCTCCATGGAGTCTCTCCACGGAGAGTCAGCCTTCCACCGGAACAGGAAGAGACACTCCATGGGAATGGCTAAACCGGGTTGTCTCATGTCAGCCTGAAGCTACGGGGGGACATGACATGATCATAAGCTGGCTAAGTGCAGAGCCAGTCACGGGAGAGCACCTTGAGAAATGGAGATACAGAAGGATCAAGTCCATGGCTGACCAGCACACTGTGTAGACTCCCCACCCTGTGCCTGTTACCATACTAGGAGTTCTCATGTTAGGGCTCTGATTCTTGGGGTGCCTCCAGCATCTATCACGTCCAAGTTCTTCGCAGGTGTTAGTGGACTGAAATAACCCATCGATGCATTAATGAAAAACCGAATTAAGACCGTCCCGGAAAATCTGGACAAAAGTGTGTCAGGTCAATGGACCATCCACATGTTTACACAACATGTATAAATACCCACCAAGATCAGCTGGGAGCTGCCAACTATCGCTCGGAAGGATATGTGCTCAGGTTCTGCTTTGAAGTCAGGCAACCCTTTGCTCTCATGGTCTACGTCCCCTGGTCATTGTCTTCTCCTCCACAGAACAATGAAAAGTTGGGACTCCACTTGGATCTTAACAGCCCCCTACAATCCATGTAGTTCATCCTCCAGGAGCTATTACCCAATCCCTCTTGGGGGACATAATGCCTTAATCCTGAGAAAATGCACCTGCCTACCAACGTAATTAAGTGGAGATGCTCGTGGTGGATTTTCCAGCAACGTGGCTCAAGGGGGCTTTCTGTAGCCCGCAGACAACTCCATAAAGAAACCATTGAAGCGGCTTCTGCCAAAAGCATCCTTGTCCTCCGTGTGTGGGCATCTCGTCCTCCCAAAGCCCTCCCCCAGGTCTGTAGGGGAGTCACCACTCTCCCCAGGCGGGGCCTAGGGGAGGTTCTACTCCATCCTCCCCTGCCTGCAGGCAAGGATCTCCAGGACAATTCGGGGCTCCGTATGGCCCTGAGGATCAGCCCGCGGGACCCACTCTTGTGAGCTCAGCCAGGACTTGGTCAAGAAGGACCAACTGTTGCAGCCTGTTCACTGCGGGTGCCCTTCTGTGCCTTCCCTCTTTGCTGGTTTAGCCTTTAGTGAACGAGTCTGTTAACATACGCATTCCAGTTTTGTTACACTGTGAGATCTTTGCCTTTTTGCTGGGAATTCTTCTAAGTACTTTGTTACATGAATTCATTTCCTCCTTGCCCCTCCCCTGTGAGACAGGATTTTATAATCCCCGCCCACCCAGTCCTTGTGCAGAAGGTAGAACTGAGACACAGAGAGGGTGAGCGGCTTGGGTAAGATCACACAGCGAGCCTTTGGAGGAATTGGGAGGAAGAATCGACTTTAGAACTTGCTTTCTTAAGCCCCAGCCAAAGGACAAAGGACAAATTACTTTGCCACTAAGTTTGGCATTTGCCACTAAGTTTGTTACAATTAGGGATAGTACCTTTTACCATGCTTTCTTGACCCAGTTTTGGCCTCGCCTAGGGGCCAGTCATTTTCCCTTCTTAAGTGGCTAATTAAGTTCATATTTTTAACACTTCTCTGATAAGACATTCCCACTAGGCACCCATCCTAATTGCCCTGGGGCCAGGGACCAGACAGCTAAGGAGAGTCGCTATTTCCCAGAGCCCAGAGCAAGCGTGAGCGCATCCATAGGGAGCCCACAAACCCCAGCTCGCTCCCCCGCACTCGCCAAACCTAAGGGGCCCCTACAGCTCCCGTTTGCTGTGACCTCCCCAGCGCCTCTCCCCGTGGCCCTGCCTGTAAGCCTTGTCGCCCGTGGAGCAGTCAGGAAGGAGGACTTCGGAAGCCTCTCATCTTGCCAAGTGCCAGCGCGTGTGCCTACCGTTGACAGAATCCTTAAATTGTACGAAACACCTTACACATTTCCGTGAGACTTCCGGCACCACAAACAGGACTTGGACCCAGGCAGAAAATGCTCCTAAGTATTTTGGGTAGAGAAAGAGACAGAGGAAGCGGGCAGGACTGGGGAGAGAAAGAAGCCAGGAAGGAGCAGAGGGTGGAGGAGATGAGGGGGAGAAAAGGAAGCGACTCCAGGAGACCCAGAGCCCGGCACGGGGGACATCCTGGTTGCCTGGTCGTCTCGGCCTAGACCCTGACACACAGTCTGGCGTGCGTTCGCTCTCCTTTGGACCAACAGCGTGCTACGGAGTCGGTGTGTCCAGATGGGATTTGGTGCTCTGTTTCTGGGTTGCTGATGGGAAGAAGAATGCCGTGGGGGTTAAAGGTCAAGCGCTAGAATCAAAATCCAGCTCCACCACCTACTCGCTTTGGGCCAAAGGACAAATTACTTCAACTTCCCTGAACCGTGGCTTCCTTTTTGTAATCAATGGTTAACATCCCTACTTCAAAGGGCTTATTTAAAACCAAGAAGACAGGGCACGCCTGGGTGGCTCAGTCGGTTGGGCGTCTGCCTTCAGCTCAGGTCATGATCCCAGGGTCCTGGGATCGAGTCCCTCCTTGGGCTCCTTCCTCAGCAGGGAGCCTGCTGCTCCCTCTGCCTGCTGTTCCCCCTGCTTGTGCTCGCTCTCTCTCTCTCTCTCTCTGACAAATAAATAAATAAAATCTTAAACAATAAAATCAAACCAAGAAGATGGTCAGGCAATGAGTATCGGGTACAAAGGGCAGGCTCTGGGTGCGTTCTGGGGGAGCCGTGTGGATCTTCTGGGAGAGAAGGAACAGCAAGGCATCACCTTTCCCATTTTGGGCTCACACGAAGGAAGAAAGTAGAAACACGTCTCTGCTCTGAGCACCCAATACACTCCAGGCACGGCCACATATTTTTTTTTTTTTTTCCATCTTCCCAAGGACGTGGGAGTCATTAACCGGTTATCAGAGAGGTTAATTGAACGACTCCTTTATAAGTCAGAGAGCTCTAAGGGGAGGACACCAGGATGCAAAACCCAGAGCTGCCTCTCCCTGCACCCTTCCGAGAAGTCTGCCATCATAGCCGAGTCTGCCATCCCAGAGCCCCTAGGTGTGGGGACCTCGTTTCTCTGGGGTGAGTGGGGTGAGTGCCGGGAACAGATGTCTTATCCGCCACTCTCACCAGGGCTTTCTTAGTGATCAGCCTCTCTGGAGTAGTGTTCATGGTTACCGAGAAACATCTCCCTCCCAGCTGGGCTCCAGCTGCCTGCCTAAGGAAGTCTGACTTGCCCCCCACCCCACCCTGGGTCTCCACTTTATTCTCATTCTTAATTCACTGGCATCCTGAGTTTCATGGCTGCTGCTCATTCTGTGTAGCCGAAGGGATGAATGGATACTTCTTACCTGGGCACCCTCCAATCAGCCAGGGTCCCTGTTCTTGGGCCCCCTAAGGGCACCCACTACCTGGCAGGTGTTGGCCACAGACAGGAGTAATAGGGGGGACTTCCAATGTCAGTTTTCTAGCCTCTCAGGATGCGATCGAGAATGGCGAGGTAGCCTCTAGACCTCCTTCCTTCATAGGCTATCTGTTGACCCAGTCCACAAGAACTGGATTAAACCCCATCTCGTGTATGGCGAAGAGGCAGAAAAGCAGAGTCATAAACGAGAATTTAGAATGAGACTGGTACATCTAGCCGTGATCTTTCGACCTGCCAGTTTAACTACTCTGAGCTTTATTGTCCCCATCTCTAAAATGGTAATGCGAGGATTAAATGAGATAATGTATGTCTTTAAATATTATGTTTACCTGATGGTATGGGGGCCTAACGAAAAAACGTAGATTTTTCACACGGAATGAGAAACACAGAGGTAGGCCAGTACATGACACCATCACCATCGAGGCTCAGAATCTTCTGTTTTCCTGCACTGCCTGCCATTCTTGGCATGCATTTCTTTCCCTCTTGATCACAAGATGGCTGCTTCATCCCGACCATTATGTCCACATTCCAAGCAAGACAGAGAGAGAGTAAAGGCAAAAGACCAGCTTTCCTAGAAGAACCGTCAAGTAGACTTCCCTCCTCATCTCATCGGTCAGACTGTATCACGTGACCACTTTAGCCACAGGAAGTCCTGGGAATATTTTTTTTCTGTGTACTTTGCACACAGAGTGTGCAAAGATTTTCTGAACAAAATCACAGACCTATTATAAGGCATACGTTGAGATTGAATACAAGTATGCAATCAGTAATACCAGTAGGAAAAGCCCTTTGGATGGTTCCTGACACCCAATAAATGCCTATTAAGGCCTAGCTATTATAAAGGGGATAACAGTTTATGAGTTTCATGTGATCCTTGGTCCTCCTGGGCCTGGAGACTGGCCCTGAAGCCATGGTCCATTTATATTAAGTCCTGGCCATTATCCTGAGCTCCTGTCCCCCGAGAATGGGGTTCTGTTTTCTTTAACCCGGTCACTGCTCAGAACCAGGATGCTGGTCAAAAGCGTCTCCAAAAACCACCACACGGCACCCTGGTCCCACCACTTGCTGCCGCGTACAGCCTCTTTGTCCCATTGGCCTCGACTGTCCCTTGGACTATGCAGTTCCTAGCCCAGGCACGTGTGATCTCTTGGAAGTTACCCGTAAAGACTACATAGAAAACTGGGACCCCTTCCAGTGTCCCTTGAGCTTCCTATGTCAGGAACTGCATAGAAGGTTTTCTTCTGGAAGCTCTCCAGCCTCTGTTCCAGCCACACGACTCCTTTACCAGGAAATCATTAATCATTAATCATTAAAGGGAGAATCATAGAGAGTAGGTGGAGAGTTCACGGGGTTCTCTTCTCCCCTAGAGCCATCCCCAGGTAAATATCACCACAACATACATCCATAATAGTTTCCTAGTCGAAGAGTTTCTTTAAAGTATTAACCTGGGAGTGAGATTGCAAGCCCACGGGGTAGTCCCATCCTTAACGTGACTGTGTATTTCCAAATTGCTTATCCGTGTCTTTCAGACTTACAGCTGCACCGGTTCGGGATAAGATACTCAGCTTCTTCCCACCAACACTTAACAGTGTTGGACTTTTTAATGTTTTGCGATTACAAGTCTGTAAGGTGGTGTTTCTTTGAAGTTGTTTATGTCATCATGATCCCTGAGGGGAGGCACATCTTTTTACGTGTTTCCTAGCTATTCTCAAAGGCACGGTCCATGTGTAACCGTGTTACCCAGTGCAGAGTTACTGATTTTGAGCTGTGGAGGAGGAAATTCCATTTGCCTGTGAGACCCCGCCCTGCCTGGGTGCAGTGAAAACACAGGTCATTTGCTAAGAAGAGACTGCAAATCTGTGTTGGGGTCCTCTGAGCTAGGGCTCAGGAACCAAGGTCTAGGCAGGGAGAACCAGCAGTGAGCCAGGCTACAGAGGCCATGAAGAATCCAGAATTCAAAACCAAGAGTCATTAACAGGGGAAGATTCATATTATTCCTACTGGACTGGAGCCAGGGTCCAAACAGCATTTTAGGGGACATAAACTGAACTTGCAGTGAAAGGTGGCTCCAGGTAAAAGAGAAAATTGGGGTGAGGGGTGCTGGGCAACCGGGAGCCAAAAATTCTGTCTCAGTCCAAGTAGGGCAACGTCCCTGAGCCATGGTATAATAGTTCACAAGGAAAAGGTCAGAATAGGAGAATGGCACTTCTAAGATGGGGATGGTGGGGAGATGCAGGTCTTATGGGCTGTGCCTGGCATGGCAGGGCAGGGACACGGAAGGACCAAGATGACAAGGATTTGTTGGTTAGATGAGAGGGCATGCAGTGTAGCATGTAACATCGGTTCTCTCCTCTTGCTTTCATTGTGAGCCCCTATATTAGGTGGGGTGACCACATGCCCCGTGAAAATACTACCTTTCTAAGCCTCACTTTGTAACTAGGCTTGGAAAATGAGTTGCTAGTAGAAATCATTCAACAGAGCATCTGGGAAATCTCTTTAACAGGGACTTACTCAGGGGGAATAGATGTTTGCCTCTTGCTCTTTCTTATCTCTGTTAGAATGTGCCACGAAGGCTGGAGCTCCAGCAGCCGTGTCATGACTTTGAGGATAGTGGAACAGAAAAGAGAAGATGCCTAATGATGCTGGAAATCAGACAATCAACCCCGAACTACTTATGTCTGGATTTCTTTTATGTGAAAGAACTGACTTGTAAATTGCTTAAAGCACCGTAAATGGCTTTCTGGTAGTAGCTAATGCAGGATAAATTATTTATTTATTTATTTATTTTTTAAAGATTTTATTTATTTATTTGACAGAGAGAAATCACAAGTAGATGGAGAGGCAGGCAGAGAGAGAGAGAGGGAAGCAGGCTCCCTGCTGAGCAGAGAGCCCGATGCGGGCCTCGATCCCAGGACCCTGAGATCATGACCTGAGCCGAAGGCAGCGGCTTAACCCACTGAGCCACCCAGGCGCCCAGGATAAATTATTTAGAAACTCACTGGATCTCAGCACACGGGGAATAAATATGGTGGGGGGGGGGATGTTAATGACAGAGCAGGATGGATACAAAGTTTCATTAAATATCGAGTGATGAACGAGCAAAGGAAACAGTTCTTTTTCAGACTTTGTACCTTTAAATGTGACACCACACTGGGTCAGGCCATTTGCAGCCAAAGATTTCTACACAGACACGGTCACTTGGCTTTAGGAGTTACTCCAGGCTTCCTCTTCCAGTTTGGGGATATTCCAGCCTTTTCGTTTTGCCCATGGAGAAACCGGGTTACGGATAGAGGAGTATTTGCCCAGGGTTACAGAGCAACATATAAAAGCCAGCTTTCCCAACTCTTTCCCGTATCCATGCCCACATCCTATCTCTTGTGCCTTACGTCTCTACCTCTAAAATAAGAATATTGCCGTGGTGTACCTTCCAAATGCCATTTCTTTATTATCGTAAGAAACCAGCCTCCTGAGTATCAAGCAAGACCCGCGTGCATATTGGGCACTGTTTCCATAGACATAACCCTCCCATTGACACAGAAATTCTGGCATTCCTTCAAGTTCATTAAAATGGGATTTCTGCAGCATTTACCTTGTGCCGGAGCAATAACCATTTTCACTCTGGGAAATTTGTTCTCAAGGAATTTCCACCTCTTCCTGTTGGTTGGATGTAATGAGCTACCCCCAAAATGTGGTGTTAAGATCTTTCTTATGTTGGAAATGAGAAAGGATCCAAGCATTTGCCCTGAATGTCTTTGGCGCGTACCTGTGCCCTCCCACGACCCCGACACAGGTGGCATTGATGTCTCACCTGCTCCTGACCCACCGTGACCCTGGCATTATTCAGGTCACCCGGGAGTAGGACCTTCTGTGACCAGCTCGGAAGCGAATTTCACGGGAACTGGCAGGGAGAGGGAACAGGGCCTGTGTTCTTGGTGCTGTGCTGGGTTAGGTGGGTATTTTCTGGTCTGAGGATGGAGTCCAAAGGAAAAATCATCTGTGTATTTCGTTTGAGGGATCTCATTACCAAATCCTCTGATCATTCTGGGACTGCTGTCTTTGTGCCTTTGGAGAAAGTCAGACAGTCACCCCGGAAGCCAGTGTCTGTAGTTCTGGGAGATCTGCTCTCCAACAGTGCTCTTTGGAAGAACCAGAGACAAGGTGAAGCATGAAGGAAGAGCCGCTGTGGGATCTTGATGATCAGGATCAACTTGTCTCTGCTCAGCCCTTGCTCACCATCAGCTAAGAAAGATGGCGGAGGGATAGGAAGGCAGTGGGAGAAACTGGACAAGAAACAGTGTGTACCTGTGTACGGGGTGTACTTGTCCACTGCCATGTCCACTGTCCAGTGCACCTGGACTCTGGCCAGACTGAGATCCATGTGGATACTAAGACCAGGCTCAGGGGCCTGGACTGTAGGTAGATTAGTCCAATAGGACCTCCTTATCGGTGAGGTGGGGGGGGGGGTCTTGTCCTATCACAGATCCCAACTCAGATGCCTGGAGCCTGCTGGCGGAAAACATAAGTGATTGAAGGCATGGCCCTCCAGTCATAGAGCCTAATAAACTGGGGAAGGTGAGGCCTAGCAGTTCCCCCAAACCATCAGTCTGGCTAGATAAAGAGCAGTGGCGTGCAGACCAACAAACTGTGACCTCTGATGAGGTGGGGAGCTTAGGAGAAGCAGGAGAACTTATAATTTGGAGGCCAACTGAGTCCCCAGGCTTTGGATTTGGGGTCACAGATCCAGCATCTGATGGACATCGTGAGATCAGCGGGGCAAGACCCTGCACCGTTCAGTTGTGGGGCCATTCAACAGTTCCCGGTCAGCTACTCTGGGTCAGGTCAGGTACCGGGCCCTGGGGACCATGGAGGTGGACAGGGAGGGACAGTGAATGTGGAGTCAGGGAGGGTAACTTCATTCCAGCACCTTCGGGCGGAAGTCCTGGCTGCTGATGAAGTTGGCTCAGGGTCGGACAGGAAGAGCAGGCAAGCACGTGGGTGTCATCAGTCTCCAGGATCTGAGAAAGACAGGGGCGGGAACTCCTGGTTGGGGATTCTGCTCCAGAGACAAACCCAGGACTGGGCTGTGTAGCCGGGGTTAGCCAAGTGAGGGAGGCGGGCCCAATTAAAGCGGCCGCTGCAGGAATTTAATAAGCATGGGACCATTTACAGAGACGGTTCCCTATTGGAGCACACGGCCTCATTTCTGAGCTTCATAATGTTTGATGTTGGACATCTGACTCTGTTCCAAGTTCCTAGCCAGCTCTGCAGAGGGCCCGCATCCCAAGGAACATCCTTTGAAGGAGCCAGGGCTGTCAATGGAGTTGTACTAATTAGACAAGCAGAGCAGCCTCAAATGCCTGTCCTCATTTGCAATTCAGTGTCTATAATTTGTCAAAAAGAAAAAAAAAAAAGTCCTCTCTGTAAGATTATATCCAAGCTGGTGAGAGAGACTGCGTCCGTCACCAATTATGGGGTACTGGGCTGTGGTTAAATGTCTTGCCCGTCTGACAAAGGGGAGTCTTGGGGTTTTGATCCCATTTTACAGATAAGGAAACTGGAGGTCAGGGAGATGAAGTCTTCCCCTAACAGCCTTGCAGCTGGTAAGGGGCACAGCCTGGGTTTCCATCATTCATTTGTAACAGAGGTGATTGGCCAGGGTGATTTTTTCCCTCAGGGGACATTGGACCATGTCTGGAGACTTTTTTCCTTGTCACGGGTTAGGGAGGGGGATGTTCTTGGCCTCTCACGAGTAGGGGCCAAAGCTTCTGCCAAACACCCTGCAGCTTCCCCCCCGCCACAACACAGCATTGTTTGGCCCCAAAGGTCAATGTGCCAAGGTAAGATCAAGAAAGCCTGATATCATCCACAAGAGCAGGATTTAAATCTGCTGTCCCGAGAGCAATGGTGTGGTTTGGGAGAAGTCACTTAACTTCTCTGAGCCTCATTTAACATCATCTTTAAAATGGAAGGTGTGAAGAACTTGAAAGATATGAAAGAGATAGATAGACGATAGATACATGGAGGTATGGATAGACGGATGATGCATGGATAGGCGGATGCATGGTTGGGTAGACAGATGATGAATGGATGCATGCATGGATGGAGAGATAGATAGGTAGGTAGGTAGATACCAAGAAAGCCTTCAGCCTTAGGATAGAAATCATGCAATCTTAGTGTCAGAGGTGGGGGTCTTAGCCCTCAATTCCGTTTACACCAAGGCTCAGAACGTATGTCACAAATATCTATTTGTTTGTCTTTCCAGGTTACAGTTCCCCTTTTGGGACTAGTACCTTCACGCCCCTTGAGGAAACATGATCCCCCCCTCCCCCAGTCACAGTGATGTGATTAGGGTATAAGTGATTCCACCCCTGATTCTAGGAGTAGACATATGACACTTCTCTGGCCAATCAGAATGTTCCATCTCCCTGGCCTTAACTGTTGGTTTAGGAATGTACACATGATGCACTTGGGGCCAGTGAGAATAGATGTGACTCCTTCTGGACATGCTGACTGTGAGCTATGAGAATGGGAAACCCATAGAGAAAGTCAGCTTAGAGTCAGGACAACTCTGCCTAAGTAGTACCAAGAAGCAGAGAAAGAATATAAGAGATCTAGCCCTGGACATGTTGTTTGAACCTCTGGATCCAGCCATGCCTGAGGCTTGATCTTTTCATTTACATGAGAGTCCAAGAAACCCTTTTTTGCTTAAGGCGGTTGCAATTGAGTTTCTATTTCTTGGTAACACAAGGAACACAGAAACACAGGGAACACAGAGCAAAAGTTCTTTGTCTAAATCAGAGACTAAGCTAGATCTGGATTAGACCCTTTGTCTAGTGTGTTTTTCTCATTTTATTGCAGTGTAACATTTATTGTGCATACAGAGCTATATATCTAGATGGATATAGGGAGAGAGAATGCACAAATTATCAGTGTACAGCTCAAGCAGTGTCCACAAATTAAACACACTTGTGTAACGAGCCCCCACATTCCCCTCTACCCCTACTTGTCACCACCACCCCAAAATGTAACCACTCTCCTTGTTTCTAAGATCACAGAGTAGTTTTGCCTATTGTTTGTTTGCTTTATTCTATTTTGTTCACACATCTGCAGTCTGGGCAGGAACCGAACAGCTTATCTCGGCTCTACTGAGTCTCAGTGGTGACAGCTCACAAGCCAGGGGCTGGAGTCAGTTGGAGACTCACTTGCATGCCTGGCAACCAGCCTAGGAGGGCACAAAGAGTGGGGCTCTGTGACATCTCTCTCAGTGTGGTTTCCCCAGCCCAGGAGGTTCAGGCTGGCCCATTCCTTACATAGTGGCCAGGACTCCAAAGATGTGTGTCCCACGAGTGAGTATTAGGTTCAGAGGTCACGTAGCTTCTGTTCCACCCAAATCTACCCACAATCAGGGAGGTAAGCAGGACCTCAGCAGAGGTGTCTGCTCCCTGGGGCCAGAAGATGTTTTCTGCTTGATCTTGAAATTTATATCAATGGAATATGGAATATGTCCTCTTTGGTGGCTACTTTCTTTTACACAACACTTTATTGATGAGATTTATTGATCATATTATCATATTTGTATTTTATGTCTTCCTCTCTGTTATGGACTGAATGTTTGTGCCCCTCTCCCCAATTCATATGTTGAAATTCTAACCCCTAGTGCGATGGCTTTTGGAAGTAGAGCCTTTGGGAGGTGATCAGGTCATGAAGGTAGATCCCTGGTGAATGGATTAGTGTCCTAATAGAAGGAACCCCAGAGAGTTCTCCTGCTGTCTTTCTGCCTTGCGAGGACACAGCGGGAAGATGGCCTGTCTTGTGAACCAGGAACTGGTCTCTCCGACAATGAATCCGCTGTGCCTAAGTATTGGACTTCCCAGCCTCCAGAGCTGTGAGAAGTAAATGTTGCTTGCTTAAGCCCCCGGGTCTCTGGTGTTTCTCTATAGCAGCTCAAACCAATGGAGACAGCCTTGCTGGATAGTATCCTACTGTGTGACTACATCCCATATTCTTGTCCCTTGCAGTGTGGTAGACATTTAGGCCTTTTCCAAACGGAGCCATCATCAATCGTACAGCTATGAACATTCTCGCAGATGTCTTTTGGTACACATTTCTGCAAAAATGCCAGGTCCTAGGTTGTGTGTGTGTTCACCTTAGAAGATGCTGACACTGATTCTTTTTTTTTTTTTTTTTTTTTGTGGTGGTTGTGCAAACTCGTACACTTTTCCTGCAGCCCAGGAGGGCCCTGGTGTCCCAGGTCCTCACCCACATCTGTAGTTCCTCTTTTCTTTGTTTCAACCATGCGGGTGGCTGTGATGGTCTGGTGTTCTTCTAACTGTATCAATTCTGCCTGACCCAAGACCAGGCCACATGCTTTGCAGATATTCAAAAAAGTTAGCACACAACTAACTTTGTGTGGATGTCAGGATGGTTGCCTGACGATGCCTTGGCCACCATGGACAGCGGCAGGGACCCTGAACAGGAACTTCTAGAGCCCCAGTGCGGAGTCAGCTTGATGGATATCCCCTCACAGGGGTCAGATGGTGACACATCTATCAACATCTTTTCTGCCCCTGCTACTAATTTTTTTTCCCTGCGGCCTGTCATTCTGTTAAACTTGGACCGGAGATATCGGTAGCCTCGGGGAAGGGTGTTAGAGCAGAAAAAGCAGAGAGAAGTGCTTTTGGAGTTCCAAAAGCCGGAGGGCTGGAGCTTTTGGAAGACTACAAGATCCGAATGTTTATTTGTTTGTTTGTTTGTTTGTTCGTTTTTACCACAAATCTCCAAAAGGTATAGAAGATTTGGGACTGAGGAATGGGAAAAGAGGAAAGATGGGAGCAGGGGTGGGGAGAATCGTAGCCCCACGGAGACGTCTTGCTCTAATCCCTGAAACATGTGATAAAACTAAGGACCTTGAGATGGAGAATTACCCCAGATTTTCCAGGGGAGCACAAGGCCCTCACGGGGGTCCTCACAGAAGAGGTCAGAGTCTGGCAAGGAGATATGATGATATAACAAAGAGGAGATCAGAGTGATGGGAATTCTGGCCTGATCATGGAGGGAAGGTCATGAGCCAAGGAAGGAGGTGGCTTCTCGAAGCTTAGTTAAGGGGAGGAAACGGATTCTTTCCTAGCGCCTTCAGGGGGAATGTGACCCTGTTATAGCTTGCTCTTAGCCCAGTGTGGACCATGTTGGACATCTGACCTCCAGAACTATAAGATGATAAGTAATAAATCATCTGTGATCTTATAAGCCAGTAAGTTTGGCTTAATTTGTTGTAGCAGCCCTGACACTAATGCAGGGGTCAAGGTAGGTAGAGCTCAGGGGATAACAAAGCAAGCCTTGTAGGGTGCCATGGAGAGGATGGAATGGGTATCTTGCCCTGCTGCACCTCTCTCTCAAGGGAAAGCTGTCAAGGCCAAGGGGAAGCAGGGCTGGATCTGAGCCCACAGACTCAGTATCCCCTAGAGGGCACCTCACTGAGAGCACAGGTCAGGACAGCACTGAACAGACCTCCTGACCATCTAGCGAGGTTGGCATCCATCCATGATTCAATCCCCATGCAGTCTGGCTCTATTTGGACAGTCGTTTTACCCCAACCAAGGGACTCGTGTGCTTCATCTCTGAGAACGAGAAGAGAACTAGTCCTGGACACCTGATGGGCATCCCTCCAGCCCACCTGCATGGGTGCCAAAAGGCCTGGGTCAATGTGTTGGGTCATAGCAACGTTGCAATGTACTGGGTCTTTGCAACAGAGAGACATCGAGACCCAAAGGAGGGAAGAGTCAGGGAAGCCTTGTAATACTTTCTGCGTTTCAGCACTCTGTGGAACATTCTCAACAACCAAACAATAATGGAAACAAACCCAAACCATGTCAAGTAGGAGTGGCCTCTAGAGCGTGTCTGGCTCCACGCCTTCATCGTAAGGATGGGGAACCAAGTCTTTGAGGAGATGTGACCCTCAGTGTGGAGCTGGATGGAGGCAGACTGGAATCCCGCCACCTCAGGTCTGGTGGAGAGGGTTTTACACTTCGCCATGCTGCCCAGAGTCATATTTTAAACTCACACACTTATTTTTGTTGCTGTTGTTACTGAACTACAAGCAATGTAATATGATTATAAATCTCAGAGGCATGGACTGGCATTTCTTTGAAGCTTTGTTTTGTTTTTGTTTTTGTTTTTTTCATCTAACTGATTTTAGCAAGCCCACAGTGTTTTAATATGTATTTCACCTTTATTTGATTTCATGGACAATTGGTTCTTTCACAAAGCAAAAGAAAATTAAAGAAAGAACGTTTTTCCCTCTTCTTCCCAGCATGCACATTTCCTCGGGAAAGGAAGTCCATTAAGAAGGTAGGAGGCCAGCCTGGGGCGCCCAATCTGCCCATCGCGGGTGGTATTAACGTGCTGGTCACATACATGCTAGGGCTCTCGTCAGTGCTCTCAAGGACACGTTCCCCATGGTGAACACCCAAAATCTGCATACCGTGGGGGAGACCAGAAGGCTGCTGCCTTCTCAGAGGGCAAGAGAAACCAGCCATTAGAGCTGGAGGGATATTTCTCAACCATATGGGAGACTTAAGATCAACAAGGAACAAGTTTGTTGAGAAGGGCCATAATGGGATGGGAGAAACAAAGGCGCCAGTATCACCATTCTCTCCCATAACCAGACACGAGGAATTTACGCGGGGTACCATTCTTATGTAGCAGAGAGGAACTTCTTACAGGGTAGCTGGAAGGATCCTCCCTCTGAAAATTCAAAGGGAAAGGCCTTTTCCCACCTGAATAAAATCTACGCATGAATAATAATAATAAGAAGAATAATAATAATAATAAGAAGAAGAAGAAGAAGAGGAAGAGGAAGAGGAAGAATACAAAAACATTGTAACATTTACCAAACACTCACTAAACTGCAGATGTTCCGCTGAGAATTCTCATACATTCTTTGATCTGGTGCTTAGCTACCGTGAGAGGTAGGTGCTAGTATCATTACTAGCTTGCAAGTCTGGGAAATGAGACCCAGAGGGATTAAGACAGAGCGAGGGTCACCCACCAGTCTGCAGGTGGATGATCTGGGATTTAAGTCGAAGCCGTGTGGCCCCAAAGTCCATGATTGTGACCATCATTCTATATCCTCTCCATTTCCACACTGTTCCCTTGTTCCCATTTTAAAGATGAGGAAACTGAGCCTCGGGATACTCAAGTGAAGGTCATGGAAAGTAGGACTCAACCCATCCTGGATTATTGCCAGGATTTCTGGGCAAGATCCCTCCTCCCACTACTCAGGTAGCTAAGCCGTTTGGATATAGGTTGGCCCCAAGGTAGCAGACCATCTTCTACAGTGTGAGCATTTAACCATCCCCGAAGAGAGCAGGTTCTGGGATGCTCTGGAGTCAGCCATGCCAGAAGCCAGCTCTTCTCCCATAAACTGATGAAATCACTCATTGGCTTAATTCGATTTCAGCTGGTGGCTGCCTGTATCCTGTCTGCCATCTGGACTCATCGGTGTACTCACTCCAACTTGGTCCCTGCCCTGAGAGGGCGTGGACCTGCGTGGACTCATTGGACTTCCTTGCCAGCTCCTAAGACTGCTGGCTTCCAGTAGAATCTGTCTATTGGGGCACACTGACTGGGAGTCTGAGCGAGGGGCAGACTGGTTCCCTGGCTGTGGCACCGCGGGGAGGGCTGGATAACCTCAGCCAAAGGCAGCAAGTGGCCCCTCTCCACTCTCTCTCTCTCTCCTTCTCCTCTCTCTCTGGGATCTGGTGACAGCTCCTTTCTCTTGCCACTTCAGACCCATCTGTAGTAGTGGTGTCCCACTGCGATGATGGCCTGGAGATGTTGTCCTGTCCCTGGTGGTTTCCTTTACAGCCCATTTGCACTCTTATAAATAGTTCCTTTATTAAATTGCATTCGTAGAACCCAACTTGAACGCCCCATCCTCTTCCAGCTGAGACCCTGACTGATACAGATGGGTTTATGTCACTTACGACCAATAATCCCAATTATTCCAGCAAATAAAATCGTTCAATTACTACTTTATGGCAAATATTGTGTTGAGTCCTTCACTTGCTTTACCTCTTTGACTTCTCACAATAACTGCCTTGGCTCGCCGTGTAGGTTTTCCAGAAATGGCTCAGTGTACCTCTTCGGGCAATGTCTTTGACCCCCGCCAACATGGAATTACTCGGTGACCTCTTTGCGTAGGTGATTCTTTCCACGCACACGCTTCCATCACTGCCACACATCACCCCGTCCTTCCTTCAGACGCCGCTCAAGAGAAAGCTCCCCTCTGAAGCCCTCCTTGCCACGTTACTCCCCCATGAAGTGTAGGTCTGCCTTCTCAGTTGAATCCTCTCGGCCAACCAACCCGGTGCTGGAGTGTCTCTACACCAGAATGCGGACAAGGAGGGGATGCCTTGGTCCTTAAAACTTAGAAAAGTGCCTGGCAGGCAGCAAACGTCCACTCGGTGGCCCGTATTTGAGGTAGGCAAACAATCAGGAAGAAGAAAGAAAAGAAGGAAGGGACGGAGGGAGACATGGAAGTGACCGATGGAAACCCGGACTTAATCCTCACCTGTGATGGAATTTGTGCAAGAAGTCTCTTAGGGTCTCTGGATACAAAAGCTCGCTTGTGGGGAGTGTAGCCCCTTGCTACCATGCCAGCTGAGTTTTCTTTTTGTTGACTGCCAACTCTACATCAAGAAATCACTCCCATGGATTCGGACCAGTGTGGTCCTTGACACTGTACCCTCTCCTGTCCACACCCAGAGGCTGGCCCTGTCTGTGATGCAGAGAGACCCCTAAGACCAGCTGCTGGAGATCCCTGGTCCTGGCCCATCGTCCTTTAAGCCAACCAGGAGAGGCCCTTGGAAGAAAGACCCGCTCCCCACACCCTCGCTGCATCCATCAGCCTGGCCGCATGTGGGGGACACCGCCCTCTCTCCATAACACCAAATGCCAAGCCATTGACTGCAACACTCAATTTCAACCCAGCAGAGGACCTGGCAGGCCTTTGATCAATATTTTCTACAACAGACCACTTCCCTATGATAAATGCACTAGTTGAGAAGAGGAACAGATTAACCTTTCAGCACGGGTGGCAGGCAGCAACTAGGAAAAAGATGGCTCAATTCTTTCGAGAAAAGAGGATGGGGCCTATTTTCTGAGCTCCCCGTGACCATATTTCAGCCGCGGAGAACCATGAATGAGAAGGCTCGTTCCTAAAGCACCTTGGAAATTTCTGCCACCAGAGCAAATCAGGCCGTGTGTCTTCTCTGCCACCCCCTACCTGTGTTTGACTCAAAGGAGGCAAGGAAGAAGCAACGGTATCGGGGCCGGGGCGTAGGGGGAATATATATTTTCTCAGGGAAGCTGAAGGATGATGGCTGGGTGGCGTGGCACATGCATGCAAAGGGAAGATGAAAGTCCCTGAGTAGAGCTCTGTCCTACCCATAAATCCTTCTCACTGACAAACACTGCAGGAACAAGGTAATTCTCTGCGGTGACGGACCCGTGACTGCATCCAAGATCCTACAGCCCTGGAAACAGCCGGAGGGCCACCTGCCGAACACCAGAAAAGTCGCTCGGTGACAGAGCGGTCATGCGAGGAGCCCAGGGAGACAGAAGGGCCCAGAGTGCCTGTCCCACAGGCGAACGGAGGTGCCCCAGGGACACCCAGCTCAGAGACATCACAGTGGGCACATCTGTGCATTCAGATCTAGACTCTGTTTTCAGGTTGCTTAATTAATAACCTTCGCAGTAATGACTGACAACGAGGCATCCCCTGTAGACTGGGCGCTCGGCTTTATTTATTATCTCATTTTGTTCTCATGCTGTCCTTATGCTCCTTATGTTGTCGTGTGAGTTAGCTTCTCAAGAACACATAGCCAGTAACTGATAGGGCTGTAGGGCAGCCCAGGTATCGTGAGTGTTGCCCATTGCAACAGTTGCTTGACCTGTGGGGGTGCAGACTGGTTTGCTGGGGAGACAGGTCAGACTGTCTCAGGGAAGTCCAGAAAATTTCCTTTCCGAGGCGGCAGCTCCCTTTGTGCTTGAAGGACAGGTTGGGTTCGAACAGGAGATAATGGAGATAGCCGTCCTGCCCGGTACGTGAATATCACAGGAAATGTCACATCACTCTGACCATCCTCCTAGAACCCATGTATGATGATCGATTTTGTAAGTCGATTTGATGAAGCCAAGGGGTGCCCAGATTAAATATTATTTCAGAGTGTGTCTGTGAGGTGTTTCCAGGTGAGATTAACATTTAAATGCTGGGCTCAGTAAAGTAGCCTGCTCTTCCCTATGCAGGGGACACCAATCCACTAAGGTCCTGAGTTCAACAAAAGGCAGAGAAAGGAAGAATCTACTCCTTTTGTTTCCAGCCTGTCAGCTTGAGCTGGGACATCAGTCTTCTCCTGCCCTTGGGCTAGGATTTATACTGTTGGCTCCCCTGATTCTCAGGCCTTCAGACTTGGAATGGAATTATGCCACCAGCTTTCTTGGGTCTCTGGCTTACAGATGACAGATCTTAGCCTGCAGAATCACGGGAGCCAATTTTTGCATAAATCGCTTCCTATATATGTCCTATTGGTTTTGTTTTTTTGGGAGAACGCAGACTGATACTCTGGGTACGGGAGGGTACCAGGAGACTTCCAACCTGGCCCCCAATATCCCCGCCTGAGTAATTCCCTCCCACTGAGTGCAGGTGTACCTAATGAACGTGATATGAGGAAAATGACCGCGTACCACTTCTGAGATCAGGAAGTCACAAGCTCTGTGACTTCCATCTTGTTTTCCTTCCTCTCTTGGGTTCTTCTTGGCTTCATTTGATAATAGCAAGGAACTGAGGGCAAGCCTATAAGTAATAGACAGCAAGGATCTGAGGCCCTCACTACAAAAACTTCCGAGGAACCGAATTCTGCTATCAATCATGCTAGTGGGATTGGAGGAGAATCATTTCCCACTGAGCCTTCAGCTGACTGCAGCCCCGGCCAGACCAGGATGACCGTCTTATAAGGATCCCAGAGCCAGCAGACCTGGCTAAGCGAGCCCCACAGGACCTGAGAGATAATTTGCATGGTTGTGAAGCTACTGAGTTTTGGAGTAATTTGTTAGGCAGCCGTAGGTAATTGATACATACTGGTTGCAAAGGGTATTTATCCTTTGTCGTCATCCTTAAAAATTAGTGCAGTAGCCTTGCCATCTCTTCATTTCCAGCTTTCTGTCTGTATTCCACAGTCTCTCAATTCCTGGCCAAACTCAAGTCCATGGGCCCCCATTAGGTCTGATCTCTTTGCTCACGGGAAGGCATATAGGGCCTAGACGGACAGGGGAAACTACACTGCAGGCTCTTTGACGCGAAGGCATCGCCTGCATTTGCTGGTGGAGCAGGAAGGAGTGCGTATGTCTTAGGGTTGAGGTGGGATCTCAGTGGGATGAAGATTATATTGAGACAGATGCTTCAAGACTGTCCCAAGCTAGAAATACCTCGCCCATGAGATCCCCAAGGGAATTGTAAATACAAAGAATAAAGGAAATCATGAAATCCAAGCATTACTTCCGTATAATTTGGACGTGAGCCCAAAATGCCAGAGTGGACCATGTGGATAAACCAGCTGGAGCATGAAGCTTAAGCCTGGCTTCTGTAGGGTCCTCTGCCTCACCCTCAGCCCAAGTCCAAATGATGCCACCAGCTGGCCATCCATATGGGACAGGAGGCCTGAGGGATGAGAGGACACGTATGCAGAAGGACAGAGAAAGACCTGGGCAGACCTTCTCCCTCATGGGACTACATTTTAGCCCTGGCATTCCGTGAGAGGTAGAGAGCAGAAACAAGCGTCAGAGGTTTGTACAGGTTACCTTCCATCTCATCATGGCCCAGCTGCTTATGAACATGACCTAGCCACTGCCGTAGACTGGGACCCGATGCGCGTGGAATCATCTCCTTCCCAGAGACAGGACTGTGTGAGGAGCAAACTCAAATGCAGGGACCATAGTCCCTGCATCCAAGAAGCTGCCTGTCTTCATCTTCTATTGCTGTAACAAATTACCCAAAACTTGGTCGCTTAGAAAGAACCACCAACTGTATTCACTATAGTTCTGAAAGTCAGGAATCTAACATGGCTGCAGTGGTTGAAAGTCAGGGTATCAGGAGATCTGGGCTCCCTCTGGAGGCTCTAGGAGGGAAATTTCCTCACCTCTTCCAACTTCCAGAGGCTTCCACATCCCTTGGCTTGTGTCCCTATTGCCCGTCTTCAGAATCAGCCCCTTAGACCAACGACTTCTCGTGCAGTCATCTCTCTAGTTCTCTGTCTTCTGCCTCCCTCTTCCGCTGTGATGTGAACCTACGTGATTGCACTGGGCTCACTTACAGAATGAAGATAATCTCTACAACTCAATGCCGGCTGATAAGCAATCTTTTTTTTTTTTTTTTTTTTTTTTAATTTCTTTGAGAAGGAGAGGGCACAAGCAGGGGGAGCAGCAGAGGGAGAAGCAGAGTTCGCACTGAACAGGGAGCCTGATGTGGGGCTCAATCCCAGGCTTCTGGGATCTGGATCTGAGCCAAAGGCTAATGCTTAACCCATAGCACCACCCAGGCACCCAGCTGATAAGCAATTGTAATTTCATCTTCATCTTAATCCCCCTCACTTTGTAATCTGGCACAGCAACGGGTTCCAGGAATTAGGGTGCAGGCATCTACAGGAGGCCATTCTTCTGCCTATCACTCTGTCCACTCCACAAAAATGGCCATTTGGGCACTCCCCGCCCCACTCTCTCCCCTGGGGTGATAAAGGGCAAAAACGGAAGAACCTTTTTCCATACCAAGGGGAGATCAATCCCATACCAAGGGATTGATGCCCTGGGAAGAAGTGACCCAAGAGTGGACTCAGAGAAAGCACCTCAGAATTCCTGAGCCGGTATTCATTTCCTCCTATCTAAAGTGGAGGTGGCCACCAATCCCCCCAGACTGAGGATAAGACTTACCCGAGGCAAATATGCATATGACTAGGAAATCAGAGGGAGCTTTTCCTCTGGAGACCCTCATCTTTCCCAGGTGAAGCTCTGCCCAACCCCACCACATTTCCCTGCCATTCCATTTCATAAGATGCTGCAAGCAGAATAATCACGTCTGTCTTTTGTCCCAGAACATTCATTGCCTTGTGGACTCCATGCAATTTTCCAAGTCACAAGCTAATTAAATACTCCAGCAAAGGGCTAAAAGTAGATTAAACATTGATGTGAGAGCCTCTATCGATTGGTGCATTTCCTTGACTCCTGCTGCAGTGTATCAATAATATTAAATAATCTCTTAATAAAATTTCCTCCTCATGATACTGTTCACCCTTCTTCACTCTTTCTGAAGATGCCATTGCATAGGAAATAAACATCCTTTCTAAATGGCTATCAATACATGCCAAGTAGGATGAGAGGGATGGGGTATGGGAGAGACTTCTGCTATACCCTATTTTGTGGCCGTTTGATTGTATTACAGTCAAAATAAATTCAGACAAACTAACCTAGACAGCACTAATTCAGGATGCGCAGATGTCTGTGGGTTATATTTTTCCCCTTTATTTTTAACAGGACCTGCCTGTTCAGTTCAGCAGGAATCCAAAAACAATTACTCGATGTCTAATTGCAATAGCTAACATCTGTTTTATTTGTTTGTTTGTTTGTTTATTTGAGAGAGAGAGAGAGCGAGCGAGCAGTGGGGAGAAGCAGAGGAAGAGGGAGAAGCAGGCTCCCCACTGAGCAGGGAGCCTGGTGTGGGGCTCAATCCCCGGGCCCTGAGATCATGACCTGAGCCAAAACCAAGCCTCTAACACTTAACCTACTGAGCCAGCCAGGCACCCCAATAGCTAACGTATATTATGCAGCTGTTCTGTGTCAGGCATTGGCGCTAAGGCTTGTTGGCCAATGTCTCAGGGAGTTCGTTCCAACCATCCTAGGGAGAAGGTCCTAGTGTGATGTCACATTATATTGAAGATACTGAGAAATGAAGAAACCCACTCATGGCCATTCAGTCAGTCATTGGTAGCAGCAAGATTTGAATCCAGGTCTGTCTGATTCTAGAGCTGCATTTCTAGTCACAGTGCAACATTACCTGCTTCACTCCAGACCCTCGCCTGGGACTCTGAGATGCAACTGTTGAGTTGTGGGAGGTCCTCACCCCAGAAAAGCGATACCATAACCGTAACTGGGCTGACATTGATATTCATGCTTCGACAAAAAAATTATTTTCTGAATGAGTTGCATGGTCCCAAATTAAAAAAACAAACAAACAAACAAAAACAAAACCATGAAAGGGCATACAGAGAAAAGTGAATGTCCCTTTCATCCTTGTTCTAGAGTCCCTGGTTATTCACTCCCTCATTAAATAGCAGAAGATGACTACTCTCTTCACCCCTTTGCAAACAGTAAATGCTGAAAGCAAATGGAGCACATAAACACGATTGAAAGGGCGTGTTGAGGGTCCTTCCTTCCTGTTCTGTGGAGGCTGAGCAGAGAAAGGCCACGTTGAAAGACAATAGCTGAAACATATGGTCAGGCCAACAAAACATGGGTAAAGCCTCCAACCCAGGCTAAAAGGGAAAGAAGGTGAGGACCAGTGGTCAGGCCGGACAACTGCTGGAACAAACTATTCCGCGATCTTAGCCGTGTATTTCTCATGTCGCAGGGGTGTGCGGTGCGTAGGCAGGACCCTTGGCTCCATGCGGTCGTTCCGGTGCTCAGGGCCCTTCCATCCTGTAGCTTTTCCTTTCTCTAGAGACGTGGAACCCTCTCTTTTCTGTAGCAGGTGGTTTTCCCACAAGGTGTGGTTGCGTAGAAGGGTTTAATGGGCATGCGTGAGGGCGACACGTATCACGTCTGCCCACCAGCTCTGGGATGGATTTTAGCTTCATGGCACTAACTAACTATAGGGACGGCTGGAAATTGGGAGTTATATGTGTGCCCAGGAAGAAAATCAAACAGGAGGAGGGACATAGACTATCCCGTTACTTTATAGATCTTTCTCAGGGCCAGGTCCTGTGAGAGCAGATAGAAGATGAAAAGTCGGATGTGGTCTACTGGTAGGGCTGCAGCCATGGGACAGGGCCAACGCCCAGCTGAACAGAAGTCAGGACCTGGACCCTTTGAGGGAAAGGAGATGAAGACTGATACAGCCTGCAGAACGCTGAGACACCACTTTCTAATGCTTGAATTTAAGGCACATTGGAGATCAGACTGTTCCCAAAAATTAGGGACGTGTATGGTGTACTTAAAATAAGACAATGGTATAGACTAGATGGATTGATAGTAGATAGATAGATAGATACTGATAGTGATGTATATTTATAAAAGTTTATATATAATATATTGTATATTTATAAAATTCTGAATATATATATATATATCCTGAAATGAATATTAAGATGTCCAGAAGATCTAAGGGGATGATTCCACACAGTACACATGACTGGATTCTTAAGACGGACAAGTAGGGGTTTCCCTCTTGGTTTCTTGGTTTCTTCCTTTTCTTTCTTGGTTTCTTTTAAGATAACTACAAATGTTATCTTATGCAAGTTTCTTGACTTCTCTGTGTGTCTGTGCAATAGCTTTGTTGCCTCCTATGAGCGAATTCTGTAGACATGTGACTCTCATCATTCTCGGCCTTATGTAGTTCATCCTCTACAGCGATATTTTTAACTGTAGCTCTGACCCGGTATGTCTCCTGGGCGAGCACCGTTCTCGGTACTCTCTTGTGCTTATACTCTGTTGGTGTGTGCTGGTACAAGCACTTTGGAGAACAGTTGGCAATTTCTTACAAAATAAACCTACACTTGCCATATGGCCCAGTCATCACCCTCCTAGGTGTTTCACCCAAAAGAAATGAAAACATATGTTTGTTAAAAGACCTTGACATGCAAGTTTATGGCAGCATTTTTCATGATAGTGCAAAGCTAGATACCAGCAAAATATCTACCAACAGATGAATAGAAAAACAAATTATGCTATACCCGTTTAATGCAATACTCCTCGGTCATTAAATACACACAGACACATACAGACACACAACAGTCATATACACAACGTGGCTGGATCTCAAAAACATGGTGCTGAGTGAAATAAGCCAGGTCCGGAAGATTCCATACTGTATAATGGATGTATCTGGAGATCTAGAAAGTGCAGGCGAATCTATGGTGGCAGAGAGCAGATCCGTGGTTGTCCGGGGTGGAGGGAGAGTTGACACCAACCCTACACGAGGGAACTTTTTAGGGGCATTGAAAACATCCTCTATCTTGACCTGAGAGACAGTAACAGACGTGTAGGCAGCTGACAAGATCAACCGGACTGCATACTTAACTTGAGAGCATTTGATCGTGTGTCAATCACACCTAATTTAATTGGTGTAAATTTTACAATAAAATATTTTTTGTAAAAAAATAATTTTTAAATAATAAGATTAAATAGAAATTACTTAAATATTTAAATGTCTTAAATATTTCAAATATTTTTGAATTTTTAATTTAAAATAATAAGATTGATTCCTCCTCCTGAGGTTTTCTGTCTCCTTTGGAAGGCGTCCCAAAGTCCTTACCACAGCTCCCAGGCTCCGAATGTGTCCCTGTCCTGGAAGGCACCTCGTACCCAGTGCCCAGACTCCCTGGTCTCCCCACAGGTCCTCAAACACCCAGCTCCATGCTCTTGCACCTGGACAGCTCCTTCCCTAGAGGATGCCATGGCTTTCCCTTCCCCTCCCCAGGTGTCTGCTCACTTGTCACCTCCTCAGAGCATCCTCTGATTCCCCCTTCCAACACTCACAATACCTGTATGGTATTTTGAGCTTCCCTCGTACAGCCTATCACAACCTGAAATGATGCCTAATTAATTGGGTGTCTGTTTTCTGGAGCCAGAATGAAGGGCAGGAAGGGCTTGGTCACCTCCATAACCTCAGCACCTGTTACAGTGCCTGGTGGTGCATACTAGAGTCTCAACTAATATGTCCTTCATGGAGAAGAATATGTATGTGTACATATGCATACATGCATATACCTAGGCACACATATGTACATATATGCATGTATACATACAAAGCACTAAATGCTATGATGTAAAATAAAGGGAACATGAGCACAGAGAGTCATCTGTGTGTATAAGGGAGATATACTGTTTATGTACTCAATGAAGGCATCTCTGAGAAGGTGACTTCTAAACAAAGACATGAAGGCAATGGAAATGGGAAATGAAGAAATGAGAGGTATCTAGATGAGAGCATTCCAGGAAGAGGGAACAGCAAGTGCAAAGGTTCTGAGGTTGGCATTCACTTGTGGCATTCAGTAACAGTGAGGTCAGTGTATCTGAAGCAAAACAAGATGCATGCCCATTCCTTGGACCCCGCTGATATTCCCCATTACCCCATAAAGCTCCCCTTTGCTTGTTGCCCTTTTGATCATCTGAAATTATGTGCACACTGCCTCTCTGTTCCACCAGACTGGGAGTTCCACAAAGGGAAGATCATGTCTGTTTTATTCAACAGGATGTCTCTGCACTAGCAGAGTGCTTGTGCTGGGTGGACACACAAGCATGTGGTGAAAGGTATGAACTATTTAATGAAGGAGCGAGAGAAGAAGAGGAGAGAACGCTGTGGTGGCACTGGGCAGGAGACTCTTAACTTCAAGTCTCCCAGTAGGAATACTGGTGATCTGCTGGAAGCAGGGCCACCTTGAAATCCTGTCCAAGGGGGAGGGAGGGATCAAGAGACCTCCCGGCTCTGAGTCCTACGGTTTGACTAGATGACAAGCAAAGTCCCTTCCCACACAAGCATGGTTGCTGTGGACACAGCTGATTCCACCATTCCTCTTGTCTCATTTGGTTATGCAGGGATGTCTGAGATGTTTGGAGTAACGTATTGATCCCTGAGGCATTTTTCAGTCAAATTCTGACACCTCTCTTTTTAGCACTGGGACCTTTCTTCCCCCAAAGAATTATTTTTCCTGTTGGCCAAAAGTAAGAATAGATTACAGTTAAATACACACAGGCACAGATAGCGAGCTACACACACACACACACACACACACACACACACACACACATCACTCAGAGTTCACCACGTGAAAGATAGACCCTGTCGATATTCTGTTGTGTTGCATGCCACTTGGCATTGCATAGAGTGCATGCATCATTTAAAAAATACAAACATGATACAAGAAATGCTATTTTGTAACAAAGCTAATAAAGAGCTTACCTAAATGATTTTTCTCTCTTATCACTGAATCCTCTCCTGAACTCCATTTTAATGCTGCTTCACAGAGGTACGGTAGGTGTATCTAAGTACTGTCCTGGTAGTGAGTGTTTAGGTTTGTCATTGTCCTTCCCCACAATGGCCCAGGAAATCTGTCTGTATCTTTTCTGCACCATCTGTGTCCCTCACCTGAGGATAAACTCCGAGAGTCTTGCAGGTGAGGGACAGGGGAGTGTGAACATTCTGGATGCTCTTGATGTATGCCATGTCATTTTCCAGAAATGCCAAACCCTCCATCCACCAAGACCACCATCAGTTTCTCTTTTCCCCAAACTTTTCCCAGATGTGTTAGCTTTTTATTTTTTTAATTACTTCCACCAGAACCAGTGATTAAATAATTCATCCTCTGCTTGCTTACCAATACTGTAATTTTTTATCAACATGATGCATGAATGAGAAAACAGATCAGAAGAATTAATGACAACATAGGAAAAGCTCCCACCCCCCCCTCCTCTGCATCTCAAGTTTGGTGACCCATGAATTCCCTCTCTTAAGTTGTCAGGCTTTTATTTCTCTTGATGATTACCTCCATATCATCATATGATACAGACACTTACATTTATTAATATCCTGTGTTTAGAAAAGACTTGTTTCCTTGAGATTAATCCTGCGATTCACTGTTACTTATGATTCCTTATTATTAGTTCATTATTCCTTATTGTTCTTCTGTTGGCTACTTTTTTTTGAGGTTTTTTGCTGTGAAATCATTCCAAATAACAGAAGAGTGGTAAGAATTGGAAAAATATATTTCTGTATACCTGAAACCAGATTCTGCAAATAACATTCTCATTGGTTCTAAATATATAGACATTAGCATCGACATGTATGGATAAGCATGTATATTACTATGATTTCATGGGAGCCTCTGAACTGTCTGAAAGTTGCAAATCTATCATCCGTCACTTCTATTTTAGATTGAATATTTGTGTTCCCTCTAAATTCATATATTGACATCCTAACCCCCTAGATGGTTATATTAAGAGGTGGGGCATTTGGAGGTGATCAGGTCATGAATGGGATTAGTGCCCTTATTACAGAGGCCCTAGAGAGCTCCCTCACCATTCCACCAGGTGAGGATACAAAGAGTTTACAGGCCAGTAGAGGGCAGGTCACCAGAGCTGGCCACACGGGCACCCTGACTGTGGACTTCCAGCCTCCAAAACCTTGAGCAAGAAATTTCTGCTATTCCCCCACTCAATCTATGATGTTTTGTTACAGTAGCCCGAACAGACTAAGACGACTTTTAAATACTTCAGTGTACGTGGCTTGAAAATCAGGACTTTCTCCTACACAACCACAGTACGATGATCAAAAATCAAGAAATTATACTGATTCATTCCTGTTCTCTTATCTACAGATCTTGTTCAAACTTCACCAGTTGCCCAGTCCTTTACAGCACAACCAAGGAAAATCGGCTGCCTTTAAACTTCAAACAATAAATTCGGATCCTCATTTCTTGTTTCATTTGCTTTATTCATGTCTTCCTGTATATCCTTTAGTACATGTAATGATTCCCTTCTTGTAGGGCCTGTGCGATGCTAGTCAAGTATATTCCTAGATATTTTCTTTTTCTTTTTATTCCTAGATATTTTCATTTGTTTTTGCTGGTATTATTGGGAATGGGATCTATTTATCTTTTATATTGTACCTTACTGAATCCGTGGATTAGTTCAAAACACGTTTTACCCAATTTTCTAAGTAGACAGCATATTACCTACAGATAATGGTAATTACATCTCTCTTCCCTTCTAAAATTCGAATTCATTTCTTCATCTCGCCCCTTTGTGCTAGCCACAAAATTAAAACGCGAATTGTTCCAATTAATTTTCTAAATGTTTTATTTGGAAAAATTATAGATTCGTAGGAAGTTGCAAAGAAATGTACCATGCGCCCTACAGTCTATCCCTGTCATGTTGCTATCTTTCCTACCTGTAAGACAAGAAAATCAGGAAACTGGCATCGTTGGGATAATGCACAGATTTGCATTCTGTGCTAGTGTGTGTGGGGGGCTGTGTGTGTGTGTGTGTGTGTGTTCTGTGCAATTTCATCATATATGTAGCTTTCTATAACAACATTATCATCCATTTACTTTTTCAAATGAGTAAAAGGTAATATAAATTAAGCCTGAGAGTTGCCTGAAGATATATCAAAATATTTTATAGACATGTTCAACCAGCCCCAGAAACAGTCTTGAGTCAAATGCATGCAGCTTCTTAAAAAGATTTTATTTATTTATTTATTTATTTATTTGAGAGAGAGAGAGAGAGAGCATGAATGGGGCAGGGCAGGGGACAGAGGGAGAGGGAGAAGCAGACTCCCCACTGAACAGGGCGTTCAATCCCAGGACCCAGAGTCAAAGGCAGATGCTCAACCATCTGAGCCAACCAGATGTCCTTACATGTAGCCTTTTTGAAGGATAGATTCTGTCAAGATCAATCCTCCAGTAAGCTCATCGAGCTACAGTCTGAAACGAGAAAATAAAATAAAATAGCATAACCTTCCCAAACATACGAATGAACATTTAGCAATGGGTTAATTTTGTTGAGTAAGGTTCAAGGAACAAAAAATAAGATGTGGGAGACATTTAGAAGAGCCTCGCCTTTATATATTTATTTTAATTTTTAAAAATTTTTAAATTATGTTATGTTAGTCACCATACAGTATGTCGTTAGTTTTTGATGTAGAGTTCCGAGATTCTTTGTTTGCATATAACACCCAGTGCTCCATGCAACACGTGCCCTTAATACCCATCACTGGGCTGACCCATCCCCCCCCAACCTTCTACCCTCTAAAACCCTCAGTTTGCTTCTCGTAGTCCACAGTTTCTCATGGTTCATCTCCGCCTCCCATTATCCCCTTCACTTTTCCGTTCCTTCTTCTAATGTCCTCTGTGTTATTCCTTATGCTCCACAAGTAAGTGAAACCATATGATAATTGACTTTCTCTGCTTGACTTGTTTCACTCAGCATAATCCCCTCCAATCCCATCATGTTGATGCCAATGTTGGGTATTCATCCTTTCTGATGGCTGAGTCATATTCCATTGTATCTATGGACCACATCTTCTTGATCCATCCATCCGTTGAAGGGCACCTCAGCTCTTTCCACATTTTGGCTAGAGATGAAGCCCTACGTCCATGGCAGACTTTCCTGCTCTTAGTCTTTTCTATCCTTATTCTTCACTGCTGTGAAGCAGTCTGCAAAGGACCCAGCTTCACCTACGAAACAGTGTAGGCACAAATATTTAATCTGAATTTAATCGAGTCTCTCATTCTAATATCTAGTGTTTGGACTAGAAGGTATACAGGAATAAGCCAAGCCAGATTGTGGAGCATTTTGCAAGATCATATGGGAGATTCTCTTCCAGATGGAAAAAAAAAATGTTGTAGCCACAAGGACCCTATCAAGACATGAGGGCTAGATATAATGTGGTCTCTTGGATAACTTAGGGGACAGAGGAAGGATTTAAGGTAAAAACTAAGAAACTATCTGAGTAAAGTCTAGACTTAAGTTGGTAGTAATGTATCATGACTGGTTCATTAATTGTAGCCAAAGGACCATACTAATGCAAGATGTTAATAGTAGGGAGAACTAGGTGTGGGGTATAGAACTGTCTAGTCTACCTTCTCAAATTTTCTGTAAATCTTAAACTATGCTAAAATTTTAAAAATCATCAAAAGATAAGTAGGGGATGATTGGGAAATTTTTAACCAGGAACTAAATATTAGATGACAGAGAATAATTATGAATTTTATTGGGTAGGGTGATGGTAATGTGTTATGAAGCTAACTCTCTTAATTGCTAAAAGCAATGCATGCTGTAAGCTGTAAGTTTTTAAAGATAAAGTGGCTTGGGGTCAGAACTTACTTTAAAATGATTCAGCCTAACTCTTACAGAACGATTGCCAATAGGTTAAACCTATTAGGTAAAAAGCCATTGAAGACTTTTTAATGGGTAGAATATAGAAATTAACACCAGAATCTATTTAACATCATAAAAAGAGACAACCGGACATATGGCCTTCCCGATGAACTATGGCAACATTACTTCAGCAATACTCTTGCCAGAAATCTAACCTGAATTCTGTCAAACATCCATAGCTCACTCTCAGTTTACAGGAGGTGGAAAAGAGGGGGGAGGGGTTGCATTCACAGAATTGACTAGCGAAATTCAGAATGTGGCAAATTGCACAGGAGACATGCCCCTGATTTTTCAAACAAAGAAATCACACAGTGGAAAACAAAACAAGCCAAAACAGGAAGAGGAAACCCAGAGACTCAAGGAAGGATTAGTCAAATACACTGTGGGACACCTGTTTGAATCCCAAGTCAAAGACTAGAACTATAAAAACAGACAGGAGGGAGGGGTTGTGGGGGATGGCTGGGTTCAAGGGGTTGGAGCACAGACTGGGTATTTGGTAGTCCTCAGAAAATGTTCACTATTTTATTTTTAAGATTTTATTTATTTATTTGACAGACAGAGATCACAAGTAGGCAGAGAGGCAGGCAGAGAGAGGAGGAAGCAGGCTCCCCACTGAGCAGAGAGCCCGATGTGGGGCTCCATCCAAGGACCCTGGGATCATGACCTGAGCCGAAGGCAGAGGCTTTAACCCACTGAGCCACCCAGGCACCCCAAATGTTCACTATTTTAGATGTGATAGTGACATTGTGATTATAATTTTTAAAAGAGCCTTTATCCTGTGGAGTTACAAACTGGACTATTTACAGATGAAATCACATAACATCTGGGATTTGCTTCCGAGTGATCCAGAACTGGGGTGTAAGAGGCATGGGGTGGTTGAGGGGACACATGGATGAAGATTGTCGACAAGATTATTGTCCACACTGCAGGAGGCCAGCATCTCCACTTTTATATACAGCAGATCCTTCACAAAATGAAATCCTTAAATAATGGCTAAGCAAGAACCAAAAAAAAAAAAAAAAAGCCAAATGTTAAAAAGCTAAGGAATCCAATTGTAGGTGTATCATATTCAATTATGGAATGTAGTACACCTTCTAATTTTCTGCATATTTGATCATTTTTATAATAAAATATTAAAAATGAATGACTGAATAGAATAATAACACAAAAGTCAGGGAAGCAGCCACTTGGACGGAGAAGGGAGGAAGGTAGAATGAGACGAGCACAAAGAGCTGCTAAGTAGAGGGAAATTTCCATTTCTTAAGGGGTGTCTGGGTTAAGCCTCTGCCTTTGGCTCAGGTCATGATCTTGGAGTCCTGGGATCGAGCCCCACATCGGGCTCTCTGCTCGGCGGGGAGCCTGCTTCCCCCTCTCTCTCTGTTTGCTTCTCTGCCTCCTTGTGATCTCTGTCTGTCCAATAAATAAATAAAATCCTTAAAATAAATGTATTTTTAAAGAAAAGGTAGGGTAGAGACACACATTTATTTTATTGATGTCTCATAAACTGTGAATGTACCCTCTATTCACTGTTCACTTTTATGTACATCACAAAAATTACAAAACTATCGGGCTTTTTTTTTCTTTTCCTTTTCCTTTCTTTTTTAGAGAGAAAGAGAGAGAGAGAGAGTGAGCACATGTGTGTGTGTGCTGGTGGGGGCACAGGCAGAGGGAGAGAGAGAATCCCAAGCAGCCTCCACACTCAGCACGGAGCCCAAGGTGGGGGTCAAGCCCATGACCCTGAGATCATGACCCTACTCAAAATCAAGAGTTGGATGTCCAACTGACTGAGCCACCCAGGCACTTCCTTTTTTAAAAAAAAATTTCTTGAAGATTAGAGAGTGTTACAGAGGGTTTGAGAGGCCCCTACAGGACTTCACCTTAGCACTGGACTCCCAGGAAGTCTCCATTTACGTGGGCTGGTTTAGGAACTAGATGAGAAAGAAGATCTCACACCTCTGCGTCCTTTGCTGGGAGGTGAAGGGGGGTTATTGGTGATGAGCGTTTCATCAGAACTGATCAAGGAAAGGAATAAGCATCATAGCCCTCACAGTCTCGAATTTGGGATTCTTCCTTCCTTCTTTCTGTCTTTCCTCTCTCCTTCTTTCTTCCTTTTTAAATGAAGTTAAGTTTCAAAACACTCCCAACTAGCTTTCCATCGTCCTGAGAGGAAAGGTTTAACCCTTATTAATTGTGAGAGCATAAGAACAAGGCTTTCTCAGGAATTGTGAAAATACCATGAAAACGGGCAGCCTCCCTTGGTGTGACTAAGTGGGGAAGCCATGACCCAGAGAATGTGGCTGAAGCAGTCACAGTCGGTCACAGAGGAGAGAGAGGACAGACAGAGAGCCAGGACTCCGGTTGGACTCCTGACTCCGGCATGAAGGAGCACTTACCAGGATGTTCATTTATTTCTGTTCTGCAGCAATAGAGACCCAATGTGACCATTTTTATCGCAGGAAAATGAACGTCTAGCATTTGAAAGTGAAATCTCCCTATTTTCAAATGTTGGCACATCATTCAATTTAAAAAGAAAACAACAACAACAATAACCTCCAAAAAAAACCCCAAAAAGCAAAAACAAAAAACCACTGCACAGATCCAAACTAAAATAATCTGTGATTAAAGATAAGTTTCTGTGTGTAAACCACCATTTTCTGATCTCTCTATTAGATACTGGATAATTTCTGAAGAACCTCCCCGATTTTAGCAATCTATGTTCAAGCAATTTAATTTGTAGGTGGAGAAGACATGCTTTGTTGCCAGAAGGACCTTGGTTCAGATGGTAGCTCTTCCTCTTACTGGCTGTGTGACATAGGAAAGTCCCTCAACCTCTCTGAGCTTCTGTCTCCTCCCCGAATATCATGTATCTGCCAGAAGGAAAGGAGGAAATATGCCCTCAGTGACCCACATGGTGCCTAGCACAGTGGATGTGGTCAATAAATGATGCTGATGATAACTCTTGGCTCTCACCAAGATATGTTAGCCTTCAAATCTGGATGACTCTAAGCACAGAGATAATGGAAGGAACTTCTGGTTGCATGGGTTCCCCAGGATGCAATCCACTGGGGAAGCATCAGCCATTGTACAGATGATGCAGACAGTCGTCATGAAAACTCCCGCAGGCTTTGTTCTGCCCTTGAGTTGATCTCTTGATCACCAAATCTGGGTGGTATCCTGTGGGTAAAAAAAAAAAAAAAAAAAAAAATGGAACTGATGCCTACAACACAGCTAAGATCAATTCGATCGTTCATTATTGGGCGCCTGGGTGGCTCAGTGGGTTAAGCCGCTGCCTTCGGCTCAGGTCATGATCTCAGGGTCCTGGGATTGAGTCCCGCATCGGGCTCTCTGCTCAGCAGGGAGCCTGCTTCCTCCTCTCTCTCTGCCTGCCTCTCTGCCTATTTGTGATCTCTCTCTGTCAAATAAATAAATAAAATCTTTAAAAAAAAAATACACTATTATTTTCTTTTTTGTTGTAATTTTAGATTTATAGTCTTAAAGTCTTAATAGTCTTAAAGATAGTATAGAAGATTCCTGTATGCACTCATTCAGTTTCCTCTACTGTTGACATATTACATAACTATGGTACACTTGTCACAACTGAAAACCGACATTGATCCGTTATTATTAACTATATTCTAGATTCCATTTCAGTATCATTTGTTTGTTTTTTTTCTGTTAATATTCTCTTTCTGTCCCAGGGTGCAGTTGGGGTACTAAATTGCTTTTAAGTCATCCCATTTCCCCCCATTTTCTCTGATCTATCTCAGTTTCTCTGTTTTTCCTTGCTTTTCCAAGGGGACCTCACAGCCTTGAGGATACTGGCCAGGTATCTTATAGAATGTCCTCCAGTATGGGCTTGATGAATTTCCAGTCATTAGATGGGAGTCTCAAGTCTGGGGGAAGAAGTCCAAGGAAGGGAGGTGCCCTCCGCATCACATCATATCTGGGGGTACGCGGTAGCCATATGACATTCTACTGATGTGAACCTTCATCACTTGGTTAAGGTGGTATTTCCCAGACTTCTCCACTGTCAGATTACCATATTTCCTCTTTCCATATTTCATTCTGCGGGAGCAAACCACTAGGTCCAGCCCACCCTCAGTGGGGCATCCCAAGAAAGGAGGAAGCTTAAACCCATTTGCCGAAGTGGGGAGCATCTACATACATTAAACAGAATTCTTCTGTGAGCAACTAACTTTCACCTTGTGTGGCATTGCACCCCCATTTTACAGAAGTGAATATGGAAGGCCAAGAAGGCTGAGCAACTTACCTGAAATAGCTAAATTTATAAGTAACAGAGCCTGGTGAAATCCTGTGGGAGAAGTAGTCCTCACTGCCTCTGATATTCAGGAATGTGCCAAGTGGACTCACCAACCCCCTGGCATCCTACAAGTAAAATGTGCAAGGAAGGATAGAAAATATTATTTCTGTTACTACTTGGAACTTCATGGAAAGAGCAGTGTTTTCCTGGACTCTGTCTTTCTAGCTGAGGTATATTCACAACTCATTAATTCCCCCAATCCCTTAAGTTTTAGATATTTCCCTGATCAGGACTCTCCTTCCTGCAAAATAAATTCCAATCCAAGTTGAGTCAAAATTCCAACTTAATTTGACTCTAGCCAAAAATAGAAGTTATCTTGCATCTAGCTGAGACGTCTACTTGTAGTTGTTTCAGGCATGGCTGGGTCTAGGAGCTCCAAAGACATGGTCAGGATTCTTCCTTCCCATTTTTAACCTCGATTTTTCTGTCTCAGGCAGACTTTCACTAAGTTGACATGGTATCTCCCAGCTCTCTAGGCTTCTATCTGGTCAGCATAATAGCACCAGCAGAAAAATAGATCTCTCTGTGCTAATTGTTCCAGTCTGTCTCCATTCTGATTCTGACTGGCCGAAATTTGTTCACCTGGCTTCTCCGTTATCTACAGCCACAAAAATAGTGAGCAGGAAACAATGACAAAGCCTCGGTGGCACACAAGAACACATTTATTTCTCATGCATCCGGAGTCATTTGGGGGTCAGCTGTTGGCTCTGCTGATCTTGGGTGGTCTTGCTCCCCTATCTGGAGGTTGGCTGGCTACCAGTTGAGGCAATGGGAGTGACTTGGCTCTGTTCCACAGGTCTCTCTTCCCCCAGCAGGCGTGTTCTCCTGATGATGGCAGAGGCAGAAGTGTAGCAAGTGGAAACATACCACTTAGTACCGTGACTCAGTATCCCTTCCATCACATCCAATTGGCTAAAACACACCTTGAGCCAGCCTCGATGACAAGGGGAGAGAAATCGACTCCAGCATTTCTGGCGAGAGAAATACAAAGGCATGTATGAACACAGGATGAAGAACAGGAGTCACTGACTCAACTCTTCTTACCCCACTGGCCCACACGGGACTGGGATGAGACAGACATGGTCCATGTGCCCCTCTCCAAATTGAGATATGAAAATCACTATCTTCCAAGGGATTGAGCCCAAAGAGGCCATTTCCCCCCGAGGAATAGCGAGGTGCAAAACAACAGAAGTACGACTACAATACCTCCAAACCCACTTTACAGATCGGCAAAAGACTCAGCCAAGACCTGGGATCTGGCGGCCCAGGGCAGGGTGGGGGTGGGGGTTCGTCACAGCTACAAGGCGGTGAAGCTGTGCTCGGAGCCAGTCTGCCCCCAAAGTCAATTCATGTCTGTCCCATCCCACACCCTCCGGAGAACCTTCACTTTGATGCATTCTTTGATATATATTTTTTTTTTACCCCATTTAAGCATCCTCAGTGAACATTCTAATTCACCTTCCATAGATTATTCCATTTTGTCATTTTTTAAGCTACAGTTGACGCACATGAACATTTTTGCCACTTCTAAAGAAGACGCTCTTTAGCTGAATTTAGTTCCTCACGTTATCACTTGAAAAGACCCTCTTGATTTTATGTGGGAATCAGGGGGTCTTGGTGTCAGGGGGGGGTCGGTTAGAGATGAGGACCCCCGATCTATAAACAAAGGTGACAGTAGCTCCTTCCCCTTGACAAATTTTGTGCTTGGGTTATTTGGAGACCCTGGTAAAGAGGTGCCTTGCCACTGAGTCACCGAACGCCCAGACTTCCTTGCCATCCTTCTGCAAATCAATCCTTGGGGACAGACAGTGGCTCTCTGAAGCTGGCAAAAGCCTTCTAAAGAGACAACTTGACTTCCACTCCTCTTCCTGAGCCTGTGTTGAAGACAGGAGCCGATCCTGAAGGGTTTGGCAGCATCTAATCTCTGCAGTCAACTCCTCTAAGAGCTGACATCTCTCCCCTTGCAGGAAGCTGCTGAGGTCTGCAGCCAGACAAAGGAAAAATGGGTAGTGGGCAATCCAAGTGAGGCTCTGGCCAGAGGGATAGAGGGAGATTGACAACCACTGGCTGGAGTCTGGGGCAGGTGTAACAGATTCTCACTGCACAGCAAATACCTGCTGAGCGTCTTTATTGTACGAAGCATTCTTAGGTGTTAGGAGTACAGGAGCAAGATGCCTATGACCTATGACCACTGCCCTCAGAGAGATTACAGTTCAGAGCGGAAGAGATGAGAAACAAGGCAGAGCTCCCAGGGGGTGACTGAGAATGTTCACGCGGCGCAGCGCGGCGAGCAGAGGAGGGGCAACTAGATTCCTAACGGGGTAGAGGAGCAGCAGGGACTTAGTGGGTAATGACAGCTGAGGCCAGCAAAGGTGCAGAGAGTGTGGGTGAGAAGGTGGCTCCCGTGCCAGGTCCTGTCCTCAGCAGAGCTTGGAGACAGAGCCAGTCGTGGCTCATTTAAGGTGCGGCTCAGAGTCCTGCCTGTATATAGGACACATGGCAAAAGATGAAACTGGAGAGTGAAACAGTAGCTCAGACAGGGAAGGACATTTGCATGTTTGCAAAGGAGTCAGGACTTCATCCCCGGGTCAATGAGAAAGGACAGGGAAGTAGGAGGCCGTTGAACTGGTGTGGGACATGGCCAGATCTAACTGTAGAAGGATCCCCATGCCCTTACCATGCCCAGTACAGAAGAGAGGGCAAGACTGGAGCTGGGGAGCCAGTTAAGAAGTTGCTATTTTAGGGGCGCCTGGGTGGCTCAGTGGGTTAAAGCCTCTGCCTTCGGTTCAGATCATGATCCTGGGGTCCTGGGATCGAGCCCCGCATCGAGCTCTCTGCTCAGCAGGGAGCCTGCTTCCCCCCCTCTCTCTGCCTGCCTCTCTGCCTACTTGTGATCTCTGTCAAATAAATAAATAAAATCTTTAAAAAAAAAAAGTTGTTATTTTAGCAAAGCAGGCAGCTGTCACACTGGGAGCACGCAAGTGGGTCACATGTCAGCAGGAAGCACTGGTTTTGAACTTGTCCAATGCAGCACTGGGAGGGAGAGGCCTCCACGGGGCTTCCCTGGCCGGAAAGAAAGGACAGGAATTAGGGGACCAAATAGTGAGGTCGGTATTTGGAGCCAAGCAGGCAACCCTTAGGCCTAAAGGGCTTTCCTTTATTTATCTTCCTGGAAATTTGGTTGGAAAAAAGTAGATTTAGCTACTAACAAAAACGGTTTTTCACAGAGGAATAAAAGTTTAGGGACAGGAAAGCGGGAAGGGCCCTTGATTCTCACATGATTCTTAAGTTCTGTGAATCAGGATCATAGAGGGAGGGTCTGGCTGGGCTCCAGAGAAGGCACAAGGGTGTGAGCCGGGGCCCAGCGGAGAAGACTGGAAAACGTGGTCAAGGACACACAGGCCCTGGGCAATGTTGTCAGGGCCCGGCCCGTTCTCCACCTCCAAATGATTGTTTAAAAAAAGAAAAATCACAGGAAAAAGACAGAGGATGCTCCAAGCAATTGCTTACCAGGCAAAAACTCCCCAAACAACAATACACACTAACAGCCCAGCTTCTGGCAATGAGATGGAAATGCCCATATTAGAAAACAGGGCAATTAGAGTCTCCAAGAAACAGTGACATAAGCTCAAGGATTTCTTTGGAATTGTTTTGAGGAAGGATGAGAATGAGGAAGAGACACAGAAGAAGAAAAATCACCTGCTGCTTCCAGCTGCCAGATTCAGCGGGTACAAAAGGCGGGGGGTTGGGGGGGGGCGGGAACCTGCTGCCAAGTGCATGCAGAGTCCTACCTGCTTCTCTCTTGCTCAATCTACCCAGAAACAGGGGGAAGTGGGCAGGTCATCCTAGGGAGGTGCCATCCCTAGACGCCCGGATATTATCAGAAGAGACCCAACCCAGGGCCCCCACGCAGTCTCGCATAACGTGTAAAGCCTATCTCTATCAATTTTGTTGGCAGACTTTGATCTCTCTGTGCCTCAGTTTCTTTGAATACAAACTGGATTTCTAGTAATAGAGCCCATCTGATAGGGCCGATGCAGGCTTAAATGCATCCACGCTGTGACTGGTTAGGATAGCGTCCTGCTTGGGGCTCATCCTTGTGAATTACGATGAAAAGGAAGGCTGAACACACTATTTTTGAAGCAGCGGTGCTCTTTCTGTTTGCAGTGGGCAGTATCTCAGCATCAGAACGGGAGGAAGTCACAACCTTACCTCTCCAAACAAAAGGGGGATGAGCCCAGAAGAGTCTGGCATGCACCAGGCTTCCTAACAGCTTCATGTGGTCGCGTGGCAAAGCCGGGCTGATTCCCCAAACACAATATGCCTGTAATTATGCTACTTTCCATACCTAACCAACAGACGTGTGTTTGTTTTCCTCTCTCTGCAAAAAGAAGATTCTCATTGTCTGGAGGAAAAAAAAAAAAAAATCTGCCAGGTGTACTGACAGGAACCTTTTACAGAAAACAGAACCCCCAACAGCTTCTCCTCAAGGGCTCTTCATCCTGCTTCTCAACACTTGTGGGAAAGCCAGGCTGACATTTTACACATGATTGACCGAGAGAGGGACGCCTGCCTCTGGGCGTGCGTGCGCATGGGTGTGGGTGTGGGAGGGCACCTGTCACCTGCGCGCCCACGCATGCCCGCACACGGAGCACGTGTGTGCCCGACTGCCGCGATGCTCGGCGGAAACAAAGACTCCGACTTGTCTGTGTGCAAATAACGAGTGGCTGGGGTCAGGAGCCCACCCCTTGGGTCTCGGCAGAGACTGGTGGGTGTGTGGCTCCAGGGGTGGCTCCAGGGGTGGGAGTGCTTGGAGAGGATGGCCTGGTGTCCATTCTCGTGCCCCCGGGTGGTTCAGGTCCCCAGACCCCAAGGCCAAAATAAAGTGGAGGGTTTTTTTTTGTTTGTTTGTTTTTTTTTTTTTTTTTTTTTTTGGAGGGTCTCTTTTTAATTCCACCTGCAAATCTTTAGGACCAAGCGTTCCGAGGACCTATCTCAAGGTGACCATCATTTTCTCCTTCATTTTGGCAGTGTTCTTTCTGAAATCCATTTTTATCTCCTGCTCAATTCAGGAAGCCTCAGAAGGGTAACAGAAGGGCCTCGGATGTGTTACCTAGATGGTGAGCTCTTGCCCGAAGGGGAAGAAGCAGGGGAGCAGAATTCGGAGGGAGCCAAGGACATAATCTGTAGGGTCATTATTATTATTTTTAAAATTTTTTTAAATAAACGAAACTTGTCAAAAGTTGCCAAGAGATTCAGGTTCTGGACATGCAGGTTTCACTAATTCAGTGTGACCTGCTTTAATGATATTTTCTTAAGAGCCTAGTACCGACTAGGCTTTGGGAAGGGTCATGGGGACACACACAGAATTCAGACCCAATCCCCACATCATGAAAAGTTAATCAAGGTAAAGGTCAAAAAAGCAGGACAGCCCATTTTGTTATGGGCATGTGCGGTAAGGAACTGGCTAGAATCCCAAGTGCTTCTTCCTCCCAGCTGAGTAAGGTGAGCAGGTGACAGCCCCTCTTAAAGTCACCTTTAGGTGACTCATGCAGTGGTTGTGACAATTATGTAATTCAGACAAAACTGTGGATGGCATATCGTGACTGCTCAATAAGCAAGGGCTATTGTTACCGAGGGTTTCAGATGAAGAAGAGAACATGCATTCTCTAAGGGAAAAGATGGAAGACTTCCTGGAGGAGGTGGCATCTGAGCTCTATCTCCAAGAAAGGCAGGGTTTGGAGAGGAAGGAAGGCAACCCTGGGCTTTTCAGGCAGAGGGCACAGGCAGGGAAACAGCACAGAGGTCAGCGAAAATGGCTTGGTTCCCTGCTTCTGGTCTTGTTCCCTCCCCTAGAGTCTATTCTCAGCGTAGTGTCTTTTTTTTTTTTTTTTTTAAGATTTATTTTATTTATTTATTTGAAAGAGAGTGTGAGAGAGATCACAGAGGGAGAGAGAGAAACAGACTCATCACTGAGTGGAGAGCCGGATGCAGGGCTCCATCCCAGGACCGTGGGATCACGACCTGAGCTGAAGGCAGACACCTAACCAACTGAGCCACCCAGGCACCTCAGCATAGTATCTTATTGAAATACAAGTCAAATTGTGTCCCTCCTCTTCTTAAAATTCCCTAGTGCTACCCATCCCTCTCTGACATGATGGCTTAGAATTTCCTATTGCTTTCTCCCTCTCATGTTACCTTCTACTATCCCATGCCCCCGCGTGCTGCTCTAGTCACTCTGTCTTCCTTTGCTGTCCTCAGACATACCAGACCAGCACATTCCTTAGGGCCTTTGCACCTGCTGTTCCTTCTGCCTGGAAAGGCTCCCCCAATCTCTGAGGCTGGCAGACTCTCACTGTCAGCAGCCTGAGCTCAAAGGCCACCTTCTCCGTGAGGCTCTCTTGATCATCTTGTAATAGATTATACTTGTCTCTTCCTGCTTTATTTTTCTCCATGACACGGATACCTTCTAACATCGATATAACTTTATCTTCTTTGTCTTCTCACTATTCTGTGTGGAAAAGGCCTTGTTGGCAATCACTGTTGGATCTTCAGCACCTAGAACAGCTCCTGGCATCTAGTAGGTGCTCAATAAAAACGGGTCAAAGTAATGAATGCAGTGATCATGGAGGCACTGTGACTCTCAGCCAACCTCAGGCACAGGCCTCTGCTTCACCTTCCCTTATGAATCAGACCATAATAAGCTACCTTTTGGGGCCCCAAGTTCAGTCCTCATTACACACCTTAAGCCTTATCAACCTTCATTTCTTCTTTGTCTGTCTCTCACAGGACTTCCTTCTTGAACTATCATTCTGTCCCTTCCCTTTGGGTGGGAATTTCTATTTTGGACCCTATTTTCTGTATTTAATTTGCAAATGTAGAAATCCATTGGAAATTGCCTTCATCATAAATAGCAATGTATCACCTCCGATCAAGAGTCTGGTGGTAGATCTAGCTTCGGATAATTAATATCTGTCAAATGAATAACTAAGCAAATGAAGGAGTGAACAAATGAGTCTGCTTACCTCCTATGAGCTATGAAGTCTCAGGGCTCAGCGCAGGGCTTGAGAAAGAGGCCAAGTTAGTAGACGGGATCCCCCCAAACCCTTCCACAGGCCGGAATTGACACATCTCCTCTCTGTTTTGCATTTTAGGGGGATCTTCATAAGATTTCATTTGATAAAAGGGTTCTACTGCTTTGAAACTATATCTTTGAAAAACCATTGCTGTAATGGGAAAAATCAAGTCTTTGAAATCTTCACGACCTGGGGCGGAATCCCACACTTGAATGGGTTTTCTGCCAAAGTAAATGCAAGCTCCCTGTGGTCTACAAGGACATGGGGTCTGTCCCTTGTCCTCTTCCAGGTTCATCCCTGGTCTCCCTCCTTTGACTACTATGGACCTTCCTCGAGGCCTGTGCGCTCAGCCTCTGGAATGTTCTCCCCACCCCCTTTCCCATGGTTTTTATCACCGGCTGCTTCCCAGCTTTTCCTGGTCTGCTCAGTGACTTCTCAGAGAGGCTCTCTGGGACCTTCTGTCAAATGCAATCTCCGCCTCTCACCTTCCTCCTCAGCCCGTGAGCGTTTGCGTCACAACTTGAATGCTTTTTTTTTTTTTTTTAAGATTTTATTTATTTGAGAGAGGGAGCACAAGTAGGGGGAGCAGCAGAGGGAGAGGGAGAAGCAGGCTCCCCACTGAGCAGGGAGCCCGACAGGAGGACTCGATCCCAGGACCCTGGGATCATGACCTGAGCTGAAAGCAGACGCTTAACGCACTGAGCCACCCTGGCGCCCCCTCAACTTGAATGATTTTAATAAATTGTCTTATTGCAATTTTAGTCTCAGCTAGAATAAGTGAGACCACAAAGCAGAGGTGGTGTCCTCCTGGGTGGCTACTGTGTCCTGGAGGCCCAGAACACTCCCCTAAGTGAAGTAGTTTCTCATCCGTATTTGTTGAATGAATGACGTAGTTGCGAGACATTGACCGTAATGGACCCGGACCTCAGTTTTCTTACCTCTGTACTGGAGATAGTATGATCTACCCCTCAGGAAGGGGCAGGGGTGTTGCAAGGGGCGCAGCGAGGGCTGGGGAGGGACACATTCACGGCAACTGCCTTCCTGCCCTCCCTCCCATGATTCGCAGAGGACCAGGCGGGTGAGGCCCGCTGGAACTCAATTATATTCTAAAGCCGGATCCATCCTTCAGCTAGGAGGCGGATGGGGGGCCTGCGATCTAGCCTGTCAGCCTCACACTGCCACACATCCGAATACACACACTGAAAAATTAATGTCCCTGGAAGGCATTGTCTTCCTTCCCGTGGACACCGCTGACCTTCTTGCCTGTCTGCACGGCGGTGGACCCCGGAGCTCCTGCTTTGCTCGGGCTTAGCACAGCTACAGGGATGCAGGGCAGACAGGAGGAGAAAGCATCCGGCGGGAATCTCATTAACTGGGAGTGGGGACCGGAGACAGAGTCTGGAGCAAAAGCCCGGGCCATCTCTGCATTCAGCTATACAGCCCTGAAACCCATCCCACGGTCCCTCAGAGGGTGGGCTCCAAACGGGGGTGCAGGTGAGAGTCACCGCTGGGGCAGGGAGAGGGAGGGAGAGGTGAGGTGAGCAGAGGAGAAAACCGTGAGACCATGACCATCATCTCCTAGATTCTTGGGAGCAGCAGGGTCTTTCATGACCTTGCATGACGCCCACAGACAATTTCATTTCAATTTTGTAAGCAGGACAGCATAGGTGAACTCAGAATTATATGAGAACGCCATTCTCAGGGACCTAGACTCCTCCTCCACCTCCTTGTGGTCTGAGATGGGTTACCTAACCTGGTCTCCCAAAATGTGGTTTCCACACCAGTGCCGTCAGCATTGCCTGGGAGTCGGTTGGAAATTCAGATTTGGAGGGTCCACCCAGACCTCCCGACTCAGTCTATTTCTACAGATGACTCCTGAGCCGGGGGAGATGGAAGAAACTGTGTCCCGAAGCCGTGCTGGTTAATTTTACGTGTCAACCTGACCGGCCCAGGGTTGCCCAGATGGCTCGTTAAACATAATTTTGGAGTGCATCTGTGAGGCTGCTTTTAGGAGAGATCGGTATTTGATTGGTGGGTTAAGTAAAGCAGATGGTCTTCCCCTAGGTAGGTGGGCATGGTCCAATCCATTGAGGGTTTGAATAGACCGAAAAGGCAGAGGAAGGTTGAATTTGCTCTCTGCCTGATGGCATGAACCAGAACATCAATCTTCTCCTGCCCTTGGCTCTCTCTGGTTCTCAGATCTCACACTTGGGCCGGAATCTACCCCACCAGCAACCCAGCTCTCAGGTTTTTGAACTTTACTAGCCACGTTCCCGGGTCTTCAGCCTGCAGATGGCAGACTGTGGGCTTCCTTAGCCTCCCTCATTGTGTGAGCCAATATCTAATAAAAAATCTCTTTCTAGAGAGAAAGATAGATAGATAGAGATATATTTTTATACCTAAAAATATATCCATAACTATAGCTGTATCTCTCTCTATGTAAAGAATTTTATATCTATATAAAAATATGGATATATCTCCTGTTGGTTCATTTTCTCGGCAGAAGTGGGACTGATAACAGCTGTGATGTCACAACTTGCCGGTGTTGTCCATTCTGATGTGTGACACGAGTGTGTGCACAGTGTAGCCGTTAGGAGTTTGCGAGTTGCGATCTAAATGAGCATTTAGATCCCAACTCTGCCCTGTCTGTCGGTGAGACTCTGATCTCTCTGAACCTCAGCTTACTCCTCTGCGCAAACATGGGGGGGCAGGAGCACCCCTTCCTGGGGGTCGTTGAGGGATGCACTCATCCCTCACAATGGAGAACACATTCCTCATGGTACCTGCCGTGTGCTGAGTGCCTGGGACATATTGGCTCATATTGTTACTGCCAGGAAACTTTTCCCAGTCATGAAACGTCCAGGTTTGTAAATTACTTACCTCCTGTCAATTTTTTTTCAAAAATAGATGAGCTCGGGGAACCTGAATGGCTCAGTGGGTTAAGCCTCTGCCTTCGGCTCAGGTCATGATCTCAGGGTCCTGGGATCGAGCCCCCCATCGGGCTCTCTGCTCAGCAGGAAGCCTGCTTCCCCCTCTCTCTCTGCCTGCCTCTGCCTACTTGTGATCTCTCTCTGTCAAATAAATAAATAAATTTTTTAAAAAAATAGATGAGCTTGCAGATTCAAGGAAACCTAAGATGAGGTGCACTCTCAGGGCACCTGGATGGCTCAGTGAGTTAAGCAGCTGACTCTTGATTTTGGCTCAGGTCTTGAACTCAGGGTCGTGAGATCAAGCCCTGCATCGGGCTCCATGCTCAATGCAGAGTCTGCTTAAGACTCTCTCTCCCTCTGTCCCTCCCCTCATTCATGCTCTCTCTCTCTTTCTCTCCCTCCCTAAATAATGAATAATTTTTTTTTTTAAAAGAAAGAAATAGTACACTCTCACCTACATCGTGAGGAATATTCTCCTGGGGGAGGAAGGCTTGGCCACAGAGCAAGGCAACAGGAACGGTGCATGGACCAGACACTACTCTGCTCGGAGTCTGAGCTGACGTCCCATCAGAAAGCAGTGACTGAGTATTATTACAGAGCTTTGGTTTTTCTTAACTACAAAATTGTGGAGAGTTTTGTCAAAATCGGAGTCCCGCCTGTGGGAGCGTGCCACACAGCTGAAAGTTCTGTCGTAGATTTTGCTCAGATAGAAGAAATAAAGCCGGGGATGACTAATTCAGCCCAAAGCTGGCCAGCCCTGGGGCAGAGAGGAGGGAGTGGTGGTTAGTGGGGAGCAGTATGAAGGCAGGAGAAGGGGAGAAGAGAGGAGGAAAGGGAGATGGAACACACCGCGGGAGAGCCAAAGGGCACAGATGACAGGGCTGCGGACAGCATTAGGGCTAGGTGAGGACTGGGGCTAGGGCTGGAATTAAGGCTTGTTTCAGAGCCCTGTTGCTCAGTCTGGGTTACCGTCATCTGCAGAGAATTTCTAGACCCCCAGAAATATGAATCAAGAGGTGGAATCTGGGTGTGAATATTTTGTAAAAGCGTCAAGGGGTTGAGAGCCTATGAAGGAGGGAGGAGTTCAGAGGTAGGAGCCTGAGGCGTGGGGGCGTGCCCTGTGCAGCTGGGGTCAAGAGCCTCTCGTGAGGGGTCAGCCTTGATCCCTCATTACCGGAGAGCCCAAGCCGAGTCCCAAAGAGGACAGGGAGACGTGCTTAAACTAGAGAGATTAAATCCACTTGATTTCTCCTAATGGGGTCAAGGAAAGGGGCAGGCCTAGAAGGAGGCTCTAATCCTGAGATTAGCTCCCGGGCAGCTCCAGGACACAGCTGGGATGCATGCCTGTCTGGGTCTGGCCTAGAAGTAAAACTCGATTTCTCTCTTTGCACTTCTTTCTCTCGCAGAAGACTATTGTTGGGACGCTTGGAGTCCTTAGAAAGTGTCCCTCCAGGGTCACCTGCGTGGCTCAGGCCATGATCTCAGGGTCCTGGGATCGAGCCTCAGGCTGTGCTCTGTGCTCAGCACGGAGTCTGCTTGTCCCTCTCCCTCTGCTCCTCCCTCTGCACTGTCTCTCTCTCTCTGTCTTTCAATCTATCTCTAAAATAAATAAATAAAATACTTTAAAAAAAAATGTGTCACCCCATTTCTCATAGGGAATTGCCCTTTGGAAAGACAGAGGTTCCTCTTAGAGGAGACTTTTAGCCCCCAAATAAAACAAAATCCCTAAGAGTTATGAAAACAGACCAAAATTATTATATAATATGTAGAGATACATAAAATATATTTTTAAAAACATAATATAAAAAACTGTATAAATATAAAATATTTAGGGAGCCTGGGTGGCTCAGTGGGTTAAGCATCTGCTTTCAGCTCAGGTCATGATCCCAGGGTCCTCGGATCAAGTCCCAGGGGAGCCTGCTTCTCCCTCTGCCTGCCACTCCCCCTACTTGTGCTCTCTCTCTGTCAAATAAATAAATCTTTAAAAATAAATAAATAAATATAAAAAAACAAAAAATAATATAATAATAAATATAACACAAATAATATAAATAAATATAAAAAACCAAATATAAAATACTTAATATGTTTTTTGACTCTTATAGTACATATTTAAGATATCAATGTATGATTATTTATAACATATTAATATAATATGTGTTATATATTTAAGTTATTAAATTTAAATAAATGAATAAAATAATATTTATTAAGATGATTAACATAATATATTGCTTCTATCTATATATGAGCAATATATATTGCTTATTTTTATATATATTTGATATTATAAATATAAAGACAAGTTTAACTCTCAAGCCGTGTCTCATTTTGATGGAGATCCTTGGCAGTGAATGTCTTCAAGGAAACGTCTTCTGTTAAGCCTCTGACTGTGTTGGCTAGCTCCTCCACTGCACACATTGATAGCTCCAACCAATGGAACGGAAAACCTCAAATTTAAAAAAAAAAAAAAGGAAGCACCATCAGGGTCATGTGCGTGGGCAAATATTGCACTGGAGCACACTGCCATTTAAGAGGAACCCCGGCAGGTGAGAACGAACAAATGATCTCGCTTTTCAGATGAGCATATTAAGATGCCAGAGGTGAACCGACTTGTTTCAAGGTTCCACTGATCCCAGAGCCTGCGCGGTCCCACCTTGTGCTTGGAGCCAAAGTTCATTCAATCTCGAAAGCAGACTGACGCTCAGGGTCCCATAAGAGGAAAAACACTGCGTCTCAGGAAACATTCCATTCTGGGTGTCCCGCGTCAGCCTCGCTCCGGCGAACAGCAGGCTGCAGGCCAGCTGGCCGGAGATCAAGGTCGCCGAAGCGGAAACCCCATTTCTACCTTTGCCCAGGCTGGCTGTGTCTGGTGACAAAGCACCGCGTGTTGATTTCCCTTACCTGATGCTAACGACTTGCACTGTGTGCCAGGGGCCGCTTGAAGCCCGACGTTCGTTCATTCCTCCCACAAATACACATGGAGCCCCTACCAGCTGTCAGACACTGTTCTGGGAACTTTTCGTGGAATTCTCATTTTGGAAATGTCCGAGGGTTGCAGGGCGGCGACTATTATTGGCTGCGTTTCACAGGTAAGGAGACGCGTGCTTACATGGCTTGGGAGTTGCTCCAGATGGTATCGGCAGGAAGCAGGAGTCCCATGCAGCCCACTGGTCTGTAAGCCCCCAGACGCAACCAGTGCCCTTGAGGTCTGGCCTGTCCCTCCCCCAAGGCTAAGCCTACCTCCCCAACCCATGGGACCACCTCACACACAGCAGGAGTTCCTCAGGGTTCCTCGGGAAGAGCAACCCGGGGACCCCCCCGCCCAAGCCTTGGTTAGAAGGGATCCTGAGGCTCCTGCATTTTGAGGGAGAAGCAGACCTAATGAGAACCGTCCACCGGGAAGCCACTCGCATCCCGTGGAGACAGACAGGGACTGAGAAGTGGGGACGATGAGGCGGGCAGCAGACGCAAACGAGAGACGGACAAGAGGGGACGGGAAGAGCCCGAGAGGAGAGGCAGAAGGAACAGAGAGGGCCGGGGCAGGAGAGAAACAGTGGAGAGACCAAGACAAGGGAAACAGAAAGGAACAGAGGTAAGAAGACAGCGGGGAATAGAGGAGGCAGACAGACTCTGTCAGAAAATCGGAGATGACCAGGGAAGAGAGAACCGACAGGACAAGTAACAGACGGAGGAAGACAGCAAGAGCGAAGAGAGAGAGAAAACAGCCCCTCTCTCCCCCGCCCCCCGCCCAGGCACCCCAGCACTCGTGTTCCGTGTTGTGTTCTGTTCCTCTGGAAAGACCCTGGGATCAGCCTTCCTGGAAGCAGCCCCCGCGCTGAGCCGGGGCGCGACGACCATGAGCTGCTCTGCAAAGGCGCTCGCTCCCAAGGTGAAATTGGTTTTGTGTGCGTTTGCTCTGACCTTGGATTTTCCCCCGCGGGGTCGCCGGAGAAGCAGCCCTGGATAGACAGGGACACGGGGATGTGTCAGTGGGGCTGCTGGATCAGAGCAGCTCCACACACCGTCTCCACGTGCAGCTGTGGATGCCATCGGCCCTGGGCCATGGTGGACATGCGTCCCCCATCTGGGGGACAGGCTGTGCCTGAAGGACCACAGACTATGATGCTCCCGAGGCCAGTGGTATGACGAGCCAGGTTCTGAGCGAGGAATGATGGTCCAAGGCGGAGAGCATGAGCATCGGAAAAGACAGAAGAGCTATGGGCAAACCAACATGGCTGAGAAGCTCAAGCCACTAGGAACGGTGGCCAAAGGAGACGGGCAAACCCTGACATCGCATGACCCTCATCCTTGTCCGCATTCTCTTCACCATCATCCCCTTATTTTGACCTCTTGCTCAGAGTTGGACACTGTAATAAGCATTCTACGTCCTTCAATCATGGCTCCAAACTTAGGCCGTTGAACAGATGTCCTCATTCTCCACGGGAGGAGCTTGGAGCAGAAGTTCTCGGAGAGCTTTCCCGAGACCACACAGTTAGGAACCAATACTAAAGTCTTTTTTTTTTTTTTTCTTTTTTCTTTTTTTTAAAGATTTTATTTATTTATTTGACAGGCAGAGATCACAAGTAGGCTGAGAGGCAGGCAGAGAGAGAGGAAGGGAAGCATGCTCCCCGCTGAGCAGAGAGCTTGATGAGGGGCTCGATCCCAGGACCCTGGGATTACGACCTGAGCCGAAGGCAGATGCTTTAACCCACTGAGCCACCCATGTGCCCCACCAATACTAAAGTCTTGAACCCAGACCTTCTGGACTCCCACACCCCTCCTTGGGACAACTTCCCTTTGGCTCCCTCAGGCTTCCCAAATACTCAGTCTGGGTGAGCAAGACTGCTTGGTGCACAGGTGACAGGCATCCAAGTGGGCCCTGAGGGGGTGATGGGGGCAGGCCTTGGGGGATTCTCAAAATCTAGAGGGCAGAGGGGATGCAGTTTGGAGAGATCAGTTCATTCTGAGGAGGACTCCAGATCATGGGGAGACAGGGCTGAAGTTGTAAGAAGAGTGACTTCTTCCAGGCATAATGAGGAACCAGGAGCCAACTATACAAATGTGGCACACAGGTAGGCAGAGGCCATGATCCTGGATGTACAGAAGCCCTGGGCTCCCACAGAGACAGCTCTATGGTAGTGAGACTCCATCTGATGGCCTGTCTCCAGATGGGACCCTTTGTCTGTTCAGATGGGCTCTGGAACTGGGTAGGGCTGCGTCTGTAAGAGAATGCAGGTGGCCAAGCTGGGGAAGGCAGGGGCAAGAGATCAGCGCCAGTTAGCCCATAAGGGAAATTCCTCCTCTCTGTCCAACATCAAAGCCTCTACGCCTATAACTCCCTTGTAGAGTGACAATTCTATGTAAATACATTGTTCTAATCTAACACACGGAGTACTATATGGGATGGTCTTGTGAGAACTGGGGAGACCCAGGGGGAAGGGACAGGGGCTGTCTCCACAGGGTTGAGCCCCGACAGATGAGTGTGAGTCTGCAGGACCCGGGGTAGAGGCAGTGCCCTGTGTGCACCGGGAGAGCTGCATGGACCATTTCAAGTTCACAGAAGTTCAGGGTCGATGCATCTCAGGATGAAGAAGGGTAAAACGAAGAGGATAAAACTGGAAATGAAGGTTGGGCGTGGATTGCGTAGACCTGCTTATATCACATGTGGGAACTTCAAGGCATGTTTACAATGCTTAGCGCATGCCACAAAGGGTGCTGAAGTCCAGCTATCATCTTCAACCCTTCTCCCCCTCGATCATGGAAAGTGCCTTAAAGTTCACCCCGGGAGCTGATGAAATTGAAAGAATAGGATCTACTGATCTCCCAATTGGTTCCATTGTTCTATAATCTCAAGTTCCCACTTTCTATGTCTATTCGTGACTTGGGTTACCCCTCTGCCCTCCAATCCTGTTAAAGGCTCCCTATTTATTCCACCCAGGTCCCAATGGAGACAGAACTTGGGAGCAAAATATTAGGACTAGGGCCTAAAATCTTGGAAGTTGGAGATGATTTTTAAAAGAATTTTGGAACCGAGGGCGCCTGGGTGGCTCAGTTGGTTGGACGACTGCCTTCGGCTCAGGTCATGATCCTGGAGTCCCGGGATCGAGTCCCACATCGGGCTCCCAGCTCCATGGGGAGTCTGCTTCTCCCTCTGACCTTCTCCTCGCTCATGTTCTCTCTCACTGTCTCTCTCTCAAATAAATAAATAAAATCTTTAAAAAAAAAAAAAAAAGAATTTTGGAACCTCCCACCACCACCACTGCCAGTGTACCCACAGAGCCAGAGGTGAGTTGTTGGAGAGGAAAAGGCATTTTCCTTTGTATTTAGGCAATAGCCAAGGTCCCACCCAGCATTAGGTAGCCCAAAAGGGAACATGAGGAAGCCAATAACAGCTTCCAGGGCGTTCTCTGAATGCACGAGGACGAAAAGCCGATGCAGGGGAATTCTGAACCTTGTTGTTGCAAACTTTCTCTCCTTGGTGACCTTGAGAACCTTCGACATTGTATGGGAGGAACTAGAAAGGAGTTAGAGACATATCCTGCCTCATCTTCTCTCAGGGCACATGGATTTGAGGCACTAGATCTAATCTGAAGAAAGGCACAAACTAGATAGAGATAAATAGTAGGCGGTGATGGCACCTACCCAAGTGTTTTGAAAGAACTCAAGGGTGAAATTAGGGGAAGTGTTGGCCAAACTGTGGAACAGCTCTTTACACATGGCCGCTCTGCTGAGAACGAGAGCACCCCTCCCCCACAAGACAGCACCTGGGAGTCCCAGGTCAGTGAAGGGAGCACCATTCCCCTCCCGGGTCACTGGGCTCTCTAGGATGGGGAGAGAAATCAACAGAGAAGAAGTTCCGTGACCTCCTCCTTTCTCCAAGGGCAAAGCAGCCTGATTCATTCACTTGTGCGAAGTGGGTTTTCCAAAGGAGAGCTGGCTACGCTCCACCACGGAAGACTCTTGAATCAAGAGAAATTAGTTTGGGGAGTGAGGGAGAAGTTTTAATAAGGCTTTGGGACTGGCTTATGGATAAGAAAGAATGTCTATGCTTTTAGCTCTATAAATGGGAAGTTCGCTTTTAAGTTAATTGTAAACAGTAGGGTTCCTGCAGTCCACTGGAAAACACCATGACAGTCCAACCTTCTCCTTCCTTTGGCCACTGGCCAGAACCAGTTGCAGACATCTCACTGTCTCAGATCCACACATTTTAGCATGATTTACCTACCAATGGGCTACTTAAAGCACCTGCTAGGTGAAGCCTTCCTACATCAGCTTTCATTTCAAGGCCTTTCTAGACTTTCTTTGTTTGCCCCTAGTTTTTCTCCTTATTGGCATTCATCCATCTTATCTCATTTCCCCAGTCAGAATCTCTCAGCCAACTATCCAGTAATCCTCATTGGGTCAACCCTGAAATACGTATACTGGTTCTGGGGGCTCATTCTAACATGAGGCATCGACGAATTGGGTCTTCCAGAAAGATACACTCAAAGTGACATAGAGCGGTGGACCACGGGAAATCAAAGGAAACAGAGATTTTGGCACAGACGAAAGAAAACGATACTTCTATTTGTAGAGGAGATGATCTAGAAATGATCCATATGAGAGGAATCCAAGGTCATCCAGCCATCGATTCCTTATTTCAACAATTTTTATTGAACACCTGCTGTGTGCCAACCCCTTCCAAGTACTCAGGAGAGAGCAGTGAACAAGACCTAATAGACCCTCATGAAGTTTTGATTCCAGTAAAGCCAAAGCAAGAAAATACATTAATTCATAAAAACCAAGAGTATATACGGTTATAAAATCAATAAAATAAAATAGAGCAATGTGGGGGCTACTTTTGGCCGGGCGATGACAGAAGTCTTCGACACGTCTCTACCTCTTCACCGCCTTCACCTATTTCATCCATCCCTCCACACCCCGGGCAATCACTAGTTTGTTCTCTGATCTGGGTCTGTTTCAGTTTGTTTATTCCCTTTTTCTGTGTTTTACATTCCACATATAAATGAAATCATATACTATTTGTCTTTTTCTGTCTGACTTATTTACTTAGCATACTACCCTTTAAATCCAGCCATGCTCTCCCAAACGACAAGATTTCCTTCTTTTTTTACAGCTGATTAATAATCCAGTATATAGGGTGCCTGGGTGGCTCAGTGGGTTAAGCCACTGCCTTCGGCTCAGGTCATGATCTCAGGGTCCTGGGATCGAGTCCCACATCGGGTGCTCTGCTCAGCAGGGAACCTGCTTCCTCCTATCTCTCTCTCTGCCTGCCTCTATGCCTACTTGTGATCTCTGTCAAATAAATAAATAAAATCTTTAAAAAAAAAATAATCCAGTATATACACACCACATCTTCTTTATCCATCCACCAATGGGTACTTCCATCGATGGAATGCTTCCATTCGATGGGTTGCTTCCATGTTGTGGGTCTTGTAAACAATGCTGCAATAAACACAAGGGTGCATACCTCTTTCTGAGTTAGAATTTTTTCTTTTCTTTGGGTAAACACCCAGCAGTGGATTTCCTGGGTCATAGGGTAGTTCCATTTTTAATTTTTTGAGGAAACTCCATGCTGTTTTCCAGAGGGGCGGTCCCAGTCTGCATTCCCACCAACAGTACATGAGGGTTCCCTCTTCTCCACATCCACCTCAATGCTTGTTGTCTCTTGTGCTTTTTATTTTAGCCCTACTGACTGGTGTGAGGTGATATCTCACTGTGGTTTTGATTCACCTTTCCCCGATGCTGAGGGATGCGGGACCTCTTTTCACAAGTCCGTTGGCCATCTGGATGTCTTCTTTGGGAATGTGTTGATTCAGGTCCTCTGCCTGCCTTTCTCTTTTTCAAATATCCAATGATAAAAAGAAATAAGTCATGGGGATGAAAAGTACAGCATAGGAAGTACAGTCAATGATATTGTAATAATTTTGTATGGTGACTATACTTAGCATTGTGAGAGAATTATGTGGTGTACAGAATCGTTAAATCTCTCTGTTGTTCACCTGAGTAGTATAACATTGTATGTCAGTTATGCATCAATTTTTAAAAAATTAAGGAGGCAGGGTGCCTGGGTAGCTTAGTTGGTGAAGGGTCCAACTCTTGATTTCAGATCAGGTCATGATCTCCGGGTCATGGGGATGGAGCCCTGCATTGGGCTCTGAGCTCAGCAGGGAGTCTGCTTGAGATTCTTCATCCCTCTCCCTGGCTTCTTCAGGGAAACATCTTTTTATGAAGAACCAAATTACAGGAATCCAAGGGTGGGTCCCTGAGCCTTAAGACGCAGAAAATCTAGGTGGGGGCCAAAGTGGGACTAGGCACGCACGATCTCAACATAACCTTGGACCTGACAGCCCAGAGTATGGCTGGAGCAGTAGGGAGGGGGCCAGGGATTGAGACCAGGCCTTGTGTAACTGACTGAGTCCCCCACGGGCCCCCCAATTTTTCTTCTTTATAGGAAATAAATGATATTAACAATGATTATTATTACCTATGGTTCCTAAGCAAGCTACACTACCCCCTAGCTTCCCTTTCAAAATACAGGCTGAATATCTAACAAAGACAAGAAGACACAATCGTTTCTCCATTTCCTGTTAAATGTTTTGTTGTTGTTGTTGGCCAGACTTGCCAGACTGTCCCATCAAAGAATAGCTACAAACATACCGCAGGTGTTCCGAACAAACCAGGGAGAAGGGGTTGGGTGCCAGCATGGGACCACAGTTCTTGCCTGAGGGAAGGAAAGAAAGGGATCCTAAGCACATGTGCTCACTCTTCAGGTACGGACAGCTGGTCACAGGCAGTTGGGGAGGCTCCGCAGGGCGTCACGGGTTACAGCATGGCATTTGCCCCCTTAAACAAGTTAGTAATGGAATTTAGGAATGGTCATACAGTTGAAGAACCATCTGTCAAACAGAAGCAGGGCTGAGAATAACCTCATATTCCACTTATAAAGAATGGAGGTAACATGAAACCCTTGGACCAGTCTTTGTCTCTCAATATCCTGCACTTTCGTGTTACTCGGATCCCAGAGGGTCTGACTGCGGTCTGGTACAGATGACATAGCAATCCCAAAGCTGATAGACTCAGAGGTAAGACGAGGAACAGGCTCAGTGACAATCTTATCAACAACCTGTACAGAGTGAGATGAATTTTTGAAAAATTCTCCCAATGTCCTTAACACCTCATCAGACAGAATCTTACAAATAGAATGTAATTAAAATTGCATCTCCTTTGACCCAATTCAAAGAAATCTTCTCCAAGGCATGTTGGAATTGTGACACGTGCAGCAAGACTCTCTGGGTGCCAGGAACTGCTATTGGAAATAGAGAATAAACTTGAGGGTATCAGCCAGGTGCAGGAACCCCCAAACATTAATTTGAGTCACAGTTGGCTGCACCGTATCAACCTATAAACACCTCTCCACTTTCAATTAACATTGCTCTGTCTCCTGTCTCGCTGAATATTATATTTAACTAATTTAAGAGGATTGGTAAAGAGAGTTTTCACACTTCACAGGAAAACATAATGAAATAATTATACGTCTACTTCCAAAAGGCATGAGAATATTGCATAAGCAGGCTTCAAGTCTTTTCAACTAAAGCCTCTCCCTGTGTCTCCTGACAGAGGGTTCATGCCTGAACTTTCACTTAGATGTAGATTTTTACACCGTTGTGCTCATACTTATGTTACGGGATGTTTGCCTACTTCTGCGGGATTGCGTTGTTGATATCTTTTTTTGGTCACCCAGTAGACTGGCTGCGGTGGGATGAGACAGTCTGAGACACTGGCCACATGGGTTCATGGGTAGGAACGGGGCGGAGATTGGGACCAGGAAAGAGTAATCCACAAGGGCTATCATGGCTGTTGGGACAAAGTTAATGCATTAGTGTCTGAGTCCCATGTATCAGTGAGCCATTGATACAATAATGCTATGTAACAAACCATCTCAAAGCTCAATGTTTTACAGACACAAGCATTTATCTTCATAGATTTGGGTTTTGCACACAAAGGATGCATCCGAGAACTCCATTAAGCTTCAGGTTGGCTGGCCTTGGTTCCAGCCCACACACTGGGTTCTGGTCTGCTCTGTGTTCTTTGCTCCAGGCTCAGAAGGTGGGGACTACTCAGTGCATGTTCTTCTCATGGTTATCCCAGGATCTCCAGAGCCAAGCCAACCCTTGTAATCACACTAAGGCTCCCACTTACATCATGCCTGCCGATATCCCTTTGGCCAAAGCAGTCAAATCCAGGGGCTGAGAAGTATGGATCACCCTCAGGAGGAGGGGTGAAGTAGTATACATATGGACCTGCTGAACCCTGATGTGCCCCTTCACTTCCATGAAGGGCCAATCCAGTGGGCATGGCATGGAGTGAGTGAAGAGATAAAGACTGACCCAAAGCAGGCTGGGATTGAGGAGAAAGGCCATGCATCAGTGACCTACAGTGCCACGATCCCAGCCAATCCAGGTGGCATTTCAGGATGACTTGAGGGTTGAGCAAGTAGGAGATCTAGGAGGCCAAATTTCAAGGTGCGACATAACGAGCAGGCTGGCTGTCCAGTCCACTGGAGCAGAACTTTAAGATCAGCTAGCTCTCTCCCCCCGGAGTTCCTAAGTCCATTTTTTAAAACACTGAGATCTGCATATATTTTAGGTGTACAACATGATGGTTTGATTCATGCATATATCAGAAATTGAGAGCTACCGTCAAGCGAATTAATACCTTGAATCAGTGTTCAGAGCAAAGGAATCCTAGAAAGCCAGAAGGGGACACTGAGAAGGGACCAAACCCCACATAAACGATGAAGTCCCTATCTAAGGAGTCATGACGGACCTACCTCACCATGGCTGAGGGTGTGTTGAAGTCACAGCAGGAGGCCACTGACTCCTCCACCGAGCACAAAGGGACTCCCCCGCCCCCACGTTGCACCACTGCACCAAGGATAATATGGCCCTGGGAGATCTCTCTGGATGGACAGTCAGTGCTCAGGGTTCCAGTTGTACAACCAGACATTGCTCTACCTTCACGTGTGTTCATTCACCTAACCCTTCAACAGGCCCTGGAAATGCAGGGAGATGAAGCTCAGATGAGTTAGGAACTTGCCAAGGGTTTCACCACTAGGGAGTGGTGCGCTGGGATTAAGATCCAGATAATCCTGGGGCACCTGGGTGGCTCAGTGGGTTAAGCGTCTGCCTTCAGCTCAGGTTGTGATCCCAGGGTCCTGGGATCGAGGCCTGTGTTGGGCTCTCTGCTCAGCAGGGAGCCAGCTTCCCCCTCGCTCTCTGCCTGTCTCTCTGTCTACTTGTGATCTCTGTCTGTCAAATAAATAAATAAAATCTTTAAAAATTTATATATATAAGATCCAGATAATCCAGGCCCTGTCTCTGACCACGGTTCTCTCCTGCCCCCAGGCTCACAAGGGAAGCAGGTGACCTGGAATTTGCAGGGAACCAGAGTGAGTAAGCACAGTGGAGAAGAGGCCCAGAATATTCTATCACAGATATTGTCTATCTGCCAGAAGGTAAGTGATAGCCTCTCAATTCCAGGTCCAACTTCCAAGCTCAGTTCTATTTAAAAAACAACAACAACAAAAACCTCCTTCATAAAGTCCTATTTACTTAGTTATACCAGAATTTCTTAACTACTTTATTCAGAACAGCCCTAAATTGGAAACAATTTGAAATATCCCTCCACAGGAGGATGAGTTAAGTATGTCAACATAGCCCATTTTTACAGTGTGCTATGGACCAGCAAAGAAAGCACCAGACTTCTAATAAATGCCGTAAAATACATGGATCTCAAAAACACCCTGTTATTCAGAAAAAAAAAAAAAAAAATCAGACCCCTCCTCCTGCCTTTGGGCTGCCTCTGTGTTTTTTGACACAAAGGGTGGGTCTATTTCTAGACTCTATCCTGTTCTTCTATCTATATGCCTGTTCTTGACAATAACGCCACACTGTCTTGATTACTGTAGTTTTCTGGTAAATCCAGAAATCATGTGGTGTGATCTTCCAATTATGTTCTTCTTTTTAAGAGTATTTTGACTTTTCTGGGACTTCCAGCCATGCATTGTTAACTACAGTAAGCTTTGATCACCTTTTCCTTGAAATACAAAATCCTTCTTAAAGGATCTTCTGGATAAAAAGAAAAAAAAATAATAAAATGATTGCAGAGTCTCTCTCCTTCCGTACTCATGGAATAAATAAACATGAAAAATAATCTGAAGGACGAAAAAGAGACTTTCAGAATACTGAAACCTACAAATGCTTCGCCAAGTAAAGAAAGAAAACTTTTAGAGCAGGATGACTCCTGACTTCTCGCCCCAGTGGGGTTCTGGCGAGGGCACGGAAACCCATGTATCCTCAGGAATGTTTCCAAGGCAGTGAGATGAGTGGACAGAGGTGGGGGAGGTCTGTTCCTGCTCTGGCCAGCAGGCAAGTGACCTAGGTTGCTAGGGAGAGAGGCGAGTGCAATGAGAGAAACATGCAGTGATACTTTTGATGGGGACAAAGAGTCACATCACCCTTTGGACTAGGGAAAAACTTGAAGGGAGGGAGCTACCCTCCAAGATAGCTCCTGGGTAGAGTGTGGATACTGGCAGAGGCCAAGGGATGACCTCCAGGAAGAGAATAGAGTCTGGTTGCTCTGGGAAAGCCCTTACCTCCACCTGCCAGCCCACCTCACCTTGCCCCCACAAAATTCCAGCCCTCAGACTGTTCTTTGGAAGGTCTGGCAAGAGGGAAACTTCAGCCTTACTCTCTCGTAGCAAGTGGAAAATGAAAACAAAACCAGAAAATGGCAACAACACCGCAGACCTATTTGGGGGGGAAGGGGAAAGATGGTAAGAAGCACGAGATGGACCCTGGAGATGAGGAAACCTGCCTGCAAGAAAATGCCAGAAAGAACAGGAAGAAACACCGCCCAGGTATTCATAGCAAAGAATCTCACCGGAACATGACGTCGACCAAACGGGAATTCGATGACAAAATGAGGTTTCCAAAGAATAAGGCGTCTGGGGAGGATCACAACGCTGAGAAGACAAATTGAGACCAAATAATATTCATGCAGAACTGGTAATTGAGAAGCATCAAAGAATAAAATAGACTGAGCCGAAAATTGATTTACTAACATAGAAGCAAGTCTTGACATAATTGCATTTAAAATAAAGAAATAAGACCATGAGATTAAAGCACTTAAGGCAGGTGGCAGGGAAACAGGGCGGGCGCAGTAAGCCGATGTTAAGACCACGAACATCCTTGAAGTAGGAGACTCAACAAATACAAAAAGAAAAGAAAGGCAAGTATATTCAAGGGATAATTTCCTGAAACCAGAAGGAAAAAGCAGTGTGCAGAATGGAAGTGCATATTCTCTTCCAGGAGAAGGGCATGCCATGGACAACGGAAAAAATCGAGGTGGCTTCAAACTTCTCCACCACGGCATTACACATCAGCGAGAACAAGGAGCAATGTTCGTGGAGGCTTGAGGAGAAGGAACTAGAATTCTAGAACCTTCCTTCCTGTCACTCGGCGTAAATGAAACAGGGCCAACGTTCTTCATACTTAGGGTGAGGCCGTCCAAAATTAAAATAGGAAGTTAAAAGTAGCATTGCTTTCTACCTCTGCAAATATATATTTTCTTTCACCATAGAGGGCTTTTATTTTATTTTATTTTTTTAAGATTTTATTTATTTATTGGACAGACAGAGATCACAAGTAGGCAGAGAGGCAGGCAGAGAGAGAGGGGGAAGCAGACTCGATCCCAGGACCTGAGATCATGACCTGAGCCGAAGGCAGAGGCTTTAACCCACTGAGCCACCCAGACGCCCCCCATAAAGGGCTTTTAAAAGGAATGATACATTTCGTGGTCCTTCAGTTTCACTTCATTTGTGTTTCCTTCTGTCAGTTTCAGGAACTTTTGATTTAGGCACTCTTCGGTTCAATAGCAAACATATTATAACTGTATTGATTACAGTTCCTCTGTCTGTCTGCCTTTCCGGGTACCTGCTGGAGGGCTGTCTGGAATGAGACATACTCCATGTTCACAATGGCTATTTTTAGGGATGAAGACTCCGAGGGATTTCTTTTACTTCCTTCTTCCGACTTTGGCACCATTGGAATTACTTATAATGAGGAGGCAGGGTTTTAAACATGCAGTCATTATTTTAAAAGCTAAGAACCCATACCGGCATGGCTATATAAGGACACTTTGCTTGGATAAACAGAAAGCAAAACCAACTAAGCAGAACCCTAATGTCAACCTCTCAAGACTTATTTCTGGGATAGCAGGACAGAGAACCCTATCAGGGCCATAAAAAGGAAAAGTCCTTCATAAGAAAATGGGAACTGAATTAAAAACCATAAATAGCTAAAATATATTGAAGATTTCCACCAGCCAGACACTATGCTAAGAACTATACATTGATTTTTCTCATTTAATTATGACCATAATCCTGTTAAGTAGGTATTACCATAACTCATCATATCACACTCAAGGAGACCTTGGCTCGGGGAGGGGTGGGGGGAGTAACCTTCCCAAGGCCAACTTGAATTGGCAGGTCTGATAACTGGATTTCAAACACAGCTTTCGTCAACTCTGTACAACCCACTTTTCTAGAAAAGAAGGTTCAGGGTCTAGAACGCAGTGGGTTCAACCTGTCTGAGCTTCCTGAAGTTAGTCTCCCACAAAGGTCATGTGACTTACTTACCTTCCAATGGAGGAAGGTCATGGAGGCTCATGAAGGTATTTCCAGTAGGATGATTTCCAGAGGCTGCCATCCAATGCTGGCTGGTGTCCACTCTCTGCTTTCCTTTGGAGTGTGTGATTGTCTTGGAAAAAAATAACATCCATCCGCATGGATCCCTGGGTCCTGCTTGGCTTCTCCCATTGCCAGGAGAATTTGATTTCAACTTGGAGGTGTTCCGTGTCCAGAAGTCTGGTCCTGGCTCTCTCATCACCCCCGTAAGGTATTATGCAAAGCTTCCACAGGTAAACACAGACCTGCCGTACCAAGGATACGAAGTATGATCTTTCCTGATGTAATTTCAACACCCTGCCCCACACCATGGGAATGGTGTGTCCACAAGCCAAGGAACACCAGCAGCCACCAGAAGCTGGGAGAGAGAGGCATAGGATGTGGGTGGGGGTGGGGGTCGGGGCGGGGGGTGGATTTTTCTTCAACCCAGACAACACCTTGTGTTTGGACCTTGGACCTCTTGAACTATGAGGAAATATTCTTTGTTTGACTTAAGCTGCCAAGTTTGTAGTGATTTGTTAGGGTGGCCCTAGGAAAACCGACACATTCCCAAAGCATCTACATCACCAATATCTATCCTGCCACTCCCAAGGCAAGTCATGCTCAGGAAGTATGAGTTGAATTTTCTCATGAATTCACCCATTGGTTCCGCGATGGGGACAACAGGTTCAAAAGTCCACCCAGCTGCCTTTGACATGGACTGTGAGCTCCGTGGGGACAGGGACATTGGGTTCTCACCCACAGCTGTGCCGGTGTCCAGTCGCATTTGTCAAAGGAAGAATGTCGAGGTAAGGGCCACGTAAGACTCGCCATGACATGGAAAATAGGCGGAAAGCCAGAGGATGTCGATGGCATCCTCCAGTCACTTCCACCACGGAACTTGGCGGGATGATTATAGGAAACTCACTTATACTTTCTGGGCGCTGGGTTCCTCATCTTTAGAACAGATACATGAAAACCCAGCCCTCGTTATTTCAAGGGATTGTTGCCAAGATCAGAGACCAGCATCAACATTTAGAAGTGTTAAGACTCAGAAGTTTGTGTTATTAGTGTTATTCCTAGAATAGAGGATCCCAGTTTTTACAAAGAAGCCTGTTTAAAACTACTGAAATAGGGGTACCTGGGTGGCTCAGTGGGTTAAAGCCTCTGCCTTCGGCTCAGGTCATGATCTCAGGGTCCTGGGATCGAGCCCCGCATCGGGCTCTCTGCTCAGCAGGGAGCCTGCTTCCCCTTCTCTCTGCCTGCCTCTCTGCCTACTTGTGATCTCTGTCAAAAATAAATAAATTAATTAATTTTTTTAAAAAAATTACTGAAATATCATGGTCTGGCAGGGAAGTAGGAAGGGGTCCAAGACAAGGACCATGAAGTCTGGTTCAAAAAGAGGGGCCCGAATGGTGCCTGGGATTCATCCCCCTGGGATTCCGGCTCCACTGTGGAACTAACATGTGTCCCCGGGGTTCCAGGCAACGTGGAGTTCTGTCTTCATTTAGGGCTGACCTTGGAAGAGACCTTTGAAAGCCACTCTTCCATACCCACACTTAGAAATCGATTTCTCTTCCTTTTGATCTTTTCTGAGCATTTATGGAGAGCTGACTCTGTGCCAGGCATTTGACAGGAATAAGCTCTTTGAAAGCCGTGTACCCATTTTACAGATAAGCAGAGTCGTCGTGGACGTGGAAAGGGTGGGGCTAAGATTTTCACAGGATCTTTCTGTGTCCAGAGTCTGAGCTCTGGAGCTCTGCTGAGCATCTTTTCTTGGAATGTAAAAAGCTGTCTCTGCTTCAAGAAAATCACAGAGTTAGAGAAAGCAGACACGTCAATGATTTGCCGCTCAATTTGTGTATCTAGCAGCAAACACAGATGCCTAATGCTATGAAAGTTCCGAGGAAGGAGGAATGGTCACTGTCTGGAGGGATTTACGAAGAAGGTGACTTTGAGCTGGGTCTTAGAGTATGAATAGGAGTTTGCCATTCTACATAGAAAGAAAAATAGCCCAGAGGTATGAGAGAGGGTGTTTGACTTGGGAAACGATGCTCACTTTAGCCACACTATGAGTATTGTGTGTGTTTGGGGGAAGTGGGGTCAGGGGCCGAGGAGGCTGGGAGGGTGAGTTTGTGCAGCTTCTGAGTACTTTGAGAGGGACCAGATTTTACCCTCTACCAGAATTTACAAACATGTGGCCCCAGGAGCCCAGAACTGGCCTCGAGACGTATTTTGCTGAACCCGTTAGTGTTTAAAAAAATTTTTTTAATTGGCTGCCAATGTTCGAAAGTAAAATTTCACATATGTATCAAGATTTCAGCTCTCATTAAAAAAAAAAAAAAATCAAAATCTGGCACTACTGGGTCTGTATTTCTTTCTTTTTTTTTTTTTTAAGATTTTATTTATTTGACAAAGAGAGACCACAAGTAGGCAGAGAGGCAAATAGAGAGAGAGAGAGAGAGAGGAGGAGGAAGCAGGCTCCCTGCCTAGCAGAGAGACCCTGCGGGACTCGATCCTAGGACCCTGAGATCATGACCTGAGCTGAAGGCAGAGGCTTAACCCACTGAGCCACCCAGGCAGCCCCCTGGGTCTGTATTTCTTCATAGCTACTGACTAGAGCTGAGAAGATGTGGTCCCTTAGGGCCCCAGATCTTCTTCAGTTTAACGCAGGGACTACCTTCCATGCCACACGTCCGCAGGCACCTGAGACTTCAGTTCTGACGAATGGAAATCATCTTGGATTTTTATGCAGAGAAGTTATCTGGTCTGATTTAATGTCAAAGCCATTCTGGCTGGAGAGTGCTGGACAGACCGGAAAGGGGAAAACTGAAGTCGGAGAAGCCAGTGAGGAGACCGTCCAGGAGCTCAGACCTCCAGAGGATGCTAGCTGGGAGGGATGGGGCTTGGCTTGTCACGGATGCGGAATGGGATCTCTGTAAAGTTGTTTTCATATCATTTTATTGTCTCCCTTACCGTCCTATTTAAAATCACACCCCACCACATCCACCTGTCTCCCTCTCCCGCTCTGTTTTTCTGCTTTACGCTCGCTTATCACACCCTGACATCCTGGATACTTTCCTTGTTCACTTGTTTATTATCTGTCTCCTCCAACTAAAATACAAGCTCCACGTGGCCAAGAATTCTGTTAGTTTCAGGCCCTGCTGTATTCGCCGTGCTGGGAAAAGTGCCTGGCACAGAACGCTTTTCATGAAGAGATGTTTATTTCCGATGAGAAATGACATTTTCAATTATTTAACTATTGATCTATGTAAGCATCCCTAATCTCGATAGTTTGAGGACAACCGACGTGCCAGGAAGAGGGGCCAGGTTTTCTGGTGCAGGTTTTCGTGGCCCGGGGGACATCCAGAAGGGTTCAGACCCCAATCTGGGAGGGCCCTACCCATCCCCGCCTGGCAGGCAGTGGCAGGTACGTGGGGCAGGGGAGATGCTGGCTCTCAGAAGCGGGGCTCCAGGGAGACCCAGGGACATTCCCCCCCACAACTCCACACCCCAGCCCCCTGGGGCCCACACATCCTTTGAAAGGAAGACCCAGATCAATTATCCTTAATCTCCATTGTCATTTCTTCACTGGTTTTCTGAACAAGTGCCAAGGCTGTAAGAGCCTCCCTTTGATGCTTAATTGCTTAATTATCGGTTTACTCCACGGACTTGAAGAGAGGGATTTGGACCACTTTTAAAAAGCAGGGTGGGGGGCACCTGGGTGGCTCAGTGGCTTAAAGCCTCTGTCTTCACCTAAGGTCATGATCTCAGGGTCCTGGGCTCCAGCACCACATCCAGCTCTCTGCTCAGCAGGGAGCCTGCATCCCCCTCTGTCTCTGCCTTAGCTCTCTGCCTACTTGTAATCTCTCTCTCTCTGTGCCAAATAAATAAATAAAATTTAAAAAAAATTTTTTAAAAAGCAAGATGGGTTGGAGACTGCCCAGGAAGTCCGTCTCCCCTCCCCTGGGCAGCAGTTCTTTGCCAGGGGTGGGGGCACTTCTTAAAGCCTGAGTTCAGGGGCCCTATCTCGTCCAGCCCCCATTCCCATCAAGCCCCCTGCACCCCATGATCCCTCTTTATCCGGCTGAGTGCTCATTCAGGCAGTGAGTGTGGGGCTCTCCCAGCCCCCGAGGCGAACCACCAAGCACACCATTCCTTTTTTCTCCAAAATCACCTATATCTTTTCAAATTCTCGATGTTTTTCTTAATTCTGCTGGCACTCATTCATTCACTCATTCCATCTTTATATGTCCCAGGCCAAGTTAGGCTTTATATGCCCGGGCCAAGAGAGGCTCTTGGAGCCAGAGGGATTGAAGGGGTCAGGGATCTGAAAATGACTCGCATGGAAATGACAGGTGGCCTGATAATCTGGGCAGAACGTGGGGAGGGGTTGACTCTACTGAGCTGGTCGTCGAGGTGTGGTCTAGGTCTGTTGGGATCAGGACCAGCCTCAGGAGGGAGCAGCCTTTCATGGCGCCCAGAAGGATGGTGGGCGCTCAAGACGTTACTTTTCTTCTTCTCCAGTTTTCCCCCCGCTTCGTTGTCTTGTTCTCTCTCACACACACAAACACACTCACATGCCCACACACTGTCAAAAGGTAAACTGAGGCACACAAAATATTCTAGGACTTTATTTGAGCCTAAGAATTCATTTGTCTGATAGGAAGCAGCCCCCACCAAACCAGAGATGATCAGCACCACTCCACCAACAGGAGTCAGGGGCAGGGTTTTTCTAGAGAAGATGCTGAAGCAAAGGAAAGCAATTATTTGGTGATAGCTTTAAGCGGTTGCCTCCCTAGAGAAAGCCTCATTGGCTGTTTGTGATTGGTTTGTCTTAAGGTTTCCCTTTTGGATTTAGGATTTGGTTTGCTTGCGTAGACTACTAAGGCATTAGAGCCCCTCCCCGCAATGGGTTTCCTGTTTGATTACTTTAACAACACACACACACACATTCAAAAGTCATCAAATGGGGATAAAATAGCACATGGGCTCCCGGACAAGATGGGCAGTCCCCTCCCCAGGACTCTGTCTATACTGCCTGGCTTCACTGTTCCTCATTTTTCCTTAGGAAATTGGCCTAGTGGATCCAGCTTCTCAACACAGAAATGTGCTTTCACACACTCCAATGGCCCAGTTCAATATGAGTTGTTTTTGTTTTTCTTTTGATAAGAATTCACACCGAGATGCCCTCCGGAAACAAGCCAGCGCCCAGCAGACAGGCGCTGCATAGACAGATGCTCAACGCTGTGGCCCAGTACCAGACTCAGATGAGCTCCGCTCACGCACGGCCCGCGGGAGCTGCGCAAGGCCAGCCCCGGATCCAGACCCCGGAGTGCAGTCCTCTCGACATCCTGCCTGTGTTTTCCTTTTCCTTTTTTTTTTCAGCCAGTGTTTGGCAAGAGATTCAGCCAACAGAGGGATCTGTGGGATGAAGGAAAAAACAAACACAGTGGAGACGTGGAAGGAGGAAAGCAGGCATCCACAGAGACGGTGAGGCGTGTGCGGGGCGGGCGTGGATGGACAAGCTACAGGCCACAGCCGTGCTCTGTTCATGGGGCCACAGGAGGCGAGGAAAGACGTGTCGTCTGGAGGTCTTGGCGCTGACTCCCATGGCACGTTTTTTGATATTTTCCCAACATGCTGGGCAAGAAAGGACTGCAGCGAAGGAACCCCAGCCCCCAAAGTTAAGAGTGCAAAAACGAAGCTTAGTATTTTTGCCTTTAAATCCAAGTATGTCTCACTCACCACCCAAGGGGAAAATGATGAGCCTCCCTCTCCCCCAGGCTGGATCTTGCAAATGTCCTGGAGGTCTCACAAAAAGCAAACACTTGGGAGTTTCCCCGTGGTGGGTGGGTGGATGACAGTGGGCAGGGCCTCAAGGTCGAGTGACTGCAAAGTGGATGGAGACCTTGGAGTGCAGAGAGCATCCATGGTGTCCACACTGGAGTGGACATGGCTTCTCTCAAAGCACCATATGGCGATCCCCCACCACATCTGTCATCTTCCCAGGGTGCTAATAGGAAGCCAGACACAGACCTCCATGTTCAAGGGCCCTGCAGCCCTCACTTTCCTCCCCAACCTTGGAGGATCCAACCTCTCTCTGCGTGGACCCTCAAAAGTCTCCATTTTCTCTCTTCCTTTCTCAACACAGATGCCTGCCTTCTAGTCTCAATAATGCCACAATAGCCAGGAAAAGGCTGGCTTCAAAATGGTCCCAATTTCTCCTAAAACTTTCCCTCAAATGCGGGGCCATTAAAAGGTTTAGCCTTCTGCTTGGATCCAACATGATCAATAAAATCTAACAGGAATGAAGAAACAGATGAACGTGTTTGTCGGTCACCCTACCAGAAGGTTCCCTGCAGAGTCTCTGGGCCAGTTAGTAGAAGGTCCCACTGAGATTAAGGGGACTGTCACTACTGTGCTGTCCTAGGCGGTGGTTTGCTCTAGTAAGGCTCCCAATGCATCATGCATTGGGTCATCCACACCTTTGTGCATTCCTCACCACGTGGACTCTGGGCTTGGCCTTGAGACTAGCTCTGGCCAGTGGTACATGGGCAGACATGGTACCAGCAGAGGTCTGATGAGTGTTTGTGCACTGGGGCTCGCTCCCATGGAGAGCACTGCATAGAGAAGCCAGTCTAGCATACTGGAGGGTAAGAGGTCATGTTGGGGAAAACCAAGATGCCTTGGCCAGCAGCCAGCGCCTATTAACTGCCAGGTATGTGGCTGGGTTGTCCCATGGATGGCTGCAGCCAAGCCACCTCTCCAGCTGAACCTAGCCACACAAGTAAACCCAGGCATAAACATTGGGGGAAAGCCCAACAGACCCATTGAATTTGGGGGTGGTTTGTTGTATGATGGTGGATAACCAAAATTATTTCTGACCACAAGACTTTGTATGCCAACAGCCGGAGAGCTTTTTTTCAATAGAGTTTATTTTTTAGAGAAGTTTTAGATTCATAACAGAATTAGAGAAATGTCCAGAGATTTCCCATATACCTCCCGCCCCTACACCTGCATGGCCTCTCCCTGATATCAGTGTCCCCCATCAAAGTGGTACATTTGTTATATCCAATGATTCGACACTGACACACCAAACTCCAGAATCTACATTAGGGTTCACTCTTGGTGTTGTGCCTTCTACTGAACAGTATTGTACAGAATCCTATAGTATTCTGTGGGATTATATGTATCCTATAGCATAACTTCACTGCCTTAAAAATCTTCTGTGTTCCACCTGTTCATCTCTCCCTCCCCCTCTTTCCCTGGCAACCCCTGATCTTTCTACGGGTTCATGGTTTGCCTTTTCCAGAATGTTCTATACTTGGAGTCATCCTATATGGATTTTTAGACCGACTTCTTTCACTTAGTAAATGCACATTGAAATTGCCTCCACGTCTACACAACCTGATTGTTCATTTCTTTTTAGCACAGAATAATAATGCATTGCTTAAATGGACCACAGCTGACTGAGCCATTCACCTACTGAACGACATCTTGATTTCTCCCAGGTTTTGCTGCTATGAACAGCCATGTGCCGGATTTTGTGCGGATGTAAATATCAAGGAGTATTGGGATAAGTACCAAGGAGCGGGACTGCTGGGTCAGATGGTAAGCATATGTTTCATTCTGTAAGACTGCCAAAGTGTCTCCCAATGCGGCTGCACCATTTTTGAATTCCCACCATGGGAGAGAGTTCCTATTGCTCCCTGTCTTCATCAGCATTCGATGTTGTCTGTGTATAGGGTTTGGGCCGTTCTAACAGGTATGGAGTAGTACTTCAGTGTTGTTTTAATCTGTACTGCCTGATGGCATATGATAAGGAATGCCTTTTTTTAATTGTCGTTCCAAATTCTAATTTAAATTCCAGTTAGTTAACATACAATGTGATATTCGTTGCATCTTTTCATATGCTTTTTTGCTATCTGGAAATCTTGAGTGAAGTATCTGTTACTTTGGCTTATTTTTAATCAGGTTGTTTGTTTATTTGTTTTTCATTTAAGGTTCTTTTGCGTGCGTATATTTTCGATAACAGTCCTTTATCAGAGATCTTCTGCAAATAGTTTCTGTCCGTCTGTTCAAGGGGGAGCAGCGCCCCTTAGAGGCCAGCAGGGCTGGAGAAGGGCTGAGCTAGGCAAGGAGGCATTCTCCTTCCTGGAACTCGCAACCTCCGTGGGCTGGAAAGGGAGAGTGGCCAGATCAGGAAGTACCCAAGATTCAGAATTTTAACAAGTTGATCTGCTCCCTTTGCTTGTACTCATACATTGAGCCAGCTGACTCAAGGCATCAAAATGAAGGAATGTCAAAGTTCAAAGATACATCTGGAAACAGAGGAGGACGATTTTTAATATTTTGCCTTCTAATAGAGAAACTCCCTAAGAGACTTTATCAAATGAGGTGGGCATAACGCATTCAATCCGATTTCCTTTCCCTGAGAATAGGATCATTAAGGCATCCAAATTAACTGGGTGTAATCATGAATTAAATCGAGCTCGTTTATAAGGGAAACATAGAAGCATCTTTCATCTTAATATCCTGACATGATTCTCCTGACTTGAAGGTACAATTAGGAGGAAAATGGGGGGGAAAAACCCAAAAAGCCCATAGCTTAACCCTGAGTGGAATTGGTAATAAAACACCAGTTCCCCAGTGAACTGGCTGCCTGTCCTGGCCTCCTCAGCAGTGCTCATTATTTTATTTCACTACTTGATAGGTTGAAAAATTGCCTGCAAACTGGCTAATTAGGACTAAGAGTGCTTAGTAACGGGGGAGACAATTGCACTTCGAGAAATTAATGCTGAAAGCGTGGGAGCCCATGATTCATCTGTTGAAGTGCATCTAGACAGAGTTCCCCTCACCATTGTGTCCGTCCAACCACCTGTCTGGGTGGCCAGGTGATGCCAGCATTTGTCTGAGTTTGGGGCTTGGGGCGGTAAGAAACAGAAACCCGTCCGGAGGGAAAGGGGAGGCTCATCGTAAAGACACAGAGGCAATTCCACTTGGGACTCCTGGGGATGAGTATGAATATGAAGGTCTAAGAAGGGAGTGTCTCTCTCTCTCTCTATCTCTCTCTCTCTCTCCTTCCCTCCCTTTCCACTCTCTCTTGGTCATACTGTATCCCCCTCTATATGACCAGGGTTCCCAGTCTCTCTTTTATCCTGGGCTCCATTTCCTTCTGGACACACACCCACCTTCCTTGTAGTCATTGTATAGGAACTTACCCCCATCCATTCATTCTTCTTCCAGATGTACATGGATCTCCTCCTTCTTTTTGTCAGACCACATAATTTGGTTAAGGTTGCACTGACCAATGCTAGGGATGCAGCTTGTTGCCAAGACCTTCACGAATCAACTCTCTACTAGGTTCCCTTTGGTCTCAGAAGTTGGTTCAGGGATGGTTTCATGGTCCCACCAGAGTCAATAAGAGGCTTTTGCTGGGGCATCTTGGAAAAACACTCTCTGTCTTTACCATGAGGTTCCAAAAGATGAGAGACAGAGGTTTTGGACCCGCTGGAGTTGTCTTGCAACCATCCAGATAAATCCTTTTTGGGTGTCGAGCCAAATCCTCTCCACATGGAGTAGGGCAGAGCTCAACTGTGAAGAGAGAAATAGGTTATATGACATCTTTTGAGCTCGTGCATCAAGCAGAGCCCGATGCCTGCATTATGGTGGATTTTACAGTTGCCTGAACCAACAAACCCCCTTTCCGTGTATAAGCTAATTCGTTTTTAAGTTGCTGTCACTTGTGATAGAATTCCTACTGGAACCCGTGGCTTTCTTAATCCTCTCGAACCTTGAATTGCAAACTTCCCAGCTCTGACCCTGATTCCATGTGGCCTGCCAGTCCGAGAGCTCATCCCCACCTGAGCAGTTCCTGTGGGTCTTACATCATAGTCTCAGAGAGACAGATTCCATCATCTCAGCCACGGATTGGATTTCCTAATCCACCCTGAGAGTGAGGGCCACACGGTATGAACACGGTCACTCTCCAGCTGGGACTGCGAGTGAAAACAGTATCAAGGAAGAGCCGGAGCCATGACCGTCCTCCCCGGGTTCACGTAGCCTACAGAAGAGACAAGTTCACAGGCACCTGCCCTTCTGCTTTGACTGCCTGAACCTCCCTATCCAGGCATATTCATGCTTATCTCACACTGGCCTGTGGGCTCCCGAGCCAATGGGATGCTTGCCAGACCTTGAGTGAGTCCCCGTGGAGCGCCCACTATGGAAAGAAGAGGAGTCTTTGATCCCTTCTGTGTGGGGAGTTCCACATACCTGGAGAAACTCACCCGTCAGCATCTTTCTGACACTGACAGATTTCAACTCCAGGAAATGGCTGGCTGGTGCACAAATTCTGGCTCTCCTCCTTGGGGATCTGGCAAGGAGTGAATAAGTAGAATATTTTAAAGATCGCCCTCATATGTGTCCATTGGGATCAGGAGTAACTGGTTTCATTAACATGTGTGCTGAGCAAATATTTCTGAGTCCTGGTCTCTAAGAGAGGCTATTAACACACACACACACACACACACACACACATGCACGCACACACACCAGGGGGTTTGCGAGTCCTCACTTTAGCAGGAACTGAGTATCCTAAGGTGAGTTAGGTAAAATCTCTGAACCTTAGTTTCTTTGTCTTGAAAAGAAGATATGATCATCCTTCCCTCTACTCCAGAATAAGGTTCATCGCCAAGAAGACCATGCTGCCTGTGGTCCCCTTTGCTGTCAGATGATGGGTTCTGAGACCTAGGGCTCAAAGCCCGTCACAAGAAGTAGACCCAGTTTAAGTGTGGACTGCAGCATGTTCCTGGGTCCCCCCCAGGGAACGGCTATCCATGCCCTGCCTTAACCTCCAGGACAAGGTGTGGAGACTCTTCTCCTCTCTGTCTGGCTTTCTCCTGCATCGTGCTCCATGGGACTTAGGGTTGAGACCAGTGCACAGTGGCCCAGGCTCTGCCAGCCCCAATGGGATGATACCAAGTTGGTTCCTCAGAGGGACCTCGGTAGGACTGAGTCCCAGGCGCCCACAGCCAGCACCTACTCAGGAGTGCACCCCTCACTGGCTTGTCTTCCTTCCCCGTCTCACTTTCTCTTCTCTTCCCCTTGTGGTTCATGGGACCATCTTCCAGTAAATACCAGCATCTAAGTTTCAGGATCTTTTTTTTTTTTTTTTAAAGATTTTATTTATTCATTTGACAGACAGAGATCACAAGCAAGCAGAGAGGCAGACAGAGAGAGAGAGAGGAAAACAGGCTCCCTGCTGAGCAGAGAGCCTGATGCGGGGCTTGATCCCAGGACCCTGAGATCATGACCTGAGCTGAAGGTAGAGGCTTAACCCACTGAGCCACCCAGGCGCCCCCCAAGTCTTAGGGTCTTTTTAGAAGAACATACATGGAACCACCACCCAGACACACTTCTTACCTCATTATTCTTTGATAACTGCAGGGTCTGCAGTGACATCCCCCGTTTCATCCCTAGTGTTTGTAATTTGAGTCTCTCTCTTTTCCCTTTTCCCATTTCATTAGAGGTTTGTCGATTACGCTGATCTTTTCAAAGAACTAGCTTTTATATTTTCCTTATTTTTTCTTTTCAATTCCATTGATTTCTGCTCTTATGTGTATTATTTCCTTCTCTCGACTTGATTTGGCCTATTTTGTCTACTTTGTCTCGTTTCTTAAGGCAAGAGCTTCAGTCATTAATTTGAGAGTACTTTTTTCTAATAAAACCCTCAAAGGCCACATGCTTCTCTCTTAACCCTGCTTTACTCATGCATCACAAATTTGGATATGTTGTATATTCAATGTATTTTTACATCTTCCTTGAGAGTTCCCTATGGATACCACCTTACCGGGGAGGGGAATGTGAACCACATTACTGCTCCTCATATAACCTCCACTGATATTATAGCGTTGATGGCCTCAGTAATGCTGGGCGGTGGTGTAAATCCTGACTCTCCACGAGGCTTCTTCGGGCGCTATCCCAGTGAGGGGGGAAGTGAGAGACTCATTCCTCTGAGCAGATGAGCAAGTCTAGACTCCCACACTGGGTTCACCACTGCTACCCCAGGAGAGCAGTGCGGTTACCTCAATACCAGTGTGACGAGGGTGCAAATCTAGGCTTTCTACCCAATCTTCACTGATGGAAATGGGAAAACTGGCATTTCTGCCTTGCTGGTTTCCTGGCACATCATCTGGGATATATGAGGCAGAAAGAAATACCAGAGAACTCACCACCATGTTTTTCCTCAAGTATGGAGGTCCTTGGACAGTCTGTCTTCTTCTCTCCAACTTTCAGGGTCTTCTTATGTTTCTGGTATGTGTAATGTCCCGGAGTTTAACTGTACTTAATAGAATGAGTAGAGAAAAGCATGTCTGTGCACTCCATCTTACCGGAAGTGGAAATCCCCTGGTTAAATTATTGTTAATATTTATTTATCCATTAGTAATATACACATGGTTCAAAATTCAAAACACACAAAAGAGAGAAAAGCAGAAATTCTCTACTCACTTCCATCCCCCAGCCACTCCATTGCTATTCCCATTAGACAAATGTGATCAGCTCCTTGTATGTCTTTCGGGAGAGTTTAGGCAGATACAAGCAAATTCATATATAACATGTTTCTGCTTATTTTCTATAAATAGTAGAATCTTGAACACACTGATTTGGTGCTTCTGATTTTTTTTTAGCCACTTTCTTTTAACTTTTTATTTTTAAATAATTATAGATTCATGGAAGGCTGAAAAGAAACATACAAGGAAATGTTGTGCACCATTCCTTCAGCCTTGCACGAAGCTATAACAACGGCCACATTTTCTACAACTATAGCACCTTACCAAAACCGAGAAATGGACATTTGTACCATCCAGACTCTGCAGGTCTTACTTGGATTTCGGCTGTTATCCGTGTACTGTGTGTGTGTGTGTGTGTGTGTGTGTGTGTGTGTGTAGGCACACCCATACATGTGCACATTGCTCTTTGCAGTTAGGACCATATCTGTAGCTTGTGTAACCCCCACGGCTATCACGATACTCAGCTGCCCCATCACAAGGCACATTAGTGTTCTCCTTCATAGTCACACTCACCCCCTCAGCCCGTCCCTAATCATCTCCACTATTAGATTATTTCATAAACGTATACATAACTAGAATCATTCTTTTGGAAAGCTTTTTTTTTTTTTTTTTTATTTTAAAAGAGAGGAATAGGGAGGGCTGGATGGGGCAGAGGGAGAGGAAGAGAGAGAACCTTAAGTGGACTCCATGCCCAGTGCGGAGCCCAGTGTGGGCTCACGACCCTGAGATCACGATCTGAGTTGAGATCAAGAGTCGGACGCGTAACCGACTGAGCCATTTTTTAAAATCTCAGCGTAATTTCCCCAAGATTCATCTAAGTTGTTCTGCATACTCATAGTTTCCTCCTTTTCCTACGTGAGCTGTATCCCACGATATGGATGGGACAGTGTGAGGAACAATTTATCCATTAGAGGATATTTGAGTAGTTTCCAGGTTAGGGCGCTTATAAAAAAAAGGTTCTTGTGGACATTTGTGTTCAAGTTCGTGAATGATAATAAACCTTTATTTCTCTGGGAGAAATGCCCAAGAGCGCAACCGTTGGCTTTTATGGTAAATTCATTTCTAGTTTTGAAAGGAACTACCCAGCAATCTTTCAACTATTTACCTTTCCGCCAGCGAGCCAAGCGTGATCCAGATTGTCCACATCCTTTTTCACTCACTTTTATGGATTTTATTTATTTACTATTGGTGTGACTCACATACTGTAAAACTCAGCCTTTTTAAGTGGACAGTCGTGTGCTGTAGCACACCCACAGGGTTGGACACCCCGGACCACTATCTAATTCCAGAACACCTTCATCACCCCCAGAAAGAAACCCTCACTCCCATGTCATGCCCCTCCCAGCCACTGGCAGCCACTTTCAAAGTTTCCTCAGAATGCTTCAATTTCTAATTACCCCTTCCCACCTTGGAATTAGAACCCAATTAAAAATCAGTAACATCCTACCCAGTAGGACGTGAGCTGCATGTGGGCGAGGGGTTTTATTTCTTTATTCAGTCTCTTTGGTTCAGTGATGATTCCTCGAGGCACACATTTCTAGGCTCCAGCCAGATCTTCTGAATCAAAACATCCAGGTCTGGGGGCTGAGATGATTCATTTTTACTCAGCACTCCTGGTGGTTCAAGCTCTATCACAATGCACAAGCTAGAATTCCTAAATCATTGAGATAGGCAATAGGGCTGAATAGGTACTGAGTATACAACCTAATCTCTTGCCAGATGCCCCTTAGATTTATGTATCCTTTTTCTGGGGCCAGGGAAATGTAGAAAAATAATTCTGTCCAAAGGAGGCCTGTGTTGGGGAGGCAGTGAGTGGATACTCAGTATCCAAGGGCACAGAAGTTTGAAATCAGACTCAGTTACTTACTAGCAGACTTGGACACATTGTCTGTCCTCTCTGAACACTTCTATTTTGTTTCCATTTTTATTCTTGTTAAATGAGCAGAATAATAGTTTCTAGCCCAGACTGGTATTGTAGGGATTAAAGGAGTGAATGAATACACCCACATATACACACTACGTTATTTTCATTTTCAGACATCCAGTAACAGAATCAGAACCCAAGAGCCTCAGCATTAAATTGTTCAAAAAATAATATCCTGTCTCTAACAACCAAGATCTTTTGTCTGGTGCCCTTAACAGGGGGCGGCTCAGTCTGTTTGAATGCCCCCAAATGCCAGAAGCCTCACTACCGCATAAGGCATCCCGATTAAATCTGCCTGCTTGGGCTCCCATAGCTGATTCTCATTTCTGCAGTGAAGCCCCAAAGAGTGAGACCAACCCCTTTCTGCCTCGCAGACTTTCTGGTTAGCCAACCTCTTACCAGATAATCACGGCTTGGAAATACATACGAGTGGCGTGTCACACTATGGAATTCATTCCCCGGGACATCTTTCCTTGCTCTTAGAAGCAGCAGAATAACAAGTACAAATGCCTTCAGAGGCCAGGCTGGTGACGTACACAAGTGAGTCACAAGTACACAAGTCAACTAACAAGGGATCGTGGCAAAAACGAAGATCCAAAGCCCTCGAAAATGAGGCAGCCTTCACTCCGCTCCAGCCTGATCTCTCCGGATATTGACATCTGTCTCAGTGTTTTCAGAGATGCATTTTTTAACAGGACTCTGAATTCCATGCTTTTTATTTAAAATCACCCCGTTCCAAAAGGGGTGCCTCACAAACGAACAAAATGGGATACGTTCCGCAGTTTACTAATAGTTCAGCACTGAAGTCTGCGATCTGGTTTTGATAAGGTCCTCTGGCTATGCAAGATGTTATCATGGGGAATATTGAGTCAAGAGATTGAGGGAGCTTTTGTGTACCGTTTTTGTGACTTCTTGAGAGTCTACCGATATCTTAAAATAAATAGCTACAAAATAAAAATAAGAAACTTCCGTTTTGTAATCACCCATGTTTTAAACCTTGGCAAACTGACTTAATGAGAAAGCAGACGTGTGTTTGCGAAGTGAAAGAAAACCTATCTAGGGCCACGATTTTGCAACATTCGTACCTGAGCATCATGCCTGAGTTTATAAACGTTGCCATTAGACTATGTGAATTTCCGCTCTGTACCTAATTAGCTCTCAGAGCATGGCAGGTTTCCGCCTCTGGTTTTCCTCATCTGTAAAGCAGGAGGGATTACTCTCTCTCCGGGGCGTGGCAGGGGTTAATGAGAAACTGTGGTAACTGGTGCCCAGGGTATCTGCCCTATTGGGTCAGTGTCGCAGATCAAGATGGTTACTCTGAGGACAGATTCAGATGGACGGATGCTGAAATCGCCAGTACCTTAGGCTGCTCCGGCGGTCGGCTGGCAGATGCTCTGGCCGCCTCCCGCACTTCTGCTCGGAGCAGGTCTTCCAAAACCATCTGATGGAGCCGACTGGCTGGATCCAGGAAGCCAAGAGAGGGGCTCGTTCCCTTCCTGCTGCTTAGACTGCCTGGAAACCCCATGGAACAGGGGATGACATGGCTTCTCGGGGCAGAGACATTTTCTTAAATGCAAGACGCCCTGCAGTCAGCCTGCCCCCGACTCTGCCCCGACTCTGCCCCAGATCCTTATCCTGCTCTTGTCTCCGCTACCCTGAGTCATACAAGGAAGAGCGCATTAAGCCAGGGGCTGTTCTGAACTGGTCTCCTGGCCTGAAACTCGTGACAGGGATGAGGAGGGAAGGGGCAGATGAACAGGGATTTTTGTGGTGGATGAGTCAGGGGAGGGTGAGTGGGCATCTCTGGCGTTCACATGTGGGCTTGGGGGGAACAGGCCGAAGGGAGAAGCTGGGAGATGTTTGTCACTGGACCCTACTGGAGCAGGTGACCCACACCATCCCAGCTTTGGCATTCTGGATGCCAGATGGGACCCATTCTGGATGACAGAATGGGGGCCCAAACCGCAGTATTCCAAAAGGCCCCTTCTCTGTATTTCAGGACTTCAATGGTGCCCGTAGTTCAGCTGCTCGATAGTAAGGGAGGGAGGAAGAGGAATGGAGGGAGGGAGAGAGAGAAGGAGAGAGGGCGGAAGGCAGAGCCGGACAGACGGACAGAAGTCATTCCACAAATCTTACTGGAATGCCTCCTCTAGGCCAAGCACTGTGTCGGGCATCGGGACAGAGCAGTGAACCCAGAGTGCGCTGTCAGCTTTACGCTGTGCAAGAGAGAAAAAGAAAACAAAGTCCGAACTTGTCAGGCTGTAAGAAATGCTGGGAAAGGGGGGCCTGGGTGGCTCAGTCGGTTAAGCCTCTGCCTTCGGCTCAGGTCATGATCCCAGCCTCCAGGGATCGAGTTCCACATCGGGCTCCTTACTCAGTGGGGAGTCTGCCTCTGCCTCTGCCTCTGCCCCTGTGCTGTTGCTCTCTCTCAAATTGATAAATAAAACCTTAAAAAAGAAGAAGAAGAGGAAGAGGAGGAGCTCGGAAGGAAAAGAAAGCAAGGTGCTCATCTTTACCAGATGGGCAGGAAGGATGGTTCTGAGCCGGTGACAGTGGAGGCTAGATGGGAACAAAGTGAGGGAACAAGCTTAGCAGGGATCTGGGAGTGAGCCTCCCAGGCAGAGAGAGCAACAAGGCCAAGGCCTCAAGGCTGGAGCCTGTTTGGCCTGTTCTAGGAGCAAGCCCGGAAAGAGGCAGAAAGCAGTGAGGAGGAAGCCCGACCATGGGGTTTCTGTGGCCTGAGTAAGAGAGGGAGGCTGTGGAATGTTCTAGAAAAAGGAGGGACATGATCTGACTGAATATTTTCAGCATGATCCCACTGGCCATCAGCTAGGGAAGTGATCCAGGGGGACAAGAAGCCCAGAGCCATCAGGACACTGCTCCCATAGTCTAGAGGAACAAACGTGTGCTCCACTGTTCATTAACTCCCCTCGCTGGGCCCAACGCAGGCCACTCTTTCCCAAAACTGAATGACACCCACTCTCCTCATGTCCCCCCCATTCTCCAGGGTCAGAGCCGAACAGCTCATGCAAACTACACGCACGCACGTGAGGGTCCTAACATGGGTCTCTGGGACCCCAGGAGCCCCTCTGCCCACTCACCACCCCCCCAGCTCCCCAGCCCACCTTCTCTGCTCTCCTCTGGGATCCAGGGCCAGGGCAGTGATTCTCACATTGAGAATCAACGTGGACCTTGATGGCATCCAAGAGATGTAGCTTGTGACCACGGCGGTGGGGCTGTTCCAGGGCTATATCTCCCCATCAGCCTGTGAGTTCCAGGAGAACAAAGGTGGCATCTTTTTTTCTTGACAGGTGTATCCTCGGCCCCTTGGTGTGCCTGACCATGGTTACACAGGATGCTAACGGCACAGGAAACTGGCTGAAGGGTGCACAGGAACCCAAATTCTCTGCCCTATCCTTGCAGATTCCCTCTTAACAAAATTATTTCAAATAAAAAAAAAAAAAATAGCAATAACGCTGATGGGTAAAACAAAGAAAGAAAAGTGGCTTCCAACACGGGTGGACCAGCTTGTTCGCTCCTTCTTCTTGAGCTGCTGTCATTCCTCAGCCTGCCCCCTCCAAAGCTCTGGGCCACGCATTTAGGCTTCTGGAATAACTCTCTGCAGTATCTGGCCATGTCTGGCATTGGGAGCCCCCGGGGTCAGGTGCGCAGAGAACTCCCTCACATGCCCCAGCCTTCCCGCCAGGTGCAGGGGCCTCCGAGAGGCAACCGAGAATTGCATTAGAGTGGCACTTTGCAGGGCTCACTCAACCCATCAAGATAATTGTTTGACTTACTGTGATATCTGAGCCCCGCAGCTGTGTGAGCCTGTCCTCCCCGGGAACTCGGGCTGGCTGCTGGCGCACATTTCAGCATCTCGAATTAACAGCAGTTTGGAAGTCTCCCTAATTAGTTACAGCACTGCTTCGAGGTGTCATTTTATTTTATTTTTTTTTTATTTTAATTTTTTTATGAGCCAAATAACATATTGCCATGTGAGTTTCTGGAAGACAGGGAGCTATAAATAAAATGATAATTTACTTGAAGTCTATCACACAGATATACCAAGTTCAGAAGTAAGTTTTAATTTGACTAATGAGATGAAACTTTCTCTGCACAGTGGGGGCTGTGGGTCGGGCTATCCCTGTGTTACACGGAGCGGGGCATTCCCCCCAAAAGGCTGGGGACTCAGCACAGCTCGGAGACAATGAAGGAATAGAACTCAATGTGCCCAGCAGAGGGTGTGGGCTTGGGTCTGGGAAGCATGACTCCGGTGCAGACCCACGACCCGCCTCCTCTCCACCCAGAGTCTGTGAGTCTCTCCTTCTTCCCCAGACCTCAGTTCCTCCTCTGTTCTTAACAAGGGTTAAGCTCCCATCATAACCTTTTGGAGGCATGAGACATCTTACCTACGGGAAAGCATCAAATGCCAGAGATCCAGAGGCATGGTGCCGTGGTTAAGGGGGGTGTACGCAGAAGCCCTACCACTCGAGATCAAATCCTGCCTCCTTTATTGATAGGCTATTACATCAGGCAAATTATTCAATCTTTCTGTGCCTTGCTTTCTTCACCTGTTGGAACACCGCATCAGCTTCTTGAATCAATGAACTGATAAATATCCAGATTGGGAAGAAATTACAGGAAACACATAGCAAACTTTCTCTAAGTCTTATCTAGTGCATGTATTCTCAACAGGGGGCAAAGAAACCATAGGTAGGACACTAGACTGTAGGCCTCCAAAGGGACACGGTAACTAAACAGATGTGCAGTACATCTGTGATGTACTAAAGTATAGGAGCACCTGGGCGGCTCAGTGGGTTAAGCGTCTGCCTTTGGCTCAGGTCATGATCCCAGGGTCCTGGGATCCAGTCCCGCATCGGTCTCCCTGCTCAGCGGGGAGCCTGCTTCCCTCTCTCTCTGCTGCTCCCCACTTGGTGCTCTCTCACTCTCTCTAGCATAAATAAAAATCTTTAAAAAATAATAAGAATGAGGGAAGGGGAGCACGAAGAATCAAGGTTGAGAAGCACTAAACAGTTACCGACAGTGATAGTGTGTGTCGATTTGATCAGGCAGGTTCCTTGTCTGACATCAGCCCTGATGACGTCAGATTTGCGGTACGGTGTTGCGATCTGGCTCTTCTACTCGGGAACTAACGGTGCGATCTTGGCAAGTTACACAGAGCTCAGAGGGCCACGGTGGGGATGAACAAAATTGGTGCGGCGTGCTGGGGATAATGCTTCCCAAGCGCTCAGCACGCCGTAGAGGGCAGCTATTACTAAAATTATTTCCTCATTATTTTATCAAACATTAAATAAATAAATAAATAAAAATAAAACCCCGCCTAGCCCACACGGCCCATGACCCAGGACAGCTCAGCGGTGCTCCTGAACCATCCCGTGGCTGACACTTTTCTCTGGCTCTTTCTAGATCTCTCTAATGACCCCTGGGCAACGTTGCTGTTTGCTAGGCCAATATTTCCCCGTTGGTCTGTAATCACAGTATCACACCACGGAGCGGACTCTGGAGAAGAGGGACCCGCCGATGTGGGCTATTTGCAATTGCTTGTCAGTGTCTGGTGGCCCCGTGGGAGCTGCGGAGGCCGCAGGCCAGCCTCTTGCCTCTCCCGGTGCCTTTCAGCAGCCAGAGGCCTCATTAGTGCCGCGCGACACGGAGCTCTTCCTCCGTGCGATCCCTTCATGCTCAGCTGTGATGCTGTAAAAAAGAGGCCACTTCTGCATAATCAATACAGAATTAAAATGATTGAAAATTGTATCTTGCCCCTCCGGGTTCCCGTCGGGGCAGAAGAGATTCTGGACGCGTGCTCAGGGACGGTAGTTGGAGGATGGAGGTCACCCAGGCCAGTCCGCTGCACCCAGCGGCCAAAGCCAGCGTCAGGACTCCCTCCAGCGCCTGGAGCCATCTTGGCTGCTTGCAAATCCTTCAGTGTTCATGGCCAGGGAGGCTTCTTTTTCATGCTCTAAATGCTTCCCCTGGGTCAGATCTAAATCCTTTGTGTTGCAAGTGGAATCCGTCTCTCTCTGGGGTCTTGAGGACTCTTAAGCAGCGGCCCCACCTGGTTACAGAGATTAGAAGTAGGAGCCCTGGAAGCCAGCAAGGGCCCCAGTGTGGCCCCTCCAGCGTGCCTACTGGGCCTGTCAAGGACAGGTCTGGAGGGACTCTCTCCTGGGTTGGCTGTCTAGGAGTCTCCTTGAGGATGATTAGTGTCCTGGGGCATCATGAGGAAGGGTTGAGTGGGACAGAGTCCAGCCTTTGGGTCCAGTCTGGACATAGTCACTCCTGATGGTCCGCTGATGGACAGAGCATAGAAAATATCCCTGTGTGTAGACAGAAGCCTCAGCGGGCTGGCCTCCCGGGTTCCCATGGTCCATACGGCTGGTTGGTCAGTGTCATTGACTCACGAGGAATCTGTGCTGAGCCAGTCCCTGCCTGGGGTCCTGACAAGAAAATGACAAGGTCAACATCCATGACCCACTAGACCTCTGCCCTCCTGGGGCTTACCGTGAAGATGGGCTTAGGGATACGGTCTGGGGAAGAGACTAGAGCGGAGTAAGGGGACAGAGGGGGAGAGGAGGGGCTCTTTCAGGCAGGGTGGACAGGCTAGGGTCGCCCTCTCTGAGGAAGTGGCCCTGCAACCAGAGGCCTGATGAAGGGGGCAGCGAGCCATGCATATACGGCAGGGAGGAAAGCTTGGGGAGATGGGACTGCTGGATGGTTCCAGGAGAAGCAAGATGGGATCAGAGCAGAGACAGCAGGCAGGAGAGCGGAGGGGGAGGGCCCATCGCCTGAGGCACTGGGTCACGGGAAGGCAACTGGGCTTCATTCAGAGTGGAATGAGAAGTCACTGGAGCCTCACCAGTCGGTGCTTTTTGTTTTTCCAGACTGACTCTAGCTGCTGTGGGAAATCTGTTAGCGGGGTGGGTGAGTTGGAAGCAGGGAGCCGAGCTGGGGGCCTCGTGCACTAATCCAGATGGCTTGGGCAGTGAGGACCAAGAGGGGAGGGTGGGTCCTCCTTAGTCATGAATTCCGTATTTGCGAGTCTGCCTCCTGGCGAAGATCCATTGGTAACCCTCAAATCAATACCTGTACCACTTTCCCCATCCTTCACAGGCATTTTCAGAGCAGCAACGCATTTGAGAGACTGACCCACCTGTTCTCCACTGAGGCCAAACTAGTGCTGGTCCCAGATGTGGACAAGGGCTCCTTCACTGTCTTTCGGCACCATGTTCTTTGCACATTTGTGGATTTTGTTGGCAATATTCCTGCTTAAATTTGTCCCCAAGGGTCGCGTTGAAGTGCTGGCTACTGGTCCTAAGTTTGGGTTCTGATGTGCCTTATGGAGATAAAACATGCATCAGACATGTTTTGGGCAGGCAGGACTTAACGGTGTTCTTGGCTGTGAGTTCAATGTTAACACATCAACAATACATATTCAATAAGCTGAATTTATTTATTTTTAAAAAGATTTTCTTTATTTTCATTTGACAGAGCACAAGTAGGCAGAGCGGTAGAAAGAGGCAAACGGAGAAGCAGGCTTCGCGCTGAGCAGAGAGCCTGCTGGTAGGACTTGATCCCAGAACACTTTTCCCTTCCTTCTCCTAATGTCCTCCAGGTTATTCCTTATGTTCCACAAAAAGTGAGGTTATATGATAACTGTGCTTCTGTTTGACTTATTTCACCCAACATAATCTCTTCCAGTTCCATCTATATTGATGCAAATGTTGGGTATTTGTCCTTTCTGATGGCTGAGTAATATACCAATGTCTAAATGGGCCACATCGTCTTCATCCATTCATCTGTTGAAGGGCATCTCGGCTCCTTCCACAGTTTGGCGGTTGTGGACGTTGCTGCTATGAACACTGGGGTGCATATGGCTCTTCCTTTCACATCTGTATCTTTGGGGTAAATACCCAGTAGTGCAATTGCTGGGGCATAGAGTAGTTCTGTTTTCAACTTTTTGAGGAATCTCCTTGCTTTTTTCCAAAGTGTCTGCACCAACTTGCATTCCCACCAACAATGTATGAGGGTTTCCCTTTCTCCACATCCTCTCCAACACTTGTTGCTTCTTGTCTTGTCAACTTTACCATTCTAACTGGTGTAAGGTGGTGCCTCAAGTGATTTTGGTTAGAATTTCCCTGATAGTGAATGACGTTGAACATTTTTTCATGTGTCTGTTAGCCATTTGTATGTCTTCCTTGAAAAGGTATCTGTTCATGTCTTCTGCCCACTTTTTTACTGGATTTTTTTGTTTTCTGGGTGTTGTTTGAGAAGTCCCTCTATGTAATGTACTATTGGCCCCAGGGGTACAGGTCTGTGAATCGTCAGGCTTACACATTTCACAGCACTCCTTATAGCACACACCCTCCCCAATGTCCATAACCCAGCCACCCTATCCCTACCCCCCTACCCCCCAGCAACCCTCTGTTTGTTTCATGAGAGTAAGAGTCTCTTATGGCTTGTCTCCCTCCCAATCCCATCTTGTTCCATTATTCCCTCCCTAACCACCCACAAACCCCCACCTTACCTCTCAAATTCCTCATATCAGAGAAATCATATGACTAGTTCCATCCACATTGTTGCAAATGGCAAGATTTCAGGGCAGGGGGGTTGATGGCTGCCATATATATATATATATATATATATATATATATATATATATATATATATCTATCTATCTATCTATCTCACATCTTCTTGATCCATTCATCTGTTGATGGACATCTACATTCTTTCCATAGTTTGGCTATTGTGGACATTGCTGCTATAAACATTCGGGTGCACGTGCCCCTTCGGATCACTACATTTGTATCCATCGTGTAAATACCCAGTAGTACAATCCTGGGGCATAGGGTAGCTCTATTTTTAACTTCTTGAGGAACCTCCACACTGTTTTCCAAAAAAAGCTGGGCCAGCTTACATTCCCACCAACACTATAGAAGGTCTCCCCTTTGTCTGCATCCTCGCCAACATCTGTTGTTTCCTGACTTACTAATTTTAACCATTCTGATTGGTGTGAGGTGGTGTCCCACTGTGGTTTTGATTTGTATTTCCCTGATGACAAGTGTTGTTGAGCACTTTTTCATGTGTCTGTTGGCCATCTGGTTGTCTTCTTTGCAGAAATGTCTGTTCATGTCTTCTGCCCATTTCTTGATTAGATTATTAGTTCTTCAGGTATTGAGTTTGATAACTTCTTTCTAGATTTTGGATACTAGCCCTTTATCTGATATGTCATTTGTGAATATCTTCTCCGTTCTGTCAGTTGTCTTTTGGTTTTGTTGAATGTTTCCTTTGCTGTGCAAAAGTTTTGATCTTGATGAAGTCCCAATAGTTCATTTTTTCCCTTGCTTCCTTTGCCTTTGGTGATGTTTCTAGGAAGATGTTGCTGTGGCTGAGGTCGAAGAGGTTGTTGCCTGTGTTCTCCTCAAGGATTTTGATGGATTCCTGTCTCACATTGAGGTCTTTCATCCATTTTGGGTCTAATTTTGTGTGTGTAGGAAATGGCCCAGTTTCATTCTTCTGCATGCGGCTGTCCAATTTTCCCAACACCATTTGTTGAAGAGACTGTCTTTCTTCCATTGGACATTCTGTCCTGCTTTGTTGAAGATTAGTTGACAATAGAATTGAGGGGCCATTTCTGGGCTCTCTATTGTTCCATTGATCTATGTTTTTGTGCCAGAACCATGCTGTCTTAATGATTACAGCTTTGTAACAGAGCTTGAAGTCTGGGATTGTGATGCCACCAACTTTGGTTTTCTTTTTCAACATTCCTCTGGCTATTCGGGGTCTTTTCTGATTCCATATAAATTGTAGGATTATTTGTTCCATTTCTTTGAAAAATATTGATGGTATTTTGATAAGGATTGCATTAACTGTGTAGATTGCTTTAGGTAGGATAGACATTTTCACAATATTTGTTCTTCCAGTCCATGACCATGGAACGTTTTTTCCATTTCTTTGTGTCTTCATCTATTTTTTTCATGAGTACTTTATAGTTTTCTGAGTACATATTATTTGCCTCTTTGGTTAGGTTTATTCCTAGGTATCTTATGGTTTGGGGTGTAATTGTCAATGGGATCGACTCCTTAATTTCTCTTTCTTCTGTCTTCCTGTTGGTGTATAGAAATGCAACTGATTTCTGTATATTGATTTTATATCCTGACACTTTATTGAATTTCTATATGAGTTCTAGCAATTCTGGAGTGGAGTCTTTTTGGTTTTCTGCATATCATCTGCAAAGAGTGGGAATTTGACTTCTTCTTTGCCAATTCAGATGCCTTTTATTTCTTTTTATTGTCTGGTTGCCGAGGCTGAGACTTCTAGTACAGTGTTGAATAGCAGTGGTGATAGTGGATAGCCCTGCCGTGTTCCTGACCTTAGGGGGAAAGCTCTCAGTTTTTCTCTATTGGCTGTGGGTTTTTCACAGATGGCTTTGATGATATTGGGGTATGTGTCCTCTATCCCTTCACTTTGAAGAGTTTTGATCATGAAACAATGCTGTACTTCGTCATATGCTTTTTCAGCATCTATTGAGAATATCATATGGTTCTTTCTTTTATTAATGTATCATATCCCATTGATTGATTTGTGGATGTTGAACCAACCTTGCAGCCCAGGAATAAATCTCACTTGGTCATGGTGAATAATCCTTTTTTTTTTTTTTTAAAGATTTTATTCATTTACTTGACAGACAGAGATCAGAAGTAGGCAGACACACAGGCAGAGAGAAGGAAGCAGGCCCCCTGCCGAGCAGAGAGCCCTATGTGGGGCTCGATCCCAGGACCCTGAGATCATGACCTGAGCCGAAGGCAGAGGATTAACCCACTGAGCCACCCAGGCGCCCCGAATAATCCTTTTAATGTACTGTTGGATCCTACTGGCTAGTATTTTGGTGAAAATTTTTGCACCTGTGTTCATCAAGGATATTGGTCTGTAATTCTCTTTTCTGATGGTGTCTTTGTCTGGTTTGGGGATCAAGGTAATGCTGGCCTCATAAAATGAGTTTGGAAGTTTTCCTTCCATTTCTATTTTTTGGAACCGTTTCAGGAGAGTAGGAATTAATTCTTTTTTAAATGTTTGGTAGAATTCCCCTGGGAAGCCATCTGGCCCTGGGCTCCAGTTTTTTGGGAGATTTTTGATGACTGCTTCAATCTCCTAACTGGTTATGGGTCCGTTCCGGTTTTCTATTTCTTCCTGTTTCAGTTTTGGTAACTTACATGGCTCTAAGAATGTATCCATTCCTTCCAGATTGTCAAATTTGCTGGTGTATATTTGCACATAATATGTTCTTATAATAGTTCATATTTCTTTAGTGTTGTTTGTGATCTCTCCTCTTCATTCATGATTTTATTAATTTGAGTCCTTTCTCTTTTCTTTTTGATGAGTCTGACCAGGGTTTATCAATCTTATTAATTCTTTCAAAGAACCAGCTCCTAGTTTCATTGATGTGTTCTACTCTTCTTTTGGTTTCTATTTCATTGATTTCTGCTCTGATCTTTATTATTTCTCTTCTACTGCTGGGTTTAGGCTTTCTTTGCTGTTCTTTCTCCAGCTCCTTTAGGTGTAGGGCTAGGTTGTGTACTTGAGACCTTTCTTGTCTCATGAGAAAATCTTCTTTTGCTATATGCTTTCCTCTCAGGACCACCTTTGCTGTGTCCCAAAGATTGTGAACAGTTGTGTTTTCATTTTCATTTGTTTCCACGAATTTTTAAAATTCTTCTTTAATTTCCTGGTTGACCCATTCATTCTTTAGGAGGATGGTCTTTAACCTCCATGTATTTGAGTTCTTTCCAACTTTCCTCTTGTGGTTGAGTTCTAGTTTCAAAGCATTGTGGTCTGAAAACATGCAGGGAATGATCCCAATCTTTTGGTACCAGTTGAGACCTGATTTGTGACCCAGGATGTGATCTGTTCTGGAGAATGTTCCATGTTCCCCAGACAAGAAAATGTATTCTGTTGTTTTGGGATGAAATGTTCTAAATATAACTGTGATGTCTGTCTGGTCCAGTGTGTCATTTAAAACCTTATTTCCTTGTTGATCTTTTGCTTTGATGCTCTGTCTGTTTCAGTGAGGGGGGTGTCAAAGTCCCCTACTATCACTGTATTATTGTTGATGTGTTTCTTTGTTTCTGTTATTAATTGGTTTATATAATTGGCTGCTCCCATGTTAGGGGCATAGATGTTTAAGATTGTTAGATCTTGTTGGACAGACCCTTTAAGTATGATATAGTCCTTCCTCATCTCTTAATATAGTCTTTGGCTTAAGATCTAATTTATCTGATATAAGGATTGCCACCCCAGCTTTCTTTTATGTCCATTAGCATGGTAAATTTTTTCCCCACACCCCCACTTTAAATCTGGGGGTGTCTTTGGGTCTAAAATGAGTTCCTTACAGACAGCATATTGATGGGTCTTGTTTTTTTTTTTTTTTTAATCCATTCTGATACCCTCTATCTTTTGATTGGGGTGCTTAGCCCATTTACATTCAGGGTAGCTACTGAAAGATATTAATTTAGTGCCATTGTATTGCCTGTAAGGGGGCAGTTACTGTATATTACCTCTGTTCCTTTCTGGTCTGTTAGTTTTAGGCTCTCTCTGCTTAGAGGACCCCTTTCAATATTTCCTGTAGGGCTGGTTTGGTGTTTGCAAATTCTTTTAGTTTCTGTTTATCCTGGAAGTTTTTATCTCCCCTTCTACTTTCTTTTTTTTTTTTTTTAAGATTTTATTTATTTATTTGACAGAGAGAAATCACAAGTAGATGGAGAGGCAGGCAGAGAGAGAGAGAGGGAAGCAGGCTCCCTGCTGAGCAGAGAGCCCAATGCGGGACTCGATCCCAGGACCCTGAGATCATGACCTGAGCCGAAGGCAGCGGCTTAACCCACTGAGCCACCCAGGCGCCCCCCCTTCTACTTTCAATGACAGTCTAGCTGGATATAGTATTCTTGGTTGCATATTTTTCTTGTTTAGTGCTCTAAATATATCATGCCAGTCCTTTCTGGCCTGCCAGGTCTGTGTGGATAGGTCTGCTGCCAATCTAATATTTCTACCATTGTATGTCACAGACTCTTTTCTCAAGTTCCTTTCAGGATTTTCTCTTTGTCACTGAGACTTGTACTGTTAGATGATGGGGCATGAACATATTTTTATTGAAATTGAGGTGGGTTCTCTGTGCCTCCTGGATTTTGATGCTTGTTCCTTTTACCAAATTAGAGAAATTCTCTAGTATAATTTGCTCCAATATACCTTCTGCCCCTCTCTTTCTTTCTTCTTTTCTGGGATCCCAATTATTCTAATATTGTTTCATCTTACAGAATCACTTACTTCTTAAATTCTCCCTTCATGGTCCAGTAGTTATTTGTCTTTCTCTTGCTCAGCTTCTTTACCTTCCATCATTTGGTCTTCTATATCACTAATTCTCTCTTCTGTCTCATTTATCCTAGCACTAGCGGCCTCTATTTTTGATTGTACTGCATTAATAGATTTTTAAAATTTCAACTTGGTTAGATTTTAGTTCTTTTATTTCTCCAAAAAGGAATTGTTTAATATCTTCCATGCTTTTCTTGAGCCCAACTGACACCTTGATAATCATCATTCTGAACTCTAGTTCTGACAGACATATTACTAATGTCCATATTGATTAGGACCCTAGCCTTCTGTACTACCTCTTGTTCTTTTTTTTTTTTTTTTTTTTTTTTTTTTTTTTTTTTTTTTTTGGTGAGGTTTTTCACCTTGCCATTTTATCCAGATAAGAATATATGAATGAGAAAATAAAATACTAAAGGGGTGGCAAAGATCCCAGAAAAATGTGTGTTAACCAAATCAGAAGAGACCCAAAACCAGGGGAGAGAAGAAAAGGGGAAAAAAAGAAATTATATAGATAGATAGATATTAGACTGGTGAATAGAACAGAGCCACACACTTGATTTGGTGTGTTTTGGTCTGTTAGAAGAAACTACCTCCCAAAATTTTAAAGAAAGAAAAACTTATATGTATATATGCATACACACACACACACACACACACACACACACAAACAAACAAGCATAAACATGATGAAGGGATGCAATATGGATGTAAAGATGAAAATTTAAAAAGATTCTAAAAAAGGAATTGATAAGATAAGAAGCTAGTTGAAAAAAGAGAAGAAAGAAAGAGGAAAGAGTGTGCTCAGGCTGGAGACAACAACAAAGCCATGCACTAGATTTAGGGTATATTTTGATCTATAAGAAGAAATTGTTTTCCAAAATTTTAAAGAAAAAAAAACCCTACATGTATACAAAATATAAGGTCAAATACAATAAAGGGATAAAATATGACTGTAACAATGAAAATTTTAAAAGATTTTTAAGGAGGTATTGACAAGTTAAAATAGTTAAACAAATGTTAAAATAGGAAAGAGGAAAATTCTTAAAATGTAGAATAAGAAAACAATAAAATTTAAAAAAATTTAACTTTGAAAGACTGAGGGATCATGGGGAAAAAGCCATGAATTCTATGTGTTGCTTTCCCTTAGCTCAGGGTTTCCACAGTTCTTATTGATCGATGAACTTGGTCTTGGCTGGATGTTCTTGCTGATCTTCTCATGCAGGGGCCTATGGCTGTGATTCTCAAATTGTCTTTGCCCAAGGCAGAATTGAGCCACCCTTGTAAGGGGCCAGGCTAAGTAATCTGCTCAGGTTTGCTCTTGATAGCTTTGGTTCCCTGAACACTTTCTGTACGTCTTTGAAGGATGGGAATGCAGATGATGGCCTCTGAGTCTCCAGCCCCATAGGTGCTGTGAGCTCAGGGTCCCCCTTCTCAGTGCACCCTCAGGAAAAAACAGTCGATCCCTCCCATCTCACTGGTCTCTGGCCACCCTCGGCTCACCCAGCCTGTGACTGAGCATTTCTCTCTCTAGTGCACGGCCCTGTTTGGAGTCTCCAAACCCAGCAGATTCCTGTGGTACACTCCTGTGCCACTTCTCCCAGAGGAGGAAGGTGAGTCTCCTGGATCTGCTGCTTGTTGGGTCCCTGCCTGGAAAACAGCGGCCCAACTGTGCCACAGATACATGGTTTAATGTAACCCCGAGCTGAGAGCCCCTCCTTGGCTCCGTCTCTGCCTCTGGCTTCCCCACTCTGATACCTGGCAGCTCTGCCACACTCAGACACCCCTGGTCTTTTTGTAATCCTACAGGTCCTGAGACCACAGTGTCCCCATGAGGGTTCCACCCTCCCCATACCCCCACCCCACTTAGCCTCTGGAGTGAAGTCCTTCAGTGGAACAGACTTCTAAAATTTCCAATTTTGTACTCTGGGGCCCCTACCGCTTGCTGAAAGCCACCCCTCCCCCCCATGAATGTTTCCTCAGCTTCACTTCTCCGCACATCCTACCTTCCAGAAAGTGGTTGATTTTCTGTTCTGAGAATTGATGCTCTTCCTCTCTTCTCCCTCCTGTTGAGTTTGCAGATGTTCAGAATGGTTTGATAACTATCTAGCTGAACTCCTGGGACCCGGTGATATTTAGGCCTCCTACTCCTCCACCATCTCGCTCATCCTCCTTGTGAAGTTCTTTATAGATCTTGGATACCAGCCCTTTATCTGTAGTGTTATTTGCAAACATCTTCTCCCATTCCGTGGGTTTTCTCTTTGTCTTGTTGACTGTTTCCTTTGCTGTGCAGAAGCTTTTTATCTTGGTGATGTCCCCGAAGTTCATTTTTGCTTTTGTTTCCCTTGCCTTTGGAGATGTGTCTTGAAAGAAGTTGCTGTGGCCAATATTGAAAACGTTTCTGCCTATGTTCTCCTCCAGGATTTTGATGGATTCCTGTCTCACATTGAGGTCTTTCATTCATTTAGAGTGTATCTTTCTGTATGGTGGAAGAGAAAGGTCTAGTTTCATTCTTCTGTACATAGCTGTCCAATTTTCCCAGCACCATTTATTGACGAGATTGGCTTTTTTCCCATTGGATATTTTTTCCTGCTTTGTCGGAGATTAATTGACCATAGAGTTGAGGGTCCATATCTGGACTCTACTCTGTTCCACTGGCCCATGCGTCTGTTTTTGTGCCAGTACCATGCTGTCTTGGTGATCACAGCTTTGTAATACACCTCAAAATCGGGCAACATGATGACCCCAGCTTTGTTTTTAAGCAAACTTCTCCAGATGGGAAACCAGGCAAGCTATCTGCTTTAGAAATCCGATAGTGGGAGAGACATTGAAGAGACATTCCTGGTTCCAAAAAGAGTGAATCCAGGAAGAAGAAAGGGATCACAGATCCTGAGCAAGTCAAACACCTAGCGGGGCAATTCTGTTAGATCTTAAACCTTGAGTGCAAGACTCATTGACTCCATGACCTGTCCTCTAGACCCACAGTGGGGCAGCCCTGCATTCTAGACCCACAGGAGTCGTAGAACGACCAGAGAGGCCCTGGATGGTGACATCCTGGCCCTCTGGAACTCAGCAGGTGTCCCCACCCTCTGGAATGAAGACAGCCCTGTCTTTGGGGCCGTTCTTCCCTTTGAGTGCAGGATAATACTTGTTCCTGTCTGGATAGCTCTAGTGGTCCTTCCTGGAGAATCCCAGAATTCTGACAGCCTTCATTTGTCTTGTCCCATCTCTGTCCCCTCCAGCCCATCTAGAAGTGTTTCTACTCAGATGTTTGATTAGGTACAAGTCACCCTTGCAATGTTTTCATTACATAATTACCCAGTCACATCCTTGGTGCTCTCACCAGAATGGACTCTCTCTTTCTCTCTCTGTCTGCAATATAGATGTGCTGAGAACTTTCCCAATCTTCAAGCCCTCGTTCCTTTTCGGTTCAATAATTCCTTCTTCAGTTTCCCTCTCTCTTCTCCTGCTGTACCATAGCAGTAAGCAGAAACCAGGCCACACCGCCGGCACTCTACTCAGAAGTGTCCTGTGCTAAATGCCCAAATTCTTCATTTACAAGCTCTACCTTCCACAAGACACTAGAACATGATTTGGCCAAGTCCTTTGCCACTTTATGAAAAGGATCGCATTTCTGCCCGTGTCTGGTGACTTCTCCTCTTTGTCATGTGAAGTCTCACTGGAAACACCTTACTGTCCATATTCCTCACCGAAGATCTGTTCTTTAAGGTAAAGTGGGCTTTTTCTAACAGGAGCTTCATAACTCCCAGCCTTCACCCTAACCCCAGGTCCAAAGCCATGTCTTTATTTTTAGGTATCTGTTACAGCAGCAACACACGTTTCAGCACCAAAAATCTCCATTACTTTGCTGAGACTCCCAAAATTACAGGCCATGGGCTATGTGGCTTCACCAGATTGATTTTCTCACAGCTGTGGAGGCAGGAAGTCCAAGTCCAAGGTGTTGACACATTTAGTTCTTCTGGAGACCTCTCTCTGTGGGTCGCAGGTGGCTGCCTTCTCATGTGGTTCTCCTCCTGTGCGTGGGAATCCCCAGTGTCTGGTGCCCGAACTTCCTCTTCTCTTGAGGACATCCATCAGATTGCTCTTGGGTCTTATTCTCATACAGTCCCCTCTGTAAGGGTGCTGTTTCCAAATATAGTCACGTTCTGAGGTCCTGGGGATAAGGACTTCAACAGATGGATTTAGGGGCAAGGAAGGGGACACAGTTCGGCCCCTGACACTCAGCAACAGCTGGAACTTCCTCTGGTTCTCTGTCTCTCTCCATCGATTGCAAAATAAAGGTGCATCAAGTCCGGTAGAAGGGGTTTTCCATTTCTCCATGATGCCGGACCTGCACCCCAGAGCAGCCAACGAAGCGTGTGCAAAAGGAAGGGAACAGCAGAGCTATGAAACGTCTTTAGTTCTTTGACCACATAATGCTCCCTGTCTTGCCCTGCCTCGTTACTCTTGCTGTCATTTATCAAACTGACTCCAAAATTATGAGAGAAAGGAAATCACCACCTCATGTCCTCGGTCCTCCCTGAGGGATTCTGGGATTTTACATAATTAAATAGGAGCCGTGTAATTTCGCACCTGCTCACCTCCCTTGTACATCGTATGTTGCCCCCTCACTGCTCCTCGGTTCCAATTTCAAGCAGAAAACATGATTCGCTGTGACAAAATGCCTCTCCCTGGTCTCTGCATGGCTCCTCAGCTCCTGCTGGCACTCCCAGTTCCCAAGGGCACCTGGCCTGGCAGGCAGCCTCTGAGTCCAGCAGTTAGGGCTAGGGGGGGGGGGGTGTGCAATGGGGTCCTTCCTCAGTGCCAGAGCTTGAGGCCCAGACAATGGGAAAGCAGGCTACCTGGCTCAAAGACCAGCTTAGCCAAGTATCTCACCCCTCCAGGCCTCTGTTGGTTCATCTGTAAAATGGATTTGAATTATTTTCTTGCCTGACCTGGATGTGTTGAGAGGCCTGCTGCTGCCCAGCCCCACAAGGTGCTCTACAAACTGGAAAGATCTGCATGAATTTTTATTTTAGCCATGTGCTTTGGAGAAAGCCAGCTCCATGGCCCCAAGTGGCAGTGGTGACAAGGGGACTCCAAAGACACCAAAGGCAGAGAAGCCTTGGTAGGCTTGCCTCGGGGCTGCCTCAACACTCCAGACCCAGGTGCAAAAGGTGTGGGAGAATATCACAGCCGACCTCATTCCTTGTCCTACAGGTTTCCGCCAGAGGAACAGGGTAGTAGGTAGATTCCCCAGGTTCCTCCCGTCACAAGAGGACAATCCTGATACACTGTCAGAAAGTCCCCAGCAGGACGGAGCCCCAGCCAAGGCAGTGTTTGTTCCCCGATGCCCTCTTCTCCGGCTTCCTTCCCATTTCCACTTCATGTCCCTGCTCTGACCACACTTCCTGGAATCACAAGCCAGTGAACTGTGTGCATCGAAATCCTTGTCTCAGGATCTGCTGGATAGGCCAGCAATCTGTCTTCATCCAGAGGTCCTTCCTCTGTTCTCCTATGAGATCCCTTGAAATGCCTTCGCCATCATGGTCCCTCCGGCTGGTGATTAGCTGTTTCACGGTGGAACACTCAGCTCCAAATGCAAGAATGCGGAGTGGTCTGGCCAGCCCAGAGCAGACTAATGCTAGCGGCATGGTCCCCTTCCCTAATCCTGGGCGCTGAGGCGCTGTGTCATGTAACCCGAGGCTCATTCTAGTCCTGGTGCACGCTGAGAAGATAGATGGGACCTTAGCTGGAGCACATCACAGGCTGTCACAGCTGGCTCAGCATCTGCGATACTCCCGGGGAAGGGAGAGGAAGTCAGGTGCATTGGGGCAGCAGAGTCTCCGGGATGGCTGCCTGAGACAAGGGGTCTTTCACAGTGGCAGGGTCTAGCCCCCTGGTCAGTGTTACAGGACCGGGCCAGTGGGGACATTATGGTCAAATTTGATGGAATGTTTACCACGGGAAAGGCACGTGCTTCATATGGATTATCCCAGCCACCTTCTGGATGCTTCCATTACCTGAGGGAACTCTTAAAAACCCCCAAGATGAGCTATAGTCCAAGTTCAGTCTCTGGGAGTGGGACCCAGGCAAGAATGTTTTTTAAAGCCCCCCCCCCCCACACACACACACATTGCCACCACCCCAGGCCAGTGATTCCCACATGTGACCATGACTAAAAAAAACTCCAGGACTGGGGTCTGCTCTGCTGACCACTCCTTAAGATCCTCAAGAGAGAGCTTCGCTTTGGGCAAGGCTGGTCAGGCAGGACCTGGACCAGAGCTGGGAGTCACAGGCTGTTTCCATCTGTGAGAATGACCTTCAAGCTCTCTGCTAAGTCAGTCTAACTGCTAGTCTGGTTTGTTCTCCCAGACAAAACTGATTCCGCTCGCCAGCAGACCCAGATAGTCCATCCTTTCATTATGTGCTCTGACCTCTTAGAGGAAGGGCTCCAAGGTTGGGAAACCTCTATGTGTTGGGTCCAAGTCACCTTTTTCTGAGTGTTCCTCAACTCTGAGACCAAGGACAAAACCTGGAAGCTTCTTAAGAGAAAAAATCCTAGTCTCCTCACCCATTTCACAGATGGAGAAGCAAGGGTTCCTCTGCCTCTCCTATCACTGACATTTTCTTGCTGGAGAACTCACCAACAAACGTTAAAACGACTGAAAAGCAAAAAGTGGGGTGTAAGGAAAAGACCACTGTTAACTCAACATGCAAAGGGCTCCCAACCTTGGAGCCCTTCTGCTCTTATGGGCTGAATATTTGTGTCTCCCCAACTCCCAAATTCCTATTTTGAAATCCTACCCTCCCCAGTGGGATGGCACTAGGAAGTGGGGCCTTTGGATGGTCCTCGAGACTAAATGAGGTCATGAGAGTGGGACCCAGTGATGAGACTGGTGTCTTCTAAGAGTCACTGGAGAGCTCACTTCCTGTCTCCCTCCCCACCATGTGAAGACACGATGAGGAGTCGGCAGTCTGCAGCCCAGAAGAGGGTTCTCCCAGGAACCACACCATGCCAGCACCCCGATCTTGGACTTGAAGCCTCCAGAACCACAAGAAGTAAATTTCTTTTGCTTATCAGCCACCAGTCTATGGTATGTTGTTACAAGCATTCCAACCAGACCAAGGTTTGGGGGACCACGATATTCCTTCTATTCATCAACACCCACTTCTCCAAAATACCCCAGATGGTCCCACACCTTTGAACTCATCCAGTTATTCTAAAGAGCATTTATTGAGCACTCAGGGTTTTATTGGGTTGTAAGGATACAAGGAATTTGAGATACAGGTGCTACCTTGGAACACAGTCAGAGAGTGTGAGCGGTTTGGCTGGTGGTGTTCCCAAAGGCTGTTCCTATTCCCTCTTGTACGCTGCCTGCACCTACCTTCAGAGCGGAAACTGAGAACACAGACACATGCTTTCTTAGACTCTCTTACAGCTAAGATTGGATTGTGAACATCCTGGCAAATGGGTTAGAAGGGAAAATCAGTGAGGGGCCATCAGGGAATATTATCTTCCCAATAAAAACAGAGAGGTCTTCAAGAAGAGCTTCATTCACTGCCCTACCCTGGCCACGGTCAACACCGTGGTGATGGTGAAGCCCAGACTTGAGAAGAGCCTGTTGAGCTGTTGACCCACTCGTGGGTCGGTCCACTTCTCTTCTGTTTATGATAGAAAATAAAACCCCTGCTGTTCTGGCCACGTCCCTGGGAGTTCACGTCCTGACAGAGAAAAGCCTTCTTTTCTGAAGCAATGATGTCAAGTAGACTTATCTCTCTCTGCCTTTTACTGGTCATGAAATTCTTGGCTAATGAAATACCCCCCTGGGACTTAACTTTGCAAAATATAAAAGAGGAATAATGACAAGACTTAGCTGGCAGGTGTTGGGGATTTGCGGAGAGAGCAAATACGTGTGTTTGTTGGGCACATCTGGTGTTCCATAAATGCTCATGACTCTTACTTTTTCACACCCAGAATAGTACAGCACAGGTCTTTACAAACAAGTTCAGGCTCTGGAATCACCCAGGCATAAACGTGAGTCTGGGATCTGATAATTTGTGATCTTGAGCAAGTCTCCTTACCGGAACCTCATTATCCTCATCATCGGGTAATGATCCGACCACCCCCTCTACCCTGAACTGTTGTAACCATTAGGGAAGAAATTGCTTGGAAAGATCTTGACAGAGAGGCGATATATACAATCCTTCAGTGTATGTTAACTGTTGCCTTTATGTAGAATGACTCATCCAAAGGGAATAGGAGAAAAGTCTATGAGGAGTGGTGCTGTAGCTTTATCATCCCAGCTTCCTGACCTCCTTTCAAACAGAAGCCTGACTATCTCTCATATATCCCTGGAACCTGCCACATCCCCAGCTGAGCACATCTCGGATTCCATGGGGACGGACCTGCTGGGGCTAAGGTTGTCCTACCCCTTTGCCAGTGACTGTACTGTTGAGGGCTAGCATGGGACCTACTTCTCGACAATGGGGGATACCTGCTGGGTGGCTTCCAGCAAAGTTTTCTCTCTCCCAGAATAGCCCCCACTGGAAGACATGCCCCTCTTTTTGGCCGGGTTGTTTTCATGTCTGAATATGATAGGCAGATGGCTGTAGGCATCTTCCTGCAGCTGGAGAAGGAAGCCAGCCTCCAGGATTGCAGAGGAATGAGGAGAGTGACCCTGGGTCTTTGATGATGTGGTTGAGCTGGAGTCTTCAAACCTCAAACCCACTCTATACAGCACCAGACGTCTATACAGCACCTCTGGAACAAGTCATTTCTGTGTTGTTTATGCTACTTTGAGTTGATGTTTCTGTTGCCTATACTGCTCCTGGTCTCCGGGTGTGTTGCTCCCCCAGTGTCCAGCTCTGGACTTGACTTATATAGGAAGCCACGGAATCACAGAATGTTAGAACTCAGAGAGCTCATCTTGCTCCCATTACATAAATGAGATGAGGGCCCAGAGATGCGAAGCAACTTGCCCCAGGACACACAGCTAGTAGTGAGCAAAGCCATAATATATACGCATATTTTCTGACCCTTAAAACTTTTTCTCCTTGTACACATTGCCCGTATCTGGGAAGAGGAAAGGTTGATATAATCTGGGAAGGAGGAAAGAGGAATGAAAAGCAAGAAGGAGAACTTCCCATAGATCCCTTGGGAGGTAGGGTCATTCCCTAGGAAACCCCTCAGGGCTCCCCAGCCTCTGACTCACCAGGGTTCAGATCGACTTTGTGTTCTCCGTCCTGTGCTACATGTGGTGTTAAACACCAGAGTGGGCCTGATGCACTCTCTTCCAAGACTGATGGCCCCTGGGACAAGCTGTAGGACAGGGTGATGACAGGGCATTGACGAGATGCTGCACTGTGCTCAGCTCTAGCCTCCTGCTTACCTGCGTCATTTACACCATAGAGCAACGGGGCATTAACTCTTGGGCACAGAGAGCCAAGTGGCATCGAAATAATAATGGGAATCTCAGCTTTAGACTGACCCAGGAAGCATCAGCACATCTGAGATCAGATTTTCTTCTGATTTCATATTTTCTTCTCTTTGCCAGGTCAGGATTGAGAGCTCTCAGGGCTGAGGTTGACCTTGAATCCAAGCGCATTGATTTCCATAAAAGCAGACAACCATACGATAAAGAGATACGTTCCATGGCAGAGACACCTAATGCTCACCTACATTGGGTCACCTCCTTTCCCGGGTGCATGAAAGGATTACATGTCTCCACTCACACGCCCCTTGAAAGTTGGGTCAGACCATTAGTTCTGGCCAATTGGTTGTGAGCAGAGTGGAGGCATATTTCTTCTGGATCAGAGCATTTAATTGCTCATGTGAAATCTTCCAGCTGTCTTCCCTGCCTTGGCAATCATGGAAATGTGTGTGCGATGGAAATGCTATAGGATGGAAGCAACCTAGAGCTCCAGATCACTTCGTGAAGACTGAGAAGACCACATCCAAGAGCACGTCCACGAGTGTGGTTTCTATCCGCAGCCAGGAGAAGGCTCCTGTCGTGCGGGGTTGCTGTTGTTTGTTAGCTACCCATCAATCCATAAGCACTTATTATGATTCAGCCACTGTGCTGAGTTCTATGGGCCTTATGTCATTTAAATCCTGCAATAACCCTATGAGAAGATTTGGGATTTTCCCAGGGACAAATACCTAAAACATGGTAAAGCTACGAATTCTCATCCTTGAGCTGAACTTACTCCAGTCTGATAAGTTTTTATTGTTAAATAAAACCGGGGTTTTATTGGGGGTGGGGGGGTGGGCCAGGAGAAAAGCTTTTATAATATACTGGAAAAAATCAGATAGAAAAATATGTATGTAAGGTGACCCCAGTTACTTTTATGTACACATGTTAAAAGAAAGAGACATGAACAGACAGAGAGAATAGAAGCGAACCACAGTATAGACAGCTGAAGTCTTTAATGAGTGGTTTAATGGGAGATTTTTATTTTGTTTTTGTGTTCTTCTGTAACCTCTTTGGTCTTCTCCGATGAGTAAATATTATTTTGTAATCAGGAAAAAATGCATTTTTAAACATAAGAGCATCCAAAATAGAATGTGAATTACTGACATCTGAAATGTTCCCAACTCAAATAGAGTCAAGCTTGGATGCAGAACAAATGCTTATTGAGTCCCTACTATGTGTCTGACATCTTACTTTAAGGATTTTCTCTTTTAGTAATCCCTACACCCAATGTGGGGCTCGAACTCACGACCCTGAGAGCAAGAGTTGTGCGTTCCACGGACAGGGCCAGCCAGGAGCCCCTGTGTCTGACATTTTTTATGTTATGGGATTTAATCCTCCCAATGATTTTGAGAAATAAGGATGGCTTTTCCCAATTTGTAGATAAGAAAGCTGGGACTCAGGGAGGATACGTGACCTCCCTCCTGTAGTGTCTGCGGGACAATCTGCCTCCGTGCATTTTCCAGCTTCTAGAGGCTTCCATGTTCCTTGGTTCCTGACTCTCTTCCTTCATCTTTAATATCAGCAATGGCAGGTGAGTCTCCTGATGCCACCTCTCTGGTCCCCACTCTCTGGTGATTACATAGGATCCACCTGAATAAGTCAGGATCATCTCTTTTTTAAATGTCATTTGATTTACAACCTTAGTTCCATCCACAACTTTAATTCTCCCTTGCCATGTATCCCAACGTAGTCAGTGTCCGGGCCCTGGGACATGGCCATTTCTCACCCCTCGATCCCTGCCCAGGAATGATTGCAATTGATTCACATATTAAAATCAGTTGGGGGCGCCTAGGTGCTCAGTCAGGTAAGCGTCTACCTTCAGCTCACACCTCCTTCCTGAATGGAGGTCATGTCTTGAATGGCACCAACTTCCCCTTGGGAAGATTGAAGGGAGACAGCCAACAGAGTGCTCTCACTGCTAAAGGTACACATTTTGGGCTCACACATGCTGACTGCGGGGCTTTGGAAATGTCACCGAACTGCTCTGGCCCTCGACATCCTCATCAATGAAGCAAAGAGAATGACAACCAATTCCAGACAAGTCAGGTGATGCAGGACACCATTTAGAACAGCGTCTGGCACAGGGGTTGCTCTCAAGTGCTAGGAGCTGTTGTAAGCACATGACAATATCATGTCCCCCGCCCAGGACCTGGCTTCACCTGCTACAGCTGCTACCCACCTTCCGTTGGAGCCTGACTTCATTGTCACTATTAGATTTGGCTCTGCCCTGCCTCCTGTAGCCACCATAAGCAACTGGTTATCTCTGGGGCTGATGGTGTTGGTCTCACCATTCTCATCTCGATGGAAGTGACTCTGGCTCAGGGGAGAGAGGGTTCCCCCCATCACATCCCCCCAGTACATGTAACCCCTTAACTAGATTTCTTAAAAAGAAGAGGGGTGTCTCTCTGCAAGCCACTGGATCCACGGAGTGGAGTCCGGAGGGTGAATGAATCCCAAAGTCCCCACCGCCAGATGACCAGAACATCAGAACGAGCCAGGAGTCAATGCTGGGATCGTGACAGGGAGAGGATCCCAGGGAGGGATACTTGGGGGGAGAGGGGTGTCTTGGAAGCCCAGCAGTCCCCCTTGCTTGCCGGGCCCCATCATCTGGTTGACTTCTAGCCCTCAAACCAGCTGGGAGGGGCAAGGATCCTACTCCAACACCTTTGCTGAAGAATGGAGCAGAAGGAGTGTGGACACGAAATCCGCGTCTCCCACATCCAGGACAGAGAGGTCTCAAGGGAACAGAAAGATCATGGAGGTGCCTGCGAGCTTTTGTGACCTTGAGTTGTCCCAAAGGCTCAAGAGCCTTGAGGCAGAGGTGGCATCAACTTCCATGAGTTTCCACGAGAAATTTAGAAGACGGGAAGGTGAAGACAGGTAGAGAGGTAGAGATGAGGTGTAGACAGAGGAACAGATAGAGATATACAGACACGGGAACATATCACTATTTATACACATATCTATTTATGTTCTTAATTGAGAATCAGGAAGTGCATCCAGGGTTAGATGAAGAAACAAGTTCTCAGGGTCACGTACGTTCCTTAACTTTCTCACCATGTTCTAAGGACTGGGTGAGGCATTCTTCCGATGTCCTCTCACAGACGGCCCCGGCAGGCGAGTATTTCTGTCCCCATCTCCTACTCAGTGCAGGGGAAACTGGCACTTTGAGAAGTTAAAAAATGTTGGCTGAGGACGCACAGCTGGGACACTGAATTTCCAAGTCATGGGATTGAGAACGAAACGAGTACCTTCCTGGCAGGAAAAGTCCGTGTGTTTGCTCTGGTGCCCCACTGGAGCTGGGTAGCCGAAGGAAGCTGTTTGATATTTGCATATCTTTAAATCTTGCTCTAAATGGTACCATTTCTTTTAAATAGACTAAGCGACTATGGATAATTAGCAATTAATAATTATTATGCCTCATTAACTTAATAAAGGATTATGTCTTTATAGAAAATGCAGAGCTAATTGGAAAAGAAAGTTAACCCGTGCTTTCTCGGCTTCTGTGGGAAGGTCTGCCCACCTGGAGGAAATGCCGAGGGTCCAGAACATTCGGCTCACCTGAGGCCAGGTTACCAGGCAGCTCACCTGGGACCTGATGGGAGCTGGAGAGGCGGCTTTGTGAACTTAAACTGGTAAGAGCCCTGTCACTAAACAAACAAATCTCAGGAAACCAAACAGAATAAGCAACACAATTATAGCTCACCACCAGGGCTGTGTGGCCCATGACCCAGAATGCGGGGACATGGGCAGTGTGGAAATTTCTCCGATTGCTATAATTTGCAGCATGGGCATTTAGAAAGATAAATATAGGTCAGGCAGCCCTTTAGGCTGGGGAAAGGGACAGAGATAAAATGTCAGTGGAGCATCAAGCCAGGGTCACGGGTTTAGGGAGAGCGAACCATTCACCACCCTCCATTTTGCACACCCCGGTCTTGTCCCCTGGTCAGGACATTCGATCAGCTCCCTGAATGGTCTCCCTGCCCCCGAGTCTTGCTCCCCTCTGGTCCTAATGGCAGCCATGATGAGTCGAGTCCTGGGGCTTCCCTGCTTGAAAGCCTTGTGCTGGCTTCCCACTGCCTTGGGGAAAAGCCCAGAAGGAGGGAGCCCTGCTTGATACCCCAGGATCTTCTCACCTTGTGTTCTTCTGGCAGCTGGATGCTGGATGAGATTTTCTAGATTTAGGTACTCTCTTTACAGACTGTCCTTTGATCTCCCCGTCCTTTCTTGTGGCCCTGTATCTCTGTCTGACATAAGGCTAGGAAGTCTTGTGGGCCCCTATGACCACCAGATTATCCTCAAGAGCACCTGCATCTAGCTTATAAAATTGACACTCAGGAGTGGGAGAGCTGAAGGCCCAGGTGATGGCAAGTGCAGTGTCTGCAGACAGACTCTATGCACCCCTACTTGCAGGGCACAACGTGTAGACCCCAGCCCAGAACTGGGGCTCAGGAAATGTTGGCTGTAAGAAACCTGGTGGGACCCTCAATTCCTCGCTGGCCCAAGACCCAGCAATGTTCCATTTCTCTCGCACACTACATTTTTCATTGAAGATTTAACTTACTTATTTGAGAGAGAGAGTGCACAGGAGGAGCGAGAGAGAACCTGAAGCCGATTCTGTGCTGGGCACAGAGCCTGACACAGGACTTGATCCCAGGACCACGAGATCATGACCTGAGCTGAAACCAAGAGTCAGAAGAGTAACTGACTGAGCCACCCAGGCGCCCCTCTGTCACACTGTTTGACCATTCCAGGGTTGCCAACCTCACTCCAGGGCCCAGAGGGAAGGAGCAGTCTCTGTCTAGAACATTTCCAGTTGACATGGAAGAGGTTAGCAAGGCTCACAGCGGCAGAGGGCTCAGCTCTGCACTGTCCAAAGCAAGCCACATGGCCAAGCCAGACTCTGAAGGGTCTGGAAGTAAAGCTCTCCTATACAACCCTCCTTTTGGTAACAGTGTGATGTCCCCCATCATGTCTCTCCGTCTCATTATGATGTGGGGAATCACCGACTTATCTGTCTTCCCCACTGTGAGCTTTGGTCTTCTCCAGGCTTTGGTCCGTATTTTCAAGATAATGCTTCACACATTACCAGGCACCTACCGTCTGCATGTTGAATAGACAAATAAAGAAATGCATGAAGGCGCCCAGAACAGCACCCTGTCCACACCCCGACCCCTCTTCCCACCTCCTCCCGCACAGAGACAGCTCATGTGCATGACTGTTTCTCTCCCACAAACAGGCCAGTTTCATTCTCCTGCCCCCAGGCCTTTACACATGCTGTCTCCTTCTCCTGGAACACTCCCCTGAAATCCACGCACACCAAAGATGCCTTCCTTGAACACCTCGTTAAAGGAGACAGCCTTCTCTGTCCTCATGTCCTGTTTCATTTTCCTTCCTAAACATTATTGCTATATTAAAGCCAAGAATACTATATCCAGCTAGGTTGTCATTAAAAATAGAAGGAAAGAAAAATAGCTTCCAGGACAAACAAAGCTAAAAGAATTTGCAAACAACAAACCAACTCTTCAGGAAATATTGAAAGGGGTCCTCTAAGCAAAACGAGAGCCTAAAAGTAACAGACAAGGAAGGAACAGAGACAATATACAGTAACAGTGACTTTACAGGCAATATGATGGCACTTTGGAGAACAGTGTGGAGATTCCTCAAGAAATTAAAAATAGAACTTCTCTATGATCCTGCCATTGCACTACTGGGTATTTACCCCAAAAATACAGATGTAGATGAAAGAAGAGCCATCTGTACCCCAATGTTTATAGCAGCAATGGCCACAGTCACCAAACTGTGGAAAGAACCAAGATGCCCTTCAACGGACGAATGGATAAGGAAGATGTGGTCCATATACACTATGGAGTATGATGCCTCCATCAGAAAGGACGAATACCCAACTTTTGTAGCAACATGGACAGGACTGGAAGAGATTATGCTGAGTGAAATAAGTCAAGCAGAGAGAGTCAATTATCATATGGTTTCACTTATTTGTGGCGCATAACAAATAGCATGGAGGACATGGGGAGATGGAGAGGAGAAGGGAGTTGGGGGAAATTGGAAGGGGAGGTGAATCACGAGAGACTATGGACTCTGAAAAACAATCTGAGGGTTTTGAAGTGGCGGGGGGTAGGAGGTCGGGGTACCGGGTGGTGGGTATTATAGAGGGCACGGACTGCACGGAGCACTGGGTGTGGTGCAAAAATAATAAATACTGTTATGCTGAAAATAAAAAATAAATTAAAACAATTTTTAAAAGGTATTGATAAGATAAAATAGTTAAAAAACACTGAAATAGGAAAGAGAAAGATTTCAAAAAATAGAATAAGAAAAAAATAAAGCAATTTAATTTTGAAAGACTAAAGGATCACGGGGGAAAGCCATGAATTCTCCATGGTGTAGTCTCCTAGCGCAGGTGTTTTGCAGTTCTCATTGATTGGTAAAATTGGACTTGGCTGGGGGTTTTGCTGATCTTCTCGGGGTGGGGCCGTTTCAGTGATTCTCAATTGTCTTTGCCTGAGGCAGAATCGTGCTGCCCTTGCCTGGGGCCGGGCTAAGTCATCTGCTCGGGTTTGGTTCGCTCTGGGGAGCTTCTGTTCCCCGAACGCTTTCCGTAGAGCTCTGGAGGACGGGAATACAAAAGGCGGCCTCCCAGTCTCTGGCCCGGATTGCTCAGGGCCCTGCTCCTCAGTGCGCCCTTGGAGCAAAGCAGCCAGTCCCTCCGGTCTCCCTGGTCTCTGGCTGCGGTCCGAGCTCACCCAGCCTGTGACTGAGCCTTTCTATCTCTGGCGCTCGGCCCCGTTTGGAGTCCACAAACCCAGAAGATTCCTGCCTCACGCTCCTACACCGCTCGTCACAGGGGAGGAAGGTAGGTGTCCCGTATCTGCCACTTGTGGGGTCCCTGCTTGAAGAGCAGTGGCCCAACTGTGTCTTGGGTCATGGTCTAAAGTAACCCCGGGCTGAGAGCCCCTCCCTGGCTCCATCTCTGCGGCCGGCTTCCCCGCTCCGACAGCTGGCAGCTCTGCCACACTCAGACACCCCCGGTCTTTCTGGGACCCCGCGGGACCTGAGACCACACTGTCCCTGCCAGGGCTCCAGCCCCTGCTTAGCCTCTGGAGCGATGTCCCTCAGTGGAGCAGACTGATAAAAGTTCCAATCTTGTGCTCCGCTGCTCTACTGCTTGCCGGGAGACGGCCCCTTCCCCTGGGGTCTATCGTCCCGTCGCTTTGGATTCCCTTCTCTGCCCATTCTGCCTTCTGGAAAGTGGTCAATTTTCTGTTCCTAGAAGCGCCGCTCTGCCTCTCTTCTACCTCCTGTTGAGTTGGTAGCTGTTCAGGATGGTTTGATAACTATCTGATCGAACTCCCGGGACCTGGTGATACTTATCTAGGTCTCCTACTCCTCCCCTCTTTATGCCTTTTTTAAGGCAATGTTTTCTTAGATATGACAAGAAAATCACAAGTGATAAAATAAGATAAACTGGGCTACATGAAAGTTAAAAAATTTGTGCTGTGAGTAATGCCCATGGAGAGGGTGAAAAGACAGACTACAGGGTCTTACACCCAAAAATAAAGGATTCCTGCAACTTAATAGAAAGAGCAGCAGTCCAATTAAAAATGGGCCCACAGTTGGAAGATTTGAAAAGGCATTTCTCCCAAGAAGTTATACAAATGGCCTAGGAAGTACATGAAAAGAGGCACAATGTCATTAGTTATTAGAAAATGGAATTCCAAACCACAATGAGACACCACTTTGCACACACTAGGATGACTATAATAAAACGTATGGACAACAGCAAGTGTTGGCAAGGATGCAGAGATACGAGGGCCCACACACATCGCCAGGGGGAATGTACAATGGAATATAGTCCAGAAGCTCCTCAAAGTGAAACATAGAGTTACCATATGGTCTAATAATTCCATCCCTAGGAGTATACCTAAGAGAAATGAAGCATGAGTCTGCACAAAGATTTGCACACTAATGTCCAAAGCAGCAGTATTCCTATTAGCCAAAGAGATAGGAACAACCAAAATGTCCATCAACTGATGGGTGGGTAGGTAAAATTGGGTGTATCCATAGGATGGAATGTTTTTTGGCAATAAAAAAGTGATGTGTGCCACACTGATGGTCTTCAAGAACACTATTCTGAATGAAAAAAGCCAGATCAATATTTTAGATCATTCCCTATCATAGAATCTCCACAATAGGCCAGTTTATAGAGGCAGAACTTAATTAATGATTGCTTAGAGCTGGATGGAGGGCAGGGTAGGAGTGGAATGGGAATTGACTGCTAATGGGTATGGGGTATCTTCTAGGGGGGATGAGTTTCTCTAAGTCTAGATTATTATGACAGTTTCACAGTGAGTTCACTGAAAAACACTAAACCGTTCACGTTAAGTGGGTGAATTATGCAGTATGTGAATTACATCCTAATAAAATGCTTTAGAAAAAAAATTGGGAGCAACAATCCCATGAAAGCTGTGGATGGCTTGGATGTAAGAAGTTCAGTCCTCTGCCCGATGTCATCAAGTCCTTTCTGGCAAAGTTGAAAGATAGAGTGTCAAGAAGAGAAATATTGGATTTAGATCACAGAGAAGTGAGCTCTCACTGCTTCTTGGAGTAACCTGCACTAGCCTTGGCTTCCCCATCTATAGAAGGGAGTAGGGGGCACCCAGGTGGCTCAGCTGGTTAAGCATCTGACTCTTGATTTTGGTTCAGGTCATGATCTTTGGGTCATGAGATTGAGCCTCACATCAGGGTCCATGCTCACTGCAGAATTTCCTGGAGATTCTCTCCCTCTCCCATCTGGTCTGAGTGCCCGCTGAAGCAGGCTCTGGCCATAACTTCGCCAGCGTTTCCTCCTTAGACCCATCAACTCCGAGGACAAGGGTACCACTGGCAGCTTCAAATTAGTAAAGGGTACCCAGCCCAGGAAGACATCCACCATGACTGCTCCCAGGAGACCCACTGAGGCCAAAAAGGAGCCCAAGAACCCAAGTGAAGCAAAGAAGGACCTTCCCAGCCCATGTGAGCTGCAAAGGGGCAGAGGGGAGGTGAAAACCCCTCCCTCCAAACCCAGTGCAGTCAAGGAAACCCTCCCCCAAAAGCTAGCCAAACTAAGGACAGAGACAAGGGGGTGAGACCAGGCCACAGGAGCCCCTCCCAGTGCCAATGGGCCCAGCAAGAAGCCAAAGAAGAAGGAGCAGCCAAGGTGTGGAGACCCACAGCAAAAGAAAAGCTGGGAGTCAGCATTGAAGACTCATGGTCACCAAGGGCTAGAATGCTGTTGCTCAAAGTCCTTACAGAGATCACTGCCCTGGTGGCTGGGGAGGGGCCAAAAGCTAAGACCATTCTTCCTCCTAAGGGCAGTGGACCCAAGATGGTGCCTATACCACTGGCCAGGAAGACAGATGGCCCCAAATGGCCTGGAAGTCTCACCAAGACCACCTCATCCAAAGTGTCAAGGAAGAAAACAGAAGCCAAGAGCTAGGGGCTGGCGGGGGGGGGGGGGGGGGGCAGAAGAACTGAATTCTGCTCGAGGTTTTATTCTCCCATAAAGCATCACTTTATTTATGTCATTTACCGTATTTCTCAATAGAGACTTTTTTCCCCAAGAATAAGTAACATGCTCCTTCAGATATGTTTTAGGAAGGAAGGAAGGGTAGGTAGGTATAGCATACCATTCTGGGCAGCATGGTTCCTTCTGAAAGCTGAACTGATGTGTCAAAATGCTGACCAAGGTGAGAAAGAACCCCTGACCTTGAAACCCTAGAGAAATGGTCATCGTAAGCTTGAGTTTTTCTTTTTATAAAAATGAACTATGAACATGACGATGGAAAAAGAAATGTCCGGCTCTAACTTCAAACATAAACAAACTGTGGCCATAAGGCAAGGTTTGCCCATGAATATTTAAGGGGGGGCAGAAGCAGAGGAACAGGTGGTCTTGAGGTGATGAGCCCAGTGTCTGAGCTTTGGCACTGGCCAAGGGGCAGGATGATGAGGTGGTCTCAAGACCACCAACTCCAAAGCAAAGGGAAGGCCCTGAACAGTTCTGCCTACTGCAAATGTGGGGACCAAAGTCAATTGGGTCCTGCTAGGTGGGAAGGGGAGGGAAAGCAGGTGTATTTCGTTGAGATCATCTCCTTGGGAGCTCCTGAAAATCAGTTCTTTCACTAATTCTCATGACCGACCTGAGCAACTGGCATTACGGGTCCCCTTTTACAGATGAGATAATGGAGTTCCAAGGAGTAACATAAGAAACTTGAGGGGATTTATCTAATTGTTGAACCAACATTTCTCATGTGCCAGGATTAACTGTGCTAAGGGCTTTAGAAGCAGAAACTCATGAATTCCTCCCATCAGCCCAGTGATGTGTTGTCCACTTAACAGATGAGGAGCAGACATGGAGAGGGGGAGGTAACTGTTGCCTGCTTGAACCGGGTTCCTACAGACAGACTCTCCAGTTGGTTGCCCATCAGGACTCCCAGTTCATTTCCATCTATTTCCAAAGCAAAAACGCTCTGCTTCTGCCTGCTCCCCTCTCATGTCAACAGTGTAGCTCTAACAAGTGCCAACATCCAGAGGAAAAAGATGAGAGCAGAACTGGAAAGGATGACCTACCTCCAGGGACCAGGCTCAGGGAGGCAGGTCAGGTGTGCCAGCTGGATGACGCAGGCCCCGTGGAAAACAGGCGTCCTTCAGACCCAGCCACTCTTGCCACAAGGAACTGGGGGCCCAGTGTTGCCAGAGAGTCACCAGAGTACAGAGAGCACTCCCAGAGAGGAGGAGAAAATGCCAGTCCTGGGCTTTCTCTTCACCGGGGCTAGCGGTACAGCTGTGCTCGTGGCGAGACCCTCCACCAAGCCATCTGCTTGTGAAATGGGCGCATTTCTGTGTCTGCATTAGACTTTAGAAGGAATGTTGCTTTTTAAAATCCTGGAACCACAGAGTAAAACTCTGGGTCAAATCTAACGCTCAGGTCACCAGTTTGCCAATAGGAGGCGCTCGCTTTAAGCCTTCTGGGGCTCATTCTTGCCATTGAGTTGTTGGGGACTACAAGCCTGTGCTTTTCTGCCATCCTAGGAGTTCTGTTCGGGGCAGGGAGGTAAAGCACAGGACGTGTAATACGAAGCTCTTTCTGTCTCTACGGTAGAATGGATTGTGCCTCCTGGAGGGATTCAACCAGAGGCTGGACAAGTATTGGTCCGGGATCCTGCAGGGGCACTTGGGGGGAGTTTGCGGAGAGGCAAAGAATCCAAGATCACTTATTCAGTCATTCAGTCGTTCGCTTAGCAAAGACCTCCGAGTACCTCAGTTATGTCCCCAGAACTGGGGATTCAGTGGCCCACAAAATGGTCGGGCTTCCTCCATTTAAAGACCTGGCAAATTATGGGGTGAGAGCGCATTAAATCAGCTCCGTGGAGAAGAAAATGATGGGAAAGACGAGGGGCCTCTGCTTTTAACTCGTGTGCCCATTTTTGTGTGGACGGAGAAAGTGAGTCACAGTTCAGCTGAGACCTGAGCGGTGACATGAGCCAACCAGGCAGAGGGCGTAGGGGCTGGCGGTAGGAGGGAAGCAGAGCCTCGCTTGAGGAAACGGGAAGTTCCAGCTGCCTGAAATGCAGGCCATGTTGAGGGCAGTTGTGTTCCTGCTGTCTGACGGCATCTTCGTTCGCAGGATTCTAAGAATGTAAAATTAACTGTAAGACCCCGTGATTCTGAGCATCTGTGATTCAACCAACCTCCATTAGGAAGATTCTTGGAATGGAGTTTTCCAGGAGTGTATGAATAAGTCTGGCTTTTGGGCACAATGAGTCTGCACCCTCCATATCCTGCAGTCTGACCCTGGCCTGGATTATTTCTCTGTTAAAGTAGACAGAGCTAAAGAGAAGTATTCGGAAGCCCATCGTGTTTGCTCTGCAATCTGCCTCCCAATTAGGCCCTGTGTTCTGCTCCACTCCAGGAAAAGAGACGGAAAAAAAAAATGCAGACAGGGGCCCCACTTACACTAATGAGAGATCTCCGTGCGCAGAATGTAATGCCAACCCCCGTTTGGCCACCAGACCATCACCAGCATGGGGTGAACACACAGACTAATTTGTGTGGAATAAAAACACATTTTTTACATGGTGCCCTGACACCAAGACAGGCATTTCCTCCCCACCAAACAAGCCCAATTATCGTGGTATGCTCTGTGGCCTTTTCTGCTCTACAGTTAGAAATTCTCTTAACTCTTTACAGCACTCAGAGGAGCCGAAGGAAGAATGAGTCAGTCCCATGGAGCCTGGAGGGAGGAGAGCAGGTAAGTTCGGAGAGGAGGGCCACGCCGCTGGCTGTCGCAACCACAGCGTCGGACCCGAGAAGCTGCTCGCCCACGGGGTGCCTCAGTGGTCCCACCACTAAAGAGGTAAGCACAGTCCACTTCAGAATGCTTCTTGAGCCGGTTAAGTGAGTAAAGGCATAAAACAGTGGGTGACTCGAGTGTTACTGTGTTTTGTGAAACAGAGGCCTGACCATGCCGGACTATATATGCCATCTTAACGGTTGTGGAATTATCCAATGATGGTCAATGACCAAAAGGTCTTAAGCAAGTAATGAGTTAAGCAGAAGGTTGGGTTTGCTGAGGTGTGGATAAATTGTCGTGGACGATGGCAAAAGGCCACAGTCCACGGTGTTGAGCGATGGTGAGGTCCGTGTGGCCCGCAGTGGGGCAAAGGCCAGCAGATGGAAGTGGAAATGTGGGCGGCGGGCAGTCTTGGTGCATTTGGGCTGCCCTGACAAAGCATCCCAGACGGGGAGGTCTCTGAACAGCAGAAAATGTGTTTCTCACATTCTGGAGGCTGGACGTTCCAGATCAGCGCGTGCACATGGCTTTGTTGTGGTGAGGAAGTGCTTCCTGGTTGCAGACTGTGGTCTTCTTGCTTTGTGCTCAGGTCGCGGAATGAGAGCAGGGTTGTCCTCTGGGGTCCCTTTTATCGGGCCCTCACCCCATGCACTGGGGCTCCCCCCACCCCATGACCTAAACACCTCCCAAAGATCCTACCCCTCCCACCATCACCCTGGAGGACAGGTTTGGACATCGGAATTCTGAGGGATCCCGAACATTCAGTCCACTGCAGGGACATCACCAAAGAGTTTTTGAACAACGTACGTCCTTAATTTTACTTTTGTTCCAAGAGTCAGAAAAGCCACTCAGATTGGCTCAAGGAATTGGCCCTTCCCGTGGTAAAGCTAGCTCTAGACTAGGTTAGACGAAATGAGCTCTGGACTGGCTGGGCCAACTGGACTAGAGATGCTGCAATCATTTCTTCAGGACACAGTTCCCTCCTCACCTGGCCCTGCTCTTCTCCAAGTTGGCCCCATTCAGCCCAGATGCTTCCCGCCTTGGGGACCAAGATGGCCGCCAACAGCTCTAGTTTCAGACCCTGCCAGTGAAGCCATGCTGGAGAGGGGAGGGAGGGAGCACGTCAGGCTCCAATCTCATTGGCTTGCTTTGAGTCAAGTGGGCATCCCTGAGCCAATCGCTGAGGCCGAGGTAGGAGGCTCTGATCGCTGATTGGTTCGACAGGGTCACGTGCCTGCTCCTGGAGCGCACCTTGAGGGGTGGGATTAGGGCTTGAAGGCACAAAAGGGAAAGTTCTCGAAGGAAGGGCAGAGGGCAGCGTGTGCGCACGCGTGTGTGCTTTCCTTTTTTTACAGTTTCGTACTATTGATTTTGTGATGCTTCTGGTTGTGCGGTTCTACCAGAGAAAGGAGGATGGATTCTGGACGGGCAGAAATAATGCGTGTCCGCGGTACCTCTCTGCGTGGCTTGACTCTGTTTGCACTTTTGAAAACAATGTGGGTGTGTGGGTGTGTGAACGAAGCCTAGAGCGGGGGCGTCAAGTGTGGAGTGTCCTAGTTGCCATGGCACCGCCCTGCATTCATGGCAGACGTGGCTACCTCGGTGCCCGTCCATACAGCCCACTTCTCTGGTACTCTAGGTAGGTGGCCATCGGCCGGTCCGAGTGGGAACACTTCGCTACCCTGCGTGGGGGCCCGGGAGTCCAAAGTTTTCCTGTGTCTTAGCCCACACACCTCTGATCTTCTTCACCGGAGGGGGGACAAATGAAGGGAAGATGGGGTGGACCTCCTCCTCCTCCCCCCCCATTGAGAAAAGCAAAGCAGTGCGTCCAGAGTGGCCGAGTTGGACCTGGGTGGCCTCCTGGCATGAAGAGCTCAGGGCTTGTCCTGTGTCTGGATCCCACCTTCAGCCCCTCTCACCCCCTGGGCCGTGGGTAGACTGCTTCATCTCCGTTGAGCCAGTTGTTTCATCTGTAAAGTGGAAAGAACCCCTCCTCCCCACCCCCAGGCCACCCTGAGGTCTCAGGAGCATATTGGGGAAGCACTTAGCCCAACAGGGCCTTCACACTCAGAAAGTAGATGTTCTCTTCCTAATCATGGCTAATAGCCCTCTCACTGTTTTCCAGTTTCGCGGCACTTAGCAGGTCCTTAAATCCAGTTGAGGGAGTGAGGAAATTAAGATAACCAAGTGGTTTAGTGACAACATTATGGAAAACTGTCTCCCTGTGGATCGGTCCAAGCTAAATAGAGAATAGCATTTGAATTTCCAAAAGTAAGTCCGTAAACTCTCTTATCATGTGGGGAATGAGGAGGCTGGTTAATCAAATACAGAGAAATCAGAGTTAATCAAAGAAGGAGTTACTGTGTTGACCGAGTTGGAATGAGCCTCGCTGAGAGAATCCGGATTCAGCAGCGACACCGTCAAGAATACCTCGGGGGCTCCCCCGGGCCCACAAGCTTAACCGTCTCAGAGCCTGGTTCCGGCGGGCGAGCCCTCATCCCTCAGCCCTGGCCCCCAGGCGCAGGCCTTGGCACCTCCATGGTTTTGCTGGTGGCATGCCTCCCCTCCTGGATGTGGGTCCCGGACACCCCTGTGTTCCAACGTGATGGTAGAGGATCCGTGGTGCCAAGGTTGGGGACGACCTGGAAAGTGTCCCGAGGAAACCACAGAAGTGCTCTTACAGCTCAAGACCCTTCCCTGGCCCCTCCTGACGACAGTTCCAGATGACTTACCCTATACAGAAATAAAGCCTGATCCTGGTAACTTGGGAGAATTTGTTATTCATAAGAAGTGAAAAAGCTGTTGTTTCAAAATACCTCATCAAGGGGTACATTTGGATGCGAGCATCCACAGTTAGTGCCACTTAAAACTGCTCCTGGGCCAGTCTGTTCTCATGCATGCACTTGTTTCATCCTCACGCTGTTTTGTAGATGAGGTGACAGACGCCCAGAGAGGTTAATCAGTTTCCCCCAGGCTGCACAGCAAGAAAGTGGCAGAGTTTAGTATCTTTACTACTTTGTATGAAACGGCTGAAACCCATTCCCATCGGACTTCAGCGGAAGTGGAACATTTGATCTTCTTTTCCTGAGTCCATGGAATCTTTCTTTATGAATCAGTTCTAAAACTTTTTTGACCATGTCTCTAATAGGATCCATAGTATTTATTAGATGAATAAATACTCTGTAAAAACATACCTACTCTTATTACATACAAAGTACTATGAGGTCTTCTATAATATTCTATTTTATATTTTATATAAATATTCGATTATATTCTATTATACATATTGATGAAGTTCTAGAACCTAGGTAAGGTTCGGTGGGCTGATGTCCGGAGCCGATGACCAAGAAAGAATTCTTAGGACATCTTTGGTGCAAAATGGTGGTTTATTAAAACACGGAGACAGGGCCTGTGGGCAGAAAGAGCTGCTGCCCTGGGCTGTGAGGGATGGCAGGTTAAGTACCCCGCGGTTGGGGGAAGGTGAGGGAAAGGGAGGTTTCAACTGAGTCTTCATATGCTCAAGAGGGCCTGCGAGATGCCGGGAGACCAGTGTTGTCTTTAGCAAGCCATTAACATCAAGGTAGTTGGGAGACTCCTGTCTGGCAGGATTAGATCTCTGCAAGTTAACTATTTGCTTATTGTTCCTGGCAGTCAGGGCTGCCTGGGGGATGCTACACATATTACCGAGGGGGAACGCATAGAAGGGGTGTGCAAGGTGCCAGCAAAAAAAGTGCAAAGCAAAAGCTTGGTCTTCAGCCAGCCTCGTGCTCCCTCATCAATATCCATATAAAAAGTATAAATATATTTTTTTCTGTATATACTCTATGTATATTCTGTTTTCTATTTTTAAATGCTGGTTGCCATCTGCTACATAGCTTTCAAGAGGCACTAATCCATCATGATTCACGGTTTGAAAAACAGCACTCCGGTCTCTCCCTTATAAAAAGGCGGGGCCCACTCACCCCTGTACCCCAAGTGCCCGGCCCAGCTCTTGGCTCTAGGAGGCTTCGGTCAATTCTTCCCCAACTGAATGTTTAAACATGAATAAAGGTCAGAGCAGAGATTGCCAACTAATAACCCAGGGTAAGTCTAGCCCACGAAATTATTTTATTTTGCCTGCAGGGAGCTTCCATTTTGGGGGAAAGATGGTTAACATTTAGAAAGCAGGAGATCCACAGAAGCATCCAGATCCCCAGCTTCTGAAATAATCCTATGTGTTCAGGCAGAAGTGGCACCTCTGGGCAAGGGCCGTGGGTGGGACATTCTGGGGCTCACTGAGACAGAGCCCCGTGGGCCTCACTACCCGGCTCAGCCCCGGCCTCCCGCTCAAGGACTGTCACCTGCTTGGGCCCTGTGGGCATTCTGATTTGGGTCTGCTGGAGAGCCTTCATATTATAAAAAAGAAAGAAGCAAATGCTATGGGTAAACAGTGACCTTTAGAACTCTTTGCGGTCCTGCCTTCCCTGCCAGGATTTTCACGGTGACCTTAAGGCGTAATTGCTTGGATGCCTAGAAACATTTGAATCTGGACTTCCTTTTGTTCCATCCATTTATCTAGTTGTTTAAGGACATCTCTGCTAATGCCCCATCTCTTCTTAGCCTTTTATGGCCCTTCCAAGAACTTCTCTTCCCTTCCGGGAATCTCTGGAAGCCAGGTACTGACCAGTTGCCTGGAGATAGTTGCTGTGACTTGATTTCCTCATTGTAGCTCAGACCAGGATGGGTTCTTTGCAAGCCCGGGCTTGGGAACCAGACTGCCCCTTGCTAGCATCGGAGCAAACCTTTCAACTCCTCTGCGTGTCTGTGGCTTCGCCTGTAAAATGGGAAACAGAGCGGCGTATACGGCGCAGGGTTTGGGGGAGGACTGAGTCAAACAAGCCACGTAAAGTGCTTCCCCTTGTGTCTGGCAAGTATTAGTAGTCCTCATACGCCAAAAGCGGGGAGTGTCTCATCACAAATGCTGTGGGCGTGGGGTTCCTGGGCACAGAGGATTTGTCAAACACTGTCCCCAGCCCCCAGCCGAGGCTGGAGGGGAAGGGACTGATTGTGTTTCAAGACCACCCTTTGTGTTCATCATTACCCCCGGGGCTCTCAGGTTGCCATGGCAACCGCGCTTAGAGGTTGCCAAGTTCAAAACAATATATTTCCAAGCAAGAAGTTTTGCTGACATCACCTGTCCCCATGAGAAAGGGAATGAGGTGCTCGTGGGTCTGCGCTGTGGTCTGTGCCTGCCCGCGCACACAGGAGGCTTCCTTCCGTCTCTGTTTGCACGTCTACCTAAGCAATGATGTGCCGGAGAACTGGGGTCATTATTATGAAACGGCCGGCGTGACCCCCCTGAGCGCCATGCTATACCTACATTGCAGTGAACCAAGCCTGAGCTTTGGAGACTCACAGACAGAGTTCCCCTCCTGGCTCAGCTACTCGCTGTGCTTTGGAGTGGACGCTGAAGGTTTGGCCCTGGCAAGGTTGGGTCTCTTTAGTTCCAAACCCCAGAGAAAGTCACGGGCATAAAGGAAGAATAATTTATTCCATTGGCTTATGGAACACCAGCATCTGACCTTCTCTTCTCCAAGGGCTTCTCACACCTGCTTGGGTCTCCCTGATTTTGTGCCTTTGCGCTCTCGGATTCTTGTGCCGAGGACACCCCTCGGGTCAAGCCTCAATTCCCTACCTATTGAAAACACGCTCAGTTTTTCCCAAGGAAACCACTGCACAAAGACTCATGTACAAAGATCGTGATCACGAGAGCATTTGTAATGACAAACAATTGTAAGCCATATAAATCCCCAATCCTAAAGGCCTGCTGAAAGAAAGTTAAGGCATAATCATACAATAGAATAGGATTCACCTGCTTAAAATGATAATGCATATATCCGTATTTATTGATAGAGAATTGATTACTATGTTATAAACTGAAAAGTAGATCATAAAAGAATATCCATGGACTGGCCACATTTTAGAGAGAGGAAGGTAGACAGACAGGGAGATACATAAAAGTCGTCAAAATATTCAGAGTCATTTTCTTTCGTTTAATTTGCTTATCAGTGTCTTCTACATTTTTCAACACAGACCTGTATGCCTCGTGTAATAAAATATCTCGAATCCAACCCTGACATTCACACTGACACAAATTCATACTGATATCCATGGTCCAAGGTCCAGGTCAAGTGCCCCTTCCTCTGTGCTCTCTCTCAGATGCTTCTAGGTCCCAGAGAATTGCCCTATTCTTTCTTCAGAGCCTCTGCTGTCCAGAGCCCACCTTGTCCTCTGAAGACCTTTATCGTGTCCTGTCTGCCTGGTGCCTACTCCCCGGTCAGGAATATGTTCCTAGGGGACAAACGTGGCCTACCTTCATCCCTGCTGGTGCCGACAGGGAATGCACAGATGACTGAGCGTAGCAGTGAAATGAAGGCCTCCTCCTCGCTTCCAGTTCTGGTGTGATGCCTCCTCCTTCGTGAGGCCTTTCTGGACTCCTCCCTCCTTCTCTCAACCCTTGGCATGCTCCGCCCTCTAAAACCACCCAGCCTGGACCCAGGCGCCCCTTCCTGCCCTCCGTATTCTGGGTGCAACTCCACAGCTGGGTGTCCAAGGCAGAAACAGGGGAGTGCAGTGGATGCAGTCCTGGTTTCAAACGTAATGGTGGGGAAACGGCAAACAGTAGCCCAGGCAGTGGGAAAAGGCTTTGGAAGGGGAGACACCATGGTTATTCTTTGGTATAATCTTCACAGTGAATCATGGAGGTACAGCGGGGCCATAAGAGAAGATGGTATGAATCCGGGGTCAGTCTCCCTGTTCACACTCTCCAAAGGGGCTCTATTTTTTGACAGTGTCTTTCAATGTAATATGGCGGCATGATTGTTGGGTACTACCCAAATTTCCACATTGGCCCTGTATTTCTCCACCCGAGTGTGAGAAGGAATGAGATGCATCTCTTCTGGCCCGTGGCCATTTAGGACCAGTGTGGCCCCTCCTCCATCCTTCTCTTTCCTCCAGCTGCAACTAGAAGGTTGTGTGTTTCGGGAAGCATCATCCCCCACTATTGAAAGGCTTTCTTGACCACAAGCAAACCTTGCACGACCCATTCAGTGACCTGTATCACATTCATCCAGCTCCAGTGGGAGGGTTTCTCTGTCAATGCAGCCGAGCCTCGCCCATCCTGACTAACATAGCTCTCAGACTTCATCCAGCCCCTTTGCCCCTTTAATAACCTTTGCAGAACAGTGACCCTGCATTTTACAAAATTAAATGCTGAGATCCCATTTTCAGAGTCCTGTGGGGGGTTCACTCCACTGGTGGACAGATAAGTAAAAATTTGTGTAGAAAAATAAAGTAGGCGATCAAAGTCTTCCCAGCTCCTGGTCAACCCAGGCATTGCCTCTGAGAGGCAAAAAAAAAAGTCTGGCTCCTAATTAGGCATGTTCCCTGTCCTTGAGCTTCACAAAAGGAGATCCATCCAAACAGAATCCATCACCTTCCAATGATTTCCTCTCGTGCGGGAAACACTGGCATCAATTAGGTCCCAGGATGGATGTAGGCAAAACGTCGCTCCAACAAGGATTCAACCTGTCTTGCTTCTAATTGTCCATTTATTTCCCTCACAAACAATGTCAATAGCCCAGATGCTGCTTTTGCACAGCAACTTCTGCTCCCCAGGGAAGTGGGCTGAGGGAAGCATCTGAGTGTGGCGTGAAGGTTTCCATGGTAATTACACACCAACCACCAGAAGAAGGCTCTGCCCAGTGAAATCCCTCGTTAGCCACCAGCCGGCTAATTAGAATAGCCCTTTAGCACTTGATGGAATTCTGGAACATATCTTCCTAGCTGGTTAGGGATGGACGCTGAAGGCTTTGTCCAGGCAATGTTGGGTCTCTTCAGCCCCAAACCCCATGGAAAGTCACGGGCATGAGGGGAGAATAATCTATCCCATTGGCTTATGGAGGCGGCAGCTCTAGACACCCTCTTTTGCATCTGGTGAACACCAAGAAGAGCTCAAGGAAACCAGCGCAGGGCCGACGTGTGGGCCTCATTAAGGAAGGGTAGGAGCCAACCGGTCCATTCGGAGGAAGACCCAGAAGTAACTGAGGGAACAGGGGCATGAAGCCCTGCTTTTGGGGAAAGAGGGTGGGGTGGGGTGGGTTCAGGAAAACTTGTCAGGGCCAGGGAAGCCCTGGGGGCTCACAGGGCCAGCTTCGTGCACAACCTGTGGAGTCAGGCAAGGTCTCGTGCTCAGAAGGGTCTCATGCTCGGTTAAGTGTTCCCCTGTCACTGGCTTAAAATCTTGAATAACTTTTCAACAAGGGGCCTTGCATTTTTATTTTTCACCAAGCCCCACAATACCACGTAGCTGGTCCCGGGTCTTGGGTTTTCTGAGGAGGTGAACTGAGGCAGCAGGCTGCGGATATGGAGCAAGTCCCTACGCCCACAGGCACCTGGGACTACCATGGCCACCAGATTCAGAATCCATGACACTGTGATGACTCTCAGGAGGACTGCTGGCTCTAGAGTCAGAACAAGATGGGCCCAAGATTGACTTTCCCATCACCTCCTGTGCATTCTTAAGTAAATGACTTCCCCCCCCTGTGCCTCAGTGTTCCTGTCTATGGCACCCAGGCCGTAGCTAATGGCTATTGCATAGCCGGTGGTTCAAAGTTGGCTCGTAAGTGTTGCTTAGGAAATGTTACTCAATACTCTTATTATCATCATTGATATTTTCATGATTAGCATTATAAAGCTAAGACTTTTGAGAAGCCCCTGGGATACCCACCCCGCCTCAGAGACCTGGTGTCTCGTGCAGTGGGGTTCTGAAGACGACGGGGAGGGGCCAAGGCAATGCCCTGCCCTCTTCTTTCTCAATTTCCCTCTCTGCACAGCTCCTTTCTTCTTGCACAAATTTCCCCCCACCCCACCCCACCTTTCAACATTCAAGACCTATTTACACCTGTAATTTTACTAAGGAAACTGGTCTGGGGTGGGGAATAACTCGCCCAAGGTCACCCCATGAGTCAACCACAGAACATTGTTCTCGTCTTAGTCCTCCAATGTTTCCCATCTTGCCTCGTGACTTTGTATCTGACTGGGTAATGATCCTTCATTTCTGCCAGCCTCAGAGAAGGACTGCAGTGTGGTTTAAATTTCCCAGAATCTGCTCTTTCCTTATAAAATCACCCCAATCCCCCAGGATATAGTTATCTCCAGGAAAATCAAGCACCTCCTGATTGAGGGCTCGTCAGAGCGGGACCCTGGGCTCAATGCATCAGTGGGCAGAGGGCAGCGCTTCTCTTCAGGAGCAGAAAGCTGGCTGGGAGCCTAATTGGCAAACAAAAGGCGAACCGGAGGCTGTTCAAGCCTGACCCGAGCTTGGCCAGTCCTGCCAGGGAAGGGCAGCCCCAGCTGGAGGTTGGGAAAAGGAGAGCCAGGGAAGGGGCCCTCCGCTCTGAGCAGTCCCGGGAAGGGACGGCCGGTGTGTGAGGCTGCTGGCCTTCTCAGCGGAGCACCTGCTCCCGCAGCCAGTGGGCTTGGGCTGGGATCCGGCCTCTGCCATGTACCAGCTCTGTGGCTTTGCACAGCTTGCTCTCCCTCTCGGAACAGGTTTTCTTATTTGTAAAATGGGACTCAAGCATGTGTCCCTCTCAGGGCCCGGCGTTTGAATGAAATCTTCCACCCAAGGAGTTGGCACCAAAACGTGATACACGTCTACCACCATCATCACTGTCGTTAGCACTGGCAAAGCGCCCTGACCTCAGTCCTTCCTAGTGGCTGAGAACCGCAGGGGACGTGGAACGTAGCAGCGATACTCATCAGAGAATAAAATCAAGAATCCGAGTGGGGGACGGGCGAGGGGGTGCTCCAGCAGCCGGTCTGGGGAAGGTACTTGGCCTTGTGTCGCTCGTCTTCACGAGCTGCGAGGCAGGTGGGATTTTCACCCCACTTTGTTGATGGAGTAGCCGGGCTGTGCCTCTGACCCAGGGGCTCGCGCTGGCGTCCCTCCGGGGCTGGTGTCTGTGAAGGCAACCAGGGAAGTCCCGACACAGAGTCAGTCCTTAGTCCCTGGAAGCCCCGCTTCCCTCGGACAGGGACGAAGGGGACAGGCGGGGCAAAGTGAGTGAACGGTGGCAGGAAAATGAATCGGGGAGTGAGGAGGAGCTGCCTGCCATTAATCATCATGAAGAATAGGTCCCGGAGAGCTGCCTTTGGCGCCACGGTGATTAATGACCTTTTTAATTTCCCTGCGCATCGTCCCAATTATGCCGGGGCACCGAGGGAGGCCCCGTCTTCCCTGGGGAGGCAGGGGAGGTCTGCACGGTGCCCTGGAGCGAGGCATGGAGGAGGGCTCTGGGGAGACCCCAAGTTGCTTTCCAAAGACCTTAGACCCCCGGGCAGGGGGAGGGGGCAGGCCTTGGAGGAGCTTCAGAGCTGATCCCAGAGGCTGGCAGCATGGAGGGCCCGCGGGAGACAGCGCCAGTCTCTGGAGAGGCTGCTGACGGGCCCAGCGCTCTGCCCTCACTCTCAGCGGCAAAACCGTACAATCCCTTCCTTACAAACTCAACAGAATTTCTATTTTGAGCTCCCGCTCTTTCCAAATGGCCGAATCTTTTTTTTTTTTTTTTAAATTAACATGTAATGTATTATTTGTCCCAGGGGTACAGGTCTGTGAATCACCAGGCTTATACTTTTCACACCACTCACCATAGCACACACCCTCCCCAATATCCACAAGCCAGACACCTCATCCTTCCGACGCCCCCCACCCCCTAACAACCCTCAGTTTGTTGCCTGAGATTAAGAGTCTCTTATGGTTTGTCTCCCTCCTGATCCCATCGTGTTTCATTTTTCCCTTCCCTACCCCCCACAACCCTCCGCCCTGCCTCTCAAATTCCTCCTATCAGAGAGATCATATGATAATTACATTTCTCTGATTAATTTATTTCACTCAGCAGAATGCCCTCTAGTTCTACCCACGTCATTGCAAATGGCAGGATTTCATTTCTTTTGATGGCTGCATAGTATTCCACTGTGTATATATACCACATCTTCTTGATCCATTCATCTGTTGATGGACATCTAGGTTCTTTCCATAGTTTGGCTATTGTGGACATTGCTGCTATAAACATTCGGGTGCACGTGCCTCTTTGGATCACTATGTTTGTATCTTTAGGGTAAATACCCAGTAGTGTGATTGCTGGGTCATAGGTGGCTCTATTTTCAACTTTTTGAGGAACCTCCATGCTGTTTTCCAGAGTGGCTGGACCAGCTTGCCTTCCCACCAACAGTGTAGGAGGGTTCCCCTTTCTCCGCATCCTCGCCAGCATCTGTCATTTCCTGACTTGTTAGTTTTAGCCATTCTGACTGGTGTGAGATGGTATCTCACTGTGGTTTTGATGTGTATTTCCCTGAGGCCAAGTGATATGGAGCATTTTTTCATGTGTCTCTTGGCCATTTCATGTGTCTGTTGGATGTCTTTGCAGAACTGTCTGCTCATGTCTTCTGCCCATTTCTTGATTGGATTATTTGTTCTTTGGGTGTTGAGTTTGATAAGTTCTTTAAAGATTTTGGATACTAGCCCTTTATCTGATACGTCATTTGTGAATATCTTCTCCCATTCTGACAGCTGTCTTTTGGTTTTGTTGACTCTTTCCTTTGCTGTGCAAAAGCTTTTGATCTTGATGAAGTCCCAATAGTTCCCAAATGGCAGACTCTTAATCTCATTCCCAACTTGGGTCTGTGTGTTTTAGATGTCAAGTCATGGGGCTGGGAGTCCGGGCCAAGGGGCTACTTGAGATTCTGTACCAGGCGGGCAAGGGTCTTGTGGTTTGTACCTCCTCTGGCCCGTGGAAGTTGTGTCCAAGAGACCCCCCAATTCTGTTCATGCCCAGTGGCTTTTATTGTTAAGACTGCATATCAGGGAGCAACGGGGCTCCTGGAAAGGGTTGTCTCTGGCCCCAGACCTTTCTGAGGTCTCCCATCCACCACACGGATGCTCTGTTGGGAATCAAGGCACAGGGACTGTCTCTGAGCTATGCTGTCCCCTCCGTCACCACATTTCCCTTCTTGTCCCAGCCCAGGACAGGAGCCATAGGGGATGCACCAGCCTCCCCTGCTCCTTAGAGCCTGTCCACGTGGCCAGGGGATGGGAGGCTTCACAGTCCTCCCCTCCCCAAAAAGTTGATGTCCTTTTCTCCCTGGGCCAGAGCCTGCAGGTTATTCCCATGTGCTGCCTGCATCTAAGTCTGTCTGTCTGTCTGTCTGTCTGTCTCCTTTAATTTTGAGAAGCAGAGGACAGCAGGGAAATAAGGGGAGAAGCACTGGTTAATATCTCATAAATATTATCCTGCCACACGTACAAAATGCTGTAGAAAGGCTCCGAAGAAGCCTCTCCGCACATCTTGTAGGAAAAAAATCAATAAAACTGTTCACGCAGAAAGCAGTGTTTCTTCATTAGTGAGGATACAGGCTTTAGAGCCAAACAGATCTTGGTTCAGCCCCGAGCCCCCTCTTACTGCTGCTTGATCTCAAGCCAGTGGCTTCTTGCCCCCCAGCCTCCACGGGCTCATCTGCAAACTGGGGAGAAGCAAAACTCTGGGGGGTGGAACCGGCCGGTGTGCGTGGGGAGGGAAGCTCCGAGTCGTTTCTCTGCAGCCGCCGAAGGACGGTCCAGGAGGCTGGAGGAGCGGGAGAGGCCAGGCGCGGGAGGAGGTGAGCCGGCAAAGGAAGGAACTAAACTCTGGGAGAGAAAACTGCAGAGGAGCTAGGTCGTGGCCCACCGGAGGGAGAAATCCCAGGCAGAAAGGAGTGTTGCATGAGCCGGAATAAGGAAGGGAAGAGAGAATGGCGCTGGAGCTGTCGTCCCAAGACCTGTGACTGTTGTCCCAAGACCTGTGACTGTTGTCCCAAGACCTGCGACTGTCGTCCCAAGACCTGTGACTGTTGTCCCAAGACCTGCAAGCTTTGGCGGGGGGGCAAGGAGACACCTGGCTAAGTGTCTGAGCAAGCGTGAGTGCCGTCGCTTTTCCTGTCACACACACTTGCACACCCCATGCATGCATGTACACTCACACCCACACACGCACGTGCACCCACACTTATACATACACACTCACAAGCACGTGCCTATAGTACACACTCACATGTGTGTGCTCACGCTTGTCCACACTCACACATGTAGACAAATATGCGTGTGCGCACACATAAGTGCACGCACGCACATTCACAAGTGTGCATGCACACTCACACCCCCACACATGCAGGTACGCGCTCACAGTCACATCACACTCATATGTGTGTACTCACAAGCATGTGTGCACACTCACATATGTGTACTCACACCCACACAAGGCACACCTGCACTTGCACATGTAGGTGTGTGCACTCACATCCACACTCATGCACACTCGCACTCGTGTATGTACATTAACATACACTCACACCCTCGTGCATACTCACAAACACGTGCAGCACCCTCGCAGACATGCTCTCCCACATTCACAGGCACACTCAAAAATGCTCTCTCAGACACTCTCACACACAGTCTCACAAGGACACGCACTTTTACACAAACACACGTGCATGCCCACACACATGTTCGTACTCACAGGCACTCACACACACTCATATGCACTCACGGCAGGGGGACTTCTCAGCACATCACAAACTCACCTCTCTTTCTGGAAGATTCTCAGCAGCCGACGAGACGAGGCGTGGGTGGGCTGAGATGGGCCTCAGGACAGGAAACAGCACAGCAGCACGCCCCAGACTTCCAAAGGGCACACGAAGTACTGGGGGATCCTCTTGGAATACAGATTCCAAGTCGGCAGCTCCGGCGTGAGACACAAGACGCCTTGTGTCCAGTGAGTTGTGCGGGAGGCTGGTGTCGCTGGTCAGCTGACTGCACGCCGGGTGGTGGAGACCCCGTGGGGTTCCAGATCACATGGCAGCACTGATCTGTGGGGCCCCTGTTCCTTCTGAGTCCTGGAGAATAAACCCCTAGTTCCTCCCCTACAGCCCTCCCCAAACTCTCAGTAACCTGCAAGGGCCAGACCTTTCCACTTTTTGCTGATCTGTTAAGGAAAGAGAAATCTAAAAATCCAGCATATCATTTAAAGCTTCAAGACTTGTCTTAGCAGCAGTGAGCCAGTTTTCACACCTCGGGGGTAGGGGACAGCCAGCTGTCATCTTTTCATCCTCTCTCCTGGTGACTCGGGGTGGGATGGCCAGGGGGTGGTTATAGCCCCTTGCGCGCGCGCACGCACACACACACACACACACACACACACACACACCACTACTGTGGAAATGAATACATCTATTTTGCCGACCAAAATCAGAGTCTGTCTTCCGATAATGTCCTCCAAGGCCCTGAATGATCTAGAAATCAGCCTCCTTTCTTTTCTTCTTCTTGGACCTCTTTCTGCCCTGCTCACAGCACGCCCACCAGACAGCTCCTTTCTCTTCCTCTAAGGGAGAGTTTCCCAAACCTGGCTGCACTTCCCAGTCACCGGGGGAGTTTCTAAAATATGTGAACTTGCAGACTGAGCCCCAGGCCAATAAGGTCACACTCTTTGGGGGGTTGGGAATGAGGCATCAGTAAATTCTAAATCTTCCCCAAGAGATTGCAATGTGCAGCCCGGTTTGAGAATGACCACTCGGAAGTTCAAGAGCTTTCTGCCCTCAGTGTTGGCCCGCTCGTACTTTGCACACAGACTCCTTCTTATCTGCCAGATTCAACCCAAATAGCTCCTTCTCAGTGAAAACTTCCACCAGCACCTGATCTAAAGTCATCTCTAGCTTCACTGCCTTCCTGGGACGTATTGCAATCTTCAATTCTCTTATTTATTCACGCGTTTGTTTATTCTCTGTTCCCTTTACCAAAGTGTTAGCCCCAGGACGCCTAGAACGGTGCCTGATTTTATTGTGACCATAACACACCATTCACATGGTGTTTGACCCCCTCATCGGGTCTTATCAGATAGTCGAGGAATGGATGAAAGGTCCTGCAGACTTGACAGAGCAGGGCACGATAAGATGAGATGTCCAGAAGCTGACTTTGTTTCACACCTGTTCCCTAGAGTCCCACTAAGCAAGGAAGGTCTGAGCTCCCAGAAGGATGTTTCCAGTAGGACTGTATTTGTTTCCTGACCTCCCAGTATCTCCCCTTTATCTGTAGGGCCGTCTTTCTGGGGACCCTCTTGGAAGCCTTCCAGCCCAGCACCCCCACCGTGCTCTCCTTGGAAGCTACATCCTTCCAAAAGAGAAAGAGAAGCTCCCTCTCTCACTGTTTCCACCTTCCTATATTTTGCTTACTTTGGAGCCAGTCACACACGAAGGCCAGCTCCTGGCTTCCGTGTGCTGAATTTGGTAGCTCCAAATGAGGAGAGAGGGTTCTGGATCCAAAGAGAAGGTTCTGGAAGCTCCAGTTCTAACTCCGTCTCTCCACAAGCAGTAGATGTTATCTCTAATTCCCTGGGAAGCATGCACCCTCACCAAAACCAACAGTTGTTTCTCCCAGAACAAGGCAGTAGTTGTAGTTTTTTATGAGGAAAGTGCCTCTCCTGTTAGCATAATAAGGACAAATGACAGTTGTCTCTTTCTCCGCTAAGCAATAGCCCCTTTACCTCTTCTTGGATCCACATCCAAGATTGTCATTCCCATCCTCAGGACCACTCACCTGGGAGCTGGGCTGACACTAGAAGGCTCACCATCAGCTGTGCGTGGCTCTCTTACCCTTCAAGGAGAGGTGTGACCTCCCCAAGTCTCTCACCTGTGCTACTTCCGTTATCCTATTAACGCAGAATAACAGTCCTTCCTGAACTTCCCATTTCCTCTCTTTCTGAACATCAGAAGCAGCATATGTTCTGGTAAGAGCCATTCCCAGAGGGAATGGATACTACCTGGTAGTTGCAAACATCCAGTCATCTTCAGGGTGTGAGCTGATAGACACGAAGTCCCCAGCAGAGTAAAAAAGTAGTAGCTATTTTGACTTTTGACTCCTGCTGCTTGCACGTGGACAGCTGGTATCCCTGATGGTCCTAGAACTTGGCCGAAGACCTAAGTGTACGTTAGTCATGAATGTCTGTTGGATAAGTAAGTGAATGAAGACTAAAGCTAGGACTTGCCTTACAATTCTGTCATAGCTTTCCCAGATTTCCCAGATAGAAATGCTGAGTCACTGCTCTGGCACCAGGGGCGCGTCCCTGACCTGTGCTCGTGAGCTCCAGGTCTGGGCAGCTGCCTGGTGATTTCCCTGAGGCAGGACCCCCCCCACACACACACACCCCCACACCCCCCCCCCCTGCCGAGCCTCTCGGATCTCAGGGACACAGACATTCAGTCCTGTTGCCCGGGAGGGTATTTATACAAGCACACAGTCATCGAAAGAGGACTCCGGAATGTATTTGCAGAAATCAAATTGCCAGTATAGAAAACCAGATGCTGAATCAGGACTCGATATATGCTCCCCGCTCCCCTCCCCGCCTCCAACGGCCCAGAGGTTGACTCTCTCGAGATGACCTTTTTTGACAGAACGATGAGGTCCTCCTGCATTCCATATTTCACAGGCATGAGTTCAGGATGGAAAAGAAATCATCCAACTGTAGCCAAAGTGAACCAGCAATGGTGTTTACATTAGAATAGGCTTGTGATGGGCAAAGATAGTCTTTTCTGATTTGAACAAATAAGATAAATTTGGGCCAAATGCAGAGGGTTGACCCAACTCATCCTCAAAAAAAAAAAAAAAAAAAAAAAAAAAGTTCCCATCTCTGTATTTTTATTCTAGCTTCCAAAAGAGAATGGTTGAAACCATCAGAGAAAATAAACAATTACACCTACTGGCTGAGTGGTTACAATGTATAAGTAACCTGCCAAAAATACCACATTGAGGACCTTAATTAAATTAATGTCTTTGGCCTGTTTAGAGAAGGTGAATTGTGCAAAGCTCCCCACAAGAAGGAACAGAAAACTGGGTCGGGTCCAACCAACTCCAAAACCCCAGGCTCTGAACTGGGTCCTCCCATGGCCTCCAAAGATGAGTTTCTCTTTTACAGACGATATTCAAATCACTGACACACGAAGGGGTTGGCCTGGGTTTATTGCCTCACGTGGCATCACATGGCCCATCTCATCAGATGAGTCCTGTCCAGTGACACTACAGGGGAAGACAGAGACAACCAAAGGGCAGTATAGCCAATTTTTTTCCTAAATGACTCAAGAACTATAATTGAGATCAAGAATCTTTGATATCCCCCCTTAAGTATTCCATTAATGAATAAAACGAGAGCCTCACCTCTCCGAGAAGTGGAATAGAAATCACAGTTAAGCAGAGATTTTTAAAAACTCTTAAGGATCATTAAGAAGATAATCACATGTATCTACAAGGGATTTGCATTTCTCATTAATTCAGTAAAGATTTATTGTTCCTATTCTGTACTTACGCTAGGTATTTGGGATTCATCTGTAAATAAAAGGGACAAACCCCTTGTCTTTTTAAGAAGCTTACACTTCAGCAACAGGATATAGATAATAAAAAATTTTTTAAAATTATATACTGTGATAAAAGGTGATCCACCATACAAAAAACAACAGAGAATGGGGAGCTCTGGTTAGGAGAGGGGTGATATTTGAGCAAAGATTTGAAGAAGGTAAGAAGATAAGGGAGCAAGGCTTGCAGATACCTGGGGGAAAGAGTGTTCCAGCAGAGGAAACAGCCAGTGCAAAGGCCCTGAGGCAGAAACATGTCTGGGTCAAATGAAGACTAACAAGAGGACAGGTAGCTGGAGTAAAGTAAAAGATACAATAGGCAATGAGGTTGGTATCATGCAGGTCTTGGAAAGCTGCTATGGGCCTTTCAAGTTTTACTCTGAGTGAAGTGGGACTCACTGGTGGGTTTCGAGCAGAGGAGTGACTGTGATCTCTTTATGTCAACAACTAGTAGAGAGACTAGCAAGGAGACCATACCGGTGACCAGACCCCATGGGCGAGATATGCTGGGTCGTAGAGAACAGGGTTTTCGGCAGAGGTGGTGAGACGCGGTCAGAGTTTGCATAGATGATGGTTTATATGTAGACATGAGAGAGAGAAAGAGAGGTCAAGAAATTCTTCCTCACCCTCAGGACCTATTGTGCCTTGGAATATTGCTTCATGGTAGAATAAAACCATAATGATCATGATCCCATGGGTTGTTAGATCGAGCCCTATGCTGGGCTCCACACTGGGCATGGTGTCTGCGTGGGATGCTCTCTCTCCCTCTGCTCCTCCTGCTCATGCCCTCTCTCTCTCTAAAATAAATAAATAAGTCTTTAAAAAATTAATCACCTGAAATAGAAAGGCATAATTTTGTCATTTTCTTCAGTGAAGTTTACTCACATGTAATCTTATTCTTTAAAACCTTTCATAAGATTTAATGATGACAATTCAATAGCATATGTATAGAATTCATACATACGGCTGAGCCTTGAACAACATGGGGTGAGGGGCACTGGTCCCCACATGGTAAAAAAAAATCCACAAACTTTAACTTTCTAAAAACTTAACCACTAATAGTCTACTGTTGTTATCTTACTGATAACGTAAACAGTTGAAGAACACATATTTTGTATGTTAGATGTACTATATACTGTATTCTTTCAATAAGGTAGCCTAGAGCAAAGAAAATGGTAGCAAGAAAACCATAAGGAAGAGAAAATGCGTTTACAGTACTGCGCTGTATTTACTATGAAAAAAAAAATAGGCATAAAAAGGACGTAAGCACAGTTTAGACCCATGTTCAAGGGTCACCTGTATCTACAAGTAGGATTGTCCTTAACTTTTTGGTCTCCGATGGCTGGAGAGCTGGATTACAGAAACTGACGCTAGGATGCTGCTGGGTCCAGCAGTTTTGAGGGGAAGTCTAGAGGTCTGGTTGGAACGCGGTAAGCTTGAGGTTCTCTTCGACCTCTCCGTGGACAGGTTGTGTGTGCATTTATAGATGCAAATCTGAGTTCTGCAGACAGGTCTGAACACACCAGGAACCCGAGGCTGTCCTCTCCTGGGCTCCTGCCCAGTGGCTTCAAATAACATTGTTGTGCTGTTGAAGCCTCTTGTATGATTCTAGATTTATCTCTTTGATGGTGAGATTGACACATCTATCTGGACACCAACTGAAGTGATCAAGGGGAACTCTTGATTTGGGCCCCAAATCTGATTCTGGGCTAAGCTTCCCCACCCGCTGAAATGACATGGCCTTCTCTCTGGGTTTTTTTTAAACCCCAAATTTTAGAATCTTCTACAACTCTCTTGTCTCTTACTCACCAGGCACGACTCATTAACAGTTCCATCTTACTCTCCCTTCAAAACCTACACCCGAATCACCCAACGCTCTCTGTCTCTACTGCACCCACCTCATCTAAACTCTCACACCTGGAACATGGCAGTAGTCTCCCATCTTAGCTCTCAGTCGTTCTCGTGTAGGACTTTCAGTGTATCCTCCACACAGGCACTCTGGTTCTCCTCTAGAAACAAAGTACACACCCGCACCTCATGCCTAAATCCTTCACTGGGGGACGCCTGGGTGGCTCAGGCGGTTAAGCATCTGCCTTCGGCTCAGGTCGTGATCCCAGGGTCCTGGGATGGAGTCCCACATCGGGATCCCTGCTCAGCGGGGGGCCTGCGTCTCCCTCCGCCTGCAGCCCCCACTGCTTGTGCTCTCTCTCTCTGTGACAAATTTTTAAAAATTAAATCCTTCACTGTCTCCCTAGTGACCTAGACCATGTTCAGTCTCCTTACCATGGTCTGAAAAGCCCTACAGCACCAGGGCCCTGCCTCTCTCCTAACCTAAGTCCAAGTCACTATCCCCAACAGTGATCCACACATGCAGGAGTTCTGTTCCTTCTGCTCATTGACCAAGGCATTGGGTCTCTGAGCTGCTTCCAGTCGTAAGAATTTACATACGCTGTTCCCTGAACCAGGAATATGCTACCCGCAGATCTCTGTCTGACATCGTGTAGTCTCATTACCTGAGTCTTATAGCTTGATACTGTCCCTTCAGAATACTTGCTCCACTTGATCCAGTGTTAACCTTCCTTCCCCCTTCGTGATGGCCTGTCCTGTATTTTCCTTCATAGGATATATCACTATCTCCAAATGAGCCTATTTTAACTTTTTTCTTTTATTTATTGAGAGAGAGCATGAGAGGGGAGAGGGTCAGAGGGAGAAGCAGACTCCCCAAGGAGCAGGGATCCCGATGCGGGACTCGATCCTGGGCCTCCAGCATCATAACCTGAGCCAAAGGCAGTCCGTCACCTAGCCAACTGAGCCACCCAGGCTCTCCAAATGAGCCTATTTTTAAAAAATGAGCCTATTTCAATTTTAACCTGCTTGTATGTTATCAGTCCTCCCCCTCATGAAAGTGAGCTGTCTCGTTCAGCATTGTATTCTCAGGTCTGGCACATATTAGGTATGGTATAAATGCCTAGTTGACACGTGAATTTTCTTTAAATTTTGATGTGTTGGACACATATCAAAGATCTCTCTAAACCATGTAGTTGATGAAGAGGTTCTGTTGGGAAATGAACATTCAAGTGATAAGATCATATTCTCTGTGGCATTCCTTGCAGCGCTTCAACGAAAGAAAACACAGATTTTCCTAAAAAATGCCACTAGACTAGACAGAATTGGTTTCTGACAAAACTTTTAATTACAGTTTTTCTTTGGGATGATCATAGATCCACGCAGCTGTAAGGCATAATAGAGCGCGGGGATTCCTTCTACTGGGTCTCCGCTGACATTAATTCATTGCAAAACTACATGATATCGTCCCCGAGGTATTGGCATTGACAGAATCCAGGTCCCTAACTGATTTTGAAATCCAGAATGGTTTCTTATTCCTGCTTGTGTTGTAGTACTCCTCTTGTAAGACCTCACTCTGAGCTCACAAGTAATTGTGAACAAGGCATTGAGGCATTATAACTTTTAAGAATAACTGCATGTGGACCACCTGGGTGGCTCCATTGGTTAAGCCTCTGCCTTCAGCTCAGGTCATGATTCCAGGGTCCTGGGATCAGTCCTGCATTGGGCTCCCTGCTCAGTGGGGAGTCTGCTTCTCCCTCTCCCATTGCCCCTCCCCTGCCGCTTACAATCTCTCTCACTCAAACAAATAAATAAAATCATTAAGAAAAAGAATAATTGCACATGAAGAGCAATTAAGACCAAAACCCATTTACCTGTATGATGATATGTGCAAATTCATAGCAAAAACAATGCATAACAAAACAACCATGAGATCCCACTTTTCATCAGTCAGATTAATAAAAGTAAGAAAAGACTGATAATACCCTATGCTAGTATGTGTGTTGGAAAACAGGCATTCCCGTATTCCTGTTGGAAGCCTTAGTTGCTCTTTGGGAATTAACTTGGCCACACCTCTTGTAATAAGAAGGCATAAACCTGTGGATATCACAATCTCTCTTGTCTCTTACAAGAGAGATTAGGATGGTTTTACAGAAATAAAACTACAGAAGCATGAGCATGTTTATTGCAGCATCATTTGAAATGTCAAGCACACACACACAAATACCCTGAACATGTGTTGGAGGGCAGTCAGTAGGAGAATGGTTGGATTCATGATGTCGATCCCAGCTGTGAAATATTATGCAGCTATGTAAAAGGATGAGTTGATCTCATCATATATCTGCAGGAATTTCTTCTGTGATAAGTGAAAAATAAAAGGCAAGCTGTGAGGGTCGCATAGATAATATGATCCAAGTCCAGCAGCGAAAAAAAATCTACAAATGTGCATACATATTTGTACATGTGTTTTGAACTTTAAAAAGAATTGTGACAAGGCACAAAAACAAGAGCCACTGTTGTCATTCCCAGGGGTTGGAGAAAAAGTTAGAAGGAGTAAGGGAAGAAATTATCGACTCCTTTAAATGCTTTTGAATTGTTTGTCTAGTTAAAGCAGGCATGCAATCTTTTCTGAGATTTACAAGAAATCTAATAAGTGGTGGAAAAGAAAAAGAACAGGACAGAAGATCAAAGATGGTCTTTAAGCCCAAAGGAATGAATGGCAGTGGTGGAATTTTAGACACTGACAAGAGTCTCTGGCCCTGAGGAGGAGCCAAGGGGAGGAGAGGGGAGACCCCATCCTTTGGTCTGGGGGTCTGGGAACTTGCTTTCACCTGCCCAAATCCAGTTCCGTGGACCCAGGGAGACTAGCAAGACCAACCGCATGTCAATCGGAATTGATATGAGATGCAAGCAGCTCATTAAATGGGCCCTGGAGGCAAGCAGCTCATTAAATGGGCCCTGGTAATTGATTTCCAAGGAAGCAGATGCCTCTCTCTCTCTCTCTCTCTCTCTCTCTCAAGCAACAGTGCAGGTGTTCAGGCTGCCTGGGAGCCTGAGCCCTGCCTTTGCAAGAAGCTCTTTGATGCGTTGCTCTCTCTTGGACAAGGAGGGAGGCAGCAGGCATCCGTCTTGGCTTCACTCACTCCACTGACCCTCTGTGCTGCAAACCAGCAGGGATGCCCTCCTCTGAGCTGGGCCACTACCTCTGTGCCAAATTACATTCTGGGGAATCTCAGAGCAAGGCATTCTAAGCAGTGACTTGCATGGCAATTGAGGAGGAAGGGCAGAAAACCTCACCTGACCCTTGAGGTGACAAGACCCTAAGGCAAATGTAACTTTAAGTCACCAGCTGTGCAGGCATGAATGTGCAGAATAATTGAAACTCTTCCCCCCACAACAAAAAAAGCCACGCCCAAGTATTTAAGGATTTGAGAGACTGAGAGCCTAGAAGAAAATGTCTGCCTACATAGGCAATTAAATTGGATTTATTTCATGTTGCTAATCTGCCCCTGAGGACTGTGCTCCCACGCAGTTCTGCTAAGTCAAATGACCTTCTGTCTAGGGAGGGATGTTTTCTTGCCACCCAAGATTTTTTTTTTTTTTTTTTTTTTTTGCCACCCATATGTCTCCTATGGTGAAGTTGTCTCCTCAAGAAAGAGTTACGTAATCTCTACATGCCTCCGTTTGCTCGTCTATGTAATGGGAATAATAATCACTCCTACCTCGTGGGATTGTTGTAAGAATAAAATGGGTTCATAGTTGGACAGCACTGAGAGCTGGATCTGGCATACAGTAAGTGCTCAATAAATGCATGTTGTTATGACGATGATGATGATGTCATGCCAGGTACTCTGCTCTGTATGTGCATTACCTGTTTTCATCCTCACACAACTCTGGAGGTCTTCCTTTTTCTCTCAAGCACTGGAGAATTGAAATGTCTCGCTACTGGCCTCCCAGCCAGTCAGGGGCCCCTCCCAGTAAGGGGCCACGCTGAGATTCTCACCCTGATCTTGCCAACTCCAGTTGTTCAGCTTCTACCCTCCGTGGCCTGCAGGAACAGGTGTGTAGCACCCCAAAGACAGAGGTTCTCACATCTGGCTTTACCAGGGTACTTTCCAAAAACAGATTTCTGCATCCTATGCCACACACATATTAAATCACTATCTTAGAAGTGAGCCCCAAAACGTGTATTTATGACCAGCTCCTTGAGTAACTCCTACGTAGTTAGGCCAGTGGTTGAATTTAAGAGCTCTCCCCAGAACAGGGTTGGGGTTTCTCTCTAACCCATGGGTTGATCCCTGTAATGAAAAGGATCCCCTTACTTGGACTAGACTCTTTCATCCGAGGGTCCTGACCCAAGTCTACGGCTCTACAACAAGAACTTTCTTGCCTTCTCCATCTTAACTTTTAATTAAACGTTTTGAGCCCGAACCTTCCAGATACCTGGGGAACACTTGCTATCCTGTCTCTTCCCACGTCAGTATTCTGTCTCCACAAAAGCCGCAGCCAGCCTCATCTATTAAATGACCCACAGTTATGAACAATGGAAAGATAAATCTGTTTCATTCCATGGAAACATTTACCCAATGAGTCTGAGTCATCAAAGCCTCAGAAATTTTGACACATTCATTAATTTTGTTCAACTTTATTTGTTAACCATAAAAACCAGGAGCTATACAAGCTTTGAAAGACTCTGCCTTTTACATGAAGATGTATTTGTTGGAAATGAGTGCTGAAATGAGCATTTCCTTCCACACAGGGATTCTTAATGTAATTACACCAAGCAAAGTAAAAAGACGAGCGTGGATATCTAGTACTCCATTACAGACCTGTTTATGGTGCACCTGCCACGTGGAAGACACTCCCCAGGGTCAAGAAGGAGACACTGAAACAGATGTGGTTCTGGCCTGAAGAAGCTTTTCTCTGGGGAGAGACGTGAAAATAACTATAATATTAGGCAGGGTGTGAAATGGGTAATGAGATGGTGAGATGAGCCCTGATGGTTTTTGCTCTTCTAGAATCTATTTCCACACCTTCAGAAAACAGCACCTGACCTCACATGACATGAGAAGAATTGGCCCCACAGTCCAGCTTCAGGGCAGAAACCCCTCACAGATTGGCCAAGCAGAATATTCCATTCCTCTGGCCACAGTGATGGGTCGAGGAAGGGGCCCAGGACTCCGATTGGACCAGTAAGCTTCAATCCTGGGATCTTGTTGGAATAGTATAAAAACAGCCCCTTTCTGCGGAAGTTGCTGAGCTGGAGCGGTATCACCAGGAAGCTGCCCCATCTACCCCTCCAGGAGAGCTAATCTGAAAGTGAAGGCAACGAAATACAAAAGCCAGGGCCCAGATGGGATTGTCTGAGCTCCTGGATCCAGCTGTGCCTGAGGGATAACAATGCAGTATGTGAAGAATTACGTGCTTTGGTTACTTGAAGTTCAGTTTCTCACTTAGAGCTGAGAACCAAATACAGTGATAACGCAGGTACCATTTAAAGTGTAGCCGGTGGGCGCCTGGGTGGCTCAGTGGGTTAAGCCGCTGCCTTTGGCTCAGGTCATGATCCCAGGGTCCTGGGATCGAGTCCCGCATCGGGCTCTCTGCTCGGCAGGGAGCCTGCTTCCCTCTCTCTCTCTGCCTGCCTCTCTGCCTACTTGTGATCTCTCTCTGTCAGATAAATAAATAAAATCTTTAGAAAAAATAAAAAAATAAAAAAATAAAAAATAAAGTGTAGCCGGTGTTTGGTGAGGGCATCAGAGAAACCAATGTTTCCTGGGGTGGTGGCTCCAGGGGAGCAGGTTAGGATGGAGTTGGGTTTGTGGAGGTGAAGGGTGGGGTCTTAGCGCCTCTCCCTATATCCTTGAGTGAATATACTTCACCAATAGCTTTCCCCAGCCACCGCACACCAGAAATCATCTTAGCTCGGTGATCGCTCATCTTCCGGAGACGTCTTTGGCACTGGGAATCATAGCTTCGATTTTTCATCCCTTTTCATCAGGCAGCTGTGCACACAGTAGGAGCTTAATGAGTGCTTCCTTAGTTAGGCATCATGGTCTTGAGTAATTAGCTAAACAGAATCTCAGAAGACAGGCGTCCAGGGGTTACCAAGTGTAGTGCAGGTGATGACAGAATTTAAAGGGGAAAAAAAAAATCAGTCTCCAACGTGATCTAGAAAGAATCATCTATGTTTCTTATTTCTCTAAAAATGTTTGCTTCGGGGCACCTGGGTGGCTCAGTCATTGAAGCCTCTGCCTTTGACTCAAGTCATGATCTCAGGGTCCTGGGATCGAGCCCCACATCAGGCTCTCTGCTCAGTGGGGAGCCTGCTTCCCTCTCTCTGCCTGGCTCTCTGCCTACTTGTGGTCTCTCTCTCTGTCAAATAAATAAAAACTTTTTTAAAAATAAAAAATAAAAATGTTTGCCTCAAGGTCCCAAAATAGGGGTGCCAGGGACTCTCCCAGACTTCAGTTCCAGTGAGCAGTCTTTTCCCCCACAATCTCTCATTACTATTATCCCTACCAATAGGAGCCATGTTCAAAGTCACCCCTGGCCCATCCTTACCACAAAGCCATCTTGAATGGTGCAGTTCCTCGTGCTGTGTGTCTACATGTATGCAGGCTTTCCAGATTAATTTACTGTCCCTTCATCCAATCTAAAACTTCCCACCAACTCACACAAAAGAATCTAGCAGAAGTTGGAGTACCGTAAGTGGAAATTGGGCAGTGTGGCTGATAAAAATCCAATCCTGGGACCTCTGAGCACTAAAACATACATGTCAGCTGGAGGGGGCTGGGGTGTTCATCAAAACCAGACCCCAGGCTTAGCCAGCCATAAAACGCATGTGCCATCTTGATCAGCACCGGCTCCTGAGAGCGCATTTGCTGGCAAAGCTCTGAGGACCTGGACAGGAAGAGGAAATGGGAGGGGTAGGAGTTTGGGTGCTTAATCAAATTCATTTTCTTCTGGGAGAAGCAATTTTTTTCTCACTGGGGAAGATCTACTGGTTATGCTACTGCTCATGTCTTTACTGCTCATGTCCTTGGAGTGGGTTCCTGGAATGCCTACTGTCTCCACCATCTCTCTGATGTTCTTTAGTTTGCTAGTCAGAATATCTGGTTTAATTATTTGTTCCTTGGGTGTTCTAAGGGTGCAGAAAACTTGCTTCTCTTGTTCGTCTCTATACACCCAGCACCTAGGATTGAGGGATGAGATTTGGATCCAGGACAGAGTAGGTGCCCAATAAATGTGTGTTAAACGATTGAATAAATGAATTATACCGTGCAAAGAAAATCGTGTTTGGAGTTACATGTAAGCCAGGTCTTGATTATGACACGAATCCCTATGAGACTTTGGCGGAAGCAAATTCATATATCTGGGATAATTTCATTACTCATAAAACGAAATGGTTAGATCATATTTGGATATCAGAGTGTGCTTCATTTTATAGCGGTTTACCTTTCTTAATCAACTGAAATATCACGCAGAATTTGCATGTTTATGGCAGATTTTAAAAAAAGGTCTGCTCTACTTGAAGTCTGGCAATGAGGAGAAAACAGGCCCCTTTAGCTCCGTAAAACTAGATGGGGCCCCAGGACCCTGCTTTCAAACACTGGACAAGATGTATCGTGAAGTAGCAGGGTGTTCTGCTAGCTCAGTGCTTTGAGACGAGGGTCCAAGTGATATCACTGAATTGGATAGAGATGGGATCATGGAGCAGGAGCAAGTGAGACACAACGAGGATTCAGTCCAGGCCTATCTGACTCAAAATCCCAGATCTTTCCCACCCATCAGCCTGCCCAACCCATGCATCTTCTACCCATCTATCTATCCATCCATTCATCCATTCATCTTCTCATCCAGTCACCTCTCTGTCCCCCTACGTATCCATCCATCCGTCCATCCCTCCGTCCATCCATCCGTCCATCCTTCCATCCACCCCTCCACTCATCCATGTATCCGTTCACTTACTGAGCAACTATATTGCATCCCAAACACTGCAGATCGAGTCCTGGATAACCATAACGAAAAGTCCCGCCTTCAGTTTTAGTGATGAAGTCAAATTCGGGAGAACAGATGATAGATAAGAGAACAGAGATAGCTGAGAGATAACGGACAGACGGATGAATGATGGATCAGTAGATACTACGTCAGCCGGTATGTAGGGATATGAAGCAAAATAGGAGCAAGGGGCAAGGAATAACAGGGGTGCTATGTTACAAACAGAGGTCAGGGAGGGCTTCTCAGAAGAGGTGGCTTTTGAGCAGGAATCTGAAAGAATCGAGAGTATATCCTGTTAACAGCTGTAAGGAAAGCATTCCGGACAGAAGAAATTGCAGAGGTCCTGAGGCAGAGTTGGGGAGGAGGGACAGGACTCCCCTTCAGAGAACGGAGTTTGAAAACTTCAAGTATGTCAAGGGCTCATCTGTGAAAGACTTTAAGAACTCTTCTCTCACAAGGTTATCATGAAATTGGAATGACAAAATCACTGTGTGTGTGTGTGAGAGAGAGAGATATACAAGATGCTCAAACAGCCTTTGCTGAATGAGGGAAGGTGGGTTTGATTTGGGGTTTTCCAGGTTCCTTAATCAACAAGTACCCATTATGAGTGTGAGCACCCACTCTGCAGAGTCTCCTCGCTTAGTCTTCCCCGTCATTCTCTCATCTCACCCTCCCAATTAGTTGAAGAGATAAGCCCTATTGTTGTGAAGTCCATTTGGCCGATTGGGACACAATCGGCAGGGAAAAGTTAAGGCCTCATCAGACTGTGACAGTCTGATGGCAGAGCCCATGGGCTTCACCAAGGCCATCCTACCTGCCCCCGCTACCCACCCCACCCTTGGTCACTGAGCCCAGAGCTTTGGGGATGGGACCTCTGTTCTCAAAGAACAAATTCTGCAAGAAGAATAAGCAGAAATTTGGAAGAGCAGCTGGTTACCACATTTCCCAGAAGGGTAATGTCTCTTGTGATGCCATATTAAGGAACTACCCTTTTTCCCCGTCACACCTCTGAATGATCTCTTTGCAATAGATTACTCAGGATTTTTGAAGCATTGAGACCATTCATGTGAGAGGTAAGGTGGGGATGTCCAGAAGGGTGCCTCTGTGCTTGCACACCTAGCAGATTCTGCCCCATCAGCCATCCCTGTGGGTGCCCCCATCCCTGCTCCCCACTGGAGAGATGCCCCAGGGATTCTGACCTTGGCTTACATGTCATTTGACCCTGACATGACCCCTACCACACATACACCCCAACTGGAAGAGTGCAATAGGTACCCTTCCTCTGCGCTCTCACACCCTCTCCCCTGTTTCTCCTCGCTTAGTCTCTACCCCATTGTACTCAATGGTTCATTTACCAGCCAGTACCACCAGCTTGAAGTCACTGGTGTTTGATTAAATGCCTCAGGTGGAGCAGAACTGGGCTCAAGACCCAGCTCTCTCATTAGTAGTTGGGTAACCTGAAGCAAGTAATCTATCCCTTTTCTAGTCCTGTGGTTTTCGAATCTGTAAAGTATGAATGACAGATACTTCATAGACTAATGGCAGCTGTAAAAGGGCTAATGCTTATAAAGCACTAAAGTTCATTTTATATTTATTCAGTTTATAAAGCACTTAGTTCAGAGAACTTGCTTGTTCACTACTATATTTCAGGCACAGTTGGTACCTAACTATTATTTATTGAGTGAGTGAATGAGGAAATGAAACTCAAAAAGGAAGGGGTGAGGAAGGAAAGGTAGGGTAACTCATGGCTGTACTCCAAGCAGGGTAGTTCAGATACATCCTGAAATTTTCGCAGCAGTGCCATGAGTTGGGCTCATTGTTTTCCATTCTACAAGAGAAGTGAAGTGACTTGCCCAAATCACTCAGCTAAAGGACAGAGCTTTATTTTTTAAACAATCACAGATGGATGGCCAACATTCTTGGTAGGAAGTCCATCCTGGCAAAGTACAGTCATTGTGGAAGGCGGGCCAGCCATTGTGGAAGATGCACTCTGGAGACCCATGGGCTGAAATTGGGCCAATGGATGAGATGACTTGGCTTTCTCACTGTTTCAAAAAAAAAAAAAAATGTTAGGCTGACCTTTAAAAAGACAGAGATTTCTCATAAAAATCTAGATTACTGGCTTCTTTGGAAAAACCAGAAGCTCTTGGAACACTGGGCCTGTATTCCCGCATGGAAGCAATGAGCTGGTGTTGATACAGTGCTGGTGGCATTCTCCTGTGTGCTATCAACCCCTTCTCCAGCCACCTCGTGCAACATTTGCCGACACAACCAGCCTGCTTCATTGCTCTACATTATCTTTTTGTCCCCCACTGGCATCTGAGTGGGCCATCGTGAAGCAATTCAACAACTTCAGTCTACAGATGGGACATTGAAACACAGAGAGGAGAAGTGGCTTGCCTGAAGCCACACACTTGGTAGACTCTGGAATTTTAATTCCCCGTCTCTGTGTCCTTTTCATGACTGCATCACCAGCTTGTGCAGGCAAAGTGCCTAGTTCATATTCCATACCTGCAAGTGTCCACAAATTTTATGTCTACAGGATTTATTTCCAAACGGAATAGCTGATATCTCTTCTTAAGTGTGCAAGATAAAAGGAAGAAGAATCTTGGCAACCACAGGATGTAGCAGCTGAGAAATAAGCCCCATGGAATCAGTGTATGCCTCATCAACACTCCCAGTTGGCTCCAGATCATTGAGACTGCTAGTAGGATGCCTGGCTTGGTGTTGGACCATTAGTGACCCTTCTGCTGTTATAGAATTAGGCATTATTGGCCAACACTTTAATTTCTCTCTAGAAGCTTGCATGAGATGCCCAACCATTGAGACAGTGGGGTCTGCCTCTTGATGACGGAGAATCAAGAGGCCAAGGACATTGCCTCCTGTGGCTCAATCCTATTTCTGATAGGATGAGTTTGGTGAGTCTTTAAAACCCAGCATCTTGGAGTTGAGGGACACTGAGAATGCTAGAGTCGCCATTTTGGAAATTCAGAATTCCAGCCACCTGGAACAACAGAGCACTTCAGGGTCTTTCTAGCTTATTCTTCCAACAAGTGCAGGAATTGGTACCATCCAGTACCAGCAAATCCCAAATTATGAGTGAGCTTTCTAGACAAAGACATGTAGCCTCAAAGATAGAGATAGTAAAAGAGAAGGGAGCTTTCGAGCCACCTGGAAGCCCTCACATGGTCTCTGATGTCGCCCCACTGGGTGCACTCTCTACCAGAGCTGCAACAGAAGTGTGAAGCATCATGTGTTGGGAAACCTTGCAGGGTGTGCGCGTGTGTGTGTGTGTGAGAGAGAGAGAGAGAGAGTGAGTTCCAAAGCACAGTGTGATCTCCCGGGGATAATCGATCCTTATACAGCTACCCAATAATGCTCCCATCTGTGAAAGGCCAATCTGAGGGGGAAGTGATTTGCTTATGTTGTTTGGAGTTAAGTAGAAAACACCATATATCGCCGTCTTCGAGAAAAGGGAACAGCAAATAGGATTTGCGAATTGGAAATCAGTGATTACATTGGCAATGCCCATAGTACAATAAGAAAAAACTTGATTATCTCCCGGGACTCATTTTCCTTGTGTTGTGTTTATGCTGAAGCTGATATTGTGAGTGGAGAGAGGGGGGCCCCCGCCCCGTGTTATTTTTGCTTTCAGGGATATTTGTTCAGGATGCATCTGGGTCTGTGGATGAGGTCCAAGCTCTCCAGCGTGGTCTGGCTCTTGCTTTCTTCTCTGGCATCATCCAAAGTCACTGCTCCTTCCTGAGCATTCTAGTAGCCCAGACCGTGTCCTCAAGATCCCTGAGAGCTCATGCTCATGCATCTGGACTTCAGCTGATGCTGTTTCCTCTTAGATGGGGAATGACCCCACTTAACCACCCATATTTACAGTGGATTTATACTTGAATCTAGGTTAATGGACCCATAATCATATCCCCAAGCTACCAGGCAGAATTAACCACTCTTCTTTCTTCCTGATCTATCTTTGGATATCTCCTTCATAACACTTATCCCAGATTACTGAAATACTCTGTTTATGTGTCTGTCACCTACTCTCATCTATAAGCATCTCTAGGCTGGGAAGAGCTTTTGCATTTCTATAATATCCCAAGCATCAAGGACAGAGTTCAGGCACATACATAAGTATTCAAGACATGTCTGCTGAATTAGTGAATTAAGAAACGAGTTAATAAAAATCTCAGACCATCCTGGTAACTGGCTGTTCTGCTAAGGAAAGGTTCTAATGAAGATGTCAAAGTGGCCCATTTGGAAGTACCCCCTCTAAGAATCACAGGCTCCCCCTTCCATAAAGCAGGACTGGGACCAGTGAGAGAAGCGGTCCGCACATGGGGTAGAGTCCTAAAGGGTTAAAATGTCAGAAGGTGATTACAGAGAATGCTATGTGGATGACCCCACAGTCAGAAGAACCAGGGCCTACACTCCCACAGGCTGTGTAAAAACGGGGCAAGATGGCGGTGGGCATAGCCATCCATGGTACCAAGTTGGCACAGTGATCCCAAGACCAAGCAGTAATGTAGTTATTTCTTCCCAATTTCTTCTCAGATTCCCAAATCACCTCACAGGAGGTGATGAACAAGAAGGAATAATCAGAAATATCACAGAGGTAATTAGAGAAACTAAGCTTTTGCGACTGCTAGGGAAGAGCAAACACAGGGCAGTGGGGTCATTGGCGTAAGAATAGGTAACAGGTCCATCAGCTGGAATGTGTTGAGCTTCAAGCAAAAGAAAACCTAACACAGTGGCTTAAACGTGGAAGGGCTTGAGTTGTCTTAAATAACAAGAAGCTTAGGGAGCTGAATGACACTGGGGACCCAGTCTTCCTCCTGTCTTGCTCTTTTGCTGTCCTTGGCCCTGGACTCTAAGCAGATGCCTGCTGTACCTCTTGGCATCACATCTGCATTACGGTCAGGAAGGAGGACACGATGTCAAGGATGCGTGGTCAAGTCTGTTTCTTTTCTTCCAGAAAACAAATGCTTTTTCAGAAGCCCTGCTTGGTAGAATTCCACTTCAGTACCCTTGACTGGGGCCATTTAGAAGGCCATCCCTAAGTGAAGTGTGAGCAGTGAGATAAAGAATGGGACTTACCCACCTCTTTAGTTGAGGAAGGCATGTGAGAACGGGTTGGAAATGGGAATAGGAATGAATCAATCTACACTGTGTGCACATCAATTACCTCTAAGTTTGGGAGGCATGAGTCTCTCCATGCAATATTTTTTCCCCCTCCATATTGAGTTTACAGCCAAGTCAAAATCCCTGGACATGGTGTTGGGTGAGTTCTTACGATGTACCTGTCACCATGCTAAGCGTTGAGGGTGCAGTGGCCGAAGTCCTTGTTCCCATGGTCCCATGGTTCCAGTGCAGGAATCAGCAAACTAGAGCCTGTGTCAATAACTATTTTTGTAAATAAAGTTTTATCGGGAAAGGGCCATGCACAGTCATTTACATATTGCCCCTGGCTGTTCTTCTGCTCTAGCAGCAGAGGTAAATACTTATGATGACACAGTGTGACCCACAAAACCAAAAATAATTACTTATCTGGCCCTTACCAGAAAAGGTGTCCAGGCACCTGTTCGAGCAGAAGATGTAGACAATAGATAATGAAACACATTAATGACCCAGATCATTCCTGAGTGTGACGCTTTATAAAGAAGCTCCAACAGGATGCAGCCGAGGGGAAGGAGGTGGGGCGGCTACCTCAGGACGGTCAGGACAGTGTCTCTTGGAAAGTGACATTTTGACTTCAGCAAGTAGTAGAAGGAGGTGGACACCCTCAGAGAAGGGTGCTCTGTGGAAAGAGAACAGCAAACCAAGGAACAAAGATAACCAGCATTGGCAAGGGCATGGAGAAAAGGGAACTCTTGGGGGCACTTTGGTGGCTCAGGCAGTTAAGCGTCTGCCTTTGGCTCAAGTCATGATCCTGGGGTCCTGGGATCGAGTCCCACATTGGGTTCCCTGCTCAGCGGGGAGCCTGCTTCTCTCTCTCTCATTCCTTCCCTCATGCTCTGTCTCTCAAATAAATGAATAAATAATCTTTTAAAAAAATAACAAAAAATTTTAATATATTATATATTATATTTATCATACTTATAAAAAGATCACTTTCATAGAACAAGAGGTTGCCAGGAGCTGGGCGGGGGGAGGAATGGGGAGACGTTAGTCAAAGGGTCCAATCTTCCAGTTATAAGATGAGTCAGTTCCGGGGATCTAATATCCAGCGTTGTGACTGTAGTTAATAATAATGTCTCTTACCCTTATATTTGCCGAGACAGCAGATCTCCCCACAAACACACACACGGAGGTAACCGTGCGCTAGTGGAGATGTTAACTAGCTCGATTGTGCTAATCGTTCCACAACGCATGTGTGTATCAAGTCATCTCATTAGACCTTAAATATATACAGTTTTTACTTGTCAGTTATACCTCAAGAAAGCTAGGGAAAAAAATGAAAACGAAATAAAATATGTCAAACATAAAAAACGGCTTCCTCAGACAGGAAGGAGTTCCGTGCGTGCTTCCAGAACATGAATGAGCTAGAGTGGCCCACTGGTTTGAGTGGAGAAGGCACAAGAGGACAGGGTCTGAGGGGAACGCAGATTTCTGACGGTTCTGGGTTTTGCAGGGGATGGGAGGGGGGGGTTGGGTATTACTCTTCCTGCGGTGGGAAATCCTTGAAGTCGAGAACCATCCGGAGCAAAAAAATGCAAATAAAAATGCAAAAAAATGCAAGTGATGACACGAAGCCGGGGCATGGCAGAGGTGGGCTAAGCGATTGTCAAAATGATCACCCCGTTGGCTGAGCACTGGGTGGAGAACACAGTGAGACGGTGTTTCCAGGCCTTCCGACAGTGACATGTGGGTGGGTGACGGAGCGTGAGTAATGCAGCCCCAGCCAGGCCCCGCGCATCAGAAGCTCCCGTGCGTTTTCCTCCAGGCGGACGTGAGCTTCGGAGGCCACCTTCCACAAATGGTGGGGCCACAGCTTGTTGAAGGAAGGAGCCCCCAGTCTCCAATTGGAGAAAAGCCGTGCCCCTCCATTGGGAGCACTCACTTTGGGCTTTGCAGGGCGAAGAAATGAATGCTAGTGATACTTGAGCTGTGCTCTATGTTTGGGTTTGTCCCTTGGTTCTAGCGTTACTTGGACAATGGTAGTTGACGGTTTAGATGAGGGAGGTGTTTGCCCACATCTGATTGCCCTGGGGCTGTGGGTGTGGCAGGCTTAGGGTCCTTGGTGATGCAGTGACCATTGCTCTTACTCTTCACAAATTACTCCCTGGCTCTTTCTGGGCTCAACGAATCCACCTGGATCCCTGCGTGTGTCCAGTGCCTCTGAATTTGCACTCCCCTGGAACCGGCCTTCTCCCCAGGGACCGGCTGCTTGATCCCAGTTGCCCAGGCGGCTCTAGCTTATGCATAATGACTTCAGCGCCCCATGTTTTATTTCTTGGGTTTTCAATCCTTTCATAAAAAATGCATGCTTGGATGAAAGGTTTTACATACCAAACAGGCCAGAGATTTAGGGCGGCCAGCTTAGTGGTTCAAAAATATTCCTTTTCCTTTTTTTTTTATTTTTTATTTTTTAGTTTTATTAAATTGCGCCAAAAGAAATCCCTATCGCTTGATATTAACGAATGTAGCCACCGAAGCAGATGCACAGACCGAAAAACACCAGGAGAATTAATTACCTGCAGTTAGATGCCTTTCACCCTTTTTTTCCAAGGCAATGCTGCTAAGATGAGAGCTTTCCTGCAGTCTGTTGCTCCCGCCTTCTAGTTTTGCATGAGGACCCACCGGGTACCGGAGATGCACTAGAAACTTCACCGGGGAGACCCCTGGGCATTCGCTTCTGGACAGATATGTCCTGGAGTGACAGTTATCTTCTAATTTAACTAGAACCTAAATCTGAAGAAATCCCAGAGGCACCGAGCGCTAATAGTAAAAATAATAGCACCTCATAGGTAGGTAAAGAGCTTCTCTTACAAAAGGGCTCACAAATCTTGTTAGCTCCCATGGCTTCTGCAAGGGAGTGAGGCACACGGCATCTGGAATTTCTATCAGCAAAACTATGCTGTTCGGAACCTCACCGGCCCGTGTTTCATAATAGGACAGAGCGGGGCCAGGACCAGCAGGGGATCAGACTGGGACCCTGGTCGCAGTATTAGCTATCATCTTTGCTTAGTATGTGCCAAGCCCTGTTTTTAGCTCTGTACATACATGAGGTCATTTAAAGCTCTTCACATCCCGATAGTCTTATTACCCTTATATGACAGAGGACAGGACGGAAGAATGGAGACGAAGTAACACTGACCCAAGGAAATTGATCTCGTGGTGAGATAGAACTGGAATAGGAATATAAGAAATCTAGATTCAGATCCCAGGGTCTTCAACATTGTGCTCTTTTAGGAAAAAAAAAAAAAAAAAGGCTAGATTTAGAGTTAGGGGATTTAGACGCTAGCCCCAATTCTGCCTTAAATAAGTTGTCTTAACCTGGGGAATATGGTTCTGCCCCTCCTAAAGACAGCATCCTGCTTTTAACAGCGCGGGAGGTGGTAGTCAAGACCCCGGGTTGTTCTCTCCCACCCGGGAGCTGGTTTTGGTCACATGGGTTGCTTTGGCCAATAGGACCATAGTCTGGGTCATAAATTGGAAAACTGCTTGCGCCCTGGAAGTTGCACTCTCTTGCTGTTGTTGGGAACCCCGGGGCCTATATGTGAATGAGTAGACTAGCCTGCTGGATGATGAGACACACCCGATTTCCCTAACACACATGGAGACAGCCCTTAGACACGCGAATGAAATTATGCTAGTATGTCCAGTCTTAGGTGACCTGGACATAGCTCGGCCCTGCCAATCCAGACAGGGGAAAGCACCAAGTCGATGCACCCAGAAAACAAAATCCACGTCTTTGTGGCTTCAAGCCACTAAGTTTTCGAGGGGGTTTGTTATGTAGCAAAAAAACAAACAACAACAACAACAAAAAAAACCTTGCCCAATACAGTTAGGATTAGTCTCTGCTGTGAATGACAGGTAATCCAATATGGCAGTGATTTTAAAAAAATAGAGAGTTTCACTCTCAAGCAAGCCAAGTCAAGATCAGGTAAGAGAGAAGGATGCTCAGTAGCGACCGGACCCGTGTGCTTTTCTGCTTTACCATTCTTCGCCCGCACCTGTGTCTTCTTCCAGCTTGACTCTAGCCATCACCTCCGAGGTCCGGAGCTCCGGAAAGAGGCAAAGACAGACACACGCTGTCCTCTTAAAGATGCATCATAAGAATAATATTCTTTAGTGATTGTAATTCTGTAACTTGCTTGCTATTAGCCAAAACTTAATCACAAGATCACACCTAGTTGTGGAGGAATTTAGCAGGAGTCTTTATTCTAGGAAGCCATGTGCATAGGAATAAAAAAGGGGTGGGGGTGGGGGGGAGGACCTGTTAGTAATACTGGCTGCTGGGAGACCACCCACAATGCCAGCTGTATCCTTGCACCCACCGGTGGCTGGGAGGAACGGCTTTCCTCTAGCCACTGACAGCTCAGCCATGAGCACCCTTACCTCCAGCCCCCTCCAGCATCCGCTGGACCCACTCGCCAGGCATGGGGGAAGATTCTGATCTCGAATATGCCAGAAACTTGTCTTGCTCTGCATTCGCAGTGTTTCTGAAGGGTAGCTAGCTCAGCTCTCAAATAGCGCTAGGATTGAAAGGACCTAATGTGTTGCTGAAAATAAAAACTTGTACAGGTTCTGAGACAATTGCCTGTCGAAACCTTGCCTAACCAGGGTGAGCACCTCAGTGAGAATTCACTGGGATCATTCCTTCCTGTCTGTGGCCCCGGGGCTGTGTGGCGAGGACTCCCCACAGCATCACCCACTGACCACTGTTGGCTGTGGGGCCCACAAAAATGTGTCCGCCGAATGGTAATGGACTTCCCGTGGGTGAAAATCACGGCCTGGGAAGCGCGTCCGTGCACACACGTGTTTGGTAGGTGACCACCTTTTAGAAATCTTGGGGAGGTCTTTCTTGTGTTCCGTAGATGCTGTATATATTTTGATTCCAAGATGGACGGCCTTCTAGCACAGATTTAAGCCTGTATGCCCTCTCTCTGCTTCAAGGTGCTCCTTCTTGCCTGAACCTTAAGGCAAGATTGCCTTGTTCCTCCCTTGAAATGAACCTCCTTCTGAAGTCTCCCCCATCACCACGACTTGCCTCCCTTCCAGACACACTGCGTGTCTCTCTCCTGCCTCTTCCCACAGGATCTTTTTCATAAACCTCCCTGCACTCACATTCGCCGCGTGGTATCGGAACTTAGTGTGTGTCGAGTCAATTAAAAATAGATGAGTCTGGAGGAAAAAAGGTTACTTCCAGAGGCCGGGTAGTTTAGTGGTAAAGAGGAGGCGAAATCCTTGTCTCCACTGATTACCACCTGCATACCCCAGCCTCAGTTTCTGCACCTGTAGAATGGGAATCATCCTAGCACAGATAAATGGTGGCTACCTAAAAGCTCTTGTGTTAAACAATAAGGCTGTGGCTCTGTTAAATTAACATTTGTGAAGGAGAGCCCTGGGGTGTTGGGCACTGAGGCACCTTTCACAAAAGCCCGCAAGGAATGGTGAAATAAAGAAGTTTATGACTCACAGGTCCTGGAGGATGGGTGTGGCCACCTCAGGAGGAAACACAGGGATGACAAGGCAGGGCACGGGCAAAGAGCACATGACAAAGCCCAGGGCACATGCTCTTATGAGGGTCCAGGGGTGGAGTGCTTTGGGGTTCCCAGACTAAGGGCAGAGTAATCAATGTAAATGAACAAGAACAAGAGTCCAGTAAGCTTTGAGGGCGTCTTCTTGGAAAAGTACATCAAGGAAAGGTCCTGGATGGGAGGAGAAGAGTGCTTTTCACAAGGGCAGTCAGGGGAGTCCTAGTCGCCAGTCACATTTACATTACATTTACTTGTGACTCTGAAGGCTGCTGTTTGGGGCCCTTGCTCAAGGGAAGGGCTGGTGTCCTCGGAGGCCCCACTCCCCAGGCCACATGGCCTTACCAAAGGGATGCCCCAAAGTAGCAATATTGTGGAGGAGTTTAGCTAAACTCTCAACAAATAGCTTCAAGTTTTCTCAGTAGTGACCTTGAACAAGTTTAATACATTTTTCTCCTGCAGACGGAGGAGGAGGTTTCATTCAGAGAAGGAAGGATTGAGTATGATAGGCTCAAACCTGTGTTTTAGAAAAATGACCCCATCTAAGCAGAGATGGTTATGTAAATGGCAGATGGATCCCAGGGTGGATGAGAGGGTGAGTGGATGGATGAATCAATGGATTAATGAATGAATAAATATGGAGGAAAGATGCACGAGAACGAATTTCAAGCAAGGACACGTTAGGCCAACATTAAGGCCATCGCATGGGTGGCTGTTGTAAGAATCACTTAGGAGAGAATTACAAGGCACTGATGACTGAGCTTGGTAACCAATTTGATGAAGTCCCAGAACCTAAGTCAGGTTCGGTGTGGTGAGGAGGTTCGGAGCCGACGACTAAAGAAAGAATTCTTAAGATGTCGTTGGTGCAAAGTGGTGGTTTATTAAAGCACGGGGACAGGACCCGTGGGCAGGAAGAGCTGCTGCTGCCCCGGGTTGTTAGGAGTGGTTGGTTATATACACAGGAGTTGGGTAGGTGAGGACAAAGGGGTGTTCAGAAGGGCTATTGGGGCAAAGAATACTATCAGGATATTGAAGGCTTAGTTGCTATCAAGTAAAGACAATTGGAAGTCTGGTGGAATGTTACATTCCTGCTATCAAGCATCCTTGTTAATGAGATTTAGGTTTAGAAGAAATTTAACTTTATTTACTTTTCCTTCTACCTCCACCTCCTTCTGTTTTTCATGGAGGGGAGGGTGACATTAGGGCTTGAGGAACTGAGTTCTGTGTCCCTGGAAATTGGGCTATTGATAAGGTTACTTCTTTGTTGTAATCTCAAGGACATTTGTAAACCAAGGGAGACTCCTGTCTTGCAGGATTGTGATCTCAGCAAGTTAACTATTTATCATTTTATGGCAGTCAGGGGTGCCTGAGGAATGCTACACCTATGGAGGGGAGCGGATGAAAGGGGGGGGGGTGCAAGGCACCAGCTCTTGCTTTGTCCTCAGCCAGCCACCTGCTCCCTCATCAAATTGAGTTTGGAGGCAATGAGAATCAAGGACATGACGTCTAAATTCTGGTTGGGATGATGGAGGTTGGTGGAGCCATTCGGAGAGAAAGGAAACCAGGACAAGGAGAACAATTTTCTCACACCCTCCAATCACATGAACCCTCTCTTTGAGTTCAGTTCTGTGACTTGTACTTGAGGCAGGAATTTCTCCAACTTTTGAGGTCCCTCCCTCCTCTTACCCCTTCAAGATTCGCCTTAGCACCCACTTGAGTACTAGGAATCAAGGGAGTTCTAGAGAATTCTTATTGAATGATACCTCAAGAGCAAGTGTGTGGGGACAAGGTGTCACTACAAGGGACATAGAACCCTCTCCACTAAGTCAGCATGGCCCCTGAAGGTGGAAGTGACCAACACAGGCTCTGCCCAGCTACAAACAGGACCACATGGCCCAGCGTTCTTCTTAACAACTCAGAGCCCACCCCAAACAAAGAGACACCAAACCCTTTAAGCTCTATGAGCCTCAATCTTGCATCTGGTCCCTTTGGAGAGAGGCAAACCATTCCATGATTCTGAAAGAGAAAAAATGCATAGACCACTGTGGCAATGTTTCCATTAGTCCTTGACAAAAAGTTTTCAAAGATCAAGCCAAAGCAGATCCATTGTGGTCAAGTTAGATTTCTTTCTTTCTTTTTTTTAAAGATTTTATTTATTTATTTATTTATTTGACAGAGATCACAAGTAGACAGAAAGGCAGGCAGAGAGAGAGGGGAGGAAGCAGGCTCCCTGCCAAGCAGAGAGGCCAATGCGGGGCATGATCCCAGTACTCTGGGATCATGACCTGAGACAAAGGCAGAGGCTTAACCCACTGAGCCACCCAGGGGCCCCAAGTTAGATTTCTTTAAAACTTAAAGCAATGACCTTTACTCTGACATGATGCCTTTCCTCCATGTTTTATGTAACAATGTACATCTCTTTAATAACCAATTCAGCAAAATCAAAACATGGTAATTTAATTAATGAGGCTCATTTTATTTTTTGTTCAAGTTCAGTGGCAGTGGATATTGGTCACTAACTAATATTCAATATTACACTGAACATTCAACATGTAATAACTAATTGTATCTTTAGAACAGCCTTATGAAGTGGGTACTGTTATTATCTGTACCTTGAGTTGAGCAAACAGACCCCGCCATCTTTGGTGACTTGTCCAGAGTCACAAGGATCTGGAGTATAGGCTTGATGGTACCCGTGAAGATGTAGCAAGCTTGTTCCAGTTTCTCCATTCATCACCTCATGTATTCACTCAATGAGCATTTACCAAACCTACAATGTGCCTAGTACTGTGCCAGACACAGCAGAGAAGACAGACAAGGTCCCTGCTTTCCTAAAACTTAAGAGTCTATCTCAGGAAAAGACACAAACAAACCACTCAGGCTGGGAGCTCCAGTGGAGACCAACAAGTATTGGGTCATGGTAATGTGCAACAGACCTTCCAGCGGAAGGACTGAATAGGCTAGAAGTTCTTCCTTTCAGAGACTCACTTTAAAAATACTTCTTTTTCCCCCCTCCAGAAGGTCTCTCTTTGTTTTCTTATTGGAATTGGCTTTCCATAAATCTGGAATTTGTGGAGGAGGACCCCACACCAGCTTGAAAACAATAAATTGGACAGACCAAGAAAGAGGCAAGGGTAGGCTGGTAAGGCTTCCTCTAACCTAAGAAAAAAAAGTCCTTAAAGATCACATGTGAATGAGGGGGAAGTGATTTCATTTTTCTCTCTGCCTACTGCTTTATACCAGTTGGGTCAATTCCAACCCCAGTGCGTTGAGCGGACTCTACCACTGGAGCTGGATCACAGCATTCTTCCAGTTCAGTTGTTCGCTGACTTCACTGTGTATCAGAATCACTTGAGCAGGTGGATTAAAAAATATGGATTCTAACTCAGTACTTCTAAACTGTCTCTCTGACATCTGTCTTTTTTAACACTCTCCCAAGGCACTTCTCATGCACATCCTAGTTTGAAAACTAGTGATGTATATATCTGTTCTCTCCTGCTTCATGCCCTCACACTGTGGGCTCATTCTCTCTCTCTCTCTTCCCCTGCCCTCACGTACCAGCTATGGTGCACTCATTTCAAGCATGGGGCCCGCTGGCGATCCAATGTGGGCTGAGGAGGCAGTAGAAAGGGTCATAGTTCTTTAGAATGTGCTATAATCTTTATTATTTCAGTTCTTCCTGAGATCCTTCCCTTGGGTATTGGCCATTGGGTGCCATTGGGGCCCCTAAGATCAAAATGATGCTCTGTTTGCAAATGATACTGCTCTTCATGTAACAACTTCTCAGGAACCCAAGAGGAGGCAACGGCATTGTTGGAGCAAGTGCCAGACAGCTGTGCCCTAGCTGAATTCCATCAGAAGCTCCTCTTCCTTCTAACAGCCCCAGCCAGGCTACTTTGCCAGGTGGCTGGCCCTTGCACTCTGCAAAATATAGGCAATGGCGCTCAGGGAATTAGGAAGGTAGTGATCACCCCACAGACCGGAACAGTCAGTCTGGGATCTCTTCCAAGCTCCCTCACATGCTAACCCCGGGCAGAGCTCAGCGCATGGAAGCGTTAGATTTGGCCTCCCAGCTCTGTCCTGGGTCAAGTCTCTTGAAAGCCTAGATCCCAATGGGCAGAAGATCTAGTCCACTGCCTCTATTATGATAATCTATTCCTTTCTAAGGACAGGACAGGTTCATTTTAATCCAGTCGGGATTCAGGATCGGAGCCTTGGGGTTTGGGGTACAACATCGAATCCCGGTTCTACACCACACTCTTCTCCGTTTCCTTTCTGGCTTTTACTCACAGTTGAAGAGATCACATACCACTAAGCCTGCTGAGGTTGGTGGAGTCGGGCGACCCAGAGGGCAGGTTCAAGTACATAACGTGGAAGATTATACAAATAATCGGACAACTAGGAAGGGGGGGTATCACCATAGCAAGAATAACTCGTTCTGTTGGATTACACCTCATCGGCAAAGCATGGCCAGCACTACTTTGCACAAAGTACTTAACTCCTTTATCTCGAACCCCAGAGATGACACAGACATGAAAAGGCAAGTTCTTGTACCACTCTGGCTCGGGTTTGCCCAGGAACCTGAGGAAGCATAGTTAGCAGGGAGGCAGGCTCCCGCCTTGGGAGGCAAACAGAAAACTACGGTTCAGACTTTGAAAGGAGAACTTCTAATGAAAGAAATAGATTTTAGGAAAACAACAACAACAAGACTTCGTCTTGTAGTTAGAACAGAAACAGTAGGAAAGAGAAATAAAAGGGGAAAGCAGATGAGCCAGATCCTATTAGGGCTCCAGAAAACAGCCTTAGCCCGGCATGTGGGAGAGGAAATGCAGGGTGCATTTGAGAGGCAGGTTTTAGTTTTGAAATCTTGGCAGGATCCACATGAAAGAAGCAGGGGAATGCCAGAGGGCTGTTGAAGAAGAAGGAGAGAGAGAGAGAGAGAGAGAGAGAGAGAGACCCTGCTGGGGCCGGGAACACGGTGGCCACGAGAGGTGTTTACACTCGTGTCTAAGGAACGAAAGTTTCCCAAGGCCTGAGAAATTCATAAGCTAAGAGAGGCAATGTTGTAAGCAAGCAGGAGAGAAAATAGACTTTCAGGAAATCTGAGGAGTTCTGTGCAGAACAGAATAATTAAATGTTAACCATGCGGAGTTCACATACAGATGACCTGGGTGCTCCCCAGCCCTACTCAGCCACAGGGCCCAGGGATCTACCTATTTAGGAGCTGGCATCCCTAATAGCCAAGCCAACTGTGAGCCTGGAAGGGGCCACTGAGACAGCTTTACCAGTAAGGTAGGGGCTCGAATCAGTTTGGCGGTCATGTCTGATGTCTTCGTGCCTGGAGTGTGTCTTCGGCACCAAGAACCTAGCAAGCCGGAGGTTCCCTCCCCCACATAAATAGAGAACCTGGGAATCCTGAACCCGTACCGACTGGCTGGCCGTCTCCTTCCTAGGACGGACAGGCATCCGTGTCGCTAGGCATGGATGGAATCTCCTAATTTGAATCAGACTAAAAAGTCCCAGCCAGGGTGCTCTCAGCCAGCCTGACATTCGGTATCTCCGGCTGTGGTCCTCACTCCTAAGACCCAGCACTCTGAATACGGATGCCTGCACAGTCAAACCCGGAGTCGGATTTCTTCCCACTCATTCACGCACAAACCCTACCGCTGGCTACCTTCACCTGTCCCACCTCCCAGCACTTAGGGCTCAGGCCACTCCAAGACGCTCCGTCCACCCAGATAGAATAGGACCCCCCCCCCCCACCCCTGAAAGCTGGAGGGCCTTCATTCCCGACGCCTCCAGCTCCTGTCCGTCCTTCCCTTCGTGTCCCAGGAGCCGGAACCATCCAGCTGCCCAGATGGAAGGTTTCTCCTAGACGCGTCCTATAGAGCGCGGCTTCGCATGGGGAAGCTGACACAATGTCTTCAAATATTTTTAATTGCCCTGTCAAGCTGACAATTATAGGACTAATTATTGAGGAGACAATACCAGATACACTGACTGACTCAAGTGTCAACTGAGTTTTTATGTAATTATGCAATTTAATGAATTGAAGGCTGCGGTAATGGACGATTGCTGGTTAATTAGGAACTCCCTTTATGCTAATAATGCCATTTATTTTCGACTCACGGTATTTATTTTCAACGTCTAAAGCAGCGGACTCCTCTTCCTCTGACACTGGCGTGTTGAGTGTTTTTCAGAGGGTTTGGCTGCCAATTGTGCTATTTATAGGCAGCAGAGTTCTTCCATTCACTGACTGGAGAGCTCCAGCCAGCTCCTACTGTATTATAAGCATCTCGTTTCAGACCTAGAGTTTAATGGGTGCCGGCTGAGGTTCTGCATCTTCCTTCTCCTGAGATCTAAGAGAGAGAAGCGCAAGAGATTAGGGCAAATGGTCCTCAAGGTGCGCCCCATCAAGGTCAGCTTAGGCAAAGCAGCAGGAGGGCTTCTGTGTTTTCTTCTCATTACCTACCCCCTCCTGGTCTCCATGGATTGCTTTCCTAGCAGTGCAGAGCAATGGTTTTCAACCCGGGGCAATCTGGGCCTCCAGGGGACAGTTGGTAATACCTGGAGACCTGTCTGGTTGTCCCAGCTGAGAGCTTGCTACTGGCATCGAGTGGGTAGAGACCAGGGCTGTTCCAGAACATGCCACAGCCCCACAGCAAAGGATGACCTTACCCCAAATATCGATAGGGCTGAGGTTGAGAAACACGAGCACAGAGCATCAGTAATCAAGCAAGTAGATTTTCGCCACGCCAGCTTCACAGAGGAAAACAAATATTTCTCAGCATCTCAAACATGATCGAACTGTCAGGAGTATGTGAACTTGGTTCCATAAATGGTGAAACATGAGCCACTGTTAGGTTTGTTCTGCCACAGTATAAAAACGCGGAGATTTTTTTTTTTTCCTCTTTATGAAAATAGAAAAGCAATGAGCACTCTCTCTTGGAAGAAGCCAGGGTCCTCGCCTTCCCCTTTGGTCTCCAAACACCCACCAAACAGACTTGCCTGTGACAGCGCTGTTCAGAGTCGAGCAAAGAGAAAACAAAGGAATGGATGTGGTCAGATTTCCATAACGCTACATTTAGCCAACTTTTCATTTTAAGACTCTTATCTTTTCCTGCTTTTCCAGAAGACATATTGTGTTTTTGCCTGGATGGTATCTTTTCCCCCCACCCCCGCTCACTTTTCTTTTTACTGTTTTTTAAGATTTTATTTATTTACTTGAGAGAGAGCGAGAGAGCCAGCGCACAGAGGGGGAGGGAGAAGCAGACTCCTCAGGAGGCAAGGAGTCTGAGGTAGGGGTTGGATCTCAGGACCGTTTCTGAGCTTCTAGAAGGTAGTTCTAACAGAGCCATCCGGGTGCCCCTCACTTTTCTTTTTTCTTTTTTTTTTTTTTAAGATTTTATTTATTTATTTGAGAGAGAATGAGTGAGGAGAAGGTCAGCGGGAGATGCGGGACTCGATCCTGGAAGTCCGGCGTCATGACCTGAGCCGAAGGCCGTCGCTCAACCAACGGAGCCACCCGGGCACCCATCACTTTTCTTTTTAATGAATGAATTCTCCCTCACTCATTTCTCGGTCTGCCGGTTGGATGGCTGCTGCGCTCACTCTCTAGTCCAGCCGTGAGAGACCCAGGAGTCTACACGGGACTGACGACGGGGTAGGTGGCTCCGAGGCCCGTCCACCAGGATGGAGCCGGGAATGAAGCCATCTTTCCACCCCAAGGAGGTCACTTGCCTAAGATGTGCGGTCAGCAGAAGGCACGTGGAGGAGGAGGTGGGGAAGAAGAGGAAAGAGAAAGAGGAAACCAGATCATAATGTCACATCCTCGCCTACCCTGTGCTATCGTCTGAGGTTCTGTTTCAGCCATTCCTATAGCCTGGCCATTGCCCAGCTCTTCAGTATCATGGATCAAGGACCCTCTTCTGGCGCGAGCATCGCCTCCTCATTCTCCTTCGGCTCCTCCTCCTGTGCTGAGCCCGTACATGCTTTGCTCCGCAGGGTTCTACCAGAGGTCCTCCTCTGTCCCCCTCAATTCCCCTTCTTCGGGGAGGCTCTGTCCTCACCTCTTTCCTCAGCCACCATCCATGTGTCCAGGACTCTCCCTCTCATGTCCCTGGGCTCCGGCTCCGTCCAGATACCAGCGCTGCCTACCAGGCGTCTCCCACGGAAGTCCCACCACACACACAGCTCACCAGAGGGCTGCACCCCTCCCCTTCCCTCCACCCTTCTCTTCGCCCACAGGCTTTGTCACATTTGTCATTACCATCCCTTGGGGACCCAGGTCGGGACAAGGGTGCCCTCCTTGAAATCTTCCGTTTTCCGCACCTGTGCTGGCCTCGCTCTGCCACCACGTTGCCCTCTGCTCCCTCATCCCGACCCCGTGACTCCTTCACGTATTATAGTCTTCATCCACGCCGGACATGCCCTCCTCCCCCTACCGGCTGCCAGCCCGGCTCACAATGCCTTTGTATCCCCTCTTCCAGGAAGCCTTCCCAGACTGCCCCTGCATGGCTGGGGGTTTCTGCATTATACTCCCAGCCCGCGTCTCTCTTCACTGAAATTATTCACTTGCATACTATCTAGTTGTTGAGCTTTCCTATATATCAGGCGGTTTACCCACATTCTCCTGCGTCCTCCTGACATTTCCTCAAAGGGAGACATTATGGTGTCTGTTCCACAGACGAGGGAAATAGGACGAGAGAGCTGGACTCAGGCATTCGAAGTTGGGAGACAGGAAAGAAGTAGGACGAGGCTCTAACCCAGGCAGATAGCGACCACCCCACCTGCTGTTCAGCCTCCTGATCTGGAAAACCCAGTCTTTGCGGAGTCTGTAGCCACCATCTCGGGTCCCCACCAACCGGGAATGCCACACACTCGGTGTCAGTGAGTGCCACGACTGGTTTCTTTTTTTTTTTTTTTTCTTTCTTTTTTTTTTTTTTTTAAAGATTTTATTTATTTATTTGACAGAGAGAGATCACAAGTAGGCAGAGAGGCAGTCAGAGAGAGAGAGAGGAGAAAGCAGGCTCCCTGCTGAGCAGAGAGCCCAATGCGGGACTCGATCCCAGGACCCTGAGATCATGACCTGAGCTGAAGGCAGCGGCTTAACCCACTGAGCCACCCAGGCGCCCCACGACTGGTTTCTTGAATGTTCTGTTTTGTTTTTTGTTCTGCAAAAGGCAGGGTTGGGTCATAGTCCACTTTCAAATTCAGTGACACGGTAGTTCTAACAAACCCTATCCAGTTAATAACCTGCAGAAACAAGCGACTCATCATCCGGGGGGGTCTGTCCTTGTATCCGTCAGTTCCCATCTAAAAACAACTTGATCGTGTGCAGGTTGCATTGTCCAAGGAGAGAGGCGAAGTGAATCAAGCTCTTAGGAATGACTTTCTCTGCCCTCGTGCCTTCCCAACTCAAAGTCCCCATCAATGAAACAGATGGGACTCAGAGTTCTAAGTCACCTGACTCTCCTCCTGCCAACACCCAGTCCTGCTTAAAAAAAAAAAAAAAAAAAAAAAAAAAAAAAGGCACAGAGAACAAAACCCCCAACATCTATGACAAAAACTGGAGAAAAGTGATATTCGCTTGCTAGACTGGCACTGTCTTCTTTTCTAACGACGGAGTCGATGCAGATCTAATTAGCCGGGCTCAAACCGGGAGAGAGAATTTGAATTGCATGGTTTGCCCCTTCTCGGAATGGCGCGCTAACAAGCCCATCTGGACTGAGGGTGAGAATTATGATGTATTTCATGCTAATGAGCCAACTGGATCCCAGCGCGGGGCATGCTGGGACTTCAGCAGCAGGGGCTGATGGGAAGTGGAGACGTGCCAGGTGGATGGGAAGGGGAATTCCGGAGAGAGGTCAGACCCTAGTGCTTCTCCCAAGGACATAGACCCATGGAATCCATGTACACGGACCAAGGTCCCCCGTCGTCTGGGACGCTAGTCCGGCCAGCATCCAGTCCAACACTGTCCACGGTAATGAGTGGGTAAAGGCGGCAGCCGCCCAGGTGACAGGGGGCACTCACCGTCTGGCCTGCATGCGGAGGTCAGAAGTCCTGATCCTTTACAGCACAACTTCAGCGAACAGCAAAGAGAAAAGGAAACGGAGTCCTACGCCGGAGGGGGAAGAGGCAGGCAAAATCCAGAGACAGCAGTAGAACCCACGCTGGAGGGACGGAGGAACAGGAACGCAGTTCGGTCCCAGCGGACGAGCGAGCATAGAGGCGGGGAAATAGGACCCAGGGGACCGAGGCTGGCAAGGAAGGCAGGGCAAGGTGGCAGCTCCACGGGCCCGTGGAGGCCGGGAAGGATTCTCAGTGAGTCAGGCAGCCCCGGGGAGACGGGGGCCCCGGGAAGTGCGGGTCCTGAGGGAGGGCCAGCTGCTTCTGTTGCCGAGTGCGAATAGGACTCCCAGCATTTGCAGGTCTCCCGTTTCGAGAGCAGCCAGAGATCCAGTGCCTGTACGACAACCCCACACATCTGAAACGTTGGCGACTGGCTTCACGTATTTTGAGACACGTGGTAGACCGAACGGATTTGTCTACAGGCCAGACATGAAGCCAGAAGCTCCCTGTGAGAGACTTTGGGGGTAAGGGCTGGTCAGGGCTCTGGGTGCTAAGCCTGGCACAGGGCCAGCGGGGGTGGGGGCGGGCATCGGCCCCACAGTGACGGCACCAGGTTCAGAGGGGACACCTGCTAATAACTAAGGCTTCTCGTGGCTAGCTTCTACTGCGGTTCGAGGGCCACAAGCTTCCTCCGATGAGTCTTTCGTGACTTCAGAAATGTAAGACAGGACGGCTGTGGTTGGGTTGGAACCCACAGAGCTAAGGAAAGGGATGTTGGGGAAACTAGTAGAGACCAGAGCGGGAGGACCTGCTCATAACCGTCACTCAAAAATCAATAAATAAGTGTGGTAGCGTCTGAAGCTCTCCACCCACGTCCCCGTATGGCTCACCCCACTCACTCCCCAGTGTGGAGCAGGTGCCCAGCGCCCCCCTCCACGCTCCTGTGCAGGGAGGGACCTGGGTCCTTGCTCACCACCTGCTTCCTGGGACCTGCTCCCAAACAAACTTCCTCGCGCCCCCATCCTCGGCGTTGCTCCTCAAGTGCGAGGACCCTCTCTTAGAGACGGCGGGTTGACTAGATGGCCGGTGTCCATGATTCCGTGGATTGTAGAGAAAGTTCTCGAAACCAGGGCCTGGGTCTCTTGCGCTTTTGTGGGGTTCCCAAGAGTAAATGTTCGGTTGCGATGTTTCTGGGGATCCTAAGAGTAAATTCAAGGCTTAATTCTCTCAGCCCTGAAGAATCTTGATGTAATGATCTGGTTACATCTCTTTGCCTCTGAGGAAGAGCTGAGCCCGTGGCATACAGCACGCTATTTTTAGGTATTTGTGCCTCCGCTTTCTGTGTAAGCGAATCCTCGAGTACATCGGGGGAGGATCTCACTTGAAAGAGCCCGAGCTGATCTCTTCTGGGAAGGGCTAGCGTCACGCGTTAGGCCAGTAAGTCCTCCTCAAGGTGTTGAACTTTGTATACTCTGGGTAGGATAAGGTTCTCCGGCTAGGGCTGGCCGCTGTCCCCTGTCACTTCCCGGGACTCAGCTGACCTGCCGAGAGGCAAGACGAGCCCTCTGGGAGGCCAGATCCTGTCACAAGTCCATGCGTTCCCTCAAAGACGGCTTAGTCATGTGTTCCACGGAGTTCGAGCAAACTTAGTTTTCTGATCTCCTTCAGACCGCGCGGAAGAGATTTCGGAGGTGGGCGTCCCCGGGGCGTGACCGAGTCGGTGGCCAGAGCCGAGGGGAAGAGCGGAACGGCTGTGAGGGACAGGGAAGACCCCCAGGTCATAGCATCTGAGCGACTTAGTGTGCGTGCAAAATCCCCGTGCCCTTCCTGGCACAAGGGGAGCAAACTCTGTAGTCTGTGAGAACGTGACACACACACACACACACACACACATTCACCACACACACATCAGACACACTCTACAACTCTCTCTCTCTCTCTCTCTGTCTCACACACACCCCCCCACACCACCCCCTTTCACTCCACACGTTCACGGACCTCACAGACACGCTCCACACACCTCTCTCCCTCTCACACACACGCTCGTTCACCACACTCGGCACCTCGTTCTCTCACACATACACCGACACTCACTACACACACACACTGACATCCATCAGACACACTCCACACACCTCCCGCACAAACACGCATTCACCACACACACACACACACACACATCACAGTCACACTCCACACAACTCTTTCACACGCACATTCACCACATACACCACATACACACACACTCCACACCTCTCTCTCACATAGACACACACTTACCCTCACACACACACACACACACACACACACCAGACACACTCCGCACCTCTTTCTCTCTCACACACACACCTACATTCACCACACACGCTCACATGTCAGTCGCACTCCACACACATTTCTCTCCCACACACACAGCCACCACACTCACACACACCGCAGACACACTACACACGCCCGTCTTTCCCACACGCGCGCACATGCACAGTGACCCCAGCGCCCCGCACAGGCTCCTACCACCCGCTAAGGAAGACAGAGGGAGAGAAGCGCCTTCCGGCCCGGCCCCGAGCTGGGACAACACTAACAAGGCGCAAGGAAGCAGGTTCCAGGGAAGCCGGTGGCAGTCCAGGCGCACTTCCTGCGGGACGGCAAGGGACACTGTCTACGCCCTTTGCTCACCGCGCGCCTTCTTCATCTCCCGCCCCGCAGTCCTGCCCTCGGCCCAGTGCCCTCGTCCTACAGGGGACACCCGCGTTCCCGCGCCGCCCACCCCATCACCGGGAGCTGAGAGGCTCCGAAATGAAACCCTTCCCAAGGCTTGAAAACGGGGGGTACAGGCGGCACCTGACGGAGGGACTTCTGGAGGCAGAGCCCAGGAAATGTGCGGATCTTCACCTCTCTGGAAGCAGAGTCCCAGGGAGAACTTTCGGTTTCCAGTTCTACAGAGGGGTGCGAGTGAAACGCTGGCACGCGCTGCCCATCTGCGCCTCTGTTCGGCTCCCCCACGGCTGCTCAGCCCCGCACCAGCCCTTCCAGAAGAGACCACGTGTTCTCCTCTGCCTTGTCTGCTGCCGCCCGAGTCACAAAGTTCATTTCCGATAGTGAGAGTTGAGCTGAGCCATGGGTGGTTTCCTCTTCTGTCCTCTGCTTCGCTCTTTCTAGAACGTTCTCTCTCCAGGCTGGAGGATAATGCCGAGTGTAGCTCGCCCTGCTACCTCCTCGCTCTTCTCCCTTTCCCGCTTCTGCACGCCACAGTGCAAAGCCCAGGGCAGGACCATGGTGAGGAAGGAGGCACAGAGGCCTGTGGCCTCTGCCTGGCCCAGGAACAGCGGAGGCTGAGCGGATTCTCACGAGCCCGCCGCAACTATGCAGGGAGACAGGAGAGGACCAGAGGGTGTGCTGTGGGCACTGAGCGCAGACAGTCCAGGGAAACATAAGGAGGGAGCACCAGGCAGGCTAATGGGAGTGGGGCCACTGGAGGTGAGGAGTTGCTTGTCACAGGAACTGTGTGAGAAGAGAGGGGACAACTCCTTGCCAAGGCGTGGTGATTATTCCCACTTTGGGTGCATCATTGTTCCCAGTCAGAGGTGCTCAAATAGGGCCTCCCACCAGAATCTTCTAGAAAGACGTGATATTTCCAGGCTGCCCATCGGAATCTCTGGGAGTGGGACCTGAGAGTTTGTGACATTTTCTTCTTCCCAAGGGATTGATTCCACTGTATCTGGTCCCTTGGGTGATTTCTAAAATTTTCTTCCTACCCGGATATCCTATGCGTTGAGTCACTGTGTGATCTTGTATTCAGCTGACTCATGGGACATTGCTTTTTGTAGGCAACCTTGTGTGACTCAACAGGAGTCTGGCCTCAAACGTGGAGATTTCCTCCTTTGCAAAATGAAGGATGTTGGAGTAGCTCTCGGGGTGTCAAACACTGTTTTAGGCACGGAACTCTTCAAACAAAAATCAGAGGTCTGCCATTTCCAGTGCAATCTAAGAGATCTGAAAACCTTTATGGAACAAAACACCTAGAAATGAGGAGTGGATGTGATACACATCCTTTGACGTATATGCCAAGCTCACAAAAAAGCACAAGGAGTCCTGGGGTGTGGCGATGGGCCGGTGCAGGTTAGGACGGTGGATGAGAACCGAGTCGGTGTCGCATCTGTCCCTGGGATGCACGGCCTGTGGGAAGACAGGTCGGTGCACGTGTGGGGACTGGAGATGAGGCTTTGGGCGCAGGAAGGGAGGGCATTGGACCACAGATGCGTGCCTCAAGTAGGAGAAGTCAAGGGACCCCATCCCAGAGAAGACACAAACCAGAATGAAGCTACGCAGCAGCACAGGGAGAGGGCAAGGACATGTCCATGTTTCTCCCTCACACGGAGCTTTGGGTCTGAGTTTCCCCGGGACTCCCAGGCTGATCACTTAACCTGAAGACCAGCCCCCGGTGGCCGCCATCCCCAGACAACCTGAAAGAAGTCAGTGTGGGAAGACATACCACCCCGTTATCCCGGATAGGACCCCCACAGACACAGCTCTGCTGGAGAGAGATTCTCGACGCGACAATCACGGTGTGCACAGGAAACCACGCACCATGAGTACAAGTGAGCAGACACTACGACCGTCGAGATCATTTAGCCACTAGTGCAAACTGGAGCGGCCATCACGGAAAACGTGCTCATGGTGTGGGGCCTCTGCCCCCTCCAGCCCACCCGGCCCTTCTGACCCGTTCGCCACACTTCTTTGCCCTGCCCTGTGTCCCAAGAGCTTGTCCTCTGGTGACCGCCTCACCCTACTCCTTTGCCCTCTGCTTTCTAGTTGGGTTTGGTCAACAGAAGCAGGAAGAGAACCAAGGAGAAGTTACTGTGTTTCTTCTCCCTTTCTTCCTTGACCCAAACCACTATGACTATACTCTCTGGCTCTTCCTGGACTCTAGATCTTTCTGGACTCCAGTTGGTACCTTCCTCCATTGGTGCCTAATGGGGAGGTGGAGGGCTTCTCGTGCTAGGAAGATGCTGGCTGCCTTCCCATCCCAGCCCCGACCGATCTGACCCTTCAGAATGAGGCTCTGTCCTAACAATTGAAGAAGAAATTCGATTGTTAGAAGCGCATTTATTCAGATAATTGTATCGGCCTGATAAAGTTGCTTAACTTGACTGAGTCTCAGTTTTTGCCTCTGCGAAATGGCCATAAATATCTCATCTCTTTTGCTCACAAAGGCAAAATCTGAATACTGCCCCCCCCCCAAAAAAAAAAACCCAATTAAAAAGAAAGGTTTCCTGATGGAAAGGAATTAGAGCCACCAAAACACGGTCATCAGCCCAGTCCCAGGTCTTCCTGGGTGACTGTCCTGCCTATTTTGGAGGCCAGAGAGAGGCAAGAAAGAAACTGTCGTTTTTTAAAAGAGAGAATATTGGAAAGACGCAGATTCTTGATTCTTCATTGTGGAAAGAAAATTGGGCCCTAAATTATTTATCGTATTTTAAATTTACTGACAGAAGCAGTTTTGAAAACTCTGCTGTCCTTTTTGAAAATAATTAACCTACTTAAATGTTTTAAATCTTTTAAAATATTTCTTATTAAAGGTAAAATGAGGGGGAATAATGTTGATTGGAACGGGCTGTTCAGAGGTGAGAGGGAAGAAACGGATGCTGCCTGTTTGTCCGGGTTCCCCGGGCGGGGGCCCAGCTTGGGGGCGGATAAAGGCTTCTCCTGACCTTGACCTTTTACTGGGTCGATCTTATTCAGACCGGGTGAATGGAAGGGGAGCTCCATTCTACATGAGTTTGCTCCAAAGACATAGGACTGCTTAAGACTGGATCCAGGCAAAGCAATCTCATTGATTGCAACTAGAAACCAGTCTGAGCAAAAAAGATGCCCGGTTCGTTTACCTGGAATGCACATGGGCAGGGCTGGCTTTAAGAGGCCAGTCAAGGGCATTTTGTTCCCTGGCCACAGCGACTGGTCCAGACAAGTGCACCTGACCCGACCCGGGAGAATGTGACGTCATCATCTTTTCCTCCGAATGTCCCTAAGGTCACCTGCTTTCCCCTATGGGGTTTCTGGTAGAGAAAAGGGAGGCACATTTGCCCCGGGATGTGGGTCCCCAGCTCTCATCTCCCTACCGATCTTCCTCTGGGAGCAAAAGTGTCACCTTTGTAGATCTTTGTATTTCTGGTGCCTCTGATTACACCCTGCCACGTGGGGACTCGGGAAGTGGAGTGAGTCATGAGGAATGTCTGAGCATCAAACACCTGTGAGTGGCACTCCCCCATCCTCGGGCACTAGGAGGGTCATCTTACTTCTCTGTGTCTCAGTAATCAAATGACTCATGACCCCTGTCCTGGAAGGGAGCTCCGTCTCGGTTATTTTATATAAATTTATATAAAATGTAAATTATATATGATACAATTATTTTTATATATTACATATATAATTATATTTTATAAAAGTATATAAATTTATATAAATTGGTAGGGGGTGGGGGCTTTTTGTCCAGCTCCCTGAAAGATCCAGCAAAAGTCCCAGGAGGTTTACACAGTCAGGTTTCTGGGTCACGCTTGTCCCCTGGCATCAGCACTAGCTACCTAATTGTTCAAAATGAAAATGTGAGGTCTGAGCCTCATTCCAAGGTTATTAAAAATTTTAAGATGGTATCAGAAATGTGTTAAACTGAGTGCACGGTCTTTTAGTGAGGGGCTCTGCATGCATGCACAGGTCACAGGCCCACCAGGCTGGCCTTGCCTAAATGTAGATGACTTTTGCGATTCCTTATGGTCCCTGGACGCTGTCCGTCCGTGAGCTGGCATCTGAGCCCAGTAACCTTGATGAACCATGTAGCTCCACTCCTAAGTCAGCCCCTTCCCAAGGGAACGGCAAAACATCAGCACTGAGGGTTCTGAAGCAACAGAGCCGCAGACGTGTCCTCACCCCAGATCTTTGGCAAGTGCTCTCCCAACTGCGGTCCCTCCCGTCTCCACACACCAAGTGTCCCTGCAGCTCCTAACTCTTCCCTCAGGCAACAGAAGCCCCGGGTTGCTAAGACTCAATTAAGACTCTGCTTGCACATCAATTTTGAGGAGAAGGGAGGCAGAGTGTTCTCATTTTTTTCTTTAACAGCAGCAAAAACATAAAGCACATAGTACTAACTCAGTACATTATCCTGCAGGGGAGTGACATGGTCAGATTTATGTCCTATAAAGACCTCTCTGGCCATAGTGTAGAAAATAGATCATGGGGGCAGGGGTGAGGGTGTTCAGGGGGGAATGCAGAAATACCAAATAAGCAGCTATTTCCGAGTCCAAAGGAGAAATAACATTGGCCTGAAGTCAGTGCAGATAAACGGAAGTGGACACATCCGAAAGATATCTGGAAGATCATGGCAGATACTAAGTGGGTCCTGCTCCAGCCCCCACTCTCTCTATTACTAGTAAAATCCCAAACATGTTCTGGCTGGCAGGGCATGTGTTTCAAAATATTCACTTCCCAGGGAACCTGGGTGGCTCAGTCATTAAGTGTCTGCCTTCAGCTCAGGTCATGATCCCAGGGTCTTGGGATCAAGCCCCGCATCGGGCTCCCTGCTCTGCAGGAAGCCTGCTTCTCCCTCTCCCACACCCCCTGTTTGTGTGTCTGTGTCTCTCTCCATCAAATAAATAGATAAAATTAAAAAAAAAAAAAAACTTTAAAAATATAAACTTCCCAATCTCCCTTGCAGATAAGGTTCACCACGTAATTCAGTGTTGGCCAAACACACACACACACAAACACACACACATCAGAAGACAATGGGTGAAGTTTCTGGGCTTTTGAAAAGGAAACAGATTTGACTGGCTTCAATTTTGTATTTTCCCTTCATGCTTTACACTCTGTTCTGCCTGGAACCTGGGTGCTATGTCAGGAGGTGTGGCAGCCATCTTGGGGCCAAGAAGTAATAAGCATAAGGCTAAATTCCCTAGGCTAAGGATAGAAGGAAGAAAAGATAGAGAGAGACTGAGATCTGGATGGTATCACAGAGCTGCTGAATAAGCCACAGGATGGCTTCTGCCAGATTTCTTGTTAGTTGAGAAAAGTAAACCTATTTTTTATTTGGTCAGTATGATTAAGCTTCTTATTACATGCTTTAAAATGCAATCTCTAATTAATCCGGATATAGACCCAATAAGGCTTAGGATAAATTGTGGCAGGGGAATTCAGAAGTAGGCAGCAGTGCCTCTGGAGGACCCCAGCCAAACCCACTGCACAAACTTCAAATCAACCATAAAGCAATGTTAAGCCCAGTGTGAAGCTCAAAGAAGCTGTAACATTTAACAGGGAGAAATATATTTAGGTCATAAACCTATTTCTTCCAAAATATTAAATCAACAGCAGGCGGACCCTCCACCTCTCTGGGCCAGTGTGTTTATGAGCAGAGAGGGGATTCTGGTCCAAAGCTCTGGCAAAGAGAGTGGATTTACTCGAGAGCCCCCAGGCTGCACTTCCCAGGCGCAGAGCACAGGGTTTGGAGTCCTAAATATCTGGGTTCTAATCCCAGCCCCATCGTGCTAGTTGTGTGACCCTGAAAGTGAAGTGACCCTTTGAAATGACTTCATTCCTCTGGACCCCCTTTCCTTAGCTACAAAATGGAGCTTGTAAGAGTGACATTTCGCCACATTGAGAATGAAAGCAATTAATGCATGAAAAGTAACTAGCTGAATCTGGCACATCTAAGTTGTCATAAAAATTAAGGTCCCTTCCTCCGTTTCTTCTTTCCATTAGCTTCTTTCTCCTGCACCCCCACCCAGATCTCTCTCCCTCCTCACCTACCACTAAAGACTGGACTACCAAGGTAGGGCTTCATTCCTGCAGGATGCTGTAAGCCTTTGGCTCGGCATCTATTTCTGAAGGCGGACTACACATCAGGACGATTAGAGACCATCGGCCGTCCACAATATCCATTTTTCTTTCCTCCTGCCCTCCGGCATACTAAAATTCCCAGACCCCCTTGCGGTTGGTGCGGCCATATGAAAACTTAGAGCCCGTGCGATGAGAACAGACATGATGTGAACCGCTTCCAAGTCTGGTCCATCAACCCTCTCGTGCTTGCATGTTTTAAGACCCTAAGGGAAGGAGGAGCTAGAAGATGAAAATAGTCCAAGTTTCTGAACGCTTCTGTGCGGAAAGACTGCACTCTTGTGTGAACACTCGGAAGGACTGTTACGTCAGTGGAAAGTGCACTTCTGATGCGTTGATCCAGTACATGTTTGGGTCCAAGCTTAGGGCCCCCGAGCGAGCATCTATCCCAAACACTGAAATAAGCTACAAACGTGACCGTGCCAAGGGAAATTCTAATTCAGAGACTTCTGGTTGTTTGGGTTTTTTTGTTTTACTTTTATGATTTTGATTTTTTTGGTACTTTAAAAGTTTGGCAGGACTTGCAGAAATTAGAACTATCAGAACTACAACCCCGTGTGCAGTAAAAACGGAGTTTCCTTTTTTTTTTTTTTTTTTTTAAGATTTTATTTATTTATTTGACAGACTGAGATCACAGTGAGCAGAGAGGCAGGCAGAGAGAGAGGGGGAAGCAGGCTCCCTGCTGAGCAGAGAGCCGGATGAGGGGCTCGATCGCAGGACCCTGAGATCATGACCTGAGTGGAAGGCAGCGGCTTAACCCACTGAGCCACCCAGGCGCCCCCTGAGTTTCCTTTTCTATTCCTAAACCCAGTCCCGGTTTCCCTTCCCAGAAACAACCACAGCACCCAAGTTCTTGGATACTCTTTTAGAAATATTCTTTGTCTGTCTCTCTGTCTATCTATCTATCTATCTATCTGGATCCAAATATACAATATATAATATAGATCCCTCATCTCCTTAGTGTCTACTAAATATATTCAATTGTATCTATTTTTATCTTACTCACCATGACCGTGACCATGGATTTGGAGACCATCTTACCTCTGCACAAAAAGAACTCTTAAACCAATGCGCCATGGTGCTTTCCACAGACACACAGTTTATTATCTTAACAACTTTCCTATGAAGAGAGATTTATGCTGTGACATTTAGCCAATTTGCCAATACTCTGACATTACAAACAGGGCTGAAGTGAATATCCTGGCACACATACATTTGCATAAAAGTCCTTTCAAGACACTTTTGGGTCAGATTTCCTGAGTATCATTTTTGGGGTATTGTGTTATATTTTTATCAGGATATAATGGACATGTAATGAACTTTACATATTTAGGGAGTGTAGGTCATTTGACATGCGCACACACCTGTGAAACAAGAGAAGGTGATGAACAGACCAGACTTCGAAAAGTTCCCTGTGCTCCTGCATGATCCCCCTAACATCCATTCCCAGAGGAAACTGGTTTGCCTTCTGTCACTGTGGACTAATACACATTCTCTCAACTTTTATGGAAATGGAATTGTGCAGAAAGTTCTTTTTTTGATGCCTTTCTTCTCTTAATGCAATTGTTTTTTTTTTTAATTTTATTTATTTGACAGAGAGAGAGAGATCACAAGTAGGCAGAGAGGCAGGCAGAGAGAGAGAGGGAAGCAGGCTCCCTGCTGAGCAGAGAGACCGATGCAGGGCTCGATCCCAGGACCCTGAGATCATGACCTGAGCTGAAGGCAGAGGCTTAACCCGCTGAGCCACCCAGGCGCCCCAATGCAATTGTTTTTATAGTTGTCTGCATGGTTTCATGTATCAACATCTCATTCTTTTTTATGGCCACATAGTATCCCATTATATGGATAACCCACCATTTGTTTAAACAGTCCCCCAAGGGGGGCATTCTCTTTGTTCTTAGTGTATGGCTAGAACAAATAAAGATGCTTGCAGAAAATCCTTTATATGGGCGTTCGTTTGTTAGGAAAAAATAAGAATGTAAAGGCTGGGCAGTAAGGTATGTCCAACTTTATTTTTTTTTTGAAAGATTTTATTTATTTATTTGTCTCAGAGAGAGCGAGCACAGGCAGACAGAGTGGCAGGCAGAGGCAGAGGGAGAAGCAGGCTCCCTGCGGAGCAAGGAGCCCAATGCGGGACTTGATCCCAGGACGCTGGGATCATGACCTGAGCCAAAGGCAGCCGCCCAACCAGCTGAGCCACCCAGGCGTCCCAGTATGTCTACCTTTTGAAGAAACTGCCAATCTGTTTTCCAAAGTGGCTGTACCCTTTGGCACCTGCGCCAACAGTGTGTGAGCCTTCTAATTGCTCCCTATCTTGCCAATGACCATGATAAGTCTTTCTAAATTCGGGCATTTGATTTTTTTTTTTCCCCTGAAGATTAACCATGTGTATTTTTCATGTGCTTATTCACCAACCATTTTCTTTGTCTCATTACTATTGGATTATTTCTTTTCTTCTCTTGGCGGTTTTTTGTTTTTATGTTTGTTTTTGTTTGCTTATATGTTTATTCCACACTAAGTCCCTTTCCATTGTGTGATTTGCAAATATTTCCACCCCACATGTGACTAATGTTCTTACTGTCATAACAATGTCTTGCAAAGAGTAGATGTCACAAATTTATGAAGTCTCACTGGGGATAGTTTTCTCTTAGGGAAAGAGCTTTTGGCATCATGTCTAAGAAATATTGCCTAATCCAAGATCACAAATTTTCTCAGACATCTTCCTTAAGAAGTTTCATAGTGTCAGGCTTTCCATGTAAGAGTGCGACCGATTTGAGGGTGCCTGGTGGCTCTATCGGCTAAGCGTCTGACTCTTGGTTTTGGGCTTAGGTCATGACACAGAGTTGTGAGATTGTTGGATTCCACCTTGAGTGTGGAGCCTGCTTATGCTTCTCTCTCACTTTCTCCCCCACGCCTATCTCTCTCTCTCTCTCTCTCAAAAAAAAAAAAAAAAAAATTAAAAATTAAGAATTAAAAAAAGGATGGGGCGCCTGGGTGGCTCAGTGGGTTAAGCCTCTGTCTTTGGCTCAGGTCATGATCCCAGGGTCCTGGGATGGAGCCCCACATCGGGCTCTCTGCTCAGCAGGAAGCCTGCTTCACTTCCTCTCTCTCTCTCTCTGCCTACTTGTGATCTCTGTCTGTCAAATAAATAAAATCTTTTTTAGAAAATTTTAAAAAGGAGTGTGACCCATTTCAAGTTAATTTTCATATAAGGCATATGTTATGTACTGACATTCCCCTTTGCCTATGAATATCCAATTGTTCCACCACCATTTGTAGAGTAGATAAAAATCCTTTCCCTGAAACTGCTGTTCAGAATTCAAAACTAACTACATGTATGTTCAGGTATTTCCGGAGTTTCTAGTCTCTTTCATCAACCTAATTCATCAATCTTCATGTCAATGTTACACTGTCCTGATGACTGTAGCTTTATAAGAAGCCTTAGAATCAAATAACGTAAGCTCTCTAACTTTATTCTTCTTTCTCAAAGTTATTTTGGCTGCTATAGGTCATTTGTATTTCCATATAAACTTTAGGATCAGCCTATTTTTCTCACACACACAAAAAAACCAACTATAGATTTGACTAATCTCTAAGTCAGTTTGGGGAGAATCGACATTTTGGACATTTTAAGCATCTGGATCCTCAAACGGGGTAGCTCTTCATTTATTTAGATCTTTATTTTCTTTCCATAATGTTTTGTACTTTTCAGCGTACAGATCTTTTGAATCTTTTGGAAGATTTATCCCAAAGCATTTCATATTTTTATCCTATTATACATGGTATTTTAAAAATTTCTATTTCCAGTTGTTTTATTGGGAGGACGCAGAAGTACAGCTGGGTTTCGTGCATTCACCTCGCACCCCGCCGTGTGTGAGCTCTCACAGCTTTCTTGTAGATTCCATAAGATTTCCAATATAGACTTTCATGTCAGCTGCAAGATGGTTTTACAACTTCCCATTTAATCTCAATATCTTTCATTTCCTTGCCTTGCCTAATGTACTGAATAGAACTCCCAGACACAATGTTGAGCAGAAATGGTGGGAGTGGGTTTCCTTGCATTTTTCCTTATCTTAAGGTGAAAGCATTTAGTCTGCCCACTAGTAGGTATGATGTTAGCTATAGGTTTTGCATTGATGTTTTTTTATCAGAATGAGAAAGTTTCCTCCTATTCCTCAGAGATTTTCTTAAAAAATGGCTATTGGATTTTATCAAATGCTTTTACTACATCTATTTAGATGATTTTTTGTATAAACTGTTAATAGGCTAAATTGAATTGAGAGAATTTTGAATGTTAAACTAATCTTGCATTTCTGGGCTAAACCCCAGTAGGTCACTAGTATTAGTCTTTTATATATTTTAAAATTCTGTTTGCTCCTTTTTTATTAGGAGTTTTGCATGAGAACTCATGAGAGACATTGTTCTGTACTTTTTTTTTTTTTTTTTTTTAAGTCATGTTATGGCTTTTTGTGTCTGGTTTTTTGTATCAGGGTCATTCTGACCTTACAGAACAAGTTGGAATGTGTTTCCTCCTCCTCTGTTTTCTGAAAGATCTTGAATGTTTGAAGGAATTCACCAAATAAGCCATCTGGGCCTGAAATTTTCTTTGTTTTAAATGCAAATTCGATTTCTTTGAGAGACAGAAGACTATTCTGATTATGTTATTTTCTTAAGTGAGAGCTTTGCTAGTTTGTGTTTTGAAAGGAACTTTTCCATTTTATCTGAGCTGTCGAATGTCCGCGTAGCATTGTTCATCTATCTGTTTACTGTCCTTTCAGTAAATGTGAAGTCTACAGTGATTCCATACCATATTCTCCACCATTCTTGATATTGGTGATATGTACCTTCTCTCATTCTGTCCTAGTTTGCATCAGATTTAGAAAATTTCTGCTCATTATTTTTGCAAATGCTTTTTTATCCCTTTTGTCCTTTGGGTACCCACTCCAATTCAATGTATATTAGGTTACTGTTCTCCATCTCCGCCCCCCCCAAGCCCCTTTTCTGTCTTTCACTGTGGAAACTTTTTATTGCTATGTCTTCAGGTCCATTTATCTTTTCTTCTACAAAGTCTACTCTGCTCTTAATTTTATCCAGTAGATGTATTCATCTATACTACAGTCCCTGGAGATTCTATCTCCAGAAGTTCAGTCTGGGTCTTTTTTAGGGTTGCAGATATAGCAAATAAAAATACAAGATCAGGGGCACCTGCGTGGCTCAATGGGTTAAGCCTCTCTGCCTTCAGCTCAGGTCATGATCCCAGGGTCCTGGGATCAAGCCCCACATCGGGCTCTCTGCTCAGCGGGGAGCTTTCTTCCCCCTCTCTCTCTGCCTGCCTCTTTGCCTACTTGTGATCTCTCTCTCTCTCTGTGTCAAATAAAATCTTAAAAAAAAAATACAAGATGCAAAGTTATATTTTAATTTCAGAAAAATAATGAAAGAGTTTTAGCTTGTGTATATTATATGTGATATTTGGGGCATACTTACATACTTACAAAATTCATTGTTTTCTGAAATTTAGATTTAACTGACATCTTGAATTTTATCTGGTGACGCCTCTTTCTATATCTTACATATCTCTTAATGTCCATACTCTTTCTCCTAGCTCCTTGAATATATGGAATACAGTTATAATAACACTTTTAATGTCTTTTTCTGTTAATTCTACCACCTGTTTCATTTCTCAGTGGGTCTTAATTGATACTCCTCCTCATTATGGGTCATGCATGCTTGGTAATCTTTGCATCTTGGTAATCTCGTTGTTGAATCCCAGATCATTACGGATTTTGTTGCTGGGTGCTGGATATTTTTGTACTCCTATAAATATTCTTGAGTTTGTTCAGGGATGCTATAAAGTTACTTGGGGACAACTTGATCTTTTTTGGGCTTTACTTTTAAACTGTTAGGCAAGACCGCTGAGTATCCTTTTTTACCCAATGATTTGTGGTTTTTATGAAGTTTGGCTTATGGGAACCGAAATTAAGACTAACCCTGTGGGAACTCCAGTGATGGCTCCTCTAATCTTCTCAAGTGGTTCTTTCCCCAATCTTAGATGATTTCCTGATACACACGTGCTGATCATTAGGCAACTGAAGACTTGAGGGGGGAGCAATGCTCTACCCCCATCTCTCCCTCTCTTTTTCTCTCTCTCCCTCTCTCTTTCTTTCTCTCCATGAATCTCTCTTCTCCAGCATTCTGTCCTGGGAACTCCAGCTGCTTTGCTTTGACCTTCACAGACTCCCAAATCCCTCTCAGAGAGTCCACTGGGCTCTACCCAGGTCCCTCCTTGTGCTGTAAGCTGGATTCTCCCCCCAGGCAGTAACCTCTGTCCTCTTGCTCAGCCCTGTTTGCTCCATTTAGCCCATTTGGCTTCAAGGGATCTTTCCTTAAAAGAGCCTTGAATCTCATCCAATGATTGTTGGGAAAGTTCTGCCATCCCATGGCTAGTACAGGAAGCATCTGGAGTATAAGGGGGTGGCATCTGGGAAGTAGCAGCATGGAGGTCTTTCTCAGAGCTTCCCTAGAGAACTAAGGGACTGGGGGCTCTAGAGAAGAGGTACAAAGAATAAAATATCCACACACCCCTGTCCGGTGAGAGTCAAAAAACATGAGATATGCTCATCTCTTCTAGGAAAGAGAACCAGAGAGTGGCTGCCAGGAGGCAGAGAGGGGTAGGCAGCGGTGGGAATGTGGGGGTGGAGGCTGGGGTCCTGGAGGCTACGACACACCATATGAAAGGCAACGCGAGTGTCAGGTCTCTGACAGGTGATCAATGCACCTGCCAAGATGGGAGCAGCAGTGTCTTCTTGCCAAAGGCCACAGGGATGGATGGCTGGAGGATACAGGAAGGGGGAAGGAGTGTCAGATGACACCTAGAAAGCTGAGACTTCGTGCCTAATGTTTCCATCCAGTGAGAACCCTGTGGGTTTTGTCTGCCCAACACCCATCCCTCCACATCTCCTGGTAATGCCTTCTTGATTTGGGGGCCCCTTCCCCACTCCCATTGATGTAGTTCTGGAGACCCACTGTTAGTCTCCAGATGTGCGCATGCAACTAATTACAGCTCCATCAGAGCCAAACCAGGGACTTACCCTGGACTACCAGAAAACGTGCATTCTGTTTCTACAGAGGCCGCTGATGTGGCAGACATAAGGCAGCCATTGCTGGCCAACAGCTTGGCCCTCGGTGGGTAGGAGCCTCCCTGATACAGACATCAGAACAGAGGAAAGCAGAGCCAAGGGAGAGAAGCAGGTTCTTGGGGACATTTCCAAACACCTGGATCCAACCATACCTGAATCTAGAATCCCTTAACTGTTTTATTTTAATGAGTCAATGAGTTTCCCCTTTCAGGTTAAATATGTTTAATTCTTACAAGTAGAGAGCGGTGTAGACGTAGTTTGGACAGGTACCCCCAGACTCCGTCCTTGAGTAGGGAACCGGGATTTTTCAGGCAGACCTCGCTCACTCCTTTCATGTCTATCCGGGATGAACTCACTCGCCCTTGAAGGTGGCCAGTCAAGCCAAGGAGTCTTACCTGATCAGGATGGCTCCGGCTCAAGGACTGAGCAGAGCACATGTCCTGGGCCTCCATCCACTCCTCACTCAGGACTCCTGGGGCACTTTTCCTATTGCTCTGGCCCTCTGTGGTTTTATTTGCACATCTTTTCCCCCAAATTTTGCCTATGGCTAGTTCTAATATCCTTGTCTGTATTTGAAAAATCAGTATTTTTGCATAATAATCCAGATGTCTGATTTTGCTTAAAAGAAAATCCTGGTGTCATCCTAGGGGTTAGGAGAAGATGCTCCTTTTATAGAGGCTGTGTTCTCTCCAGTTTGCCACACTCCTCACCACTCCCTATTGTCTTACACCCAGCCTACTTCCCCGGCTTTTCTCGCCCTCCTGGCACCTGCACGAATTGCAGCCCATGAGACCTTTATAGTGAAAGATATAAGCCCTGGCCTCAGTGGGCTGCAGGCAGCTTACATAGAAGCAAGAAGACAGAAGGATGATGACTCTCTCTCCCTAATCAGAATGCTCTATGCCAGCAAGGTGCCCAGTTGAGGCAATAATGATCTTAAAAGATAAAGTCTGGTGGGAGAGAGAGATGTATATACCCAATATCTCACCCTTTCCCACTTAGTACTCAGAACGACAGCAGAACTCTCTCATGGCCCCCAAGACAAGAGCTCTGAGAGATGTTTGGAATCCACTACAAACATAAGCATGGTATTTCTTTCTTTCTTTCTTTCTTTTTTTGATTTTATTTATTTATTTGACATACAGGGATCACAAGTAGGCAGAGAGGCAGGCAGAGAGAGAGAGGGGGAAGCAGGCTCCCTGCTAAGCAGAGAGCCCGATGCGGGGCTCCATCCCAGGACCCTGAGATCATGACCTGAGCCGAAGGCAGAGGCTTTAACCCACTGAGCCACCCAGGCGCCCCAAGCATGGTATTTCTTGCATGCCTCCTGTTTTCACTTAAAATTAGTCTAAGTTTTGCATCCTACTTCTTAATATTAAAAAGTATCATAAAATTAAAACCCCAGTCATGGGAACCCTGTTCATCTTTAAACTTTCTGTGTTCTACTGACATGTGGAGGTGAGCCCTGGAGTAGATGTGCCCCACTTTGGGGGGTGGACATAGAGAATGATAAGGAAAGTAGTAGACACTGTGAATATTGGGTGTGCCAGACACTCCTGCCCCAGGACCCTTGCACTGGCTGTTCCCTCTGCCTGGAAGAGTCTTACCCCAGATACTTCCACGGCTCTCTCTCACCTCCTACCAGTTCTCACACAGCGTCCTCTCGGTGAAGCTTACCAGAAGCACCCCACTTCCACAGCAACTGTCCCTTCTCTCTCTACGTCTCTTCGCCCAACTGTTTTCTCCGTGACACTCATCACTTCCTATCACATTATGAAATATTCTTATGTTTAGCGTCTAGTGCGTACTTCCTCCACTGGGATCCAGGCTCCACCACAGCAGGCACTTTTGTCTGACTTAGTCACGGTCGGATCCCTGGCTCCAAAGTAGAGGGACTGCCACCTGTGGGTGCTCTATAAATATCTGGGCAAGGAAAGAATGATGGGACGAAGGAGCGGGTGGCGTGTTTTCTCCTGGGGGCCTCGCCAGCAGATTCCGTAGCAGTGTTGTGCGTTGGTTTTGTTGGGGGGAAAACAAACAAACGAACCAACTACAACATAAACAACATTAGTGTTTTTGAAGCCAAAGGACTGAAGGAACGATGGACAAGGCAAAGCGCGATTTGGTCTGCACTGACTGAACACTGTGGGAAGCTCCATCCACCTGCAGTCCCGGCCCTTTGGCCACCGGCACGCGCTGCTCGGGCCTTCTGGCCTCACCCCTGAGCCCCGGCCTGGCCTCCGGGCATACGTCCCTTGGATACTCTTCCCCTGCTTCCTCCAGAGCTTTCCCTATCCACGGCTCGTGCCAGAATATGCTCCGACTCCCCTTGGGGTTTGTTGCCTGTAGGCACAGGGTTCGGTGGCCCAGCACTGGTGTTGTAGGAAGTGTGCAGTTCCCCGTCCTCCTGGGCAGAGACCCGATGCCCCTGCAGGACACGCCTGCAGCCTGTTGCTTGGCGGCCCTGCGCACATTCCAGAGCAGGTCAGAATTTTTTTCTCCAGCAACTCAGGTGTGCAATAAATGTCACAGTACTTTATTTGTCTAAAATCAAATTAAATCTGACTTTAAGCCCCTGATCCCCCCAGGCTGGAGGAAAATTCAATCTTGGTCTTATTGAAGCTCTCCTCCCCCGGCGTGAGCAGATTCCGGAAAGGCCTTAGGAGATTAAGGAGCACAGCCTTTAGAAGGCTTCTGTGGACCTAGGTCTGGGTCGGGCCCTGCTGGGCTGAGGAGGCAGAGGATGCAGCACGTTCCCAGGAAAGTTGGCGGGGACGGCGGGGGGGGGGGACACAGAACCAGACCATGCAAACATCACGAGTTTCCCAAAGGTCGGGGCTACCTGTGAGGCTGGAGGAGGGGCCCACGCCATCATTCTAGGACACTCCGTTCGTTCTCGAATTCTGGCATGGACACAGACGCAGGGCCAGCGGTTCCACCCGCGAATCTGTCCGTCAGGCCGTCCAGCAAACCTGCACCGGGTTCCCACTCCATGCCAGGCCCCGCACACCACGCCAGAGCCAGGGGCTGCCCGGGTGAGCGGGGAGACAGGCAACAAGGAAACCGGGCAGTAACTGCGTTCGGGGAACAGCCGGCTGCTGTCCCAGAGGCAGCGGGACAAGGTCCTGCAGTAGGAAAGCGTTTGGGGTTGCCCGTATTTTTCTTGGACTGGGAACCTTTGTTGGGTGCTCAAACTGAACCTTGAACCTTGGCCCCTGCCCTACACATGCTGCCCAGGGAGGCCCCCGTCCCACAGCGGACCCCGGGACGGAGACTCTCGGCGGTGCCGTGCTCTTCCTCGCTTACTCGAGCTTCCCTTCCTCATTCCTTCCAGCTTGTTCCTCCTCCTCCGTTCCCCACCCCCGCCGCCCCCGCAGGGACAGACAGACACACCGCTGGGCCCCAAGGGGGCCCAACCCATCACAACGCCGGAGCGACCAGGCGGCGGGACCGCAAGACAGAGACCCAGCTTACAGACTGTCTCCCGGCCCAGGCAGGCGCCCGTGAAATGTCTGACAGCCCAGGAGATGGATCGGCAACACGGCTCAGGCCACACTCGCAGGGCGGAATTGAAGCCATCCTTCCTGGGGACGGCCTCATAGATCAACCCGAGCACACTATCCGCCCCGCCACCCAGCGCCTGGCCGCCCCTCCCCCCCCTCCTCCCGGGGCTCTGCTGGGCTCTGGCCTGGGCCGCCCTTAGCTGGCGGGAGATCCGCGCCCAGAGCAGGGGACCCAGAGCAAGACCTTGGGGGGACAAGGTGCCCCTGGACAAATCCCAGTGGGAGAGGCGACTGGTGTCTTGAGATACAATTCGGTTATCGTCTTTGTAACATTTACTGGACATTTACTGGGCGCTTTTCCCCCATGCGGAGACTGTGCGAAATACCCCCGGTGCGATGTTCCCCTCGGCTGCACGCCGCCCTGCAGGATACGCATCCGTAGCGGGTTCGGAGAGGAGCTGTCCACCTCCCTCACTGCAGACATGGGCCAGAGAAGTTAAGCAATGAGCCCAAGGTCACACAGCAAGCCAGTGGTGTGGCTGTGTCCTTGCGTAGCGGTGGCTTAGTTTCTAGATTCCTGGGCTGTTTTTGCGTCTGTCCTGGGACAAGGGTCCCCACAGCTGCAGTGCTGGGACCTGAGTGTCCCTGTGATTCGGGCCGTCCTCTGCCCCGAGGAGCAGGTGAGAGTCAGGAACAAGCGGCGGTTCCCCACATCCCCTCCTGGCCAGGTGGAGAAGACCCACAGTCAGGGCGACTGAGGTGCACAGGCCCTGGAGGCAGACAGGCCACGGGGAGGCTCAGGTGGGACACTGGTTTTTTTGTGTGTGTGTTTTTTATAAACGCGGGATCAGATCAAATGTACCTCTTTCTGCCTGCTGACACGCAGCCAAGCTTCGTGGAAATCCGTCCGGGTCGCCCCACGTGCTTTTCACTCTGTGATGGCCATTAACAGGCCATGCGCGGACGTACCGCAGTGCGTCAGCCGCTCCTCCCTCCCCACCACGCCAGTGACCGGGTGATGTTTGTGGGAAACGAGCCGAGACCCAGGAGGGAAAGGAAGGAGAAACGGAGCGGGTGGGAGACCCCGCAGAGGTGGGGCAGGGCGGGGAGAGGGCTCCCCATCAACAGAAGGGGAGTGTCTTCCTATGCTGGGCCAGGGGGGCTCGGACGAGCTGTGTCTCCTCGGCTGTGCCCAGTCCCTCAGATCCCTCCCACGGCCCTGGTGGGCTTCACAAAATGGGACGATCTGCTCCTTCTGCTTGACAGCCCCTAGGATGAAGACACAAACGCCTTACGGTGACAAATATGACCCAGCTTCTCCTGCCCCAGGCTGCACTTGCAGCCTTCATTCCCTGCGTTCCAGCCACGCTGGCTTCCTTTGCGGCACTGCCAATGTGCCGTGGTTCCTCCTGCCCCAGGGCCTTTGCATGTGCTGTCCTGACCCCCAGAATGGTATGGCCCTCTCTCCCGTCTCCCCCTGCCTGTTCCCCTTCCTCCCTCCTCCTCCCCACTCCTCCTCCCCCTCCCCTTCTTTCTCCCCCTCCCCCCTCCCCCACCTCCCCCTCCCTCCTCCCCCTCCCTCCTCCCCCTCCCTCCCGCCTTTCCCCTTCTCCTTCCTCTTCCCCTCCTCTTCCTCCTGCTCTTCCCGCAGTCAGGGCAGGGGAGGAAGGATGATGAATGGCTCCTTAGGTAGGAACCGTTACCCGCCCATTTTACAGATTTAAGAAACGGAGACCGGCCAGGCCCAGGGAAGCTCAGAGCTGCAGCCTCCGGGTCAGACAGGGCTGGACTCAAACCCCAGCTTTGCCACTGGCTGATGGGCCGACTCGGGACAAAGGCTCCCACATTTCTGACAACAACTCTGAGGATGTTTATCTGAGAGTTAACAAAAAGAGCTTTCTTTAACTGAAAAAAAAAAAGAAAGAAAGAGAGAAAGAAAAAGCAGCACGGGAAGGGTCTGAGCCTCAAAATGCCAGTGTCATTATGATGGCATGGAAAGTAAAGTGAGTTTCTTAGGAGTAAATTAGGCCAGTATTCCCAGGCTTGTACTTCTAAGAAGGTCCACACCACAGCACAGCCCACGTGGCCCTGCCCACGGGCCCTGCCCACCGCCTGAGCCCACCTCACTCCTGGTCCCCCTCACTGCCTCCTCCCAGCCCCCTTTCCAGCACTGCTTTGTATCCGCGGATCCCCCAACCTGGCATGCTGTCCCTGCAGGATTTTCTCTGTCCGGCTCATACTCCTCATTCATAAGTCAGCTTAAATGTCACCTTCTCAGAGAAGCCCTCCCTGACTACTCTATCAGACACACCCACGTGTTCCCACGAAGGGGCTTTATCACGCTGGCTTATGTCCCCCATGATCTGTGCTACCATCTGAAACTCTCCCGCTCACATATTTAGGCGGGTGCTTGGTGATTGTCTTTCCCCATTTGGGAGATAAAGCTGGGGCCTCCCCTATCTTGTTGTCCAGTATTTCATCCACAGCACCTAGAACTGTGCCTGACCCCATAGTAGGTGCTCAACAAATATTTCCTGGAAGAACGCTTGAAAAGGGATGAAGAATAGAGAATGGGGGGCATGGAGCAAGCCCTCAGCCTCAGGCCAGGTCGGCCAGAGGGTGCTCCAGTCCTTCCTTACTGGCCTGCCGTGGGGTCTGGGATTCAGCTGTTACGTTCTGAACACAGCCACAGGCTAACATATAAAACGATGGGCATGGCTGTGTTCCAACAAAGCTTTATTTACAAAAAAGGGGCAGCCGCTGAATTAGGCTCACAGGTCCTGGGTTTTCAACTCCTGGTCTAGGAAGGTCCCCGCCAGGGTACTTGTGGGACAAAATGCAGGTTATGGTCCAGGAACCAGCACTCACAAGGCAGTTGAGACTTGGTCAAGGTACCTGACAAGGGCTGCATCAGCAGGACCCCAGACACTAATTACAACAGAGGCATGGGCCATAAACTTTATTGCTCAGCAAGACTTTGGCCCCCAACTTCACTACCTGCTGATTTTCCAAAGAGCAGTGGAGGTGGGCTCAGCGCTGTGATCACTGATGCGTCAGGGAAAGGGAGCCTGCACGTTTAATTAAATGTTATTCAAGAAATAAAATTCTAGGCCCTCAGCTGACAACGCAGAATATTAAAGCATCAATTTCCTGAAGGAAACCTGCCTTAATGAGATTCTCCAAATAAATGGAAAGGGGGGGAAGAAATGTATTAATCCCAGCTGGTAATGTCAGCCCCATCAACCCAGAGCGATGTCTTGACGAACAAAGGCTGATGATATTGGTTTAGTAGGAAAAGAAAGTGTGTGAGTTTTCTGTTGAGTCCTCTGGGTTCCAGAGACACCCAGACCCCTGGGAAGAAGACCCGTCCATCTCATGAGCCCCTCCGATGGAGAGAAGCCATAACGTGCTGGACTGTCGGGGCCAAAGGTGATAATAATTGATTGGAGTCAAGCCGGGAGGTCTAGAGTGGAGGGTCACAGGGCTCTGCCCTTGGTCCTGTCCCAGGCAGCCTTGTCATTCGGGACTTGGAAGGGTGGGAGGGGCGCACTGACCTCATTTGTCCGGACGCTGATGTTAGAACTCCATTCATTTATGTAATGTACCCGAAACACTTTGAACAAAATAGATGCCTGTCGCGTTTCCCCATCCAACCCTTCAATCCCTTCTGAGTCCCCAAACCAGTGTGAATAAGATCGATTTTCTCCACTGAATACGATGGTCATGGCCTTCCCCTTCCTTTTCCTCCCCGTTCCGTTATTAACTTAACATATTTCCTTGAATTTGACTCATTCATTATCTCAGATAGAGAGATTTTAAAGGACATTTTAGATGACTACTGGGAATGAAAAACTGGCACGGCCCCCAGCAAAATGTAGCCAGAAAGACAAACTGAATGACAACTTAACACTGTCGTGGCTCAATATCATTTGCCAGATGAAAACCGTAAGCCCCCAGATTCACCCCCAGCGTCCTGGAACCATAAATGGTGTCAGCCGTCTGGTGACATCGTGCCTCTGTGCGGCGACCTCTGCCTGAAGCCAGCCCAGATCTCTTTCTGTTGCTTATCCTCGCGGACCCCCACCGGGCAGATACACCGTCCCTCAGTTCCGCTCTCCCCAGTCCTGGCGTCGCGGGGTTCTTGTCTCTGAGCCGAAGAACAAATCTTGCAGACAAGAGAGGGAAGCAAAGTTTACTAAGGGAAGGTGAGAGCAGTGAGGCGAAACAGGAGCTGTCGAGAGTGAGAAGGGTCCTGGGCGGGTTGCCAGTGAGGGCTTTTGGGGTCGGTCCTCCATAGAAAACTGACCGAGGGGACTTGGTGAATATCTGGTCTGTAACATTAAAACAAACCAGGTTGACGGTGTAAATACTAGGAAAATATCTCGCCTGTATTAAGAGCAAACAAGGCGGCTTGGTTGGCTCCTTCCCTCTGGCTAGCACCTTGTCTAGAACATTTCTCTATATCTGGGGTTTCTGCGAGCCTGGTCCAGCGGCCCCGCTCTGCGGGAGCCTAGTCTCACAGGCCGGTCATCTCTCCCTACCTAGCCTCGCCCGTCCCTCCCTTACTCACGGGGACCTACCCTTCTGCTTCCACAGAGAAGCTTCAGCCTGGGACGTGAAATAAAACAAGGCTCCCCGTTCCCAGCATAACCAGTTCACAGTGGGGCTGGGGAGCTGGGGCAGGACTGAGCCCTTTCTGACCCGCTCCATACCGTCTCCCCAGACGGGGCGGGGCGCTTGGCACACAGGAGGCATCCCGGCCCCAGGGGTGGATGCTGTGGGACTCAATACAGCGGCGCGCAGGGTCCGGGAAGGAAGTCTCTGTGCGAATCTTCCTTCTCATTCTGCACTTTGGGACTGGAAGCGTCTCCCGGGATGACGGCAGAGGGTGTCAGTCTTGATTACGGGGGGGATGCATCTGCTTGGGGGAAGTTTGATGGAATGTCCGGCCGTCACTATTAGTCTTCATTGAATACTAAATAGAAGTATGAAGAATCAGAGTAGACAACCAGATTGTGAAAAATCTCCCAGATTTATTTTTGCAGTGCTGTTAAATCCATTTCTGATTAAAATAATTCATCACTTATCTATAGCAAGCAATACGGACTGGTTATCCATATGTGAATCTGTCTTAGGAATATGCACCAACTTAAAGTGATTTTTTAATAAAAATACATTATTTTTAGCCAGCAATTTGGTTCCGAGGGCTGGCTGCTTACAAAGGGAAGAGAACTATTCTCTGAGTCAGTGAATGTTTCCCAAAAAAATAAATTAAGGGGAAAACAGGAGAGGCAGCTGGCTCCCAGCGGGATACAAATTCACGGTGCTTATTACCTTTGCCTCAAATTTCACTGCTCTTAATTTTTGGTTGGGGGCAGGGTGGGCTGTGGCCGGTGTTCGGTTTTTCAGAAGATGGTTCAGACAGCACCTGACGACTCTGGCCGGGTTTGTGGTTTCCTTGAAACGGTCATGACTTGGAGGAAAATTTGAAAAATGGCCTAGCACATGCCCAGACTTCAAGGGTCCTTGGGGTGGCATTCAAGGCCCCAGCGCAGCCCAGTCTCAACCCAATATTCCCCACTGCCCAGGTCTCCCAACCGCTGCTTCAGCCGCAGAAAATCTCCTCTTTCTCCGGAACAGCCGGCACAGCGTGTTCTCTCGGAAATACAAGGGGGAGACCAGCAACCATTCTTATGTGCCTGCACTTGCATGGAGCGGGTCGGGAAAGGTGCTCAGGAGACAAAAGGAGTGGTTCCATGGGGAGCGAGGAGGGTGGGAAGCCCCCGGGGGGAGGAAGGGGCAGGGTAGGACGGAGGAGAAGGAATCCTCATTGTTCCGGAAGACATTTCTAGTCCTTTGCGCTGGCTAGCCCCAGCTCCTGGAGGACTTGCTGGACCTCACGGCCATGGGCCACCGTCCCACCCCCCCATGCATGACGCAAGAAGGGTCCCTCCGTGCTCCAGTCACCTTGGCCAGAAGGCAAACTCCCCAGGGGTTGGGACCGTAGATGTCATCTTCTCCGCAGTAGCAGGGGCTCTAGCACGGTGCCCGACACACAGTAGATGCTCAGTAAATCGCTGTCGAATGAATGAATGAGGAACCATTTGAGAGGCTGCATAACCTAATAGGCAGGAGCACAGGCGCTGGTGTCGGCAGGTCTGACTGGGGCTGTGTGACTTTGGAAATGTGAATGAACCTCTCTGAGATGCAGTGTCTCTCCTCGGGTTCTGCCAAATGCTCAGTATGGTCACTTGTGAGTCATGAGCCCGCTGCGTTAGCTAGGGTGTTGTGGTTGTCTTGGGGGCGGCAGTTGCCACACTGTAAGTCACCTGCCACATTCCTGCCCCTACCCCCAGACCAGATGCTCTGACCCTGCCCCTAGCATCTTTCTGCAATGCCGGCTCTAGAGTAGAACCAGCAAGGAATGGTTCTCAGAAGGTTTGCTGACTGACTTAAAGAGGGAGCCGATGAGGGGGGAGGCTTCTGCCAGAGGAGAAGGAGGAGGTGAGGCTGATGGGCAGGCGGGACCCAGTCTTGCTGGTAACTGGGACCCCGGCCATGCAAAGCACCCCAGAGCTGACGACACCAGCAGGCAGACCTCGGCCTCCCGCAGTCCCTCCTGCCGGGGATGCAGAGGGAGTTGAGAGCTGGAGCCAGAACTTGGCCATTGCTCCAGTAGCGGCCCTGCTCAGCCAGCCCTCCCCTACTCACCCTCCTCCTGCGGGGGGGGGGGGGGGGGGGGGGCGCCTGGCACCTTAGCCCTCTACCCACCGGCCTCCATGCCCAGGCGGCCCCTCTCCAGGGGTGACTTGCCCATGTGTCCCCTTCCCCTGTGCACCCCGCACCGTCCAGTGCCCCTCACTTCTGTCTTTCACACGAAGCACACGTAGCTCCTGCTTGCTGAACCGCACCTGGCACTTTGCAGGGTGTTGTCATGCACGTTCCCCCCGAGGAAGTTCGGTGACTCTGTCGCTGTGGCACAGCTGTTCAGAGGCCGGGACATCAGCGAAGATCTGTCTCCTCCTGGGATAAGGGCTCCTAACTGCACCCTTAGGCCGCCCTCCCCGTGGGACCCGGGGCGCGCGCTCGCTGATGCTTCCAGGCCCATTCCCCGCTCACACTCTTCCGGTTGCCCGTTCCAGCTGGGGACGCGGCATCCTGAAGGATGTCCCGTGACCTCTTCGAATACCTCCCGAGATGGAGAGCTCACTGTCACCGCCTCCTCCTGGCTAGGTTCCTTTTACCACACCGGGAGGCAGGCTCGTGCTTCTCGCTTTCCCAGGTCGGGTGCAGGGGCCCTGCGACCCCACGCTGACTCCTACTCCAGGGCTCAGCCTGGCATCCACCTTCAGAGGGGACCCCCTCCCTTCATGGCTTGGCATAGCATGAGACACATAATCGACGCTCTAACACAGCTCTCTGGATTTTTCCAGGAGCAACCAGACCCCAAAGGAGGGACCCTGCCCTTGACCCAGGCTGTAACAGATGTACCTGAATTTTCATTCAAGTTCACCTGTACTGGTGCCTTCACAGCTTGCTGTGGGTGGCTGGGAGGGCAGGCAGCTCTCCAAATGAAGTATTAATCACCCTGGTGGGCGAGCCCCGTTCCTGTGGGCGCCACTCAGTCTGTCTTTCATTGAATATTCACTGTAAATATACTCTGCTGGGCACAGAAATCCTACACATAGAGCAGACGGTCCCTAACCTCAGAGGTTCCTGCGGAATCAACCCTGGTCACAGAGGGAAACAGACCACAGAAAGGAGAGCCGATCCCACGGTCATCCGTCAGCACGGCACCCTCCTGCCTGAGTGCTGCACACTGTGCACAGGACAAAGGGCGTCTGTCTGCGGGTCAGCTCCTCCCTGGCAGGAGAGGTGCTTGTGGGAGCCCAGTGCTGATGGGGCAAAGGAATGACTGAATGCAGGAACATCCTGGAGGTTGATCCAACGATGCTGTTGGAACCTGGAGGGCAGATGCCAGCATCTGGGAAGAGGGAGCATGAAACAATGAGTTTAACCTCGTGGATGGCGTGCTCGTGAGTGTGGGTACGGGGGGAGTGCAAGTGAGCAGAAGGGACTGCCCAGAAAAGGCAGAGAGACTCGGCAAGGAATGAAGTGTTTGCCAAGCTACAAGTGTTTTCGGGGCTGCAGAAAGTGCTCGGTCTCGTGCAAACGCGCTTCCCTTGGGATTTTGAGCACAGCAGCCAGTCTGCAACAGGACCCCCGGCAGCCATGGCTGGTGTAGGGGAAGAAGGAGGGGCTGTGTCCACACCTGTCAGGAGCCAACTCCCCTCCAGGTCCCTCCGCTTCTGTCCAGCCTGCGCTCCCAGACCTGCAGGTGTGACCTTGAGCGTCTGCCTCCCAGGGGATGGAGACTGTCAGTGCGGACAGAAGCAGACAGGCTTGTGCTAAAATTCCTGGCACTCTCCATTGACTGGGCAGGTGACGCGCCCTTTCCTGGGTCTGACAGATCTCTGGGCTGCTCATCGACCAGCGTGCCTAACCCCCATCCTGGGAGCAGCCAGGGTGCCGTGACAGCCAGCTGATGTTAATTATCTGTGGGTTACAGGCATGGGGGAGCGCAGAGGGCTGTCAGCAAGCAGAGCGGTGTCACTGTGGCTCCTGGCCTCTGCAGCCAGGACCATGAGCAGGGACATGGCTTTGCAAGTTCAAATTGGGGTGGGGGTGAGGGGGTGCGAGGCTAGCAGCGCTCCCAGCAGACTCTGGGGTTGTGCAAACCTTTGGATTACTTCATGAGCAGGTCAGGCTCACGGTGCCCCAACACCCAGTCAGATTCGTCCTCACAGCCTGACCGTTCCGTCTCCGGAACAGGCCTCACAGCTGGTTCTCCGCATTCCCGGCCGCCTGCTGGCACTCGGTGCCATGTCTCCCTCCCGCTTCTAACCCAGGTCCTCCCTGCACACGGCAGCTAGCGCCGGCCTTTCAGAGTCTACATCCCTGTGAACCCAGTTTAGGGTCCCGCCGGACCCTCCAGCTTCTTCTCCACCTCCGCTCTCTGCTCTTGCCACACGGTCTTTGCACATGCTGTTCCCTCTGGCTGGAATGCTGTCCCTCCATCCCCCACTTTCTTAGATCTCCCATCATGCCTCCCCTCCCCCACAAAGCTTCCCTCAAGCCCCAAATCAGGCAAGTTCATACTCTCGCAAAGGGGGCACAGAGGTCAAAGGCATAGAAGCTGGCGTCAAGCAGCCTGGTTTTGAATCCCAGTCCCTCCTCTGGCTGTGTGACTCCGGGCAAGGTACTTAAGCTCTCTGAGCCTCAGTGTACCCCTCTACAAACAATCCCACGAGCCCTGTTTTATGGACCAAAGGGGTTAACAGAGGTACAAGGCCCTTGGAGCAGAGCCTGGCCTGTGGGCGCCAGCATTAGCTGCTGCTGCTTTACATTCCCTGATTCTCTGTAACCAGAGCCTTAATGGGAAGATAATTTGATTAATTCTGTCTTCTTCAATTGGCTCTAGGCCAGGGGTTCTTACCTTCTGCACTATTGACATTTGGGGATGGATAGCTTTGTTGTGGGGCTGTCCCGTGCATTATAGATTGCTGGGCAGTGTCCCCGGCCCCTGTTCCCTAGATAGCAAGTTGTATCCTCTTAATTGTGACAACCAAAAAATGTCTTCAGACTTTGCCCAGTGTTCCCAGGGAGACAAGGCAGCGGGGGAGTCCCCGGCTCTTCTGAGAGAGCAGCGGGCATAGGTGGTCTCCAGTGCGATTTCTTCCCAGCGCCCAGCACAGTGCTGGCCCGAGACAGGTGCTCATTAGGACATGTAAAATGGATCCATGAAGGAGTGAGTGATGAATGAAGGCGCAGCAAGAGACAGCGGTAGCATAAAGATGTCAGGGGACAGGAAGTCAGGAGATCTGGGGTCAAGTGCGGCTTCCGCTCGTCCCAGGGGGCGTCACTCAGGGCCAACTGCTCACTCCCATCTCCCCACCTGTGAAACGCGGGTGGTGGCGGTGGTCGCGATCTCTCTCCCATCACGGGGGTGTTACAAGGCTCAGACAAGCAAATGAATGGTAAAACGCTTTATAAACCGTGGAGCACCGTACGGACGAGCAGGTTTGTAAGGGTCCCTCGGAAACCCTCCGACGCGCCTCCTCTCAGCGCGCTGGCCCTGTCGGGCATCCTCTAGGCCCTGACGGGCGCGGGCGGGCACGGGTGTACAACAGGCGTGTTACGTAACGAAGAGGATAGAGCCCTTTGTCTTCCCTTTAGTGTTGCTGTCAGTCCGTCTTACGGGGGAGACCGTCATGGTACAGTGTATGTCACGGTGCTGATGGCGTCCGACCAACAGGATCCCGCCCCTGCTGCGAGGGCGGTGTCCCTGTCACTGGTTCGTATTGGACGACGTCTTGGGTAGATTGTGGTACCAAGTACATACCAAGGCCAGCAAGCCCAGAGCGCTTAACTACATTGTGTTTCTAACAAGGAGAGGCACCGTGTGGTCACAGGAAGGCTCTGGGCTTGAGTCTTACCAACCCAGGTGCAGAGCCAGGCTGCAACGGCCCCGGGCTGTGTGAGCTGGGCCGTATCACCTGCCCTCTCTGGGCCCCATTAACTTACCTGCTGAATGGGAGCAGAGGAGGCGTCACAGCATCCTAAGATATTGGAAAAGGACAGCTGTTTGGAGAAGGGGCAGGATGGTGTGGGACAGCAGACACTCTTCTCCGTGATTTCCAAGCATCTGTCAAATATGCAAATAGTATTGATTTGCAGGAAACGACCCCTCTTAGGCAGCCTGGAGAGTCAATGGCTTGCCTGCCTTAGGGTAGCATGGCACAGGGGGCAGGACATGGAGCCCAAACCACGAACGGGGAATTTGGCTCAAGCACCTTGCCCACCCCTCCCCGCCATCATATCCCAAAATGTGAACTGGAGATGCTAAGCACTGCTGCCTCGGACAGCTGTTGTCATGGTCAGAGAAAAGAACCGAGACATGTGTAATGATTGCGTAACTCCATGCCTAGTACGTGGAAGGTTCGAGAAGAACTGAGACAATGTAAAACTACTGCTTAACTCAATGCCTGGTACGTGGAAAGTTCTCGGTCAGTGGAAGGAGCCCCATGTGTCAAGTCCCTTCCATCCTATGACAGAACTTACCTTTCCTGTCCTCCTGAGAGGTCCTCTGCCTCTTCCCCATAGGATAAAATAGAAGCTGACAGACATGAACTAAACATGGAGGTCCTCTTAAAGGGTTAAGCTTCCCATGGTTTGACTTGACCATGTCCTTCAGTACCGACATGATTCAATTCCAGCCCTTGGTTGTAGCTTCGAATGAAGCCAAAACACTACCTGGAGGTCCCAGAGGCCAGCGCTGACCACGTGGCCCCCAGGACCTGGTCATCTCACTGAAAACCAGATCCCCGAGAGCCCTGCACCCCAAGGACCTCCCTCCCTGGGCCTGCCACTTTCCACTTACAAAAGTTGCTGCTCAAGTCGGAAGAATTTCTAAAATGCTTTAGGGCATTCGGGCTCTAACAAACTATGACCAGGTCTTCGTTGGGTTCTTTCTCTGTGCCCGGCCATTTACAGGAGCACCACAATGTAACAGCTTAGTGGATTCGAATCTGATCAGGAATAGTGAAGAAATAAATGCTCAAAGGAAGGCATGCCCCAAGGGCAGAGACCCTGAGATAGCCGACTCCAGGCAGGCCTCCGGTATGCAAACTACCCCCCTGAGGCGGTGGCTCCTAGGTAGACTCTGGGCGTTTCTGTGCCGGGACTGGAAATGCAGTGTAGATGAGTAGAAAGAACCCGGTTGCTGCAGACAGACCTGAATTCGAATGGTGACGGCCTATCACGAATTGTGCAATGATTATGTCCTTCTTGTTTGCCATTACCTCCCCTGTCCGTACGGGGACTGACTTCCCTCCCGTAAGAGAGGAGAGTCATAGTGGGGACCTTCCCCCGACGGTGCTCTGAAGACCAGAACCGATGACACACACGAATGTGTCAGCTCCGTGCCTGGCCCAGGGCTGGGGCAAAAACCTTGGAATGAGAATTCTTTATAGGACAAGGCATCCCTGTCTTTCAGATTCTAGCACACAGGAATCAAGGGGAGAACTTGTTAAAAATGGAGTGCTGGTAATGTTCTCAGCACAAGAAAGAAACGGTAACTGTGTGACGGGACAGATGTGTGCCGGCAACGTAGGGGTGTATCAGATCAACACATAACATATGTGTTATATGTCAATTACAGCTCCGTAAAGACGGCGGGGGGGGGGGTTGCTTTGGGGTGGGGGGGTGTGGTTCTTAAAAGGTAACCCAAGAATCCTTTGGTATAGGAGCTGTTCAGGATCTTGACTTGGGTGATAGATTCCCAAACCTACACACGTGATAAGGTTGTACTGAACCACATCCGTACGACCTACACACACGGCTGGAGAACTCTGAGGAAGATCAGCAGCTTGTATCGATGCCAGTCTTCCTGCTCCGATTTTATTCCGCAGTTTGCCAAGTGTTACTGGGGTCAGGACGGGGGTGGGGAAGCTTACAAAGGATTTCTCTGTATTACTTCTTACAACGGGATGTGGCTTTAGAAGTACTATTTTGAACCAGAAACAGATTGCTGGACCCCGCCCCCAGACTACCAGTAGAAACTGCATTTCTTTTCTTAACGTGTTGCTTTCTCCCCAGCTTTACTGAAATCTATGGGACACAGAACACTGGGACTTCAAGATGTCTGACATGATGCTCTGAGGTTCATTTACGCTGCTGACATGATAAACACGGTGAGAGCAGTTTACCTCATCTGTGACCTCACACGGCTATTTCGTGTGCGTGGTGAGAACATTTAAGATCTAGTCCCTTGGTGACTTCCTAGAATACAGTATTCCCAGCTACAGTCCCCATGCCGCATCCGCTAGGCGCTGCGCCTGACCCGTCTTATCACCGGAGTGCGGAGTGCGTACCCTCTGACCACCTCCTCCCGGTCCCCAAACCCCAGCCTCTGGCAACCATCAGTCTTCTTCTGTTTCTAGAACTCCAGCTTGTTTAGATTCTACCTGTGAGTGAGATCACACACTATCTGTCTTTATCTGGCTGGCTGACTTCATTAGCATAATGACCTCAAAGACTGGCCATGTTGTCACAAAGGGCACCCTTTGCTGCTTTTGAAAGCTGAATAATATCCACTGGGGATATGTACGTCTTTTTTTTATCCATTCTCCCACTGACCTTGCATTTCTAACACACTCCCAGGTGATGCGGAGGCTGCTGCTGGTCAGAGGACCAGACTAACCTGCCTTTATCAAGGAGGTCCCAAAGAAGGCAGGAATTCTGCATCCACATGGTCATTCCAAGGTGAATAATCCCGGTTTGTAGGAAAATTAATTCCATAAATTCCTGCAAGGTCTGGCTTCTTTCCATCTGTGGTCCCAGCATCTCCTCACCTTGTGGTGAGACCTGCCATCCAGCTCCACCTTCCACCGCTGGGGGAAGACGGAAGAGGAGAACCTCCAGACCAGCAGCTTCAGGAAGCAGATGAAGAGGAAGTTGCCCCCACAGCCCCCATGCACACTCCACTGGGACCACCACACCTTGCTGCAAGGGAGGCTGGGAAATTGAGTCAGTAGGCGGGGTTGGGGGGGGGGGGTCTTGTTTCTGGGAAGAAGGGGAGAAAAACCAAGGCTGATGGGAGCAGACCGTGGTGTGCCACGGTTGCCTTGACCTAGAAAGAACCAGAACAGGCAGGGTGCATCAGAGATGTGCCTCCATCTTGGAGCGTCCCGGAAAAGTAAGAGAACACAGGGCAGAGATGAGGGCCGGGCTCAGAGGCCTCCAAACGGTCGGCTCAGCCTCACTTCCATGACTGTGAGTCTCACGGACTTCCCTTTGTGCATGGCAGAGGTGACTCAAAAAGCAAACAGCCCAGGAGGTGGCCTGGGGGCCGTTCCTCATGCTGTTCCGCTCTGCCTTGGTTCTAGGCAAGCTCAGTCCTGCCAGCACCCGGTCCCTCTGCCCTCCAGGTCCAGAGGCCTGGAGGGAAAGCAGGGTCACTCAACAGCTTCAGTCAAGACTCCTGGCATCTGGGCTTGGAGCAAAACCACCACGGACGCCCCTCCCGGGCCGCCCTCCAGCCCAGTTGCCGGACGGACAGTCAGACCTCTGCTCAGCGTCCACCGACCCCACCTCCTCCGTGCAGCGGCCTCCACTGTGTGGGTCCTCCCCATGCCACCAGGGTGCTGCGTGGTGCTGAAGCGTGTCATGCCACAGAGTCGCTGTCATTAAACTGCGTCAAGAGGGCGTCAGGTGTTGTCTGATGACCCACCACCACCCAGCACCCGGGCCCCCAGGCTGTGCACAGCGCAGGGAGTCCAGGGCAGCTCACGGGCAGTGCGCCCGCTGGATCTTCCCCTTGGGGATTTTGGCTCGGGCTGCCTAGTTCTCTTACAGAGGATCTGATGGGCAATTTCTTGGTTAAAGTAAGAGCGGTGCCGTGGCAGCTTCATCTCCCTCTTGAATGAAGGTCCGGGAAGATACCCCATGGGACCCGCTGAGCCTGCTGGGAAGAGTGGAAAAACCAGGTGAGGTGATGATTAAGGCCCTGTGCCCGGTTCCGGTGCGGGGCTCTCTCCACTCGGGCATGCTCCAGCCCCAGCGGGGCGGCTGTGACGCAAGTCCATTCTGACGCCATCTGACTCTGCAGAGAACGTCCGATTCCACAGGGGAAGGGCCCCGACCCCCAAGACTGCAACCCCTTCAGATGCCAGCGGCAAGTCCCCCTTGTCACCTGTGCCTGACCAGCCACAGATGGGAGGTTCCAACCACCCCCTCCTTGGGTTTAGTGTATTTGCTGAAGTGCTCACAGAACTCGGAGAAACGTTCTTACTCTATCCCCAGGGTATTATAAGAGCCTACAGCGCGGTAACACCCGGAGGGTAGCAGTGCACAGGCCAACGGATGCGGGAAGGGGCTCAGAGGCTCCCATGCCCTCACCACGTGGGCCCTGAGAACCTCCTGTGTTTACCTGCCGGGAAGCTCGGAACCGTCCTTTGGAGGTTCTGTGGGGCTTTATCACAGAGGCGGCTCGATCGGCTCACTGGCCGTCCGGGATTGAGTCTACCTCTAGCTCCTCTCCGCCCCCCTCAAACTTCAGGGAGTGGGACTAACATCTCCAAGCCGCCCCATCCCTGGGTGCTTTCCAAAAGCCTCTTCGTTAACATAACAAAGACTTTCTCTCATCACAGGAAAATTCCAAGAGTTTTAAGAGCTAGCACCAGGAACAGGATGAAGCCCAAATATCTATGTCTTATCACAAAATCAGAATATCACGACGGTGCTGATGGTGAGGCCAACGAACTGTGCACCCGACTCCACACTGTGTGCGGTCCATGCCTCCCACACCATCTTATAACGGGCCACTCAGAAATCCAACACAAGCCAAGCCCACAAAAAGCTGGGAGGTGGCCATGCCTGGATTAATCCAGAACGTTCCCTCTTCACCAGCATGTCCAGTGTCACCAACTGGTGTCCAGTGCTAAAACCCAGCCCACAGATGTATTCTGTCTGACCTGCAGAGTGCTTTCAATTCCTCCAGTTGGTAACCAAGATTTAAATATAGGATTTGGGGTTATTGTTTTTGTTAAGCCTAAAGGTATCCTAGCTTCTGGCTTCTAGAAGATTCAGAACACCTGACATCCCCAAGGCCATAAATCCCACATGATAACAGGTGTCCAGGACTGTCCACTTTCAAACCGGGCTGGGGTCGCCATTTTGCTAAAGTCCGCATCTGGGTTATTTCTCTTATTCGGTCACAGGCTGGTCCCATGAGCATCTGTGTTTTCAACCTTCCTATTTCTACAAGGGGCAGTGTGGCCTCGTGGCTGGCCGCCAGGCTGTTAGATACTGCTGAGTGACCCACCTCCGGCCCTAGGGTTCCAGGAGACTAGTTTGGGGACCTCACTGGCCTTCCGGATCCCTGAGGAGCCTGCTGGGGGGGGGGGTCTGGTGCGGACTGGCCCAAGGGGGAGCCCAAGTGACCGGACCAGATGCCACTATGGTACTTCTCTTAATAAGCTTGACATTGAACTTCGATCACAGATGAAATTGGTTTGGGAGGGGCAGGTCCTGTGTTCCCCGCGCTGTGCCTGCTGGGTAGAAACCTTCCTCCCTGTGCTGACCTCCACGCCAGCTCAGCGAATTCCCCCCGAAACTGTGAAATTGCATCAAAAGATCTGATCAAAGCCCCCATTGGCCGCCAAGCTGCAATGACTTCTGTGATTTTTCTTAACTGGATTTTAATTTTTATGTTTATTATTTGGGGACTGACGGAGCAGAGGAAACAGCTCAGCCCCTGGATTCCACTTTCGCGCTCTCCTGTGAAGCACTTTAAGGACTTGGGAAAACTCAATTGCAGAAGAAAGGCATTTGGCTCTCAGTGTTTCATGTTTTGTTCCCGCTCCCTGGGCTTGGAGACAGCTCGGGAACTTAATTAAAATCAATGGAGAAAAAGAATTGAATAAATCACAACATGAATATCTCTGCAAGTCTGTATCACAGTGCAGCGGCGTAGAGGTGGAAACAGACGTTCTGTTCTCTCTCTCCCCCTCTGGGGGGGGGAAATTAAAATGATCTCATAGCGCACCTGGTATCTCCCTTTTCTTCTCTCCCTCCTCTAAAAGCAGAAATCTGAAGGGAAGACCATCACAGATCAAGGCTGAGGATCTGCCCCTTATCCACAAGAGCGGTCATTAGCACACAGAAAAGACCTCCGTCCATTATTGAACACGAAGCACGTGGCATCTGGCTTCCTCAAGCAGCCCTACAAAGTCATGGTGCTTAAGCCCCATTTTGCAAATGAGGTGAGGCAGTTCTCCCCAGTTTAGCTGGGCTTCAGGGGGTTCCTGATGTTCCTCATTTACCTTGGACTTGGCAAGATCTCCAAACCAATGACTGGGCACTTGTAGACAGATTATTTTCAGGGAGTCTGAAGATACCTAGAAAGGGACAGGAAAGAGCTCTACAGGACACCGCCCCCTTCACGGGACCCTGCCTCCAGGCACAATTACAGTTAACCATCTCTGTTCCGAAGAGAACTGAGTGTGCTACTTAGGGTGCCAGAGGAAGAAATGCCCTTCCAGGGAATTTCTGAAAACACAGTGAAGCCTCTGACATCCCTCATTCTCCACAGTAGAATGGTTCTTGCCCAGATCTAATCTGTATGCACTGGTTTGCAGGCTGGATCCCGGCCTTGGGGTACAGAGAAAAGGAAGTGATGGGCCCTCTCCTGGCCTCACCCAGCCCCACCCCCACTCCAAAGTTCTGCCCTCTTGCCAGATACAACGGCCAACCCAGGGCCTGGAGCAAAGATGGTGCCTGTGGAATGTTAATTCTTTGCTGCTGCTCCTTCCTTCCAAGGTGCCTGAGCCAGGGGGGTTGCAGAGGTCATGGCCACCCCCATCCGTCTCTTGGAGCTGCTCACAGTCTAGAAACGAGGCCCCGGTCCCAGGCATAGCAGCGATGCAGAGAGGGAAGTGTGATTACAGAGCTAAAACCACAGAGGATCCCCAAGGAAGGACCCACTCTGCGTTGTATGACCCAGTCCTCCGCATGTCCCTGTGCCTAGGACTTTCCTGGCGCCCTCACAGTCTCCTCTCTCACACTGTCCCTCCCTCCCTGCCCTCGGGATCCTCACGCCGACTCCTCCTCATTCCTGACGCACTCCTGCCTCCCCGCCTCACCGGGCCGAACCTATCTGTCCCCCGTCCCTCTGCTGCAGTTCCGCTCGCCCAGTAAGGCCCGCCGGAACTCCCACCGAAAAGCTAGTGCACGCCTCCGGCTGCGCGCCCCAGCCCCACGGCACCCGACGGGCTTCCTTTCTGAAACACGCGCTCACCGACCGAGTAGCCGCCCCCTTGTGTCCGTCTCTCCTGAAGGACGGGGACATCATCCCGACAGGGTGGGTAAGACGGTATCGTGGTCAGATCTCCGCAGTCAGACGGCACAGACCCGGGGGAGGGAAGCAGACGGAGCATGAATATAAGAGGTTTTGAGGGCTGGATTGTCAGGTGTGCGGTAGTGAACTACTGGTCCTGTGCCCTATAACAATGCCCTGCAACAAACCACGTGACACTCAACAGCTTATGGCAAAACGAGCTCACTGTCCTGCTCAGCGGTCAGCAGGATGACGGCAGCCCAGCTGATCCAGGCCGGGGCAGGGTTGGGGTGGGCACAGGTTGTCTACACCGGCTCCAACCTCTAGGCTGGCTCAGGCAACCCCTTGTGTGTGTGTTTGGGGCCCCGACTGAAGGGGTCCACCCTTCTCGTGGCAGATCCCCAGAAGCCCTGACGACCTTGGCCCAGAACAGGCACTCTGACCCTCCCATCCCCCTCTGGCTCAGCCCCAGACTCACAGGGCGGAGGAAGGTGCTCCGCCTGGACCCAGAAAGCCAAGGGAGCCCCAGACCTATAGGAAGAAGTGCAAAGAGTAGAGAAAGACAGCTTAACACCCAGAGCGCGTGAACAACTGCAAAGATGATCGCATCCCCCCCAGCAAGGGCAGGCTGAGGAAGGAGGACTCGAAGCTCGAATCTAGGTCCTAGTTTGTGCCAGTGGCTCACGTGTGTCCTCCTCGGAGGTGGAGAGCCCTGGAGAGCCCACGTGAGGGGGATGCTGGGCTCCGTCTGGAGCACACAGATGTGCATAGCAACCGAGACACATCTGAATAGAAAGTTCTGGCCTCCGTTGGCCCCATCACTCTATGTCTCAAAGAAAAGGTCTGAGATGAACTGCAGGAGCAAACAAAGCTTTGCGGGGTGGGGAAGGTTGTGCAGGGTGAGTTGGGGGGGGAGCGGGCGGCTCTCCTGGTAAAATGGCAGATACCCGGAAAGAGATGCTGGTGGTGGTGGTACTCATCACGGTCCCTGCCTTAAGCGCACGAGGACACCCATGGCTACAGCAACCTGTGAGCTAATGAGCTACAGATGTTGAGGGAAAAACGTACAAAGAGCCTGGGTTTTTAATGACCTCACCGGGCAGCTCTAGGGCTCGGGAGAGCGCTCCGGGGCAACACTGAGCACCCTTGTGATGTGGGCCGTGGCCCCTCCCAGCGCAGCGTCTTCCCGCTACCAGGGCTGGGACTTAAACCCGGGGCAACAGCAACAGATCTGTAATGCGGGGTGCAAAAGAGGGCGAGTGAAAGAAAAAGAGACAAACTCTTGGATCGTGGAGAGGGTGTCAAAAGAGAATCGGGGTCCAGCGCTGCAAGCGGCTCATTACAACAGCGCGTGACAATCACCCGCTGACTTTCCCGAGCGAGGGGCCGCGGGCGCAGATGGAAGTCTGCGTCTCCCGCAAGTGTGTACGTTGAAATCCTAAGCCCCAAAGTAACGGGTGCCGGGAGGTGAGGCCTTTGGGAGGCGATTAGGTCAGAAAGGTGGAGCCCTCGCGAATGAGATTAGTGCCCTCATGAAAGAGACTCCAGAAGGCTCCCTTGCCCCCTCTGCTCTGTGAAGACAGAGGGAGAAAAGAGCCGCGTACGAATCAGGAAGAAGGTCCTCCCCAGACACCAAACCTGACAGCACGTGGATCTTGGGCTTCCTCACTTCCGGCACTGTGAGAAGTCAGTCTCCGTTGTTTATAAGCTCCCCCGTCTATGGGGTTCTGCTACAGACACCCACCCAACCAAGACAAATCACGGACGTCCTGAAGGAGGGAAAGAGGGGTTTTGGGGGGGCAGAGGTGGGGGGAGTGGAAAACCACAAGGGGATATTCTCCCCTCCCGGTGGGACTCACGCCCGACTCCGGGGCGGATCATGTAGCCCAACCAGACCCCCCAACTACAGCAGCAGTTCAGAGGCTGGCCCGTGCCCAGGGCCGGGCTAATCAAAGTGGAATCTGGATGAGGTGACAGGAGGAGATTCTCTCTCTCTCTCTCTGTTAGAGCATCGGGGAGGAAAGTCAGAAAATATATTGCTCCTCATAAAAATGCAGTAAAAGATGAAGTACAAACAGCCCCGCTGTTACTTTGAAATATTGCCATTCTGTGATTAACACTCCACACATCAACCTAGTATTGCAGACACACTTTTTTGCACTGGACTTGAACGGGGACGGGTGTGAGGATTAAGCCATGTTGTCATCATGCCGAGACGGACTCTGAAAATGAATCCACCCCAGAAACAGAAAGGAGGAAAGATCTTGTGACTCTCATGTGAGCACCTGAATCAAGCCATACCTGAAGTCGGGACAACCTGAACTCCGGTAACATAGGCCCTTACCATTTTCTTCTCAGTGTGCACTAGAGCTGGGTAGGGTTGCCACTCACGCAGGAAGATTCCCGAGAAAGGAATGACACGGAGGGGAAGAAGTGGTGATCAGTGACTGTCCTCCTTACTCAAAACCTGGCGCTAGCCAGCAATGATGAAACCCCTCCCCAGCCCTCTCACAGCCCTGCCCTGTTTAGCCACCACCCTCTGGCCAGCAGCTATGGTTTCTGCCTTACGTGATGGGAAAGAAGGGGAGGGGCTGCCCGGCCCCTTCATCCCTCTCTGTCTGAGTGCGCTAGGGGTCTCGTGCTCCTGTACTCCATCGGGAGGAAATGCCGCACTCACTCAACTTATCACTCCTTGTTTTCATCAGCTTTCAGTGAGGTGCTCCGACTGTTCCCAAAAAGTACATGCAAGGGAAGCCACTGACTCCAGAGTGACAGGCAGTCTCTGTGCTATGATGTCCTGTTGAGATTATCCCCCTGGGGCCCAGAGCTTTTTGCCAAGAGCTCCTAATAATTCTCTGAGCGCGGCCTGCTTCAAGCTCCGAGTCACCGAGGGGCAGAGGCTGCTGCTGGGGGCTAAGTGGCTGGAGCTGTGCAGGTTAGAGGTTCACAGGGGTAGGAAGCCCACAGGTCACAGCAGTTACAGGGACACTCGATATGTCATTGGTAGACTCCAGCCACCGCTGCAGGAGAGAGACAGGAACAGGTAAAGGGCAAGAAGCATAGAGATGTCCTGACGTGAGAACCTTCTGATATGCCCAGACACCAGGGCGAGATGAGCTGGAGAAGCACGGTCTGATGTTTTTAGCTCAGCAAGTGAGACCAAAGAGAGCAGGTATGGGCTAGAGAGACGGTGTGCTACGTCCGTCAGAACGCAGTCTGGAGCCAGGAGTCCATCCGACGCCAGTACAGAACAACACACCCAGGCGGGGTCAGCGGGGTGGCAGGGCTGGGAGAACCCTCAAATCCCAAGTCACGGTCACAAACTCCAGGGACTCTAGGGCTACAGTAAGAAAAGTGACGGGATGATGCGTGCTGAGACGACATCCCGGAGAACCGCAGAACTCGAGCTCCACCAAGATGAGCACGTGCGAGGCAGGCAAGCTTCTGCAGAAATGAAGGTCTGTGTTGTCCGTGCGCGCCGGAGAAGCCAGAAATCTAGAGGGCTTTTTCTTTAAAGTGGAATCATTTAATGTGTAAATACTGGCCACTCATGCTATTTTTTTTTTTTTTTCCTTTTTAAAATAAGCAATATGGACTTCAATTTCTGGTTGGGTACCTGAGGAGCTTAGAGATTGTCCCTCAACCCCAACCACAAGTGAAAAGATGAGCGAACTGAAAAACCCACAGCTCTTCTGTGGGATCTAAATCCTGCAGAGAAAGTCACAAGAAGACGAGCAGCCACCCCTAAAACTGGAGAGACAGATACTGGGGATCAGGGCTCGCCAAGGAGGAACCACAGGCAGCGAACTCGGCTGGGAACGGCGCGGGGAGGGGAACCGGCACTGTGGCTGACAGCGGCTCAGCGGGGACCCGCGGAGTCAAAGACTGGGGGCCCGACATAGGGGCAGGAGGCGGTTTCACCTCCGGGAGCCCAACCTAGTTCTGGCAGTGAAGATGCGAGGGTAAAACCCCCTCGTACTTCCGGTGGGGGAGGGAAAGGAAAGCCTTCTGATGTCACAACATCCCGCTCCTCCTAACAAGGCCTGCCTTCCAGAGCGCTCTGCTGCCGGCTCAGTCGGACCCTCACCCACCCGGTCCCACCTAAGGGGAGAAACTACTGAGAAGCACAGAAGAAGTTCCCATTTCAAGGGCATGGGCTCGCCAAGAGACTAACCACAGCGCCACAGAGCTGCCCCGGGGGGCTGAGCTCGTACGAGTTACATGAACGTCCACACGGCCCACGGAACACGGGCTGCGGAACACCAGGTGGGATTTAAGAAAGTCTGCCTTTCGGGGTGCCGGGGTGGCTCAGTCAGTTGAGCGCCTGACTCTTGATTTCAGCCCAGGTCATGATCTCAGCGTCACGGGATGGAGCCCCGTGTTGGGCTCTGTACTCAGCGCAGAGTCTGCTTGGGATTCTCGCTCGCAATCCCTCTGCCCCTCCCCCTGCTCGTGTGCACACACACGTTCTCTCTCAAATAAAATCTTTAAAAACAAGAAAGAAAGAAAAAGAAAGCCTGCCTGAGTTCGAATCGCCACTCTGTCACCTCCTTGAGTCCACCGGGGCAAGGCTCTGTCCCCCCCACTGGATCCCGTGATGTAGAAAGCACACAGAACCCTTAGCACAGCGCCTAGCACCCTGAAACTTGCCATAGATAAGTGGTATCTAATAGTTTTGCCACAAACTGCAGGCCCCTGGAATCTATCCTACGCAAAGGCCTGTATCCATGAGTTCCTGACCCCGTCACGGGCTCTGTGCTGTGAGCCCAAATGTTCCCAACCAGGAACGCAGAGTGGACCAGTGTGAGGTCAGGGACTGCTGGCAAGTTAGGGCAGGGCATGCAAAGAAATGTTTTAAGAAAACTTCGGGGGTAAACGCCTAGGGAGGCAGGAAGGACGGATGGAAGCGTGGAGAGCAGGGGAGAAGCAGCATGTTCGGAAGAGCTGGAAGGGGAGGACCTCAGTGAGAACGAAGGAGGGAAGGAAGGACAGACGGAGGGACGGAGCCTACTGGAAGGCAAGAGTGCTGTGCTCTGACGCCGCTTTGAGAATCTGCAGGTTTCTCTGGCCAGAGTCAAGAGTCACCGTCCTCTGGGCCCGCTTCCAAACGCCCGATGGTGAGCCGAGTGCTGCGGCGGGCCCGCCGTAACCCCGGCTTAATAACGAAGTCGTCAGTTTCTTGTCAAGAGCGTGTGCCAATCTCATCCAAATCAATTAATTCCTTAATCACACTGTGAATGGAGCAGGATGTGAAGCGCCCATGTGGGAGCGATGAATATTAGCCGTATTTAACTGCCAAACGCTTCTGATACCATAAAGCATCCTTGAGGTTGCACAATAAAATCCAAAGTTTAATTGGTGGGTAACAAGGCCCCAGGCAATTGTACCTTATTAATGCTGACAACAGGAATATGTATGCAAGGCCGCGACAGCCGGCTACTTAGAGCAATGCCAGCCGCCAGCCCCAGGAACAGGAAGTGATTAGTGTGGCCCAATTGCAGAAAGATTTAGAGTCTCCTTCACCAATGCATCTTTTTCAAACACCACACTATAAATACATCATCTCTGCCATCCAGCCATACCCCAGAGGATGTTCTGGGAAAGGCAGAGAAGTTGAAGATAGAAGCTTATGGGTGCAGATAGGCAGGCAGGTTGGAGCCACCCTATAAGGTTGCACAGGTTGTGGACTGCATCAGGCTCCTAGTGGAAGGGAAGCAAGCAGAGGCTGAAATTCTGGCCTGAGCTCTGTGCACCAAGCCACGTGCCTTGGCATGAGGTAATCTCCGCCCAGAGAAGGGCAGGGTGTTTTCTAATCCAACCACCCAGACAGTAAGTTGTTTAAGCTCTTTGAAATAATTTTTCCATTTGAAGAGACTGGACTAGATGAGACGTATCTTCTGAATGTCACATTGCTTAATCGTGTTTTGTCCATTCAGTCACCCAACAACAAACACGTGTCCGTGCCTACTATCATCTCCGCAGTAGTCTAGAACCTAGAGATGAGGCAAGGCCCTCCCCAGTTCGGGGGAAAGGCAGAATCCCAGGCAAATAATTGCGCCGGCAGTACTTTGGAGGGAAGAGTGGGAGGACACCTCAGCTCCAGGACAGGGAGTGCCTGTGGCCTTTTCTTCTGTGCCCCCCGCCCCACTGCAGCCTGCTGCAGCAACAGCCAAGACTAGCACATTAATGATGCACTTGTCATAAGGCTTTGTCTCTTTCTTACCTGTCATCGCTGCCAAGCTAGAGCTCTGGGAAGTCATAACTAGGCCTTATTCATCTCCGGAGCCCCCAAATCTCGCCTAGTGTCTGACACGCAGTGCAGGGTAGTAATGGTTTAATGAAGTTGCTATATTCCAAACACTGTACGGACGACTTTCTATACACAGGGTTCCTTCAATCCTTATTTTTGCTCTGCCAGGGATCAGCCCTCCAACACTCTCTAGGTCATACTGCAATGGTGGCATGCATTTTCTAGAAAGGACCAGGATAGTACGCAGAGTCCCTGTCACGGCTTCTGACCTCTGCTGCTGTAGGACGGAAGCAACCATGGACAACATGAAAACCAGTGCACGTGTCCGGAATTTATGAGTGCTGCAATTTAAATTTCAGACACTTTTCACATGTCATGAAATCTTCATTTTTTCAACTACTTAAAAATGTAAAAAAGAAACACCAAAGAAAACCATTCTTCAATTGTGGGCCACACACAAGGAAGCAGGAGGCCAGATCTGGCCAGTGACCCCTGCTTTGCCAGCCTCTGTTCCACTCTGTGATTAGGGGCCTGGATTTCTGTTGGGTTTTCTGGGAGGAGGCCCTGCTGAAGGATTGGAAGGAAGAGAGAAGGGGCTCCCTTTGTCTAGCTTCTGTAATATCCCCCCAACAGCAGAAGACAACTGACAATCTAGCCAGTCCCAACACTGGCCACTCAGTGTCCCCAAAGAAGTAAACACCAGCCACCTGGCAGGACTTCTCTTCAAGGTCCAAGGGCCCACCTACAAGGATCCTCTTATGACTTCTTACATTTGGTTATGTTCCCTCTTCCTTTTCGGTCCTCAGAACTAGGAAACTGTTGCTACTTCCTGCATTTCTAATATTTAGGATACTGTGGCCTCCCATTTTGTGCTTTCAGGTCCCTAACACCTGAGTAACCAACTCCCTGCATTAAATCCTCTCTATCTGAAATACCTAGTGTGATTTCTGTTTCCCTGACAAAACCCCAACTACTACGGCTCCATTTTATAGGCAAGAAAACTGATCCTCCAGGAGGTTTGAGCCTTATCTAGGTCATGTAGGTGGTAAGTCAGAAGGACTTATGTAATATCGCAGGAGAGGGAAAAGGTAGATTTATACGGGAGTCCATGACTGCTTGACCCCAAAGCCTACACACTCTCAGTCAGCACACGGAACGAAAGGGGGAGTTCGCCACTCATTCTGCTCCCAGCAGAGCTCTGAGCACCCCGCAGGCACGGTGTTCTGAGAGCTGAACGAATCAATGAACGGGTGATCTTATCTCTGAGCCTGGCATTGGCTTGGGCACGCAATAATGTGTAACAGATGCATGTTGGAGGGAAAATACAGAATTAATGTTTTGGGCCAGTAGTTCTCAGTTCCAGCTGCACATTAAAAATCTCAAAACCTTGAAAACCATGGCCAAGCCCTACTCTAGAGTAAAAGGTTCAGCATCAGGCACCAGTATTTTTTTTTGTGAGTTTCCAGGTGATTCTAACATGTGGCTGGGATGGAGAACTGCCGGGGCCCAGTGCTACCGGAGGGATCACTGGGCAGGGTGTGGTGTGTCCTCGCCACCAGGGGAGCACCATCCACACCCCTCCGGGGAGTGAGATCGCATCTGAAGGTGACGGTCCCTTTGTGCAGGAAGCAGGTAAATCCTTCCCAACGTGGCAAATTAGACTCCGATTCAACCACATTTGCTGAGCACCTATTACGTGCTGGACGCTGTGTTGCTAAAATTCACGTTAAAGGATGCGTAAGTTACGTTGTCATTGAGACCCTTATAGAAACACGGACAATGGTCAGACCACATAGGGCAGTAGAACTCTACTCGCAACCTCTGAAACACTCAAGCCTAGAATAGTCAGGGTTTGGTTAACAACTGCCATTTCCTTTTTTTTTTTTTTTTTTTTGCCATAGCTTCCAACTCAGGACCAACCAGAGAAAGCCACACGTTCCTCCCAAGGCAAGAAAATTAAGATACTTCTAAGTTTTCTTACATTTCCCCACCCCAACAACCTCCACATGGGGCCTACTGAAGCCTCTCCCGCGATGATGCTTTCTCGGCCCCTGGGCAGTATTTGCATTCCTGGTGAACAGGAGTGCTGGACGGCACCCATCTCCCTCGTTACAGCAAGCTCTGAATCAGCCGTTTCTGTTCGCCTTTGGGTGGTCTTCCTTTATTTCCACATCATTATTGATAATATTTTAATTGTGCCTTTTTGTTTTTGACAGAGGCGAAAGGAAAGCTCAAAAATGTTAGGTGACATCAGAGGTCCCCCAGCGGGAAAGAGCAGAGAAAGGACGTGAGCAGGGAGAAGCAGGGTAACTTGAGGACGAGACGCGTAGGGCAAGGTGCAGCGCATGAGGTATGATATAAGAAGACTGGCTGGACTCCCGATCAAGAGAAAGGTTAAATAAAGACCCTTATGGACCTTGCCTGGGTCACTTGAGTCTCTCTGTACTTCAGTTTCCTCAAATTTAGAACGGAGATCAAATTTCAAAAGGAGGGGCGCCTGGGTGGCTCAGTCGGGTAAGCATCTGACTCTTGGCTTCGGCTCAGGTCATGATCTCAGCGTTGTGAGATCGAAGCCTGCATCGGGTTCCCTGCTCAGCACAGCGTCGGCTTCAGGTTCTCTCCCTCCCCCTCTGCTTCTCCCCCAGCTCCAGCTCGCTCTCTCTCTCTCTCTCAATAAATAAAATCTTGAAAAAAGGAAGGAGGGTGGGAGGAATGAAGGGATTAGAGAACTCACTCAGGGGCCCTCAGCCAGGGAAGGGTGGACTGAATATAGGCAAGAAACAGAACAAATTTGAAGGACTCCTACAATTCGATTTCTAGACTCGTAATAAAATTACGGCAATCAAGAGAATATGACATTGGCATAAGGATCACTGAGCAAATGAGAAAAGCCAGAAAAAAGCCCCACATTCACTAGATTTTTTTCCCAGTAAGTAGGTAAGCAATTCAATGGCAGAAAGAAAAAAAAATTTTTTTTTAAACAAATAGCATTGGAACAACGGAAAAAACATGGAGGAAAAAATGAACCTTGATCTCTCTCTCATACCATATACAAAAACCGAATTCAAGATGGATCACAGACTTAACTTAAAAGCTAAGACTATTAAGAACATAGGAGGGTGCCTGGGTGGCTCCGTTGGTTGAGCGACTGCCTTGGGCTCAGGTCATGATCCCGGACTTCCAGGATCGAGTCCCGCATCGAGCTCCCAGCTCCCTGGGGAGTCTGCTTCTCCCTCTGACCTTTTCCTCTCTCACGTTCTCTCTCACTCATTCTCTCTCAAATAAATAAATAAAATCTTAAAAAAAAAAAAAAGAACATAGGAGAATAACTTTACAACTCTGGCAATGATATTTTAGGAAAGAAGTGCTAACCATAAAAGAAAATAAACTGCAACTCACCAATATTTTAAAATTTTGCTCATCAAGTTACATCATTAAAAAATAACAGGTAAGCCACAGGCTGGATGAAACTGTGTATCTGACAAAAGAACAGTCTCTATAATATGCAAAGAACTTCTACAAATCAATAACAAAAGACAAACAACCCAATAAAAACTGTCAAGACTTGAAGAGATATTTTACAAAGATACATGAATGGGGGCGCCTAGGTAGCTCAGTGGGTTAAGCCTCTGCCTTTGGCTCGGGTTGTGTTCCCTGGATCCTGGGATCGAGCCCCGTATCGGGCTCTCTGCTCAGCAGGGAGCCTGCTTCCTCCTCTCCCTCTCTCTGCCTGCCTCTCTGCCTACTTATGATCTCTGTCAAATAAATAAATAAAATCTTTAAAAAAACAAAGATACATGAATGGCTGACAGGCACATGAAAAGGTGCTCCACTGGAAACTCACTGAAACACAAGAAACACTCATTAAAACAGTGAGATGAAGCTTCACCCAACAGAATGATCAGAATGTAAAAGACCGACAGCACCACATATCAGGGAGCAGGTAGAGACACTAGAGAACTCTCATGTACTACTGTTGGGAGTGTGAACAGTACGGCCACTTGGAGAAACAGTCCTGTAGTGTCTTACACACTATATATAGCTAAATATGCATTTACCCTATGATTATTCTACTCCCAGACATGTATCCAAGGGCAGTGAAAGCATACTTCCACACAAGGAGTTGTTCAAGAACATTATTGACAGCTTTATTTATAATAGCCTGAGCTGAACAACAACCCAAATGTGCATCAAGAGAATGGATTGCGCAATCTTGGTATGGCCCTGCAATGGAACACTATTCAGCAATGAAAATGGAAGAACACGATAATAGCATGTATGAATCTCACAGACCCTCTATCAGTCAAAAGAAGTCAGACACGAGAGTACACAGAGTGAAACTCCATTTAAATGAAGTTTAAGAACAAAATCGATGGTGATAATAATCAGAGCCAAGCTTCTTGGAGCAGGAGCCGAGAGAGAGAGGAAGGGGCATGAGAAAGCCTTCAGAAGTGATGGAATGATTCTCGGTCTTGACTCGGGTGTAGGTTCCACGGGTTTATGCATCCGTCAAAACCAATTGCACTGTACAGTTAAGGCCTGCACACATTACTGTTGGTGAATTATACCTCGAAAGACTGTTTGCGAGGGTGTGAGAAAATGCACCAGCGCACATTCCGGGGGAGAGTATAAATGTGGTGCAATCTCTCTGAAGGGCAATTTCGACAAAACCTATCAAAATGAGCAATCCAGACACACACTTGACCCAGTCGTTTCACTTCTAAGAGTCATCCTACAGACATATTCACGCGTGATGCAGAGACAGTTGTACCAAGATATTCTTTGCAGAACTGTTTGTGGTAGCAAAAGACTGGAAATAACATGGCAATCCATCCATAAAGGACGGGTTAAGTAAATTATAGTGCCACATTTTAACAGAATACCATGCAACTGTTAAAATAATAAGGGAGATCGCTACATACTGATACGGAATGATATTCATGATATATGATATATTGACACACACGGGGAAAAGTGTAGAACAGAGTCTATAATATCCTCCCATCAGTGTAAAAATAAATGTGTGTGTGTAATGTATGTGTGTGTAATGTATCTCGAGAGGTACATAAGAATACCGGACACGGCTGTTGCCTCTGGAAACAGGGACTGGCAGACTTGGGAGACTGGAGGTTAGACTGGGGCGAGGGGGAAATTATTTTCACCTTATTACCTCTTTTATGGTCTGAATTATTTCATTGTTTTCTTGTAACCATAGGGGTATTATGGAAATCAAGATTCTTTTTTAAAGCAAAGAAAAAGACCAACGCTCATGGGGCCAGTCCATTGTCCCTGATACTTGACCGGGACTGCCTTAGATCCTGTGCCCCATGGACCCTAAAGTCTGTCTTGGCTGCTCCTGTTTTATGTGCCCCCATCATTTCTGTCTCCATGACAGTCCTCCTCAGCTCTGACCTCAGCCCCACCGACGGCCTCGGCTTGGCTTTCCTACAGGACCCGGCGCGCTCGCCTCATTCCCACGCGGCGCCGCCTTCCACCACTCCGTGTTTCAGTTATTGGATTTTCCAGCTTTTTACTTAGCCCCCGTTTTTCCCAAGCAAAACAGATCCGCCCACAGCCAGGACCATGTCTAGCCAACCAGATATATACCCCCAAATGAGACCATGAAATATCCCTGTAATTTTCAGATGCCTTAAGACACATATACTTAAATATTTAGTAGATTATAAATGACCTAAAGCTTTAGTCCGGCTTTTAAACATAACTTCTTAATGAGCCTATGTGGACGGTTCGCCCCCAGCCCGAATGCAGAGATAATTGTGCCCCTCCCGACGAATAAGGGGGTGGACACACGGAAATGGCTGTGCACTAGTAATGCAAGTGTCCTAGGGGCTTTTTACGCACTCGAGGGACAGATGTGCGGCTCACAGCTTGCTCTCTGATCCCGCAGTTTGTAGACCGCCGCACAGAGATTTGTAGGGAAGAGAATCAAAGCAACTGGTCTCAAGTCTGACTCTGCCACTGCTTTCCTGTGTGGCCTCGAGATCATCACGGCCCCTTTCTGGGCTTCTGGGTCCTTCTCTGTTCCATCAGGGTAATCTCTAAGGTACTTCCAGCAGCATCCTGCTCTAAACTTCTGAGTGTCTGCAATTATGATTACTTGTTAAAATATGTTTTGCAATAAAAGAAAGGAAAATAAGCAGCAAGGATTTAAAAAAAAATCTTTTTTAAAAAAATGGGTTGGGGCGCCTGGGTGGCTCAGTGGTTTGTGCCTCTGCCTTCGGCTCAGGTCATGGTCTCAGGGTCCTGGAATCAAGCCCTACATCTGGAATCTCTGCTCGGCAGGGAGCCTGCTTCCCCCCTTCCCCTCTCTGCCTGCCTCTCTGCGTACCTGTGATGTCTCTCTCGCTCTCTGTTAAATAAATAAATAAAATCTTTTAAAAAAAGAAAGGGTTTTTAAAAAGAAGAAGAAATCCTACATTTCTTTTCATCCCTGAGCTCCAGCTGCAATGGCATCAGCTGGGAGGTCATAGAGACTCTCAGGCCTCCCCCCCCACCCGAGATCTGCTGAATCAGACCCTAAGGTAATTTGTGCTGAGCCCCAAGAGACATAAAAATGTACTCCGGGAGTCTTATGTAAAACCAGCAGCTTTGGGAAAGGATCTTCTCCATGTCTTCAGGCCGCTCTGGCCCCAGTAGACGAGACAGACGCAAAGTAGTGCTCACAACATCAAATGCAGAAAGAAGTCAGGCAAGTCACATAAACTAGCAGAAGCGCCTGGGTGTGGTGCAGTATGGAGGGGTGGGGACTGTGGTTAAATGGAAAGTGTTTGTTTCATCCTAAGAGGCCTTAAAACAGGGGCTGATTGTGACTCAGCATCAGTGAACTTTTGTTGTATGGGAATGCAAGGTCTCTGTTGTCCTATCTTGTGATTTTCATATATATATACACACACACACACACATACATACAAACATACACCTGGGCTATTCTGATTTCTATGTAAAATCTCTCTTTGTAAAAGATTTTATTTATCTATTTGAGAGAGAGAGAACGAGTGGGAGGTGGAGAGATGCTCAAGCAGAGCATCTCTCTGCTAAGCATGGAGCCTGATGTCAGGCTTGATCTCAGGACCCTGAGATCACAACCTGAGGTGAGGCCAAGAGTCAGACGCTCACCCAACTGCATCACCCAGGGGCCCCTAAGTGAAATCTCTTAATGATGAAAATATCATCAGGTCACATAAAATAGCACATTTTTTAAAAAGATCTTATTTATTTATTTGACAGACAGAGATCACAAGTAGGCAGAGAGGCAGGCAGAGAGAGAGGGAAGCAGGCTCCCTGCTGAGCAGAGAGCCCGATGCGGGGGCTCGATCCCAGGACCCTGACATCATGACCTGAGCCAAAGGCAGAGGCTTTAACCCACTGAGACACCCAGGCGCCCCTAAAATAGCATATTTTAAAGCCAGAGGTAATAGTGATTTCCAAAGCCTTAAGCAAGAACAAACTTCAGGAGTTCAAAACACAAAAAGGAGGCTCTGAGGTGGCTGCAGTATGATGAGAAATGAGGGAAGTGAGCAGGACTAGGAGGGCGGGCGTGGTGGGAGTGTTGATCACCGACGGAGGAGGCAGGAGGATGTGGCATTTGTTGGTGAACCAAGGGGTTAAAAGCACAAGGACTGGAGCCCAAATCTGCTCTTTTCCACCTCTGCGACTTTTGGTCAGTTATTTCGTGCTTATGTACCTCTGTTTCCTCATCTGTAAAATGGGGTCAGTAATGGCATGCACCTCAGAAGGTCAATTCAAAGAAGCAGTGATCAATACAATTAGGCACTTAGAATAACGGCCAGACCTAAGTAAGCACTCACTAACTGCTTCCTGCATTGCGGTCATTGGTCTTTAGCACTGCAAATGTCACAAGACGCGGCTGGGTGCTAACCCACACGCTAGACTTTTTCAGTGGGCTTAGTAACTGTCTCCTCCTCTGTAACTTTCAGACAAGGAAAAGGCACACAAGGATCTGTAGAGGGTTTCTTTTTGCCAAGCTTCTCCTCTGGCGATGTCTCAGGCTGCCCTGACCCAGCCACAGTCAGGCTGTTGATGCTAAACATTCCTTTCTCCCCAGCACTTTGTTTTGTTAATGGGCTCAGCGTTCAAGGCCCTCTGCAGGCTGCCCACTAGCAAAGCAAGGCCATTTCCTCATTCAACAAATATGTATCTCATCTCAACGATGTGTCAGGCCCTGAACTAGACACGGTGGTCAACAAGATCCCCGACCATGTTGGTTTCTTGTTCTAGTGCAGCCCATGAGCACCAAACAAAACAAGACAGTGACAATAAATGAAAATAAACAATGATAGTTATTTGACCATCTGAAAGCAGTAAATTCCATCCATGATGAAGAGGTCAAAACAGGAATGACGTTTCAGAGAGGACACTCCTGCTGCACCGCTAGGTACGAGGTTTGGAATTAGTTCACGCTGAGCAAAAGCTGAAGCTTTAGTCATGACCTCATCCCACACTCATTCACCCATCATTCATTTATTCACTCATCCAATCATTCATTCCACAGGTATCTGGAAAGGCCAAAGAGTTGCCAGGCTTTCTACTAAATAGTAGGGAAACAGGGTAGGGGAAGATATGATCCTTTCCTTGGGAGAACTTCCCAGTCTGGTTATGGGTGAAGATGTATTAGTAGTCATTAATAAACAACTAACTTAAGTAAGTCTTAAGTAAAGAGTGATTTCATGTATAAAGAGCAGACCTGCCTGTGGGCTCTTATTCTGGAAGAAATTCAATGAACTCCAGCTTTCTCAACTTCTTAACGCTCCACATCTACCCAAGTTCAACTAACAGCAGTTCTGGCTAGTGAGGACAAGGCAAAACTGCAGACACAAGATCCCCCGAGAGAGATCATCTTATCTAGAGGTACTGTCATAAATTTTTAATGCCCGAGTTTATGCTTCATAAGGATCAATATGGCTCCAAGTTGTGTTTCCTTAACTGGGCCTGGCTAATGCAAACTGTACAGAGACTGACTCGATATAAAACATTTTGTGCCATGTGACACCTCTTTTCTTGCATGATGACAATGAGAGCATCAAACACTCCACTGGGTTTACTCCCATGAGCTCATTTAATCATAATAGCAAAGCTAGGATGCGCAGATATTAAGAATTTGCCTGGGCTCATGGCTAGTAAATGGTAGAAATAAGATTTCAACCCATACGTTTTGGCTTCCAAAGTCCAGAGTCTTAACTATCGTGGGACATTTGAGAAAATTGTGCAGTGGTTAGAATTGAAAAAGATTTTCCATTATAAAACTGACATAATACACTTGAAGGACCTTCCGCCAAAACTGTCAATACCATATTCACGCTGCCAATGAAAAACTCAGCAACCCAGCATCATCTGTCGTATTTAAATTCATGTCATTAATTTGGATATATCCTGAGTCAATCTGGAAATATTAGTAGGAAACATCCAGGCTCCAGGCATGAGGAACCGTACAGGCAAATGCAATGAGAACAAAGTGGACATATCCAGGCATCTGCAGGGACTTCAGTGTGGCCGGAGTGTATGGTGTGAGGTAGGGGATGGCAGAAAAGGATGCTGCCGGGAGAGGCAGAAGCCAGGCTTCAGGAGGACTGAGTGAGCATTGAGCCAGGACCTGCTCAGATGGATGGAAGGGGGGGGGAACACCTGGGAAACTGCCTTGGGATTCAACCACCCTTGAGGGAGGAACCCAGGAATGCTTTATTGGGTTATTATCCATTGCTGGCAGTTGGTGGGCAGACGTGCGCATAACCAGCCTCTCCACTTGACTTGGGAAGGAATAAAAACAAACCAAAACTGCAGAAGGTTTGTTTGAGCAGTGGAGTGCCTTCGTGGAAATTCAAGGCCGGGACCCGGGACTTAAAGCCGGGGAACTCCTCCACCTCAGTGCAATGCTGCTCCCACTCCGGTGGGAGATAATCATCGCACGTAGATAATCTCATCTTTGCTTACACTAAAGGAGCGCTCATTCCCGTCTTTATCCACTGGCCTTTTCCTGTGAGACATCTTACTATTCTACTTTATAGTAGAACCACACACATCTTAAAGATGTTGGATTTTAAGGTCTGTGCTACGAAGAGTCTTTGGAAGAGGAAAAGATGGAAAACAGAGACAGTTATCTTGGGCTAATTTTCTGTGGCAGGAAGGGAAGCAACAAGACAATAGCAGTGATTCTGAACCCTGGCTGGATACAGAATCATCTGGGGAAGTTTCAAAACGTCTTGACTCCTGGAGTCACCATGTTATTCCATGTCCATTGTTCTGCGATGTTTGAGGACCCCTGAGCAGGACTGATGTGCAGCCCTGGGGGAGGGTTGTTCTAAAACTGTTATTCTTGAGCATGTGGAAATGCTGATAACAAAGGGTAAAGAGGCAGAGATTAACAGTAAGGACAGATGAACAGTAACCAGAGCAGACTCCCTGGGAGGGTGGGAGGGGTTGGTCTTGGGGGGTACAGGTCGGAAGAAGGTGTGGGTTCCAGGCGGGGAGGAAAAGGAGGATGGGTGGTTTTTCCTGCAGACTGTAATTTCTGGAATCTTCTCGAAACAGATGGATGGTTTGTTTGCTAACAGGGAGGGGAATGGTGGCAGGAGCTTGAAAAGGAGCAGGGCTGGAATCCTGCTGACTGTGGACTGGCAGGAGGCATTCCCCAGCTGAAACTAGGGGCCAGGAATTCAAGCTCCACTAAGAGATCTACTCCACAAGGGCAGAGCCTCTCTGGGTGGGCAGCAGCCGCATCACCAACGTTCAGTTCTGTACACTTGGTGAATGGATGTGTCGTGACATCAATCATCAATCCGTGACATTTCTTTTCCTCAGTACCATTTGCCGGGGTTGGGGGGTGGGGTGGAGGGCAGGGAGAAAAGCCTTAAAGCCATTCAGTAAAGCCGCAGTTGAGGGTTCAAGGGTAACCTGGCAAGACATCGAAGGTGGGTCAGAGAGCGTCAGATAGCCGGCGCAGGAGACCGTGGGTTTCACCTTAAAGGCAAACGGTAGAGAGACGGGAGAGAGGTAAGGACAGATCTGAATCGGCAGAGGTCCGCTCCCAGCTTTGAGGAGATGGTTTGAGAGGCAGTGAGAGGCTCGGACAATCATCCAGGGCACCCATGACGAGTCAGAGAGCCCTGGGAGACGGCACTCGGAGCAGAGGGTCAGTTTCAAGGCCAATTCCACATCCTTCTAAGGGGCAGCTTTACGAGAGTCACGGAGCGCCCCATCTACGTGGGCTGAGCCGTCTGAGCGCACGCTCTGTGGCTCTGTGGAGCCCCAACAGCCACTTCCACTGTCCCCCTCCCCTACAGGCCTCACAGTCTCAGCTGCATGGGAGCCGCCTCTCCCACGGGCTCGCCAAATCGCCGTGCTGTATTTAAAAGCCAAAGAGGAAAATAAGCCCCAGCCCAAGGAGGAAGCGATTTTGGCATTAAATAAAAGGAATGTTTTTATCCTGCAATGAAAACGCTGTGATCCTGGGACACAATTTGCATAAACAGACAGTTTGGCTATAAACAGCCTCACCAGTAACTGGTATTTACATATAGAACAACTCAGTCAAAACCCATTTAAAGGCTCTGATGGATCGAGGGTTGTCAAAACATTTAAAAGGCTTCCCAGCAGCCAGGCGATTTATAGGTCTCTGTTGGACCAGACATTCTTGATTTCTCCCCCAGTCTGCTCTTGGTCTCCTACCAGACCCGGAGACCACCCCCTCCCAGCCCACCCCCAGCCCGGCAGTCTGCCCTCCGACAGGGAGAAGAGATCTGGAAGGAGCCCCTCGTCTTGCTGAAGACTTGCCAGAGGGGGCTGGCGGGCGGCAGGAACTAGCCTCCCCCAGGCAAGGCCACCGCAGCACCTCTGCCCGTGGCCTCGGCTGGGTCTGCTGAGCCTTTGAAAGATTCTTGGCAGGCTATGCTGTCTTGCTACTCTCTAGCGTACTTAAAACCATGGACTTAGAGGCCTTTCATTTCCCAGATTCCGAAAAACTGAGAACTTATAGGAGCACCTGGGTGGCCCAGTCAGTTAAGCAACTGGCTCCTGATTTCAGGGTCATGAGATGGTGTCCCACATTGGGCTCCGTGCTCAGGGCCAAGTCTGCTGGAGATTCTCTCTCTCTCCCTCTGCCCCGCCATGCATGCACACATGCGCTTTCTCTCTCTGAACAGATAAATAATATATATAATATATATAAATAAAAACTGAGAACCCACTGTGTCAGACATTACGCTAAGCATGTTCTCACGTGATGCCTTACATACTGATACATCCACCATGACCTCATACACACCCATAATAGGAAGAGGGACCTGACATAAAAAACATAAAAAATAAAAAAAACAAACTCACAACCTGCAGGCGGTCAGTGTGCTGCAGCCATCCCTGCTGGGCGTGTCCTTTTCATAGCAATACAAAATAATCCCTAACAACAAAGCACTTACCAGAACCCAGCACAGGGCAAGGCGCTTTACACTCGTGATTTCATTTAGTTCCCAAGACATTCCTAAGAGGGGAGCATTATTATCATGAGGATGACCAATGAGGCTCAGAGGGCCGAAGACACTTGTTTGAGCTGATATGGCTGGAAAGCAGCAGAACCAGGAGTCTGTCTGGATCCACAGCCTGCTGCTACATCAGACAGGTGTTTCTGCTTCCGGGCTATGGGTCATCTCATTTTAGTGACCCGCTGCAACTGCTGACACCGCGGTGTGGAACGGATACAGCAACACCAAAGTGACTTCACCCTGTCGTGGTACCGGTATCACCGCTCAGCTCGAGCCTCAGTACTGTCGTCCTCCGTACGCTTGCTTTCCGACCCGATGCACTCCGGCTCTGAAGCCCCTACCACCCACCAAGACAAGCCACGTGGCCCAGAAGACTAAGGATCTTGGTGGAAGAAATGAGGTATCTGGGGATTCCTTCCTGCCCTCTTCCTCCCTCGCTCCCTTCCTTTTTAAAAGATTTTTATTCATTTATTTAAGAGAGAGAGAGAAAGACCACAAGGGGAGAAAGGGTAGAGTGAGAGGGAGAAGCAGACTCCCCCCTGAGTAGGGACTTGATCTCAGGACCCTGGGACCATGACCTGAGCCGAAAGCAGACACTGAACTGACTGAGCCATCCAGGCGCCCCCTCTTTGTTCTTTGTAGGGGCTCAAGTTACAGCATCTTACTACTGAAAGTCAAACCATCCAACGCTCATTCCTGTAAGACCAGGAATACAAGGTCTAAGAGTAAGGTCATTACCACCAAGAACTGGGCATGTATAGATAGAAATTCAACCGGTATGTATTGAGCATGAACGGTTAAGGAACTATAAGATAATAAGGGATTTCATTTTGTTTCAGTTTGTTTCTCAAATCGAGGCCTCAGTCTCCATATCTGAGTTTACTGGTGTAGATGGGGGTAGCAAACAATAGCCGTGGACTCACCCATTTTTTAATGAATTCACTACTATCAGAACAGCCAACTCATTCATTGACGTGTTGTCTGTGGCTGCTTCCACGCTGTGAGAGCTGAGCTGACTCGCTGCATTAGAGATGTCATGGCCAGCAAACCCCAGAATATTTACTATCTCTTTAAGGAAAAGTTTACTGACCCCTGGTCTAGATGTCTAGAAACCTGGACGTTTCTTGGTTGTGTCTTTTGTTCCAAAGGCTGTAGAATCCGGCATTCCAGAGAGGGCGCCAAGCCAGAGGTAATCTGGCATTTCATTTCTTCCCTCCACCTCTTTCCACATAAGGCATAATAAGGTCTTTGATTTCTTTTCCCCTACTTGAGTTGGGGTCCACCAAAACTGCCATGTTCCTCCATGTTCACAGCCTCCTCCAGTTAGATGTTCTATTTCTTTCATCCAGGAGCCCATGGCTAAGAAGGGAGAGGGGAGGGACCACTATTTTCAGAGTGGTCACGGGGAAGGTCAGAGCTACAGGATAGCTGAGAAAGTGCCTGGCTGGCTTATAAGATAGTGAGTCTCTTGTCCCTGGAGGTATACAAGCAAACAAGACTGCTGTGAAGGGCCCTCAGACCCCAGATCCTGGATTTGCACCTTCTCAAACACTGTCTTGTCACAAGACTATGTTCACTGCCCTTGAGTTCAGCAGCTCCCTCTGTGACCTCCCCACCTCAGGCCTGACATCCTCCAATCCCTCCTCCTGCAGCACAGGAAGAGCCAACTCTGCAAATTTCAAATATGATTTTGTCACTCCCAGGACTAAATTCCTTCAAAGGCTGCACATCGCACCCAGGCTAATATCCAAACCCTATATTCACATGTATTCATCCTTTGGCCCTCCTAGATTTTCCAAGCTTCTAAGCTCGTCTCCTACACACCCCACCTCCCATGACCCAACCAGAGCTGACAGCTACTTATTCTCCAACCACAGGTTCCTCTCTACCTTTCCTCAGACCACTCCCTCGGCCACGTATGTCATTCCCTCACCTTGTGCGTATGACAAACGCCTATGTATTCCTCAAAACCCCACTCAGATGTCCATCCTCATTTTCAGATTGGTTTCATTTTTTTAAGATTTTTATTTATTTGAGAGAGAGCGAGCGCATGCATGTAGAGGGAGAGTGAGAGGGAGAAGCCGACTCCACACTGAGCAGGGAGCCCAATGTGGGGCTTGGTCCCAGGACCCTGGGATCATGACATGAGCTAAAGGCACACGCTTAACCGACTGAACCACCCAGGCGCCCCAGATTAGTTTCTATTTCCTCAGTCCCTATGATGTGTCTCTTGATCATAGCCTGTGACATTGTACTAGGACTTATAACACTGTACCAGAGTGAATTATTACAGGAATACATCCCTCCACAGGTAAAGTTTCTCAGGGGAAGAGTGAGTAATTAACTCATCTTCACAAGCTTCGTCCAAGGCCCTGAACATGGTAGGTATTCAGTAAATGTTCCAAGAGTGAATTCCTAAATGAATGAATGGTCTTTAACAAAATCAAGACTCTAGGGGGTCAAATGACTTGATCAAGCCAGGCCTTCTACCCACTTGTGGATCTCATAGCTGTGCCTTCTGTAGCTTCTAAGGACACTCTGTCTTTTCCTTCAAAGGCCACAATTTGGACAATCTTTTATGCCAGATCTTTGCTGTCTTTCTATGAACTTCCTGAGCTTCTCCCACTACTACCATTCTGAATCCGGACGTAGGATGCCTCAGTGGAAAGACGACATCTGTGGAGTCCAGTGGAACAGATGATAGAACCAGGTCTGCCCCTGGCCCCCTGTGTGGTCTTGAACCAGGAGTCTGCCGCTCCCAAGAGGTAAAATGCAGAAAAGAGATCAACCGTGCAGAGCCACAGCGGGACTGAGTGGGTTACTGTGTATTTGTACACCAAGCTCCGGGCTCAGAGTCATTGCTCTGGCGATCTACGTTCCCTCCATCGGGATTCCTAAGGCTCATCTAACCTAGCCAACCGATGTGTTGCTTGCATCTGATACCTGGGACAGATGGGCATTGAGCCTCTCCGAGACAACCCAGCAATGGGGAATTGTAGGAAAAGCAGCACCAGCAACAGCAGCATAACTACAGACCTTTCTGTTGCTCGGGGACAGAAACACCCTCACCAGCCAGCCCCAGGTCCAACGCCCACTTCTGAAGCTGGAGGTATGACTGATCCCTCCCCAACTTCATGAACAGGAAGGGGCGGATGGGGGACTTCCCCCAAGAGGACATCTGGCTGCCACTGCCAAAACCGGGGATGCCAGAGATGCTGGACAAGCAAAAGAACCACCGACATCCTGGTCAGTGACTCGTGGGTGCCTCAGTATCTACGGATAAAGGCTACGGTATTAAAAAGATCTACCCCTCAGGCTTGTATCAAACCGGACACAGAAATAAAAGGAGTGTGCAACTGCTCTTAGGCTAGCCTGGCCCTGTGGCTTTCACCCCCTTCAAAGACTGACCCCCTCCCACTGCCTGTGCTCTGGTTCAGGATGCTTCTGGTCCCCTATGCTGTTGCAACTCTGTGTACTGGGCTTTCGGCTGTCCGAGCTCTCTTCTGGCTGCTGGCACCCTTGCCAGGCCCTCTGGTTCAGATAAATTGCCCATCTCAGCAGAGTTCAGGGAGCTACAGAGCCCAGTGGTGCTTAACTTGGCTGGCACCAAACCTCATGAATCTAAAGGCCATCTGAACCAGACCATTCATCCGGTTCATCTCGACTCCCCCGAGGAGCGCGTTTTCATACCCTCCTCTCCCGTCCCCGGCCATCTGACCGCTTACATATTTCTTTGTCGGGAAAGCGCAGGGGGAGGAGGGAACCCCAACACACCCAAGCCTAGAATTTGAAACCTTCCTTCTATTATCTCATAAAACATCCTGCTCATATCATAATTTCAATCTGGAGAGAGGATTTGCCGTGTGAGCTCTGAGATGCATATAAATTGTCCTTCTAAACCTCTGGCTACAATAAGCAAACTTCAGAAGCTGACAGTTTACTTGATAAATATCTAATAAAGCTTAAATAATTATTGAAAGCAGACAAATGAAAGAGGAGACCGGCAAGAGGTGTTGTGGTGATAAATCACCGGGAAGGAGCGAGAGCCCCAGCAACGCAGGCTGAATGGATTCCAGGGAATGGAAGAACGAACCGCAGGCAGACAACTCTTTCTTCCAGACAGAGTTGGTGATGAGCGAGAGGCTGGGGAACCAGGAGGTGTACCAGATGGACTCTCTTTGGGGACCATCAAACGCTCAAGATGTGAACTTTCTCAACTCATTCAGAAGAAACAGAGTCCACGGAGATCATGAATGCACCTTACTGCCTGCCCTGACTCCCCAGCCTGTGGGAGGGGTCAGGTGTCCAGCTACCACACCTCCTTTATAAGCTCAGCCAGCTGCAGTTCCACTCTTGAGGCTGGAAGACTTAAAATCATTTCAGGGTGCCAACCCCTCAACTTGACCCAGAGTCACCATCCCTGATGGACTTCAGGAAGGTCTCCCAAACTTCACTCGACCGCTTCGCCATTCATTTGTCCAACAAACATGAAGTGCCACTTGTGTGCTCTATACAGTGCCCAACAAGTCCTGAGCCTAACCAGGGACGGTTGTGGGAGGAGATCATTAAACAAACAAAGGTGCGTGATAAAGATCAAAGCTTGGTGAGTTCACAGAAGCTGACTGTGGTCTGGGGCAGGTGCGGGAGAGTGAAGGCTTCACAAAGGAAATAGTGTTAAAGTGAAATCTCAAAAGTAGATGGGAGTGGGGGCGGACAGGGTATCTCCGGCAACAGGAATAGCAAGTGCAAAGGCCCTGAGGTTTAAGAGTTTTGTTGAGAGAAATCCTGAGACCTTGGTCCCCACACTGATGCTAAGATGCAGCGAATCTTACCCCTTACTACCCCGCCCCACCAGGAGAAGGTTCTGACGTCTGCGCTTCTGAGGCGGTGACCAGCAAGGTCGCCCTCCCCCCCGGCTCGGCTTCCGCGGGAGCTGCGGGGTTCCAGCTGCGGGGAAGCAGGAACCACGGACCCGCAGAGGCGCACGAGGGCCCCTCTGATGGGAAGTGACCGCAAACAAGGGCCTGGCTGGGATGCTCTGGAAGTCAGCAGACCGCACTCAGCCGCTTCGGCCTCGGAAAAATCATGCGTGGGAGACCTCGCACCTCCCTCCGTCTCCGTGTCTGTGGCTGGAAGAGTCGGTGCACCCAGAGAAGATCGGGGCCGCGCCTCGGGCAACGTGCGGGCTACACGGGCACAAAGCAAGCGTCCAGTGAAGATTATCCAGAACCCATTAGCTGATGACGCGTGCGCCCCAGAACCCATGAGGACATCCTCGCCTCCGCACAACTAGCACCAGAGAAGCCATTTCCCACGCCCTCCGGCGCCGCCCCGCTCCTGTCCACCCGGGATGCCAGACGAAATGCACGGGTGACCACGCGTCCGGATTTCCATTCCTACGATGATGCACGTGGACCATTTTCCCCCTTTATGGATCCTCGACACTTAACCTACTCAATGGTTTTTATTTGCATTGATCACATTTTATGGTATGATTAAATTTGTATGGAAGAGAACCAATTAGTTTTGTTTTACACTTATTGAATGCACTTTATAGTCAGACAAATTAACTCTCCACAGTTAGGTTGATTTATCCAGTGGCAGGAGGCTTGATGGCCCGTGCAGGGTCTCGTCCCCAGCCGGGGAGAGGGCGGTGGTGGTAGATGGTGGTGGCGGGGGCGGGAGGTGAGGGTGGGGGGTGGCTGGTTCCTCCGGGAAAGGAGCTTAATGTACTGACTCCGATGGCCCCGCAGCTCACTGCGGAGTGTGGCTGGAATTTCTCTCGGGAGGTACAGACAAGGCTGTATCTCCGTGTGGATTTCAAGAACGGATCAAGGCTCTGTCTGAAGAGGAAACATTTTCTCCTATAGAAGGACTACAGAAGGAAAGATCAACGGAATAGAATGAGGGTCTTGCTCTGCTCTTTGGCTGGGCAGCTGGGAGATGAGGCCAGCGATTTAACTTCTTTGAGCCGCAGTAAACAGATTATAGAGAAGTGGAGGAGGAGGGAGCTAATCTCCCTACATGATTTGCTAGAGACCAAACACGAGAGTACATCCGAAAATAATTTACAGACTGAAAAGCATCACTTTATGCTACTTTCCCTTAAAATAATAAAGAACAAAGCAGCACTGTGAGAACTGAGAGTAATTTGGAATCAAAAGCCCCAAAAGTTTGAATCTCTGTTTGCTTCCCTGCTGTGTGGCTTTGTAGAAGTCAATCACCTCTCTGAGCCTGAAATGGTCTCATCTGTCAAGTAGAGGTAAGTCTCACAGATCTAACGGTATTTCAGACAGCAGTGTTTTCTGGACCATACTAAAACCACAAGCCCCTTATTCTCCATCCCATTCCTTGCTTTATCTTTCTCCATAGTTCTCACTTTAGTTTGTTCGGACTGCTGGAACACAAGACCACGGACTGGGTGCTTTCAATAATAGAAATGTGTCTTCTCACAGTCTTGGAGGGCAGAAGTCTAAGGTCAAGATGTTGGCAGGTTTGGTTTCTCCTGAGGCTTCTTTCCTTGGCGCAAGGATGGCCGCCCTCTAGCTGTGTCCTCACCTGGTTCTCTGTGTGCATGTGTCCCCCAGTTTCTCTCTGGGTGGCCACATGTCCTCTTCTGAGAACGCCAGATTGGATTAGGACTCAGCCTAATGGCTCTCTTTTCACTTAATTCACCATTTTAAAGATCTTCTCTCTGACAACGTTTACATTCTGGGTTAAGGCCCCAACATATGAATTCTGGTGGGATGCAATTCAACCCAGACCTGACATTACAATTTGACACCACCTGACATTACAGCACATGTTTATCTGCAGTCATAAACTCCAGGAGAGACTTGTCTCCACCACATACACCTGATGTTTCAAACAGTGCCTGGCCCCCATAATAAGTGCTCAATAAACATTTGTTGAATGACTTAATGAACAATGCTTAGCATAGTGGCCATTCCAGCACATTCTATGTCCTGCATGAGGACGCCTACCGATAGCTGAGCTGCAATTTATCATCTCTGAAGACTTTTTTCTAATCATTGCTGCCCACCATGATTAGCTTCTGTTGCACTTTCCCTGTGACCCCAGAATTCAAAGAAAACGCAATTGCGTGAGTTTCAGGGTTGAGAGGGAATTTGCATATCAACAGATTCATTTAAACACCAGTGCAGGAAGGAGGCCTGGGGGGCTCAGTCACTGAGCATCTGTCTTCTGCTCCGCTCATGGTCCCAGGGTCCTGGGATTAAGCCCTGCATTGGGATCCCCGCTCAGTGGGGAGCCTGCTTCTCCCTCTCCCGCTCCCCCTGCTTCTCTCTCTCTCACTGTCTGTCAAATAAATTAAATCTTTAAAAAAACAAAAACAAAAATGGGGAAGGAAACCCCTTTCTAGCATTCCTGAGGATCCCTGATCCTCTCCATGACCCATGCGAGGGGCTAGAAGTCCTTTACCTCTGGAAGCAGGCGGCTCTGTGACTAACATGTGTTCTTTGGGGCACACATGAAGGTCAGACAGGGACGTTCTTTTTCAGAGCTGGTTATCAGAGCGAAAAACAAAAGCAAATATCTCTAAGCAGGCACACACGCGGCAAATTGGTTTATCCGTGCAGTAGTGGAAGTTTTCAGTAATTCTGATAAATTCATTAGGGTCTACGTGCAACTAAACAAAGTCTCCAAAACACTGTATTGATATATACAATATGATACTATATACATACATATATTCGTTTATATATATTTAATATATGTGAATATTCACTTTAATATAATGTACCTCGTGTTTAGAAAAGATAAAAAAAAAAAAAAAACCTTGCATGAGATGGATACTGGGCTGGGGTGACCTCTGAGGAGGGTCGGGGGAAGGGCATCATTATCTCTCTCCGCGACATTTCTTTCTTTAACAGAGAAGCCTGGGCAAATATGACAAAATATCCACATGTTTTGCACCCTGATGGCAGGCTCATAATACAATTTTTTTTCTGAATTTTTCTGATGTTTGAAATACATCTGAATTTTTTTTTTTTTTTTTTTAAAGTATGTCAGTAAACGGGAAAGTGTCGACTTGAACCGAACTAGTGTTAGACGCCCAGCCACTGGTCCTGGTTCTGACCTCTGGGACCACCCAGAACACAGGTTCCTCCTCTTCTACACCATATCCGTTGCCTCAGAGACGTGCCATGTGACCTCGCCACTGGCCTTATGGCCAATACTTTGGCTGAACTGCATCTGGACAGACAGACTTCCACCTCCCCCTCACTTACAGAGTGGATCCATAGGTATAGAGGACCTGCCAGACGAATACCAGTACTCTTCCCCTCTGAGCAGTGTCTGGTGAGAGAAATGGATACATCACCAGAAATACAGTGCGCTGTTCTAGCTGGGCTGTTGGTACAGGGAGCTGGAAATTGGAGGAGTATATGACTAACCTGCCCTCAAGCAAACAGGCTGAAGGCTGGAGAAGCTTAGCTGGAAAGAGTAGCCCGCAAGGGGGCCAGGCCTGGCCGTGCACATTCCCCTGGCAGGAAGGTAGGGACAGTGTAACCCAGCAATGCTCCCGGGAAGAACTGAGTTCAGGGACTCTTCTTCCAGTCTCCGCCACAGGCACTGAACAGAAAAGGGCCAGCAAAGCCGGGGATTTAAAAACTACAGAGCGTGACCACAAGCACAGTGGGTAGAATTGTCCCCCAACGCCTGGAGATTCCCAGTGGATAAGTTTGGCCTTTCCAGGGAGAAACGTTCCGAGGCTGGCGTGCAGGAAACTGGGAGATAGAGCCCCTGCACCTGAGGAAAGTAGAAGAGCCCAGAGAAGTGGGGAGGGCAGCGCGGGTCCAGGGTGGGATATGCAGGCCCAACCAGGAGAGTGGATGAGAGGCACAGAGAGGAGGTGGCCCATACATGCCAAGTTCAAGAACAGTGGAGAGACAAACAAGCTAATATTCAGGGAACTGGAAAAGCAGATTCTGCAGAGCAAAAACAGGCAAAGATCTATGGCCAGAAAGTATGTAGCCCTTTATCCACAGGGTGAAAATTTTCATATAGAAAACCACACTCCCAGGAGCTGAACTCTTGAAGACCAAGAGGCATTGCTTGCTTGACCATAATTGTTCGTGTTTATTGAGCACCTACTACACATTCCTACTTCCGTGCCTCGTGTCATTTAATTTTCGTAACATCGCCAGAAACTGAACCCTAAGACAAAGGCTCTTTTATAGGTAGGAGAAGTGAGATATTAAAAGTGATTAAATCCCTCACCCAACGTCACGCATTTGGTATTTGGCGGTCAAACCCAAAGTCCGACTTCGTAATGACATGCACCCTTGCTTTAACCAAGAAGATCCCTGGGAGCAGCACAGGCTTCACTTTCTTGCCGCAACACCTGCCTACTGACTTTGACATTCACTCTCTCAGATTCTGTTACTGCCCCTGTGCTTGCATGTTAATGGTGTGCTCATAGGTCCCCTCACGGCACCCAAACAACAGCCCTGCGGGGGACGGTTATAACTCCCCTTCTCTTAGGCGCCAGGAAAATAAAGCCCAGAGACAGTGATGACGCACCCACATCACCCAGCGAATTGGCGACACACTCTGACCTTGGGGCTCTCGCCTGCTTCCGACGGTGGCGGACCTTTGGCCATAAATGTCTTTCAAAAACAGTGCTCCTCCTACCTCCCCCGCACTGGGGGGCCCTGAGACCTCTTGGGGGAAATGAGGACGCACCACTATAATGACATCATTTAAGATAAAATTTCCCATCCTCACTCCCCCAGAAATCCAAACTGTGGGCCAGGAGCTGATCTCCATAGAAAACCGTCGGTCCGCCTGGACCTAAGCGCAAAGTTTCTTATGGACGCGCCAAAGCCTATTTCAGGCTCTGAGGAAATACGCCTTGATACGTTAATCAACTTGTACCTTTTCTTTCATTCCTAGAAATGCCGGTTGCCCCATGACGTGTCATGACGTTTCCATCACTCACAGAACATCTAGGGTGGCCGATATTCGGCCCTAGAGGTGGGATGTCTCCGGTCCAACAACTCAAAGCACAAAGACCAGAAGAGTTGAAAGACCGTAGGTGAACGTATATTAAGGGAAGCATCTCAGAAACTGAAAAAGACCCACTCACAGATTAAATAAACGCTTGCCAGGTTTGGGGGGAGGAGGAGAACTTGAGGGCGAGGGACTTTGACTTTGGGGATTGAATGAGAAGGAGGCAAGTTCTCTCTCCCCAAGGCCAAGTTCAGAGTGATGGTGCAGAGCACTGCAGAACCCCTGTCCCCTGTGGGGACTCCCAAGAAGAGAGGACCTGTGCTCTCTGCCACAGGGTGAAAGTCCCCGAATGTGACAGGACCCCAGAGCTCCCTGCTCCAAGCCAGAGCAGGAGCAAAAAATCGATCTTTTGTGCTATTTGTAAAAGAAACCCTGAGCCCATGCACGAAATGACCCCACGCACCCTAGGTAGAGGGAAGGTGACGAGGAAGGGTGTGGACTCCTGGAGTGGCAGGAAGAAAGACACAGCAGGGACCTGTATGGACAGAAGACCAGACCAGATGGGACCACACATAGCACAGAGGCAGCCAACACACACAGATGACAACACCGAGAACAGAGCTCCCTCCTCTGCCCGCACTTCCCACTGACCCTCACGGAGGTCTTGGCACCTCCAGACTCAGACAAGACCCTAGGGGATGAGACAACACCCACTCGTCTGATGTTCTGTTTCTACCCTCTGAGTCAACCTCACTGACATGATTGTTTAGACTCTATTTCTTACATCACTGAGATCATGAGATGAGATTTATACCCACTACATCACGGGGACCTCCCTTCTTATTCCCTGAACCCCAGAGCCCAGCTCCCACCCACCCCACCCACCCCAGCCAAATGAGCCTGGGCCAGGCAGAGGCTGGATTTCTGGGGACACTGACGCTGCAGTCCTGCTCTCGTGCCTCCCACTGCCAGGGCTGTTTGTCTGCTGGCGACAACAACAAATGTTTCCATTAAGGTGGGCAGTGGAGGGACAGGGCCCTGGAGGGGGCTGGCAGAGGGGCCTTCTGCAGAAGACGGGCCGTTAGGCCCCTGGCCCTGCTGTGTCACAGATGGAGAGAGTGAATGTCGAGCCTGAGGCGTCACTTCTGTCCCTGGCTAGGTCTCTGGCATCCCTCACCCTTGGAAACCGGCCACACCCCCAATTGCCACCCATCAGCTTGGCTTCAAGTGGGACTTGTAGCCTCCACTCCTGCCCTCCGGCCACCTTCAAGGATGGGCCCACCAGCCTTACCCCTAAATCAAGGGTCCCACTAGGGACCCTTGGGGACAGACAGACAGGGAGCACTCTGGTCACTTTTAATGATGATGAACCCACTTAGTGTTTGAGGCAGGCCAGGCCGTGCGCTAAGTTCTTTACCACATGACTTTGACCCTCACAACATCCCTGGGAGGTGGATATTCTCATTGGCCACATTTTATTGACACAAGGACAGAGGCTCTGAGAGGTGGGATCACATGGCTCCTTATCGGGACCCAGGTTTTTCGGACTCCAGAACTCATGCCTTAACCACCGTCCACCATAAAAAGGCTGCACGTACACGTTCGCACACAGGATCACCCGAGAGTGGTGGCAAAATGATTCTCCACCCCCCAACCCCATTGAAAAGCTGCCTCTTTCCTGGATGCTCCAGGCAAGGGGATGGAATGAAGCTGGTCTGAAGCCTGGCATCTCACCTATGTCCAAAAGGATCTGGAAACCGCGCAGGCTGGCGAGTTGCTCTTCCCTGCCTGTGTGTTCCAGCTGCCAAGACGTCTCACAGAACCCCAGGAGCCCCGCCATCCATCACGCTGCCTCATCTAGGCAGCTGGAAGGCCCTGCAGGTATTTGCCTAGATCGGGGCTTAATGCGGCTGCATCGCCACCTACGTCCCTCATGCTTAAAGAATCAGAGGGAAGAATGTGCTCTGGGTCTCCTTAAACACTTCGCATGAAAGAGACTTATGTCACTGCCGGAGAATTAGGCACTGACCCTCAGTATGCAGGTGGCATTTCCTCCAGCTAGAACTGGAAGATGTTGGCTGACTGCTCTACAGGAAACAGCTGGGCAGGTGGGGATGTTAATCTTGAATAAGAGGAGCCAGGTTGTAGACCTGTGGGTGGCCTCATCACCATTTTAGTGTCAATGATTTGACTAAAACCTCGTAACACCAAGGATTTTAACTCTTTCTGTTGAAAGCTGTAGACACCCCCTCAAACAGGCCAAAACTAACAAACAAAAATGGGGGGGAAAGGAAGCAAGGAAGGGGAAGGGGGTTTAGCTCACATCACTGAAAGGTTTGTGCAAGTTTGAGGTATGGCTGGATCCAAGATCTCTAGCAATGTCATCAGAACTCTACCCGTCTGTGTATCTCTTTCTCTTGTACCATTTTCACTCTCTAGCAGAAGCTACTCGCAGGAGGGCAAAGCAGCCAACAACCCAGAGCTCATCAACCCTGATGGGGAGACAGTTTCTCTAGCCCAACAGCTCCTGCTGAATGTCTGGGCTGATTCACTGATGCAGTTTGGAGCTCCAGGTGTCAGTTTCAGTTCTGGAGCCCAAGTGAGGTTTTCTCAACAGGAAGACACTGAATGAGTGAGAAGAGCTGGACTCTTCTGGTGAAGAGAAAGGAGGAGACACTTCCTGCGTAACCCACTCTGCAGAGGAGCTTGAAGCAGAGGACCAGGAGTGACTGAGTTTCTCTCTAAGCCAGGAGTCATGTGACACACTAACCCCCAAAGCTCTGTAGTACGCCCATGAACTAGCTTTTATCTTCCCAGGATTTCTGTTGGAAAACTGAGACTCCAAGAGGGAGGCCAGTTTGATCTCCACAGCGTGAGGTCAGGCTCAAACTCACATGCAGCCGATTCCACCAGCACTTCTCCATCTCATGTGGTGTGTCCTGGGCCAGAAGGCCGATGGAGAATCAACTTCTAAAAGGGTCCCAGCTCCAGAAGAAGCACTATTTGGATGGGTCCCTGTGGACCGATCACTCCTCTTCTCTGAGCTTTACTTTCTGCAGCTATGAAAGGACAACACAGTCCTAAATGAGCAGTGTGAGCCCGTGCAGGGATGGAGGGGCACACAGGTTTCAGAAAGCCTGGAGGAGGGCTTCCTCAGCATCCAAAGCCTGGAGGAGAGCCTCCTCAGCATCCAAAGGCCACGACTGTTCGCAAATGATCTTGGACACTCAGTTTAACAATCAAAATGTTGACGATGCAGTGTGACCTCAGTGCCTTTGTGCGCATCATCTCATTCAGTCTTGCCCTTTGTCTAGTCTTGTTACATTGCAAATGTACAGAAAAGAATGTGTTAGACACCTATGAGATCTTTTCCAAGGTTAAACAGATGTTAACATTTCACCAGATTGCTTTAAAACTCTTTTTTAAAGAAATAAAACGTTCGAGACGCTGGTGAGCACGTCCTCATTAACAGCCCATACTCCTCTCTGTGATTCCATCGTCCCCCAGAAGGACCTTCAAGATCGGGTCGGTATGAGCGCGCCGCGACTAAGCTTACATTCATTCCATCTTTCTATATATGCATAAACTATATTTATTATTGGTGTGTGTGTGTGCCTATATACATATATATATTTTTTAAGGCTTGTGTGTTTTAAATTTTACAGGCAGTATCCTTCTCAAACTTGCTCTCTCCTCAAACTCGGTTTTCTTAATTTATCTATATTGATGTGTATGGATCTGGTTCATCCATTGAAACCACAATATCATATCCTGTAATTTATTTACCATTCCCTACTGAGAGAACATTGGTTGTGTTTGCATTCTTGCCATGACAAACTACTATAATAAGCATCTTTGTATAGTTCTCTTTGGGCACATACAGGAAAGATTTTCCCGCACAAACACCCAGGAGTGGAGTCAGTAGGAAATGAGCATGAGAGCCTCTGACTTCACTAGGTAATGCCAAGTTGCTGTCCAAAGTGGCTTTACCAATTTATACTCCTACCAGAAAGGTGACTTTCCACTTCTCCAGATCCTCACCAATATTTATGTTGCCAGACTTACTGATTTTGTTGGCCTGGCAAGTACAAACTGGTATTTCTCTGTTACATTCTGAATAGATCCAAGAGTGGCATTGAGAAGATTTTTATATTTTATCGGATATCAGGTTTTCTTTTCCTTCTAATTACCTTTTCACATACTTTATCATTATTGGGTTGTTTCTCAATGATTTCTGGAAGTTCTTAACACATCCTACATGCTAATCCCTTACAATGATATGATGGGAAAGTACTTTCCCTCAGACTGTTTAATATATATCTTGTCATATGGAGGTTTTAATTTAATGTGCTGGTGTCTATCAGTATTCTCCTTTGTGGCTGAGGTTTTTCCTTTTCTATCTGCGGAATTTTTTTCCCACTGAATCTCATAAAAAGATTCTCCCAGGCTTTCTCCTAAAAGTTTTATTTATGTTGTGCTTTTCACATCTATAATTTGACTACATCTGGAATTCTTCCATAAAGTTAGGCATTGAATTTGAATCCATTTCCATAGGGATAGCAAATTGCCCTGGTACGAACGGCTCCTATTTTATCATGTCATATACCAAACTCCCTAATTGCAAGAAGGTCTGCATCTAGATGGTCTCGTAACATTGTTTGAACTGCTGGGTTCATTCCCATGCCCATACCATGGTCTTCATTGTATGGCTTTCCCAACTCCCAACCTTCTGTGTCTCGGCTCCTCACAGTGCTTTGTGAGGCTGGGGCTGGGACTCTGTGACCCCCAGTTCTGCCTTGCCAGTTGCTTCTGCGAGGCATCCATCGTGGGCTCTCAAGCTGAGAGGCCGAGGGAAGAATTCGAGGCTCGCTCCTTCTGCCTGCTTCTGGTCCCTACTGTGATCACACACCCCCACTTCCTCAGTCCGGGAGCAGTGGTTCTTTCTAGTAGCAGTGCTTAACTGCTGGCAGGTACCCCCCCCCCCCAACACACACACTTGAGAACCAGCCTCATGGCACCCACTCTGGGACGCCAGCACCAATGAGTGGAGGTCCCTCCTCAGAACTCAGAATCAGTCATGCGGAGCCCTCCTCGCCACATCGACTTTCAATAATCCCATCCCCAACCCTTTGTCTCTTTGTCAGTGAGCTCCCGTCGCTGCCTCTCTGATAGTTTTGTGTCCTTTACAGCCTTTTACTTACCTAATCGATTTTATACCCAGTTAATAGTCCTTTTATGAAACTCTCTCTGTTCCAGCAACGGGTGTGGTAGCTCGCCCCTGACAAGACCCTTACTGATACAGCAACTTTATAGTAAATCTTGATGCCAAAGAAGGAAATGTTCTATTTTTCTTCTCCAAAATTGTCTTAGATATTCTTGGCCCTTACTTTGCTCCATGAGTTTTACAGACCTTATTGTGAAGTTCCTCTAAGATAATAATATTAATGTTAAGCATTTGAATATTTCCATAGTAATGACATAAATTTATAGCTCAACCTGCAAAGAACTGACATCTTAACTGAGATTTTCTGATCCATGAACACAGCACGATTTTCCCATATCTTCAGGTCTTCTCATGTTTTTCAATAAGATACTTTATTTTTCTACATAAAGTTTATATACATCCACTACTAGATATACTTCTAATTAATTTAGGGGCTTTGTTGTTATGGTACATTGAATCTCTTAAATTGCTGTTTTTAATTGTTTCTGGCTGATGTTTAAGAAGGCAATTGATTTTTTCTATCTATTGATCTTTATCCAGCAACTTGATGAACTCTCGTATTTGTTATTAATATGACTGTATATCCTGTGGAATGTTTCTATGCAGTCATAGCAACTGTGAATATTGACAGCCTTATTTCTTTCTTTACAATCATGACAAGCTTTATTTCTTCGCGGGCATGTGTGCGGGTCTAGGTGTATATGTCTTATTACACTACCGTCATGCCCTCAGTTCAACATTGAAAGGAAGCACTTCCTTTTCTGGCCAAGACGGAGTTACAGGAACTGAATCTAACTTCTCACTTGAAACATCAAAAAAAAAGTTATCTAAACAATTACGAAGCAATGGTTCTCAAGATATTAGATATTAGGCAAATAGAGTCAGTGAACTCTGACAGACAGGGAAAAAATGCAGTAGGCTCTGGGAGTGCCCCAGACTACCACTCAGAGAAAGTCTCTGGTGCAAGGAGTGTGACCCCAGGCAGAGTGGAATCTACCTGGGCTAAGGAGATAGATCTGAAATTCCAGAAAGGCCAAGATGGCTAGAGTTCACAGGACAGAATACCAGAGAGGAGAAAACTATTCAGAGAGGGGGCTCTTTGTGGATCTGCAGAAGGTCCCTGTTGAGTCCTCAGCTGAACCCTGATCCATTCAAGAATGAGATCTTGCCATGTGCCATCACATGGATGCATCTAGGGAGTATAACACGGAGTGAAATAAGCCAATCAGAGAGAGACAAATGCCATGTAATCTCACTCCCATGTGGAACTGAAGAAACAAAACAAAAGAGCAAAGGGGAGAAGAGAAAGAGAAAGACAAAGAGATGGACTCTTAACTACAGAGAACAAACTGGTGGTTGCCAGAGGGGTGGCCAGTGGGGGGATGGGGATTAAGGAGGGCACCGACCGGCGTGATGAGCGCCGGGTGTTAGACGGAAGTCCTGAATCTCTACATTGTACACCTGAAACTAACATACCACCATATGTTAACTATACTGGAATTTAAAAAAAAGGAATTGAGAGAAATCCCTGAGGTTAAGTAAAGAACCACCATAAAGGATTAAAGTGTGTAAGACTTGGGAATCACACAAGGCCAGGAAATAATAATGTCTCTCTCCACCGGTCATAGTGGAAAACATCATAATTCACAGTATCCTGGGCTGAGTATTAGAAGGGTTTTGCCTCAGAAATGGGGTAAAATCAGCCCTAGATTAAATGCTGCTCTGATCCCACCTAACAAAGCTTAAATGCAAGACCCCAAAGGATCAAAAGTGTTTCAAGTAATATAATCACAAGCAAGAACAAAGCTTAAGAGTAGTCATAAGAATAAAGAATATCTAGCACACAGCAAAGTGAAATTAAATTTTGGCATTCAATCGAAAATTACCAATCACACAAAGATGCAAGAAAGTATTATCCATTAATCAAAAGTGATGCAGAGGGACACCTGGGTTGGCTCAGTCAGCTGGGCATCCAGCTCTTGATTCCAGCTCGGGTGGTGATCTCAGGGTCATGGGATCCAGCCCCATGCTGGGGTCCGCGGTCAGCAGGAAGTCTGCTTAGGAGTCTCCCCTCTCCCTTTCCCTTTGCCCCTCCTCCGTCTGTGTGTGTGTGCATTCCCACCCCAGCCCAAATAAATAAATAAGTCTTAAGAAAATAACGGCTCAAGCTGCACTGTGTACAAAATATTTGGACGGAAATTTCATCAAAGAAAACAGATATGCAAATGGCCAATCAGCACATGGAAAGATGCTCAACACCGCGAACAATCAAGGAAATAAAACTGAGACCACAGCAAGATACTACGTCACACCCACCTAGACAGAAACAATACCAAACGCTGATACCAACAGGTATCGGCAAGGGCGTGAAAACAGCGGTGATGGGAATGCAAAATGAGGCGGTCACTTTCAAAGGAAGTTTGGCAGGTCCTCAAAGATTTAAAAACAAATTTCACAAGAGACACCACAATCCCACTCCTAGGTATTTAAGAAAAATAAAATAGATATCCGGATAAAGACTTGTACATGAATGTTCATCATGACATTATTTGTAACAAGAGCCCAAAACTTGAAAAACCCAACTGTCCACCAACTGAGGAACGGATGCCGCTCAGAAATAGAGCTACTGACAGCAGACGTATCAGTATCAGAATGAACTACTGATACCAGATCATCATGAATGAACCCCAAAGACGTTAACGCGAAGTGAGGACAGCCAGACCCGGACACCCATAATGTCTGACTTCATTTATATGAAATTGCCAAGAAAAGGCAAGTCTACAGAGTCAGAAAGGAGACCAGGGGTTTCTTGGGGCTAGAGGTGGGAACAGGTGCCCACAAATAGGCACAGAGAATCTTAATTGGTGATGAAATATTCTAAAATTGTAAGGGTGGTGATTATTGCACAACTCTACAAATGTTCTTAAAATGTTCAATGCTTTACTCAGAATGGGTGAATTTTTATAATATAGGAATCATACCCCCGTACATTTGTATTAAAAAGAGATTGGTATGGGGCACCTGGGTGGCTCCGTGGGTTAAAGCCTCTGCCTTCGGCTCAGGTCATGATCTCAGGGTCCTGGGATCGAGTCCCACATCGGGCTCTCTGCTCAGCAGGGAGCCTGCTTCCTCCTCTCTCTCTGCCTGCCTCTCTGCCTGCTTGTGATCTCTGTCAAATAAATAAAATCCTTTAAAAAAAAAAGAGAGAGATCAGTAAAAGAATGCATGAAAAGAGGCTGAGAAAATATTTGCGAATCACATACCTGATTTTTTGAAAGACCTGCATCCAAAATATATAATAAGAAAGCAAAACAAAATAAAACAAAAAATGGAATATTACTCATCGACAAAAAACGAGAGCTTGCCAGCTGAGATAACATGGATGGACTGAGGGGGTATGATGCTAAGTAAAATGAGTCAGACAAAAGACAAAGACAAATACCATATGATCTCACTTATATGTGGAATCAAAAAAATGAAACAAACACACAAAAAAGGCAGTAACACACCCATGAACACGAGAGTTGCCAAAGAGGATGGGGTGGGGGTGAACAGAAGGGGGAAGAGAGTGTGGAAGGTACAGGCTTCCAGTTATGGAATGAGTAGATCACGGGGACGAAAGGCTCAGCAGCGGGCAAACAGTCAATGGGACTGTCGTGGTGTGTGGGGACACACGGTAGCTCCCCTTCTACTGAGCACAGGACAACGCACAAAGCTGTGGGCTCACCATGTTGTGCACTTGAAACTACTGTAACATTGTGTGTCAACTAAACTCCAATAATTAAAAACCAACAGTCATAATATTAGACCAAACATTTGAACAAATACTTTATCAAAGAAGATACATGGTTGCAAATAAACACATGGAGAGATGTTCAACATGGTGAGTGATCAGGGAGATACAAAACAAAACCTCCGTGAGGTACCAGTCTTCACCTATTAGAACAACCGACCACACCAAGTGTTGGCAAAGGATGTGGTACAACTAGAAACCTCCTGCACCGCTCGGGATGGGGGGATGTAAAAGGGTTACGCACAATGGAAAGCAGTCTGGCCATGGCCAAAGAGTTAAATATGCACGTAACCCTATGATTCTGTCCTTCTGCTCCCAGGGACCTCAGCAAGAGACATGAAAGCAGGATGTCTACACAAGGACACGCGTACAAATGTTCACAGTGGCTTGAGCTGAGATGGTCAGACACTGCAAACAGTACAAATGTTCAATAAGCAGACAAGAGGATTAGCCGGCTGCGGTCTACCCAGACAGTGGAATGCTGAGCGATGGAAAGGAGTAAAGTACGAGGCGATGACACAAGACAGGAACGCACGAAGTGGCTATTTGAGTAACACAAGCAGATGCGAAAAATACATATTGTATTATTTTATCGGCATTAAATTCTTGAAAGTGAGCTGCAAATCCCAGTTCTGGCAGGCAAGGAGGGGCACGGGAGCGAATACCAAAGAGCAGGAGGAAGCTTTCCAGGGGCAACGGACATGCTCATTATCTTGGTTGTGATGGCAGGTTCATGGGCACGTACATGTGTCAAAACTTATCAAATTTACACATTCAATGTGTGCAATTCACTAAACATCAACGATGCTTTTTTTTTTTTTTTAACATCAGAAGTATGGGATAGAAGCAGAGATGAACATATACTTGTTGCTGACTCTAAGGAAAATGTGCTTATGTCTCACCATTATGCATGTTTGTTCTTGGGTGTGGGTACCTGATGCTTCTGGATGAAAACTATCACTATCCCGTCTCATACTCTTCTAAACAACAACAAAAAACAAACAAACAAAAAAACACTAGGGGCCCCTGGGTGGCTCAGTGGGTTAAGCATCTGCCTTGGGCTCTGGTCATGATCCTCGGGGCCTGGGATCGAGCTCCCGGAATCGTCCGACTGCCTACTCAGAGGGGAGCCTCCTTCTCCCTCTGTCGCTTGCCCCTGCTCCTGCGTTCTCTCTCTCTCTCAAATAAATAAATAAAACTTTTTTTTTAAAAATTAAATTAAAAATTTAAAAACACCACTTTATTGAGGTATGATTGCTGTGTAAAAAGTTGTATATATTTAGCAGATACAACCGAGTGAGCTTTAGGGTGAGGACCCACCTGCGAAGCGATCACCACCCAGCTAACCGTACTGTATCGGACACCTAAAATTTGCTGAGAGGGTAGACCTTACGTTAGGTGTTTGTACCTCAAAATGGTAACAACAAAGAGGGCGAGAGGAAGTTTGGGAGGTAATGGAAATGTTGTGTTCCCCTCGTTACAATTCTGTCCATTTCCCCTTCTTCCCCACTGGGGATTTTACGGACTGCAGGTGACTCCTTTTTCCAAGCGCGCCTAAGGGATTTCCTGTGTTTAACCTTGAAACCAAACACCCTTTAATCACTACTGAAAGAAATGTCAGGAAGAAGGAGGAAGTGTTTCTTCAATCCCGGGGGAGGCGATATTCCTGCATCATAAAGCTCCTTCGAAAGTGAGATGGTAAGAATATTAACAAATTCATCAGTCTCACTCTCCTGTTGAACGTGGAGAACAGCGCGCAAATAAATACTCCTTCCTGTCCTGGTCCCTGTTACTATAAAGCCGTACGTGGGAATCGTGGCACAAAAGAACGTATTAAGTCACTTCGTCATCAGATATGGCTGCTGTGCTGTGAAATATCACCCATAACCCTAAAATGTCTCCAGCTCTAAAGTAACTGTTCCTGCTTTATAATTTGTGGCCTTGGAAGTAGAATTTAAATCGACACCTCCACCGCAAGGTGCAAATCCTGGGCAGTTTCCATGTGAAACAACAGAAGGGCCTTCGAATTTCCCGCTTCCTGGGGAGGATCATAAACATACGTGTTATTATTTATATATATATAAATTTGTATCAAAAATACCATGATTTATATGATGGCTTTATCACTCAGCCTAAGAATTTGAGAGTTGGGTATTTTTTTTCTCTTGAGGGTAACGTGTTCATCAAGTTCAGGAGTTTTCTTCTGTTTCCACTTGCTGAAAGCTTTCTTTGAACTGTGAATATTTCTTGAATTTTACTTAATACCTTTGCCGAATCGGTTGGAAGGATCATGTAGTTTTCTCTGGACTAGTAGCCAGAGTTTTAATTAGTAGGCTATTTTTATGTTGCTGGAAAAAAAATTCCCTACTTGGCCATGGTGTTTTGTTTTTGTTTTTGTTTTTTTAAGATTTATTTATTTATTTGACAGAGATCATAAGTAGACAGAGAGGCAGGCAAAGAGAGAGGAAGGGAAGCAGGCTCCTTGCTGAGCAGAGAGCCTGATGCGGGGCTCGATCCCAGGACCCTGAGATCGTGACCTGAGCCGAAGGCAGAGGCTTTAACCCACTGAGCCAATCAATCAGAGGCCCCAGCCATGATGTTTTGGATTTTTTTTTTAAGATTTTATTCATTTATTTGACAGAGAGAGAGATCACAAGTAGACAGAGAGGCAGGCAGAGAGAGGGAGAAGCAGGCTTCCCGCTGAGCAGAGCGTGATGCGGGGCTCAATCCCAGGACCCTGAGATCATGACCTGAGCCGAAGGCAGAGGCTTAACCCACTGAGCCACCCAGGCACCGCCATGATGTATTTTTAAGACACGTTGCTATTTTTGCTGATACTGCATTTAAGACTTTGTTCACAAGGACAATTTGAGTATCACCTTCCTTTACTACCCTTCTACTTCACTGTGCTACCCTTATCTGATTTTCATTTCTAGTGGAATCTTCTACTAGCCTCATAAAAAGGATTGGCGAGCTGCCCCTCTCCCCCCCCCCTTTTTTTTTTGCATTAAATAGAAATTGTTTGTTCCTTAAATGTTTGGTAAAACACACTTAGGTTTTGAAATCTTTTCTAAGCGATGAATTTAAGACATAATTTTCTCCCTGCTTTGCTGTATCATGAATTTGATGTAAAAGGGTTTATCTGTCATTCAGCTATACGTATTTTCTGGTTTCCATTGTGATGTTTTCTTTGGCGCATGAATTATCTACACTTATATTGTTAAATTCTAAAACACATAAATTTTTCTTGGTTTCTAGCATTCTGGTACTATGCTTAAAGCCTGTAGTGTTTGTTAGTATTTATTTAGATTTGCTGTGTGGCTGGATCATAGTTTTTATAAACATTCGAAGTATTGTGGAAAAGAATTTTTACGTTCTCTAAATATTACCTGAAAAGTTCTATATATGTCCATTAGCCAAAATCCTGCCAGTTTCATTTTTTGGATTGTCCATAACCTTCTAATTTTTTGCCTGTTTCACCTATCAGTTACTCAGAGAAGTGTGTTAAACTCTCTTCTGACTGTGGATTTTGAATCTGCCTACTGAAGCTGTCCAGGTCCTGGAGTATTCTACCTTCCTAATAAATCCCTCCTGTTATTATCCTATGTCAACCCTTTTTATCATTAATAATACATTTCTTTTCTGTTAATCATGGATTTCTCTTTTTAAATAGTTTTAGGTTAACAGAAACACACAGGATTTCTTTTTAGTTTGTATTTTATTTTAACCTGATGTTATCAAATTCGGGGTGAGCAAGCTTCCGCTAGAGGGCCAAATCCCACAGCTGCCTGCTCTTATAAGTAAAGTTTTATTGGAACACGGGCAAACCCATTCATTTACCTATTGTCCATGGCTGCTTTCAGGAAATGACAGTGGAGCAGAATGGTTGCAATAGGCCATTTTACAGCTAGCAAAGCCCCTAAAATATGTATTATGTGGCTCTTTATACAGAAAGTTTCTTGACCACAGTGATTCAATATTGGCTTGATCCAAATGAATATTTGTCACATATGTGTGAGATAGGAAGCAATGCCAAGGCTCTCTGTGTACCCGACACCTAGTTTAAAGAAACAGAACATCGCCAACATCTTTGAGGCTACCCGTGGGTCCCTCCCTGATCTGAGCGGGGATCCCTCTCCCTGAGATTCAGCCCCCTCCTGCTTATCCTGTGTGCTTATCCATTGTTTGTGTTTGTAATTTTACCATATTTGCATCCATAAACAACCTATTGTTTAATTTTTCATGGGCTATGAACTCTAAGTAAGTAGAATCGTAGTGTATTATTCATTGACAATTTGCTTTGCTTATTCAATGTATTATGTTTCTGGGGTTCATCATCATTGCCTGTAGCTGTGGTTCATTTTCACTGCTGTTGAGAAGCTCAGTGTTTGTACCAAAATGGATTTTTCCATCCCAGAGCTGCTAAGTATTTCTAGTACTTTGCTATTATCAAAAAGTGTTGCTATATACGTTCCCATATGTGTCTTGTGTGGCAGATCAGCAAGCATTTCTCCCGCATATATACCTACAGTGTTGAGGGACTACCTGGCCATAGAGAGGATTATCTTCACCTTGACCAGACAAAGCCAAATTGCTCTCCAAGGTGGTTACACATTTTAATCTCCCACCAGAAAAGGATAAAATCTGCCATGGGGGGCGCCTGGGTGGCTCAGTGCGTTAAGCCTCTGCCTTCAGCTCAGGACATGATCTCAGGGTCCTGGGATCGAGCCCCGCATCGGGCTCTCTGTCCCCGCACCCCCGTCTCTCTGCCTGCCTCTCTGCCTACTTGTGATCTCTGTCAAATAAATAAATAAAATCTTTAGAAAAGAAATCGGCCATCGGGTCATAGTGTCACCAACAATTCGTAGTGGCTTTTTTTTTGGGGGGGGGGGGGTGTTGACTAGGTGGTATGATGTACCTTATGGTTGTTTTAATTTTCATTCCCAGAATACTAATAGAGTTGAGCGTCTTTTCGTGTGTTTAATGACATTTATTCTCCACTTCTGTGACAGTCTTTCTCAGTTGTTTGTCTATTTCTCACCCTGTTGTTTGCCTTAACCGCTTTGACGTGTAGACCCACTAATTCACTTCATACTAAGCATTCACCTGCTCTGTTGCTGCAAATACTTCCCACACTGTGCCTTATGCTCTAACACCACTTTTCTCGTTGTTTTTTAATAGGAATTTTTTTATGTAGTCAAATTTATTCATCATTCCCTTCTATGATTTATACTTCCTGTGGATTGTTTTTAAAATATTGTTCCTTGATGCACTGTCATAAATATACACCCCAGTACTGTCTTCTAAAAGATTTTATGTCTTTCACATTAATCTTCAGTGGCCCTGAAAGTGACTTCTGTGTATAGTGTGAGGTAAAGATACAACCACTTCCCTGCTCTGCATCACCAGATTTAATGAACAGAGCTTTATCATGATTTTAACCAATACGGCTTGTCTACTAGTCCTTAATATGAGGTAAGGTAAGCTTTCCTGCATTTTTCTTCTTTATGGACATCTTGTTCTGAGCCCTTTATTCTTCCATAAAATGCAGGATTTTTAATTTTCTTAAATTCCAGTATAATTAACAAACAGTGTTATATTAGTTTCAGGTGTACAATACAGTGATTCAACAATTCTGTACATGACCCAGACCTTGTGGTGGTAAGTGTACCCTTCATCCCCCATAAAATTTAGTACTTGCACCAATTTTTTTTTAATTCTGTTGGAATCTTAATAAGAATAGCATTGACTCTTTAGATCAACTTGGGAAGAACTGACAGCTTTATGAAATTGAGTCTTCTTCTCCATGAACATAAAATAGTCTTTTATGCTTCCTTTAACTTCTTTCAATAACACTTTATAATTTTCTCCTTAAAGGTTTCTTAAAATCTTTAGATTTAGATATCTTTATATGTAATATTACAAATGGTATATATTTTATTATGCTTTCTTTCTACTGATAGCCAGTGACCAGAAATGCAATTTATTTTTGTATATTACATTTTCTGTGCAAGCATTGTGCTAAATTTTCTTATTAATTCCAATAATTTATCTGTAGGTCCTTTTGAGTTTTCTATATAAATAATCATATCATCTGGAAATATTAAATTCTTTTCTTCATCTCTGTCTTTATAGCTTTTATTTCTTTTCTTACTAGGACTTCCAATGCAATGTTGAATAAAAGTAGTGACAATAGATACCACTTTTCTGTTCCCAACCTTAAAAGGAATGCTTTCTTCAATTTTCTATCCAATGCAATGTTTCTTAGAGGATTTTTCACAACAGTCTAAGGAAAATTCCATTTTTCTTTTGCTAAAAATTACCACCAGCTTTTTTTACACATATTGAAATTATTACAAACTATTTCTCCTTTAATCTGTTAGTGGGGTAAATTGCACTAACTGACTTTCTAATCTGATCCAAACTCACATTCCTGAAATACGCCCAAGTTGGACTTGAGGTGCTCCCCCTTTAATGAGTTGCCAGGTTCTAATTTTGGTAAACTTTGGTGTTTTTCTATGTTCATCAATGAGACTGACCTGAAATCTTATATTGTCCTTGTTAGGTTTTGGTGTCAGTGTTTTGTCTCGAAAATGAGTGGGGAAGGTTCCCCTCTTTTGTCATTGTCCACATAGATTTTCAAGACTGTTTTTTCTTTTCTCGGCTTGAGTATGCTCAGTGCAAATTTGAATCTCAAATGTACATGAAAAACAGAAGGCCTGTGATTTTGAAGATGTACAGGGATGTTTTCTATTCACAGGTCAGGCAGAAACTGACAAACTGCCTTGACTGGCTGGTGGATTTTTTTCCTGTCTACTCTTTCTTAGAGGACGCAGCCTTTTTAAGGGATTTTTTTTCCCCCTGTGGTTGGGGTCTCAGTTCTAACACCCCACACTGTGTCACAAAAGCCTCATCCCTTGTCCTCAGTGGGGATTAAAACCCATGGCCCCGCATTGCTAGGACATTGGGTGGATTGACTTTCCACCCAGGGTGGGCACAATGCCCACCTACTTATGCTTCTTACAGACTTACGCTTCTACTTCTTAGTCAGTGAAGGACCCCTTGTCTTTTTTTGCAAATATATCTATACATTTAAAGTTATAACTATTTCCAGCATTTCTAGATGTTTCTGGTGAGAATATTTTTAGGTTTCTAACCAGTTACATTGTCAGAACTGCATGTACCCCTCAGTTCCTTTTTCTTTTTTTAAAAGATTTTATTTATTTATCTGACAGAGAGAGATCACAAGTAGGCAGAGAGGCAGGCAGAGAGAGAGAGAGGAAAGCAGGCCCCCCCACGGGACTCGATCCCAGGACCCTGAGATCACGATCTGAGCCACCCAGGCGTCCCCCTCCCCAGTTCCTCTTTACAATAATCTTGTAACAAGGGATTATAATCCCAAATTTACAGAGGAGGGAAATAAGCTCAAAAAGTTCAATGCTTTATCTGAAGTCATACAGCTAAGGGAATATCAGAACCAGGATTGGGGGTGGGGGGTGGGGAAGAACCAGGATTTGAATCCAAGTATGACTTGAGCCAAAAAGTCTGTGTTCTAAATTTTCATCCTTCGTGAGCTGCTTCTAATCCAGCATTACCCACCTTTTCTTTTTTTAACCCACTGACCAGGAAACTGTGGTAGGGCCACAGTTCTGGGATACAGTCATGCGCCTAATCACAGATGTAGCCTAAGGAGAAAATTCTATTTTTTTTTTTCCAAGTCCCTCTACCAAGGAATCTGGTCTCCTTGCTCATTAACTGGTTCAAGACTAATATTTTTTAAAAAGAGTAATTTTGCACAACAAGCAAAATTAATAGGCAAAATACAAACCAGAAGATAAAATTGCAACAAATACAACAAAATGCAAACATTCAATATATGAATTACTCATAAAATTCAATAAGAGCAAAACCAGCCTAATGGGAAAATGAACAAAGCAGAGAAGCAGAAAATTCACAAAATAAAAAATATGAATCTCAATCTCAGTACTAATTTTCTGGATGCAAGAGACCTAAATGTAAGATCTAAATCTATAAAACTCTTGGAAGCAGACCTAGGAGTAAATCTTCCTCACTTTGAGTGAAGCAATGCCTTCAATGGTTTCCTAGCTCTGACACCAAAACACAAGAGAAAACATAAGATAAAATGGACTTCATGAACATTTAAAATTGTGCTGCAACGGGTAATGTCCACAAACTGAAAAGACAATTCACAACTTAGAGAAAATACTGACAATCGTATGTCTGATAGAAGTTTGTACCCAAAACATGTAAATCACTTCTACAAGTCAAAAATAAGAAGACAAAGAACCCAATTTAAAAATGGGCAAAGAATCCGGTAGTTATACTTCAAAGAAGATAAAAAAAAAAATGACCAACCAACACATGAAGACACAGACGGTCTGTGTCGTTAGCCATCAGGTAAGTAGAAAGGAAAATCACGATGAGACACCACTCCGCAGTCACTGGAATGACTTGTCATCACAAAGGCAAGACAGTAAATGTGGGTGATGATGTGGAGAAACGGGAGCCCTGAGTCATGGCTGGTAGGAGCACAACTGTGCAGCTGCTCTAGAAGTCAGTAGTTCTCCAAAAAGTTAAACCCATAGAGCTTTCCCCCGACCCAGCCAATCCCATTCATAGGTGCAGACCCAAGAGAAATGAAAACAAGCTTCCACAGAGAAGTGCATCTACGAATGTTCCCAGTGACACGATTCGTTAACAGGCAAAAAGTGGAAACAGCCCAGATGCCCATCAACGACTGAAGGAGGAAATAAAATGTGGTGCATCCATGCAATAGGATATTAATTCAGCCATAAGCAAAAGGAGTGAAGGACTGATTCATACTACCGTGCGGGTGAACCTGGAAAGCACAACACTCAGTGGAGAAAGTCCAGTCACAAAAGACCATGTACCGCACGAGTCCAGAACATGTATGAAATGGATTTATAGAAAATGTTCAGAGTAGGCAAATCTCAAGATGCCAACAAGGGATCAGTGCTTGTCTTCGGCGGAGAGGAAAGGAAGAGTGCCTCCGACGGGCTCAGGGCTTCTTTCTGACGGACGAACATGTTCTGAAGTGAGATGGGGATGGTGGCTGCACAACCTTGAGAGAATACTAAAAATACTGAATGGGGCATGTTAAATGGGCGAATGAGATCTCAAAAGCTACTTATAATAAGAAGCAAAGACCAATGGGACCCTTTGACTATGAAGTTGGCGACTTTCTTCTTCTCCTCCCTTTCTTCCTTCCTTCTTTTTGTTTTAAAGATTTTATTTATTTATTTGACAGACAGAGATCACAGGCAGGCAGAGAGGCAGACAGAGAGAGAAAGGGGGAAGCAGGCTCCCCACGGAGCAGAGAGCCCGATGTGGTGCTCGTTCCCAGGACTCTGAGATCATGACCCGAGCGGAAGGCAGAGGCTTTAACCCACTGAGCCACCCAGGAGCCCCCTTCCCCTTATTTTTAATTTTTAAAACAAATGATGTGTTAATACACCTTGGCCACGGGGCAAGCAAATAAGTACTACTGGAAGTATAAATTGATGTATGCTTTTTGGAAGACAGTTTTAAACATACATCAAAACCCTGGAAATATGAACAGCCTTTGCTCCAGGAACTCACTCTCTAGGAAATATGGCCCAAGGTAGCATCTAGAGATATATGCAAAGCTTTATACATCACAGTGCTAATTGCACCGTTACTTTTAATAGCGAAACAAGGAAACTAGAGACATCCTAAAAATCCAACAGTGAGGAAACAAAGACATTATTATACATACGTACATATAAAACTATACCCATCCATTAAAAATTGTGTTGTAAAAGGCAATAGCAAGGAGAAATCATCACGTTTTATAATGAATGAAAGACCAGCCTCTACGAAGTAATATGTAGAGATTAATTTCAATATTGTAAAACAAAATTACTGAAAATACATACTTTAAAATATTAACAGCCATTTTTTTTTAATGTGACAGGATAATGGAAGATCATTTTTATTTTCTTCTTTGTTCTGCACTGTTCTAATTTTCCATAGAGAACATATACTGGGCTTTTCAGGACAGGGAAAGTAGAATTTTAATGTGTTTCAGATTTCCTGCTTTCCTGGTCTATCCCCCCCAACTAAGATGCAGTGAATGACGGGTTATAAGATTTGAAGGTCAAGGACCTCTGAGTTCATTTCTGGGGTGCTTTCCACTCCTAAGATTACAACTGTGATATTCTATCCTTTGACCATTTCTTCCTGCAGTCCACCTAAGGCGTTCACAAAGACAGATTCTTTGCATTTTCTTGTAGACTCCATGGCCCCCAACTTGCAGAGAGGGACAAGCTGCGGTCTTGAAAAATAAGGTCATTCAGCAGTCGGGCAGTGTGTGTCGGGGGGAACGGGACATTGTGAGATGAGACCAGGCGAACCCTGCAGAGACCTGGAAACGATTTTTCTCTCCCAAAATATAATTAATCAATTATGTCCAAAGAAGTGGAATCAATATTTTTATAAATGAGATGTTCATACGCCAAGAAGGGATTGTCGCGATGGTCACATCATCTTTCACCTGCTAATCCAATGTAAATTATGGGCTTTTTAGCTGAGGTCTTCCCGTTCGCCAACAGAACTTTTTGCCACTTTGGCATTCTGATCACGACTTCCCGATTCTCCCACCCGGCCCCCGGCAGACGCAATGTGCCAGGGTCTCTTAATAAGCAATACACCGCGAATAACAAAACCTTGCATTCACTGGCTGCCTTCCTCTCCCGGGCCTTGGTTGCATTGATCTTCCCAGCATCCTCTAGGACACAGGGAAATGATGTGTGATTGGGGGCACTGGCAAGGCGGAGATAGATTGCAGCTTGATTGAATCTTTTTAATGCAAGGAACATTTATTAAGTGCCTACTATGCACTGCAACTACTCCAGGCACTGGAGCCACAAAGATAAATCCCATAGTCACTGCCCTCCGGGGCTCACAATTTAGTGGAGGAGGCAGGCACAGAGATGAGTCTTGGCATTACATCATCGCGGGCTCTGTGTTGTAGATCAGTGCACAGCACTGTGGGAGCACAGAAGAAGAACAGAGAGCTCTTCCCATAGAGAGGAGGCTATGTTCACCCCTGTCCAATTCTCAAGCTGATAAGGGTAAGGAGGTGTCTGGTTAAAGAAGGGAAACTGGGAAAAGGAGTATCACCTTCAAGGAATCCAGTGAAGGAAGGTTCTAGAAACGTGGAACTATGGCAGGGCAGGCTGCCCCTCATGTGCCCTCTTTATAGAAATCTAGTGTTTTCCCTACTCTGCACCCACTCCCTCCTTCTTTTAGATAAAAGACAATGTCTCTATGTCAGTTATATCTCAATAAAGCTGGAGGAAAAATTTTAATTACAAGCATAGAATTAGAGAGTAAAAGGGGAAACAACAGGTATGTGACAAGGATGCGGAGAAAGAGAACCCTCGTGCACTGTTGGGACTGCAAACTGGGGCAGCCACTGGGAAAAACAGTATGGAGGTTCCGCAAGAAGTTAAAAAAAGAGCCACCCTATAATCCAGCAATCACGCTACTGGGTATTTAAACAAAGAATACAAAAACACAAATTCGAAGGCATACATGCACCCCTGTTTATAGCAGCATTACCTACACTAGCCAAGACATGGAAGCAGCCTAAGTGTCCGTCGGTAGATGAGTGGATAACGAAGAGGTGGTATGTGTATTCAGTGGAATATTATACAGCCATAAAAAGGAATGAGAGCCTGTCATTTGCAACAACATGGACGGAGCCAGAGAGTATTATGCTAAGACAAATAAGCCAGTCAAAGAAAGACAAATACTGTATGATTTCACTCGTGTATGGAATTTAAGAAACAAACAAAATATGAGCAAAGGGGGTGGAAAGAGAGCACGACACACCAAGAAACAGACTGTGAACTAAAGAGAACAGACTGATGGTCACCAGAAGGGAGGCTGGTGGGGGGATGGAGAAAACAGGTGATGGGGATTAAGGAGGACACTTGTCGCGATGAGAACAGGGTGATGTATGGAAGGGTTGAACCGCTGATACATCATTCTAGTATTTTGAGAATCAGGCCTATGGAAACAGGTCAAGTTGTAGTTTAAGAGGGCCTCTGGGGTGACTTCAGGCGGGGAAGCTGCCATCCAGAGGCCTTAGGGGGCTTGTAAGATCACATATAAGTTAGTTACAGGCCCTGGAGAGACTTAGGTCTTACGATCTCAGACAAGCACTATACAGCACTATCTTGCAGATGAATGACAACAGCTATGGGAATAACAGTGCTTAGTGCCACACACCAGGCACTGTCAGAAGCCCTTTACTAATGGTAACTCAATCCTCCAAATGGTAGGAATCATGGGGAGAAGGAATAGGGGGCACACTTCCAACTACCTGAAAGCAAGCTGGGTCAGGGGCTAGTGGTGAACTCAAGCTTCATGCAGGGTGTCCTGGGGCCCCCCAGGTGGAAGGAGACTTAACGGGGATGCTCAGCACACTGAAGGTGCTCGAGAGTCACTTTAGGGGGTCAGAGGATGGAGTCCGTGGAAGGTATCAGGGCTCCAGCCAAAATGATCTGGGCTTACATCCTAGTGAAGGAAACAGGCAGAAACAGAGTCAGGGGGCTGAGACTAAAAAGTGATCTTAGTCACCACCACCATGTTGCCATGCGGAACCGTAAGTGCCGCTGCCCTGGCCCAGCCCCCGGGAATGAACTGGCTCGCTCACTGCACTATGGGTAATCTATACATTATACGCTATTGCCCACTGCCCACTGCAGGGCTTAACAAGCCCCCCATCACCCAGCTCTGGTGCTGGTCAGGCTGCCTGCCTTTGCCAGAAGCTTCTCCTCCACTAAACTTTCACAGGTTCCCATACAACTTATTTAGCTCTGTATCCCACCCTGCTCCCTGCCTCTTGACTGAAAACACATTTTAAACTCGTCTCTTGACATTCCAATATTCTCCTTCAGACAGGACTCAGATATCTGCCCGCTTGTCCTGTGATGCCAAAGACGTGCATTTCCTATATATTTTGAAAGAGCAGCAGACTCAATGAATGTGTAAATGAGCCTCCGTGGTAGTTAACAAGGATCTGATACTTACTGACTCTTCAAAATGTCATCTTGAATGAACGACTAGATAAAGTGGGTGGATGGGTGGACGGATGGATGGGTGGTTGGGTGGATGGATGAGTAGGTGGATACATGGGTAGATGGATGGATGGGTGATGGATGGGGTGGGTGAGGGATGGGTGGATGGATACATGGTTGGATGCATGGATGAGTAGATGAGTGGATGGAGAGATGGTGTCTGGATACATAAAAGGCAAGAATCCTTGCCATTGTTTTACTTTTTAGATTTCTGGCATAGGGCACCTCTTCTCCCCCTGCCCCACCCAAGAAATACACTGTCTATCCTCATGGAGTTTAAAGACCAGAAAGAGAGACAGAGAGAATCTAAATAAATAATGATCCCTAAGAGTAATTAACTTCAACTGCACATGTGCTAAGAGGAACTTCCAGGTGCTAAGGAACATATAATAGTAGTCCAGAAAATCGGGTAAGCCCTCCCCAAAGATGTGTCAGTAAGCCAAGACCCAAAGTGCCAGTAGGAGTTGGCCTAGGAGAGAGGGATCAGGTCGGAGGGAAATAGGTGGGAGTTTCAGGCAAGAGTGCGGGAAATGCCAAGTAGCATGGCAGAGGCAGGACAGAGCAGGGCTTTGGAGACTGAATGCAAGAACAGCAAGGTAGCAAGAGCCGAGTGAACAAAACTTAAATATCACGAGAAGATGGTGGAAAGGTAAGTAGGACTCTAGGTCACGAAGAGATTTTAATGTCAGATTAAGGATTTGGTACTTGCTTCTGCCTGAGACAGTGAGCAGTTGAAGGGTCTGGCAGAATCAGACCATGAGCGTGCTGTCTGGAATAGTAATGAAGTTGTGAGCACGGGACCCGATGTGTTTCTTTCCATTCACTGCCTCTGACAAGGTGAGCAAAGAAGGCAGCGTTCCTTGACCATGTTTGTGTTCTAGTCTCATCAGCCTCAGGGGGGGAGGTTTGGCCAAGTTGTGGTTGTTGCCCTAATCTCCTCTAAGTAAACGACTGCCCGTGTTTGGAAGACCCTTATCTCCATGGTCATTAACATATTGAGTGCTTACTCTATGCTTGGCACCTGCTAAGAGTTTTACATGTATTATCTCACTTAATACCCCCAGCATCCCTAGGGTCATATTTGACATGCTTCCCACTTCGTGGATGAGATGGGAGTTGAGAAATGCCCTATCACTTATGCATAGTCACACAAATCCTTTAAAACTTTAAAACTTGGGCTCTTTCCCCTAAGTTACATTGACAATGAGTGACCTTCTCCTCATGCCTTTAAGTACTGGTCACGAGAAGTAATTCTCCTAGTCACTCTTTGTGCCAGACAATGGGTTCAGAGAACTGTTCGTTAAAACTGGAAGACATATGCCAATGGAAATGGTCTACAAGTTTCTAAAGAGGCTCCCACTCTACAGGCCTAACCTAAATTCTTTGGAACTAATCATATACTCAGCCTGGACCGGATGCCTGATGTTGTTGGATTCCCCATTTATTTGGCTATGCTGTTTAATCAGGCCATAGATTCCCCAAGCATATTTGCCCCTACTTGGACACAGAACCTTCTGCTGTAGAGAAGGTCTAATATCAGACATGAGTCCTTATCCCAGATAATTCTCACCCCCAGATGAGGCCTGGCACCTTCATCCAGTACATTGACTGCCTCCATCTTCATATGACTAGCTGGGACCTGTCCTGCCCTAGGTCCCAATGAGAAAGGTCATCAGGAGGGCTAGCCTCATCCAGAGGCAGTGGGCTAATCTGGACATCATCTCATAAAACCAACTAGATGATGCTACATAGCCTACACCTGAACTTGTCCTATTTATATACCAGTCTCATTTTATACACCAGGGATGCTGCCTTCTGCTCCTGCTGCACCACCATGGGAATGCTGCAGAATCGAAAGGACCCACATCGTGTCCTCCTTGGGGATCATGCTATCTCCCCGACCAGGTAAGTATTCAGGAACTCAAGTAGCAGCTCTGCCAGCAATCCCTGGGAAGAGCAGGACACTTCCCTTCTCTGAGCTTCTCAGAAAAGGATACAGGATGGGCCCTTCCCAAATTTATCTACCAGCAGCTCACAAAGTAAGTAGGGATGTTATCAGTATCCCCACGTCACATATCTAGAAAACAGGAGTACATACAAGAGACTTTGGTCTACCTGTGTCTACTTCCCTTCTCAGCCTACAGAATTTCCTGAGATCTCACCTCCTGTCTAAGAGCATTAATTTTCTCTATATACCTGATGAAAACCACAACATTGGCCAACACATTCTCCTTCATCAAAGCCCACCTCTTCCACATTGGGACTTTCTTCACCCCTAGCCCCAGGAGTGGGCTGTGGCAATAGGGATTGCTTTTCTTTTCTGTTATTGGAGGTTCCATCACCTCACTGATAATTCTCAAACTTCTATCTCCTGCTCAGAACTATCCCCTGAGTTCCAGACTCTCCAGATGGCTGTCATTCCTATCAGCGTAGAACATGCTGAAAAAGCTCTTGTGTCAACAGAAACTCGCTAGACTGCAGAGCTCAGCTTCCTATAGGAAGACCCTTGAAAGTGCTATGTGTCCTCATCGCCTTGGCTTCTGGATCCATCCTTTTCGACTTCCTCCCCAATGGACCATCTCAAGCTGCGCCTACCACCAACCACCCCCTCCATCTTGCCACATCCTCTGATTCCACTGCTCTATAAAATGAGGCTCAGTTGGTCACTCTCTCTTTCCCAAAATACTTCTTGCATCATGTTTCAAAGACATGATTCTCCTGGAGAGATAGCACATGGGCTGCTCTGTCAGAGGGATGCGGGAAGCTGCTTTTCCCGTATGCATGTGGGAACAGAAGCACCCGGGGTTTATGTCTCCACCAGGGGCTGTCTTTAACCAGTGATTGACAGATGCAAGTGTTGCACCTGCATGACAGAGACAGCTCTGAAGTGTGACCTCTACTGTCTCCAGATCTAAGCCACAGTGACCCTGGACTTCGCTACTCACCACATCACTGCTTGCCTCCTTCCCTGCCCTATCCCATGTTCCTACTTCTCTACCAATTTTTCCTGGTAATCACTTGGGCAATGCCTCATCCTCTCAAATGCGGCCTTTCCTTCCCAAACCTGTTCCTCCGGTACTCCCCATCTCAGGGATGAAACCTCCACCCATTCAGTGATCCAAGCAGACAGCCAAGCCTGTCCCATCCTCCTTCTCTATCTGACCCCACCCACATACCCCCTTATCCTGACTGCTGTCCCTTTCAGTCCACTTGTCTCCATCCCTGCTCCCACTGCCCCATTCAGCCTGGTCCCACACATGTTCCTGGCTTATAGAAGCCTGATAGAATGTTGAAGTCCTGAGGACTGCTCTTTCTCATCTTGCTAACCAGAGCGATTGCCGCGTAGGACTTAAAATCTTCCACAAGAAACAGGTCCATGAGACCACCTCCTGCTTCCCTCACTACAAGACTTAACACCAACGAGCTTACTTACAGGAGGACTAGAATCCTCCTCTGCTCAAGGAGAACCCGTCATGTGCCTACAACAGCCAGACGCTGGCAAGGCACCGGTGGTATGGTGATAAAAGGCACAGTCCTGGACTTCAGGAAGCCCATTGCTTGGGGAAGAACACAGGCATGGAAATGCTTTCAAATGCATTATTTAGGGGCGCCTGGGTGGCTCAGTGGATTAAGCCGCTGCCTTCGGCTCAGGTCATGATCTCAGGGTCCTGGGATCAAGCCCCACATCGGGCTCTCTGCTCAGCAGGGAGTCTGCTTCCTCCTCTCTCTCTCTGTCTGCCTCTCTGTCTACTTGTGATTTCTCTCTGTCAAATAAATAAATAAAATCTTTAAAAAAAATGCATTATTTAAAGTGCCACACTAGCTAATTCTGGGATCCACCTGGGCCTGAGCTATGTCACATTCATCTCTAAATCCCCAGCACAGTGCCTAATAATAAAGACTCGTAATTAAGTGAATGGACTTGGCTTGGTAAGTCAAGTAGAAGTATTTCCAGAAATACTTTTTCTGGGCTTTGAAAAACGAGAAGGGAGTATAAAGGGCCTGCCAGGCAGATGTCAGACAATGTGCTAAGGCATGGAGAAATGAAAGAATAGGATGTTTTCAGGAAAGAGAAAATTGTACCAGATATCGCATGCATAAGGAAGAGTAGCTAGGTTGGATTAGAACCAGTAGTGAAGGAATGCAAAAACAAAGTTCATGAGTCTGGGCTGCATCTCAAGGCAAGAGGGAGCCATGGGAAGTTTTTGATCTCATCACTGTGTAGGAGTCTAGGGAAGCAAGAGTGTTAGAATCCATCCCAGTCTCAGGTCATATAAATGATTCTTCAAAACTCCACTGGTTGGGAATGCCTGGGTGGCTCAGTCAGTTGAACATCTACCTCCAGCTCAGGTCATGATCTCTGGGGTCCTGGAATCGAGTCCCACATCGGGCTCTCTGCTCAGCAGGGAGCCTGCTTCTCCCTCTACCTCTGCCTGCTGCTCTACCTACTTGTGCTCTTGCTCTCTGGCAAACAAATAAATAAAATCTAAAATAAATAAATAAACAAAAACACTCCACTGGTTGTTTATATTCTTTTAGCCTAAATATCTATACCCCTAGATCCACATAGGTATTGTTCTGACGGTTCCGAATCTTGCATCCCTAAAAATCCATCACGGGAAGCTGTCACCAAGGTTGGCAATTCCTGAGGGAAGTCATCCCTTGACCCACTGTCTAGTCCAAATGGACAAGAAATGGGTTCTGTGCTCAGGTCAGATCAAACCAAGATACTCAGCACTGAAAGAGCAGTTTGTGCTTGTGTGCATGTGTGCATGTGTGTGTGTCCACATGCACTGATGTATGCATGTGACTGTGCACTTGGGTCTATGTGTGAGGCCAAGGACAAATTGGGGGTATTTGAGGGCATACAATGTGAATTTATGTGTGTGTGCATTTTTCTTGGCATGTGGAACTTTTTGACCGTGTGTGTGTGCTGGTGCATAAATATTTACTACATGTGCGTTTGCATGTGGACACGTGCGTGTCCGTGATTTGTGTCTGTGTGCGCAGGTGTCCGTGTCGGAGGCATGCCTATACGTGCAAGCCTCCACATGTGCCTTGCACATCTTCTGCCTGCCATGTTTTGTTTGCAAGGTGCCCAGAGCCTGCTATCTGCCAGAGCCAACCCCATCTTTTCCTGCTGCATGGCTCCCCACTGCTCATTAACGCGGTCTGCATTGGTTACGCCTGTGGCAATGGGCCTCTGTAGAGAGTGTTAAATATCGCAACTGTTTATTGCTTAATATTTTTCATGCTAATAGCAGACTAATTCACAGGGATTCGGGGCAGTGTATAAAACACCTTCTGCTGACTGCTCATTTCATGCCAAGGAAGGACTTGGCAAACCGCAGCCCCTGCCCCGGGCCTCTTTGACTCCGTATGTGATGCCACATCGCGTCCCCTACCCCATCCCCGTTTGGTCTTCCCAGAATTAATTTGCAGCTCAGCTGAGTGCACAGCAAACAGCAATATTTCCATTTCTCCACCGGGCAGGGTGGCAGGGTGGAGGGAAGGGAAGCTGGGGCGAAAGCCCAGGAGGTCAGTGTACTCGGCCCTCGAGAAATCAATTTTTGCGGGGGAGAAAGGAGATGGTAACAGAAAAGAATTTGGAAATGACTGAGCTCAAACCATATCCAAGTTTTGATTAGCCATAATCCAGTACTACGGCCACAGCAAAAGCTGGCTCACCGATCCCCAGTGAAAAAGCAGGTGCCTCTCACAGAGGAAGCTTCCAACAGCCACAAGTTATTTTCTGGGCGTTGACTCGTTGCTGGCAGCACATCAAGCTTTGTATAAGAATTTTCTCATTGAATCTTCAATGCTAACTCTTTTAGGCAAGTAGTCACGTCTTCTTTTCACTGATAAAGAACCTGAAGTTCCAGATGGTTTTAATGATGCCGGCAGTCAGAGTCGATCGGCAAGCAAATGACAAAATTAGGAGTCCAGCCCTGGGCTTTCGGACTCCATATTCCAAGTCCATTGCTAATGGTCTGCACCGCAGAGATGGTACATCTGAGCCCAGAGTGATCTCACAGATGTGTTTCACTTGGCTCACAGAGTGGGGTTGTTTTTTCCCACATTTGTTAATTGCCAATGTTTAAAAACTTGGAAGATTGACTTAAAAAAATCAAGTGCTGATCTCTCTTTGAAAATTGAATTATCTGGTTACTCTTTGCTCCCATTCTTGCCTGTTAACTACCGGCTGCAGCAGTTTCAGCTGCCTCTTTTAGACGGTGCGTGTGTGCTGGTTTGCCACACTCCTCACCCCTCCCTATTACCACACACCCAGCCCTCTTTAGTGATTTCTATTACTGGTCCAACACCTGCCGAACTTACACAAGATCTTTTCTGCTACGGAAACATCTCTCTTTTTTTCAGGGAGGAAGTGAGTCCTAGAAATGATTCTATAGGTTCACATTGTTGGAGATTTGCTTATAGACTATTCTACGGTCAGGCCAATTGTTTCCAACAAGACAGGGGATATAAACCAGGAAGGTAGAACTGTGGTGAGTAAATTTTTGAGGCACAGACAAGAACAACTGATGTGGAAAATATGCACGTATGCGTATATATTTACAGCTTATGATTTTTCAACTATATTCAAAAATGAAAAGCATATTAATGAAGTCTCGTGTTGACACATAGATATTTTAAGAACTTAGATCACCTAGTAATTAAATGGCTAACATTTGGGCACATGTGAAAAGCAGCCACGTGAGGATTCTCAATAAACTTTACTCAGAAAAACTAATGTGCAGCCTTTCGGGGAAATTAGCAGGCCCCGTGTGGCCCAAGGGTGGTGGGTGGGGTTGGTCAGAAAACTATTGCCACAGCATCCCTTCTCTCGGTCGAAGGTAAAAGCTCCTCCTCGCAGGATGAGGGATTTCCTCACCTTTGCTCCACCTTGATGGGCATCTTGGGAGAAAAGATCTGGGATGCAGCCACAGCCTCTGCAAGTGAGAACATCCCCCAGTGGCCTATGGCTGGATGCTGGGAGACAAAAATGCCCAGAGTCTCGTGGTAATGGTGAGCATCACTACTCAGCCCCGTCATTGCTGTTGAGCAGAAATGTGGCCCAGCGATGCCAGCTTCTCAAGAGAACCCAGAATCCTGTACTTTACAGGAAATCTCCAAATGGCTGCAGGCTAACAGATAAAGTGCTCCTTGAGGAGTCTCTTGGAAGAAAATAGTCATCATCCCTACTGTGTATGAAGCTTGAGCTAAGCCTGTGGTTTATGCTAATTTAAGCAATTCCCACTGTCTTACCCTTACTGTGTGCCCGACACTCTTCTCGGGGCTTTGAGGCTATGAACTCATTCAATCCTCCAAATAACCTTGTGCAACAGGCACTCTTACGGGCATCCTTTTCGGACAAAGCAGGAAACTGAGGCCTAGTGAGGTTAAGTCGCATAGCTGGCAAGTGGCAGAGTTGGGAAGGAACCGAGGGCTCTGGGTCCTAAGCCTGGCTTGCTGTCACTCCCCTGCACTGCCTCAGTGAATGTTCTCAACACCCCCTCGAGGTACATCTGGTTACCACCCCCATTTCATAGAAGGAGAAACTGAGGCCGGGAAGGAGCAGCCGCTTGCCCGAGGTCACGGTCTGCTGGTACCAGTGCTGGGGATGTTCTGGACCCCTTGCTTGTTTGTGCAAGGCAAGGGGGGTGGGACTATGAGGAGTGAGGGAAAGATGTGCCCAAATGTCATCTTTTTTTCTGATCAGAAAAAGGCTACTCTAGCTGTCAGACCACAAGCAGCAACCTTTATGTTTACAAAGCACAAAGGGCAATTAAGTGAGACAAAATAAATCTTCTCAGGCCTCAGTCGATGGGCCTTGCCAGTCTGCGGTCTGAGGCCTGACTGACAGGACACATTACATTCACGGTCTCTGACATTTCCTGATGCCTCACCGAAGCGCGAGGGCCTGTTTCTTAAAGCGCCCCTGCCAGCCACTCTCCAGGCTCAGGGATCCCCAAGGCAGGGGAGCGGTGGGGATGCAGAGGGGAGGGCAGTGCAATCCTTGGCTGTGACAGGAGGTGACAACCACGCTCACACTGAAAGATGACAATCCCAAACACGATGACACCGTGATGGTTGGTGCATTTTGCCAATGGAGGGCTCACAGCCTTGTCACCATCAGTAAGGCAGGTCCCATGGTGGTCGCTGTCTGGGTGTGCGGGGCGGGGGGTTGGGGGGACCTTGTAAGGAATTTCACAGTGTCGCACAGAATGGCCTTATTGGAGGCTCAGAAACCAGGGCCAATGAGAGGGGACAAGAGTCTCTGGTCCTCTTGGGTCCATAGAGAGACGCATGCCACACCAGGCTGCTTGGCTGGACCCTCAGTCCAGATATGTTTTGCTGGAAAGACCCTGCCCCTTAGACTGTCCCTTCTCCTGGATAAGCATTAGAATGACCTTGGCAGTGGGGAATACTGACTGGGCTTGGGAATTCTGGAGTTCGCTGGGAAGAGCCCTAGAAAGTTGGGATTGGGCATAGCTAGTCCCACTGGGAGTTGGAAACCAGCTCATTCTACGAAAAGGTGAGCGTGGCCCCGTCCCTCCCTTGCAAGGAGGAGAGCCTCTGGTCTTCCTGGACTCCTTGTTCAACCTTCATTCAGATGCTCCTTCCCTGACATCTCCATTGTCCCATGTCACCCTCAGGACGGTCCTCCCCAGGACAGTCTGGCATGATGACTCCCTATTTTTCAGTGTCACCTCGAGGAAGGACCCAGTTTGTCTTTCATGGTCCCATTCCTGAGGGTGGGCATTAGGGATGGGAGATATAGGTGCCCAGGGGCTAGATTTTGATTCTGTGAACGGATTCATCAAGTGATCAATCGGAGACAACTTCTGCCTCTATTTGGAGAGGTGACAGAAAACTCAGACTCAAGAGTCCGAAGGGCCTGGCCTTACACTCCTGGTGTCTGCAGGAATGAGCATGTGACTCCCAGCAGGCCGCTCAACGTTTGGCTTCAGCTTGCTCCTCAGTAAATGGAGAAATTCGGTGAAGCTGTGAGAAGTCAATGAGATTGCGTAAAGTGCCCAGCCGTGCACCAGGCAGATGGGGTTCTCAACGAATGGCCGTTCCTAACCGTCTCCTTACTGTTGATGCTAGTGCTAGAGCTGATGCTGATGAAGACAAGGATGAAGGTCATGTCCTCCTGACATCTCGTGCCAAGTCTCAGGGGAAGGATGTGAGCTGACAGGTCCCTGGCATCTGCTGTTTTGTATTTTCTCCATAAGGCAGACAGGGAGGCCATCTTTGGTTGGTGGGGGCTCGAGGGGTATGGATAGGGCTTGAAGACAGTGGAGCTGGGAGAGCAGAGGGGGCTGAACAGGTACCAGGTCCCTTTCTTGGTGTCACTGGAGAGCTAGAGTTACTGTGGCATCACCTAAGATGATTGCTCTTTCCAGGCTGTTCCTCACATGTGCTACCCTGGCCCAGACCAACGACACTCCACCCTCTGTCCTTCAAATGGCTGAGACATCCCTGGTGGCCTGGAAATCCACCTTGTTGTGACCCAGCCACTCTACTGTGGAGACCGGGAGGCAAGATTTCTGTGACTCAAGAAGCTGAACATTCAGGTCCCTAAGTTTAAACATCAAGGTGTGTTCTCTCTAGGTGGGTCCCTAAGGCAGGACCTATTGGTCATGGATATAAAAGAGGGAGGGGTGTGGGAGAGCCAATACCTCTAAATCACCACCCAGATGCCATGCTGTTGCTCCCTCTTGGAAAGGAGTAAGGAAAAATCTAACACCACCACCCAGTGTTGGCAACTAAGAGGCCATTGTGCTTCATGGTATGAAATCAGAAGTCTGGAGATCTGAGTTTGAATGTCTGCCTCTCCAGGACCTGGGTGACCTAGGGCAAGTCACTGCCAGCCAAACATCACCCTCTTCGTGCTTGAAGGAAGTAATGGTCCCAGCTAAAATCCATCTCACTAGGTTGTAGCAAAGACCCAATGAGATAAAGGGTATGCAGGACCTTCGAGAGGCCTAAGGGCTGGCAGAGCACTTGCTTTATTAATAGCCTGTCTGTTCTCTCTGACAGTTACTGAAGGAGGAGAAAGAAGCCCATTAGAGAGAACTTCTCCCCTCCCAGCAGCCAAGCATACAGGAAAAACTACGATAATGATAATGAAGAGAGGGAGGGTGGTAATGAAGAACCAGGGGTGACTGAATAGAACTATCAGGATTTTTCAGAAGCAAATAATTGACTGAAAATGGCTTAAACAGTAGGACAATTTATAATCTCATGCAACTATTGTGTAGCGGACAAAGAGGGTAGGTTTCAGGCCCAGTATGATCCAGGACTCAACAATACCACCTAAAACCAGTGAATTTCCCCTCTTCCCACTCCACCATCCTCACTGTGTGTGGGCTTTGTGCTCCCTGCCCTCCATAGGGACTCAAGACGGTGTCTGCAGTTCTAAGCTTCATGTCCAGGACATTGTAGGGGCAGAAACGGAGGAAGTGCAGGAAACAATGTAGGAAAAAGAAAAAGGGTCACCTCTTCCTGTGTCCCCTTCTTAAGAAGGACACTTTTACCAAGAGGAACTCCAGAACTTTCTCCTAACCGGACGCTTGTTCACTAGCAAGGGGAAAAGAAGTGCCTCTGCTGGGAATACAATGCTGTCCAAGACAACAGACACCAGTTACATGCGACTACCTTTAAAATTGAAATATAATTCATACGCCATTCAATCACCCTTTAAAAATGTTTAATATATTCACAGTGCTGTGCAATGATCGCTACTAATTCCAGAGTATTTTCATCATCCCAGAAAGAAACCCTGCACTCATTCCCTCCTCCTCTTAGCTTTTGCCAACCTAATCTACTTTCTGTCTCTGTGGGTTTGTGTCTTCTGGACATTTCATATGAATGGAATCATATAATATGTGGTCTTTCATATCTGGGTTTTTTTTAATAACTTGGCATAAGGTTTCATCCATACCCCAATCCTTTTTGTGGCTGATTGATATTCCATTGTGTGGATATACCATAATTTCATTGTGTTGCATTTATGAGTCAAAAGACAGTTGGGTTGTTGCTATTTGGGGACTACTATGAATAACGCTCCTGTGAACATTCACGCACAAGTGTTTGTGTGAAATGTGTTTTCAGTTCTCTTGGGTGTAGACCTGGGAGCAGAACTGCTGGGTCACGTGACCTCTATGTTTAACTCTTGGAGGAGCTGCCAAACTGTTTTTCCAAAGGGGTCATATATCATTTGACATTCCTGCCAGCAATGTAGGAGGGGCTTAATTTCTCCATATCCTTGCTGCCACTTACCAGTCTTTTTTAATTATTTAATTATTAATAATTCGTTTATTATCAAATTATTAAAATTATTTCATTATTACCAGCATGTATCTTTTAAATTTTAAGTTGATATTAATTAGACTTAAATAAAATTTTAAATTCAGCTTCTCAGTGGGACTAGCCCCATTTCAAGTACCCCCTAGCCACATGGGACCGCTGGCTAGTATTTCACATTGCAAAGCACAGAGCACCGGTCTCATCTCGGGAACTTCTGTTGGATTAACCCTGGTAAAGGCCAGTCAGCATTCTCCCACTGGAGCCTGAGATCAGGTCAACTTCCTCTACTGCGTGATTTCTGGGTTTTACGGAAGGAGGAAATGAATGGCAGGCAGCAACCAATTATCTTCCTTAGCAACATTTTACAGAGGCTTTCATAGTGTATTATTCTTAAAAATTCTTCCTACACATCTTTCCCTAATATCATTCTTATAATCATGCATTATTTGTCATTTTTTGCAGTCGAAATTGGAGCTCAAAGAAATGCAGTGTCTTGGAGAAGGTCATAATTTATAAGTGGAAGGACCTGGAAGAGAGCTTCTCTTGGCTTCATATCTCATACAAATGGCCACTGTTGTGGAGGTAAAGACTTTGGTTTAGGAAAAATGTACGTCATTCTAGTCTTTCCCACTCCAACTCCCACCTCACCCATCCTCATCACAGAGCTAGCAGATTGCATTCCTAAGAACTCTCTGAAAGGGGTCTAGCATTCTACAGGGACAGACTAAGGAATGTGAGCCTGGATCACTCAGCTCCAAACTCATTTATCCGCCTAAAGACCCACTCACTCAAAAACTGGCCCTAGGAGACAACAAGAAGGCACACTAGAAAGCCCGGTATCCCCTGCTCCCATGGGAATATCAAACCAACAACTCCAGACTGATTAAATAACTTCAGAGGAGCCCTAGACCAAAGAGTGAGGACAACCAAGTGAACACCCAATCAAAACAAATAAATCAATAAGCAAGCCAACTCAAACTGGGAGGAAATTTCAAGCAATTTTTCCTCACTCTTGGCCCATACCCTCCCCCATACAGCAAGGTGCAGTCTGGAGGCAGGGGCCCAATTCCAGTTTCTCTCACTCACGCCAGAAATAAGAATGGAAATTGTGTGCGACATCCACGCCTGCCTGGGGGCTGCCCTCGGGACCGTTTTCTATCTTACCAGACCTGAGTTCACCCAGGAATGGTGGAGAACTGTGGATCTTCGGTTAAACAATGCAGACGGCAGCAGCGGGTGTCACAGTGCATGAAAACTGAAGGGGGACTGCAGACCCATGGACGCCTTGGAGAAAGAAATTGTAATCGGAGGAGAAAGGAGGACCTATTGGTCATGGAATTGTTATAAAAGAGGGAGGGATGTGGGAAATAAATAAATAAATATATCTATTTTATATATATATACATATACATATATATACATATACATATATATACATATACATATATATATAATAGATTAGAACAGAACATCTAAAGCCCTGAGAAGAAACTAAGGTAAAACATTTTAGAAAATTAAAGTATTTAATCAATGTGGATGGAACTGGAGGGAATTATGCTAAGTGAAATAAGTCAATCAGAGAAAGACCATGATCATATGGTTTCGCTCATGCGGCATATAGGGAATAGTGCAGAGGATCATGGGGGAGGGAGGGAAAACCACGGGAAGAACTCCGAGAGGGAGGAGACAGACCACGAGAGACACGAGAGACACGGAGGGTTGCTGGAGGGGAGGTGGATGGCGGGAAGGGGTAACCAGGTGATGGGCATTGAGGAGGGCATGTGATGTGATGAACACTCGACGGTATACCCAACTGATGAACTACTGAACTCTACAGCTGAAACAAATGATGTACTATAAGTTGTCTGACTGAATTTAAATAAAAACAAAAAGCAAACATACAAAAAGCCATCTTGCTGTGTAATTAAAATACAACCTCAAATCGGTTCTTTTATCCTTCACAGAGAACTGTGTGTACTAACAGTAACAAAAATTTATTGAGCATTTAAAAAAAATAAAGCATTTGAAAGCAGCCAAGGGAAAATCGGGGAGTCAGGGGGAAGGAAGAACACACAAACCCAGACAAAACACATGCCCAGGAAAAAATCTGAGAACAATTTAAGCCATCACCACAGGCTGATCTCAAGGGTCAGGAAACCACTAATTAGTAAATATCTTCCATGCCAGTGTTCACAGACTGGGAAAGAAAACCTTTTCAAATGCCAAATTTGAGCAAAAGACCACAAAACTTAAAAAAAAAGCAAACAAAACAAAACAAAACCAAAAACAACAGGAAAAAAAAAAAAAAAAAACATGGAAATATGGCCCACTCAAAGGAAAAAATCAATATCCGGGGGAACCTGGCCGGGGCAGTTAGTAGAGCAAGTGACTCTTGATTGCAGGGTTCTGAGTTCAAGTCCTACACTGGGTATACAGTCTGCTTAAAATTTTCATAAAAATTTTAACAATGAAATATCCAAAAATAGTATCAGAAGACATACATGAATACATGCATCAGACTTACTTCACCAAGACTTTTAAACCACCATCTTAACTCTGTTTATATACCGAGACCATTCATGGCTCGAGTGCAAGAATGCTCAAACACGTGAAACCCAATCACTGTGACACGGCATCATAATATATGGAGGGGGGGGGAGCTACGGGATCCTTTTAACTGATGCAGAGAAAAATTTTGAAAAAATTCTTTTCCATGATAAAAAGCACATAAACTAGGAACAGAAGCAGACAACCTCCATATAATCGAGCCCATCTAAGAAGCACTCATAGCCAGCATCACACTCTGGTGGAGGACTAAAGCTATTCCTCTCAGATCAGGCACAAACAAGAATGCCATTGCACCGCCTCTACCATGCACAGGACTGGAAGCACTGGTCAGGGCCATCCTGCAGCAAAAAGAAGTAAAATACAGCCAAACTGGAAGGGAGGAAGTAAAACGACCTCTCTTCACTAAGAACATGGTCTTATATATAGAAAACGCTAAAAAAAAAAAAAAAAAAAAAAAGGCGCAGAAAACACCCAAGTCTTGGAGCAATCAAGGAATTGAGCCAGGCCGCAGACACAGAAGTCACACACAATGATCCGCTGCAGTTTTGTGCGCGAAGAATGAACGATCTTAAAAGGAAGCCAAGAAAACAACTTTGCGTGAACCATCAGAAGCACTGAAATAGGGAGGAGCAGGCGGCCGGCGGAGCAGCGGAGACCGAAATCCCATCCGGTGCCCCGAGTTCAGCCGGACGGTCATCCCGCCTCCGCACACCGACGACTCAACGGGTGACGGCAGCGAAGGGAAGCGGCCGTCCTGGGAACCGAAAATGACCGCTTTCTGGCAGGTAGGACGTGGGGAGGGGGGACTCCCAAGCGACGAGACGGTCAACTGCGGGTGCGGGTGGGGGCGGGGGCGGGGGTGCGGGTGGGGGCGGGGCGGGGGTGCGGGTGCGGGTGGGGGGGTGCGGATGGGGGTGCAGGTGGGGGGGGTGCGGGTGGGGGGGGTGCGGGTGGGGGCGGGGCGGGGGTGCGGGTGCGGGTGGGGGGGTGCGGGTGGGGGTGCGGGCGGGCGGGGCCGCTCCAGCGAGCAGCGGGGCCGCGGCGCACAAGCTCGGAATCTCTGTCAGTCGGCTCCGCGGAGGCCCGACGCCCCAGAGCCAGGCGAGGACGGAGCCCGGCAGGGACGTGCGGTCTCGGGTCCCTCGGGGTCCCAGAAAGACCGGGGGCGTCTGAGCGCGGCAGAGCTCGCAGGCGGCAGAGCGGGGCAGCCGGCCGCAGAGCCGGACCGAGGAGGGGCTCTCGGCCCGGGGTGGCGGTCCCCGGCGGGCCGCTGCGCTTCGAACAGGGCCTCACAAGCGGCCGACGCGGGAGACTCACCTTCCTCCTCGGGCAGCAGCGGCCCAGGACCCCGCGGCAGGATTCTGCTGGGTTTGGAGACTAAGCGGAGCCGAGCGCCAGAGATGAAAACGCTCGGTCACAGACTGGGTGAGCTCGGACGGCGGTCGGAGACCAAGGAGGCAGGAGGGAGCGACGGCTTTTCCCCGAGGGCGCACTGAGGAGCGGGGCCCCAGCTCTGGGCTCCCACAGGCCGGACACTGGGAGGCCGCCATCTTTATTCCCGTGGCTCTACGGAAAGCGCGCAGGGACACTGGGAGGCCGCCATCTTTATTCCCGTGGCTCTACGGAAAGCGCGCAGGCAACAAAAGCTCCCCAGAGCGAAGGGAGCAGATGACTTAGCCCGGCCCCTGGCAAGGCCGGTGCGATTCTGCCTCAGGCAAAGACCATTTGAGAATCACAGCAACAGGCCCCTCCCCCAGAAGATGAACAAAAAACACCCAGCAAAGACCAATTTTACCAATCACTGAGGAAAGCAAAACCCCTGTGCTAGGGGACTACCCCTCACAGTCACGAGAATTCATGGCTTTTTTCCCCGTGATACTTTACTCTTTCAAAGTTAAATTTTTCTAATTTTATGTCTTCTTATTCTATTTTTTAAAAATTTTTCCTGTCTCCTATTTTAACACTTTTAACTATTTTATCTTATAAGTAGTTTTTTAAAATCTTTTAAAATTTTCATTGCTATACTCATATCTTATCCCTCCATTGTATTTAACCTTATTTTTTATATACATATAGGGTTTTTTTTTTTCTTTAAAATTTTGGGATACAATTTCCTCTAATAGATCAAAATATACCCTAAATCTAGTGCATGACTTTCTCCTAGTCTCCAATCTAATCACATTCTTTCCTCTTTTTCCTTTTCTTTTTTCAACCAACTTCTTTCTTATGTTACCAATTCCTTTTTTAGAATCTTTTTTAATGTTCATCTTTACAGTCATATTCCCATCCCTTCATCACGTTTATCCTTATTTGTGTGTGTGTGTGTGTGTCTCGTTGCTACCCTTTTAGTATTTCATTCTCTCATTTATCTATTCTTATCTGGATAAAATGACAAGGCAGAAAAACTCACCACACAAAAAAGAATAAGAGGCAGTACCAACGGCTAAGGACCTAACCAATACGGACATTAGTAATACGTCAGAACTAGAGTTCAGAATGAAGATTATCAAGGTGCTAGCTGGGCTCAAGAAAAGCACAGAGGATATTAGAAAATCCCTTTCTGGAGAAGTAAAATCCCTTTTGAGAGAAATAAAAGAACTAAAATCTAACCAAGTTGAAATTTAAAAAGCTATTAATGAGGTCCAATAAAAAATGGAGGCTCTTACTGCTAGGATAAATGAGGCAGAGAGAGAATCAGTGATATAGAAGACCAAAGGATGGAGAATAAAGAAGCTGAGCAAAAGAGAGACAAACAACTACTGGAACATGACGGGAGAATTCGAGAGCTAAGTGATATCATAAAACAAAAAACAATTAGAATAATTGGGATCCCAGAAGAAGAAAGAGAGGGGCAGAAGGTATATTGGAGCAAATTATACTAGAGAATTTCCCTAATTTGGTGAGGGGAACAAGCCTCAAAATCTAGCAGGCACAGAGGACACTCCTCAAAATGAATAAAAATAGGTCCACACCCTGTCATCTAAGAGTAAAACTTAAACGCCTCAGTGACAAAGAGAAAATCCTGAAGACAGATCAGGACAATAAGTCTGTAACACACAATGATAGAAATATTAGACTGGCAGAAGACCTAGCCACACAGACCTGGCAGGCCAGAAAGGACTGGCATGATATATTCAGAACACTAAATGAGAAAAATATTCAGCCAAGAATACTATATCCAGCTAGGCTGTCGTTGAAAATAGAAGGAGATAAAAAGCTTCCAGGACAAACAAAAACTAAAAGAATTTCCAAACACCAAACCAATCCTCCAGGAAATATTGAAAGGGGTTCCTCTAAGCAATGAGAGAGCCTAAAAGTAACAGACCAGAAAGGAACAGAGACAATATACAGTAACAGTCCCCTTACAGGCAATACAATGGCACTAAATTCATATCTTTCAATTGTTCACCTGAAAGTAAATGGGCTAAATGCCCCAATCAAAATCAAAAGCTTCTGCACAGCAAAGGAAACAGTCAAAAAAACTAAGAGGCAACCCACGGCATGGGAGAAGATATTTGCAAATGACAGTACAGACAAAAGGTTGATATCCAGGATCTATAATGAACTCCTCAAACTCAACACACACGAAACAGGCAAACATATCAAAAAATGGGCAGAAGATATGAACAGACACTTCTCCAATCAAGACTTACAAATGGCTATCAGACACATGAAAAAATGTTCATCATCATTAGCCCTCAGGGAGATTCAAATTAAAACCACATTGAGATATCACCTTACACCAGTTAGAATGGCCAAAATTAATAAAACAGGAAACAACATGTGTTGGAGAGGATGTGGAGAAAGGGGAACCCTCTTACACTGTTGGTGGGAATGCAAGTTGGTGCAGCCTCTTTGGAGAACAGTGTGGAGATTCCTCAAGAAATTAAAAATAGAACTTCCCTATGACCCTGCAATTGCACTCCTGGGTATTTACCCCAAAGATACAGATGTCGTGAAAAGAAGGGCCATCTGTACCCCAATGTTTATAGCAGCAATGGCCACGGTCGCCAAACTATGGAAAGAACCAAGATGCCCTTCAATGGATGAATGGATAAGGAAGATGTGGTCCATATACATGATGGAGTATTATGCCTCCATCAGAAAGGATGAATACCCAGCTTTTGTAGCAACATGGACGGGACTGGAAGAGATTATGCTGAGTGAAATAAGTCAAGCAGAGAGAGTCAATTATCATATGGTTTCACTTATTTGTGGAGCATAACAAATAGCATGGAGGACATGTGGAGTTAGAGAGAAGAAGGGAGTTGGGGTAAATTGGAAGGGGAGGTGAATCATGAGAGACTATGGTTCTGAAAAACAATCTGAGGGGATTGAAGTGGCGGGGGGGTGGGAGGTTGGGGAACCAGGTGGTGGGTATTATAGAGGGCACAGATTGCATGGAGCACTGGGTGTGGTGAAAAAATAATGAATACTGTTTTTCTGAAAATAAATAAATTGAAAACATTTTTTAAAAATTTAAAAACATAAAAAAAAAATCAATGTACAGAAACCAGTTGCATTTCTATACACCAACAACAAGATAGAAGAAAGAGAAATTAAGGAGTTGATCCCATTGATAATTGCACTCAAAACCATAAGATATCTAGGAATAAGCATAACTAAAGAGGAAAAGAGTCTGTACTCAGGAAACTATAAAGTACTTATGAAAGAAATTGAGGAAGACACAAAGAAATGGAAAAATGTTCCAAGCTCATGGATTGAAAGAACTAATATTGTGAAAATGTCTATGTTACCTAAAGCAATCTACAGATTTAATGCAATTCCTATATACACTTTTGCTATTGTAATAAATTGGAATATTATTTTTCTTTTTAAGAAAAAGAATAAAATAGAAGTTAAAAAGTTAAAAGAATAAAATAAATTTAACCAAGAAGGCAACAGTTTTGAAAACTGCAAGATGCTGAAGGAAGTTCAAGAGGACACAAATAAATGGAAAGACATCCCATGTTCATGGATTGGAAGATTTAATGTTATTAAGATGTCAATAACATCCAAAGTAATCTACATACTCTGCATCCCAGCAACATTTTTTGCAGATATAGAAAAATCTATTCTAAAGTTTGTATAGGTTTGCAAGTGATCCCAAATAGCCAAAGCATCTTGAAAAAGATGTGTGTGGAAGTCTCACACTCCCTGATTTCAAACTCACCACAAATTCACAGTAATCAAAACACTGCGGTACTAGCAGGATGAGAGACATATAGACCAATGGATTAGAATAGAGATCCCAGAAATAAACTCTCACATATATAAGGCCAAATGATTTCAACAAGTGTACTCTTTTCAGTAAATGTTTAGCAAAGAGAAAACTAGATATCCATATTTTAAAAACAAAGAACTTGGTCCCTTATTTACACCATATGCAAAAATTAACTAAAAGTGGATCAAAAACCTAAACGCAAGGGCTGAAATCCTAAAATTCTTACCAGAAAGCATAGGGGGAAATCTTCATGACATAAGATTTGACAATGACTTCTTAGCTATGACAGCAAACACACAGGCAGTAAAAGAAAAAAATAGGTAAATTGAACTTTATCAGAAGTTAACATTTTGTGCATCAAACAGCCGTATCATGGCAGAAAAGATTGTGCACATTACATATTTGAGAAGGGATTGATCTCCAGACCATATGAAGAAGTATAGCTCAAGAACATCAGAAACAAAACAATAAACAATCCAATCAAAAATTGGGCAAAGGACTTGAAATAGACGTTCTCCAAATAAGATACACAAACCGTTCACAAGCACATGGAAAGGTGCCCAACATCATTAAAAAATGTAAATAAAAACCACCAAAAGATAACAGCTCACACCCGTTAGCATGGCCATGATCAAAGAATAAGAGAAGAACAAGTTAGTGCGGATGTGGGGAAATTGAAAGCCTGGAGCATTGTTGGTCAGGATGCAAAGTGGTGCAGCCACTGGGGGAAATGGTGCAATGATCCTCCAAAAAACTAAACCTAGAATGACCAGATGGTCTAGCAATTCTGCTTCTTGGCATGTACCCGAAAGAATCGAGAGCAAGACTATGAGCAGATATTCTTACGTCCACGTTCATAGCAATGTTATTCACCGTATCCAAAAAGGTGGAAGTATTCGTTGAACACAACGTGGTATATCCTTCCAGGGGAGTATTCAGCTGAAGAAGGCAGGAAACTGACACAGTGCTATGATGGAGACAGAGGTCAGGCGGAGGGAGGATTCCCCATTTTGGACGGGTGGTCCGGGGAAGGCTTCCCTGCAAAGCTATTTGATGGAGACCTGAAGACAGGGCAAGAACGAACCATGGGGCCCTACGCAGGGAAACCATCTTGGTGGAGGGGACAGCAAGGGCTATGCTATGGGGGCAAGAGTTTGCAGGCATGTTTGAAAAACACTAAGGAGCCTGGTACGGCTGGAACTAGAGCGTGGGAGCAAAGCAGCAGAGGACAGGGCTGGATGTGCTGGGCCAGGCAGGCTGAGGTGAGGACTGGGCTTCTACCCAGAGTGAAAGGGGGAGCCGCAGAGGTTCTGGGAAAAGCACAGAGGAGATCTGGCTCAGGCTTACCCAGAATTCCTCTGGCTTCTCACCAGACCACGCTACTGATCAGAAACGGAAAACCCAAGCAGGGGGCTGACTTGTACAAAATCACACAGGATATGGGAAGCCACTGGATAAGCCACAGGAAGATGAGCCAGAAGTCTCCCTGCTCTGAATGCCAGAGCAGCCCTGAGCCCTTCAGGGCTGGGTGCCAAGGTCTGCCCCCAGATTTCCCACTGTTGCACTCAGTGTTTTAAAAGAAGTGTTAGTTGTACTCTCTCCCACCCCGAACCTCCCCTTCAGGGGAAACACACAGCCACCTCATCTCAGAGACCACCCGTCTCCTGCCTCTGATGGTGGGACACCCTAGCGCAAACCAGCTCTTAGGAGACGCGAATACATTGGAATGCACCTGTTGGACAAGTTTGGGTAGGGAACCGGAAGTCGGCTTCAGCCCTTCACTTGGGTCAGTAAGGATGAGAAAAGATGGCGTGTTTGAGCATACGCACACACCAGTGTGCACAAACACAATCTGGGCTCTATCCCTCCTCCCCACCAGCCCGGGCAATCTCTCCACCCAACTGGGAGAAACTGGCACTTGGGCTACCCTGAGGGGGCAGTACGAGGCACGTCATTCAATAAGCTGGACTCCGCCACCTGCTCCTGATCCAGGTTGTTGGCTCCTTTACTAATCTCAGCCCGCTCATCCCATGAAATTGAGGTTGAAAATGCCTGCATGTTTATTTTATAACTGGGTGTCTATACCTCCTTAATCCCCTTCCCCTACTTCACCCATCCACCTCTGGTCTGGCAACGCCCAGTTTGTTGTCTAGTTTATTTGTTTGTTCATTTGTTTCTTTTTTAGAATCCACATATAAGTGTAATGCTATGGTGTTTTTCAGGCTCTGTCTGATTTATTTTGTTTGGCAGGTCTTCTAAGTCCACTTGTGTCATAGCAGATAGCGCGATCTCATTCTTTTTCACGGCTGAGTAATATTCCATTGTATATCTCTACGTATTCCATTATCTGTCTATCTACCTCTTCATTTATCTATAGATAGAGATACCACATCTTCTTTGTCCATTCGTCTATCAGGGGATACCTGGGCTGCATAGCATAGGGAATACAGTCAATAATACTGTCGTAACATTATAAGGTGAAAGATGGTAATGACACTAATTGTGGTGAGCACTAAGTAACGTGTAGAATTGTCAAATCAGTATGTGGTTCACCTGAAACTAATATAACATTGTACATCAACTGTATTTTAGTAATAAATTTTTTTAAAAGTCCTACCCCTCAAAAGATAGATAGATAGATAGGTAAGAAGTAGCCTCATAAGACTGTTGTGGGGATTTCACGATGTAAGTGAAGGTTCTGGAAGCAATGCCTGGTCTCCAGCAGTCCCTCATGGCCACAGTAAAATCTCTTTCAGGTCCCCTGTGTAGATTGCAGGGGCCTTCCTACCCCTCAGCTCTTCCTCACCCATGCACCCCCCACATGGACTACCTGATATCTGAATATGACTGTCTCTGGAAAATAATATTCAGAGATATTGTTTCCTTATATTTCCTCTTTTCTCTCCCCCAACTTTCAAGCAGAACGAGGCAGGAACAAAACCAAAGCTTCCCTGCTTTGGAAACCCCTCTGTCTTCTGCATTCAATGAAATTACAGCCTTTAGAAAATGGGATTCATGGGCAAGGTCAAAGTGAGAAATAGGAAAGACCAGGATTTCTCCCAGATCGAGAGAGAGGTAGTAAAAGCAGAGATCTGTGGATCCTGGAGCATGCATGACCTGATGCCTACTTCCTGACAACAGACAGCAAAATCCAAGTAAGGAAGGTCTGCATAGTATGTCAGGGGGAAACCAGATTGGAAATTTATAAGAGTCCCATGCCTAGCTTGGCCACTGAGAGCCACCAGACCCCAAGGGGTCACTCAGGCAGAGATGGTGAACTCCCCATCATCAATCATCCACATGATTGATGAAGAAGCAGACAGCCTGCTAAAAGATCAGTGGGCTTTCCCCAAATTCCTTGACACCATGTAAGACCCCAGAACATGAATGACATAAGACCCCAACCTTCTGAATCAATTAGGAGTAATGTTCAAATGGGAGGGCTCAAACTGAGAAATTAAATTGAGTTAAGACAAAAAAGGAGTTCGATCTCATGTGCATTTGAGTTTGTGGGTTGAGATTCACACCTGCTGCAGGATTAGATCCTATGGCTTCCTGTTGCCCTAGAAAATCACACGTCCCCACCATCATGGAAGTCCCTCCACAGTCTGGCTTCTATTCCCTCCCAAGAGCTGCCAGCTACACTCAATGACTTAGAGCTCCCAGAGGCTCGTGCCATGCGCTCTCCCACGTCCATGCCTTTGTTTTATCCTTTGCCCGGAACACCCTTACACACTGAGGTCCCCCTGACGCTTCCTACCATCTTCTGAAAATCAGCTTGAAAATGAGACCCACCCATGATCCAGGAAGAATTAGGGAACCCCCGCCTTGCTGTTCCTACGGCATTAATGTCACTGTCGTTTCGTACGCCGGAGTGTGCTGTGATTGTTGACGCAGCCATCTCCACCCCTTGGGCGCAGAAATAAAGTGCTTAGCATTCTTGCACCCCCAGCATCTGGCACAGGGCCTGGCACCCGATGCACACATGGTAAATGAAGGACTCGATGAGTAAAACAAATGCTGTCTCTGTGAGTGCCTCAATATCCCCGTTTGTCGAGCTGGGAAAGCAGAACAGACAGTAACTCTGACATCCTGTGACCCCGCGAATCTGCGTCCGGTTGATCGAGGCCTTAGCAGGGTTGGAAATAGACTGTTATTAGCTCTCATGAGTCAGGGGAAAGGGTCGGGGATACAAGAGGGGACATATCCATACTCACCTTCTTCAGGTGGGGCCCTTACCACAAAGCAGAGTTACTAACTCATGGAACTTAAAAGTTCAAAGCTTCTGGGCTGGTTGAAGGCAGAACTTAGTGCAGGGGCTCAAATGGCAAAGCCAGGACCCTGATTTCTCCAGCCGTCAGCTCACTTTCTGGATGCTACTTAAATTCTTAGTCAAGTTCTGGCTTTGGCGGGGCAAGACGGCAGCCCGAACTCCTAGCTGCCTGCCCCACCTTGCTCAAAACAGTGGGAGAGCGTCATCAACACCCCCAGTAGCTCTTATTGACTATAACTGGTCTAACCTGGCTCTGGTCCCCATCCCGGAGTCAGTTGCGAAGGACACGCAACGGGACTGGCAAAGGCGTGGGTCATGTGACTCGTCCCGTGCTGTGGAACGTAGAGCCACCATGCTGCCTAGGGACAGAAGATGAGGTGTGGCTCCCAGTGGAACTCGGAATCTGTTGGTGCGGAACGGGGATGCTACGTAGACAGCCAGGTCTCTCAACTCTCACTCTGGTCCCTGAGCTCTTCTCGGCCCGGACGTAGATAATAGAAATCCCGTCTCCTTAGCAGTTTGGGAATTAACCCGGCTGCTCCAAATACATCCCCAAGGACGGAGGCAACACTGGGAGCTTCCAGAATCTCAAGCTTTTCTGATTGATCTCTGCACCCTCCTCCCCCCATCTGTCGTGTTACATCCTGTTCTGGAATCAAGCCAGGAGGAGTTTCCGGAGCACCTCCCTGCTATCCCCCATCTCACAGTGGCTTAATCTGATCTCCCATGTCTGAATATCTGTCTGCCCAGAATGGACCAATCACCTAGAATAACTGGGCTGCCCCCAGCTCACTCAGAGACCACCTTCTGGATGTACCTCAATGCCTAGCCCAGATGACCTTTGGACATTAGATGTTGGCTGGTGGTTGCCACGCTGCAAGTCCGTCGAAAGCAGATTCATTTGTCCTAAACAAGCCCCAGTAATTCCTACTGCCTCCTTCTCCTGGCCAGTTGAGCCTGGCTTCCCCTGGCCAGCTGCAGATCCAATGGGACATCCTCTGGCTTCCCTTAGCGAACATTCATCCACTCAACAGCATGGCTTACGTGCCTTACGGGTGCCAACTGCCATGCCAAGGGGTGGGAAGACAGCACAGGACGAGTCTGATGCGGTCCCCGCTTCCCAAGAATTTTTCAGTTTAGAGAGGGAAGTGGATGTTTCCCAAACAACTATGCAAATGATTGTTAATTTCAGCTGTGCCACGAACTCAAAAAGAAGGGTATGGGCTGCTCTAAGAACACGTCATTTGGTTTAAAAGATCTCCCAGAGGAAATTATACTGAAGCTGGAACCATAAGGTTAAGTAAGACTTAGCCAGGCAAAGAGCAGGAAGAGGAGGGAGACAGAAGCAGCAGCTGGTTGGTACAAAGGTCCTGAGGTGACGGAGAGCACAGCCGCCCTGTGAGCCAGGAGAAAAGCACCAGGCTGGAAGGCACACTTCAGTCAGTTTCTTCCAGAAATGTAAAATTTAAAAAATTTCTACATCGCCTTTCATTAGAAATGGGAAATCTCTCTAAAGCAGCCAAGACTGAGTGGTTGTTGGGTTTTGTTGGTTTTTTTTTTTTTTCACCCTTTCTTTCTTACTCTCATACAATTCAGACTTCAAACAGCCATTCCCCACACTGCCTCGGGGCACCTAACCTGGAGCATCCCTGAAAGTCTGCCAATTACAGCAGTCCCCTTCTTAATTCCTCCCCCCCGATAGGGCTCCTCTAAGAAGCAGCGGGTGCCGAAGGGGACTGAGAAGTTAACAGCACACTCTCTTCTGGGCGCTGCCCACATCTTGAGTCCCCGGGTGTGATCTCGCTGCTCCCCAGCACTTAATAATGCAGTTATCTGAGCATCTTTCCCACTGAAGGAGGAAGGGGAAAAAAAAAAAAAAAGGTTCTGCAACACACACACACACGCACACACACATGCATGCGCTGCCACTCAAACTCTCTCCAAACATGCTGTCACAGGGGCTCTGTCCCTCTCTCCGCTGATGCGATTTGAACACTGTCACAGCACCAGCCAGATCCCCTGCCCTGCTTGGCTGCCTCGGCGACCTCCATTATTTATGACGGGGCGTGAAATTGATTGTGGTTGAAAGATCCACACTGGAATCAAATGAACTCTTCAATTATTGCTGCACAAATAAATCTCTGTTTCCAGGGTTCCCCTAGGGAGCAGGCATCTAACCCCGGGTTCAAGGTAATAGATATTTCTGGCTGGCAAAGTCCAGGTGACTCTATTGTAATGATTGTCAAGTGATAAGATTCCCAGGGTCAAGCGATTTGTTCTCTCCCTCTTGGCGCTTACCACCCCCCCCCCCCGCCCCTCCTTTTAACGATTCCGAAGGAAGCATATTCCAACAGTCTTCCCATTGTGTGCCTCCATGGCCTCTCTCGGGCTGCTGGGTGCATGACAGATCTTTCCAAGCTGCAGGCTCTGGTCATTTCCAACCCTTTTCACAGGAAATATGCAGTGAGTGTTAATGGGGTTATAGAAAGATTAATGGAGCTTACAGGGTGTTCGGGCTTGGCTGGTATTTCTTCCACGGAAAGCCATCGGCTGGGGAAAATTTAATGATGAGACTTAACCCAGTAAGACAACAAAAAGACAACCTCCACCCATCTTGGGCTTAATCTTATTTTCCTTCCTGATAAAGCAGGGCCTTCCCGGTAAGGGGAGAAAAGCAGAGAACCCAAAGACTGAAGGCTTATTGTGGCCCATCAAATGTGGAGCTGAATACCTTCACAAACCTCAGGTATCAAAAATCGGTGATCACAGGCTACATTTGGCCCACAGAGGCATTCTGGTGCATACGCCCAGTGTTTTAGGAAAATAAGAATTGGTCCGTTTCACATGCGCAATCTGGCTTTCCTGGAAAAGACCCGTCCAGACTAGACCATACCTGGATCTCGCCTGGCCCAGTGGGCAGGACCAAAGGGGTATTGCCCCCTGTAGGTGGCCAAGGGCAAACACCCTCCCATAAGCCTTAGTCCCTGACTGGCCCCGGTTCATTCATTCTCCTGCCTGGACACGGTGAACATCCGAATATGCAAGGTCTGACATGTCCCACCTCCCTGCCTGTTCATCACAGCCTCGCCTTGGTAGCTGTGACCACGTGCTCGCCCAGCACAGAGAAGACCGAGGTGACTCTGTCTTTGTTGTATATAGACCTCATGACAGCATCTGGCTTTATGAAACCAGGACAGACAATGACTCAAGCCTAGCCAAAAAAGAAACATAAGATAACATAACAATAATAATTTTTTAAACTCCTTATTTTTTCATTTTCATTGTAACATTTTATAATGCCCTCCCAATTTCAACCTCTCATGTCACCTTCATGGACTAGACTGGGCTACTGGCAGAGGCCAGGAGAAGCCCGGGAAGGAAACAGTCTATGAGACTTTGGGCACCTGCATGCGGGCCACGGGCCCAGGGGACTAAGCAAGTTATCTGGGGAGAAGGGAGAGACAAGGCCGTCCCCTGATCGTCTCCTTTCAATTCAGGGTTTGGTCCTCACCACTCACCTCCAGAAACCTCACCATCTTCTTGTAGAATCTTAATGTTTCATGCTAGGTGGTGTCTCGTACCCACGGAGGAAAAGTCAAGTCTCTGGCTATGTCCAGGTGATCTTGAGGTCTTATGACCAAAGGTTTCTCTTGCACCCCTTCCTGTGTTGACGGCCAATCGAGTTGACTAAGAACCGTGTCACACAAGACCACGTGGTTTACTGCTGCCTCGATGTCATGCCACACCTCTGTTCCAGGAGTACAAAACATGATGAAATCAGGTCAGTTTACATTTCTGAAGTAAATGTACCATGAAGCCATGTATTGGATCCTTAAACACAATTTAAGTTGGCTAGGGTGAAGCAGACAGAGCAGGGGGTCACTCTGAGCCCCCAGGGCCCTGAAGCGACCTTGCATGGGCAGTGGACACAGAATGGCCCCTTTCCTACTTCTTGGTCTTGGTTACCTATATTTCCAGGAAGCCCTGGTTGAGCTCGTAGCTTGCCAAGGCTATCTATGAACACAGTTCTTTCGCCACCTTCCCTTGTCTCTCTCTTAGGACCTCAAAGCCATTTTAAAAGGCCAGGAGGAGAAAAGCTACCATATCCCACATCTACATTGGGATACCCCCAAATCTCCAGGCAAGCCCAGAACCACCCATGGGCATTACTGCAGACACCAATAAGTTACCTATCTCCAAACAATGAGACATAGAACCCCAAGGGTACCTTCATGATGGAAAGCAATCCTCTTTCCTTTGCTTCCCTATGATTTGGCTAAAGTTTATCGAGTACACTTGGCCCAGAAACAACATGGGTTTGAAAGCGCGGGTCCAATTACATGTAGGTTTTTTTTTTTTTCAACAAATATACCTACAGTGCTATGAATGTATTTTCTCTTCCTTATGAGTTTTGCTTAATAACACTTTTTCCTCTCTAGCTTCCTTTATTGTAAGAATATAGTATGGAACATATATAACATATAAAACACATGTTAATCAACTGTTTATGTTATCAGTAAAGCTTCTGATCAGCTGCAGGCTATTAGTAGTTAGGTTTGGGGGGGAGTCAGAAGTGATAGTGTGCGTTTTTAACTGGGCAGGGGGTTGGCATCCCTAACCCCCATGTTGTTCAAGGAGCGACCATATATGGGTTCATATTCTATGGCTCTCTCTTCCAAACAGAGACATTCCCAGCCCAGTTCCTACCCTGCCAGCCCCAAGTCATCACAAATGTGGATGGACAGCAAAAAGGGAAACCCTTCCACGGACTCTCCAACCTTTCTTATGCCTCATTCTCCCTCTCCTCCACCCAAGGGCTTATGAGGATATATTTTTTTAAGATTTTATTTATTTACTTGACAGACAGAGATCACAAACAGGCAGAGAGGCAGGCAGGGAAGCAGGCTCCCCACTGAGCAGAGAGCCCGAAGCAGGGCTCGATCTTAGGACCCTGGATCATGACCTGAGTTGAAGGCAGAGGCTTAACCCACTGAGCCATCCAGGTGCCCCTACGTATGAGGATATTAACACCTGTTCAGAACACTCTTAATTATATTTATTTATGCTTTTTTTTTTTTTTCTGGAACTGGGTGATTTCTTACACCATCTACCACACTTCAACAGATACTCACCAATTTCTACTCTGTAACATCCTGTAAGACAGATGCCTACACTGCCTCTGTGACCGTGGGCAAGTTACTCAACCTCTCTGTGCTTAATGACCTCCTGTGTAAAACGGGTATTAAAATAGTAACTCTATCAGAAGGTGGTTATGAGTATTAAATACATTACCAGAACAGTGCTGAGCATACCTATAGGCACAGAGAAGTGTTTTTTTATCATCTTGCCCTGCACAAGTTTCCAGGCAAGCGAGGAAGAAGAGGTGAGATGCAGGGAACCTGGGAGAGCCTGAGGAGGCACCCCCCAACCCAGGCTTAAGGGGAGAGCTGCAGATCTAGGAAGGGATCCCCATGGAGCTGACACCCAAGTCAAATCCTTAAAAGTGAACGGAAATTAGTCTGGGGGGTAGAGCTGAGAAGGGCATCCCTGGCAGAGGGAACAACCTCTGCAAAGGCAGAGACTGAAAGAGGCATGGAGCTTGGGAGGGCAGTCATTTCCTATGTCACCTTGACTGACCCCAGGGTGCCCAGGTCAAGCACTACTTCTAGGCATGTCTGTGGGGGTGTTCCTGGGTAAGACCGGCATTTGAATCAGTGTCTCGGTAAAGCAGAGGGTTCACCCCATGTAGGTGGGGAGGAGCCAATCCACGGAATAAACAAAAGGCGGAGGAAGGAGGAACTGTCCCTTTTTTCCTGCCTTACTGTGGAGGGGGGACATCCCCATCTCATCTGCTCCTGCCCTTGGACTGGGATTTACACCACTGGCTCCCCCAGTTCTCGAGCTTTCTGACTCGGGCTGAATTATACTACCAGTTTTCCTGGGTTCCCAGCTTGCAGATGACAGATTGTGGGATGTCTCAATTTCTATAAAAACCCATGAGCCGATTCCGCCTATGAAATCTCTCTCTCCCTCTCTTCCTCCAGATAAAACGTAGGTAGACGGATGGATGACTGATAGACAGATACATAGATGGAGATGTAGACAGATGATAGATGGATGAAGATACATAAATAAATGTAGAGACGGGTGCCTGGGTGGCTCAGTGGGTTGGGCCGCTGCCTTCAGGTCAGGTCATGATCCCAGGGTCCTGGAATCGAGTCCCGCATCGGGCTCTCTGCTCAGCAGGGAGCCTGCTTCCCCCTCCCTTTCTCTCTGCCTGCCTCTCTGCCTACTTGTGATCTCTGTCTGTCAAATAAATAAATAAAATCTTTAAAAAAAAAATGGATAGAGAGCCAGATGATAGATGGATAGATTGATATAAAAATCCCATTGGTCTGTATCTCTGGAGAACCCTGACTAATACAAACATCTGAACAAGGACCGCAATGGCTGCCATTTTGACCTCAAACTTGCTAATTAAGTTCTTTCCCGCTTATCTCTTAATTCCCATAAAAGACCCCACAGGCAAAGCATCCCATGATGGGAATGGACACTACCCCCCCAAAGCAGTGAGGACCCTCCTGAGCCAGCAAGACCCTGAGACAGTAATAATTTGACCTTCGCTGCCTACCTGCACTACCCTCCTACCTTTGTATCACATGCTCCTTATACAAACTGGAAGGACTCCTAGCACTTTGGAGACAAGTCTTCGGGATGCTAGTCCACCGTGTTCCCCTGTGCTGGCCGCATGGAAATAAACCCCCTTTCTCATTTCCCACCCCTCGGCTCTCTGCCTTTGGACTCTGTCAGTGGTGAGTGGCCAGGCCTGGTCTGTGTGGGACGCCCGGAGCCAGCCGTTCCTGCATCCCTTCACCCTGTCTAGAGATCAACTAGAATTACAAAGTGCAGCCGGACAGAGTATAGCTCCCCATAGCGCAGGAGAGAAGAGTCTGGAGATCCTGCCAGGGCTGGATAGTGAACGCCTGGTGTTCCCACGCTACACAGCTTGGCTCTTCTCCTGAGGGCAAGAGGAGCTTTGGGAGGAATCTGAGCTAGTGTATGACCTGCCTATAGTGTGAAGAGGCTGGAAGGAAACATGCTGGGAGGCAGGGGAGGCCAGGCGTCAAGCTGGACCAGCTCCCAGGTGGAGGTGACAAGGACTGAGTGATGCAGAGGTGGAGACACTGACTTGCTCTCCTGCCTTAGAAGCATTTCTACAGTCCTAGCAGCTTTGACTCTCGAAAAAATATTCCCTTGCAGTTCCCCTCTTGCAGTGCAGAAACACTGGGGAAGGGCCTGAGGTTGAAGCAGGGAAGATCAGAGGTTCAGGGGCGCCTGGGTGGCTCAGTGGATTGAGCCGCTGCCTTCGGCTCAGGTCATGATCTTGGGGTCCTGGGATCGAGCCCCGCATCGGGCTCTTTGCTCAGCGGGAGCCTGCTTCTCTCTCTCTGCCTGACACTCCGCCTACTTGTGATTTCTCTCTCTGTCAAATAAATAAATAAAATCTTTAAAAAAAAAAAAATAAAAAAAAAAAGATTTATAAAAAAAAAAAAAAAAAAAAAAAAAAAAAGATCAGAGGTTCAGAATCCCCACCTGTGACTATACATATATCAACGCCAGCTTTGCAGATGGGGAAACTGAGGCACAGGCCAATAGAGTGACTTGCCGGAGCTCCCCTGCTTGTGCAAGCGAGGGACTCGGAGGAGAAATGCCTGGTTATGGGTTACTGCTCAAGGGTCAGCATTGAATGAAGGTGGTTCCACAGTCTTCAAGCCTCGCGACCATCCCATGAGGTCTTAACAGTGTTTCTTGACCACGGATGGAAAGGTTGAGGTCGCGAGCCTGGGTGATCTCAGTGTGGAGACCAGCCATATCCTAACATTCAGGCTTGTAGCCAGGGTCCATCATCCAACATCCAGCATGTATCAGAATGCCACAGGTTTTGCACCTGTGAACCCACCCAATCCCTCCCCCTCACCCCAAAAACCTAAGGAAAGAAAACCAAATGCAAAGAGGATAGACAGGTTGCTACTCTGAAGGTGCCGAGGGTGGGACACGAACCCAGGCCGTCGGACACCAGAGCCCGTACTTCTCGTGGCTCTGCTGGTCGACTTTCACATGGTGGTGGAAGCAGCGGGGCGTGAGGGCTGACCCACGGTCCTGCGCGGGGTTTCCCAGTTGTGCAGGCCCGGGACATCATTACCAACTTCACCAGCATGGTTTTGGACAGCCAGCCCCAAGGGGTGGGCTTGGGGTACCGGGCGCCTCCCCAGAAGACCCCAAAGAGCATTTAGAGTTCCAATGAGGGAGCCGGAGATGCCAGCCCAGTTCGGAAATGCCTGCTGGGTGTGCGAGGGCCAAAGTTAAAGGTAACGTGTCCTAGACTATAGATATGGAGCCTGACAGCCTGCCGGTGAGAGGATTGGCGCTGGACCCCCAGCACCGGGCCCCCTCCCTATTCTACAAGCCTGTTTCATTCATTCACCTGCACAGTTCCAAGCCCTAGTTAGTCGGCCACAGGGGTGTGCCAGTTATCACGCTGTTAACCACTATTTCTGGTTTTCTCCTTCCAAGGACTGAGTACAGTGAACTTGCCGAACTCTTTCAACTTCAGTGGGGCCAAGTGATTTGTCCAATGGAACGTGAACAGGAGTGACTCCTGACTTCTGGGCAGAAGGGTTTGAGACCCAGGGTGAAATCGCCACATCTCCCCGTCCCCTTCCCTGGTGAGTGGCCACTGCCCAGGCTGCTGTGGAGAGAGCTCCATCAATCAGCCAGGATATCGGAGCAAGCAATGACATGGGGCCCGGCCCCAACTTGACCCCCACCAGACCCATAGTGGGAGCAAGAATTCAACCCCTGTCGCCATGAGCCACCTCATAAGGGTTCAAGTTGGCCTGTGACCAGCAGCCCAGCCCAGCCTGTCCTGATGGATATAGAGGATAGGAGGAAAGGCGTACAAGATGGCCCTGCCCTCAAGGTAATCACAGTCCAGTGGATGGGAAAATGAGTATACAAATACCAGCCACCCCACTCAGACCTCAGAAGATCGGTCTCAATTACTATACACTCCTGCACCAAAGCCCTTGCTCACTCACTCATGGGGAGCTGGCCCGGAGGGGACATGGAGATGGGAGTGTAGTTTTCTGATGAGAAGAACAGGCTCTCCTCCAAACGCGGCTTCCTGAAAGGCCCATTGCGAGGATGTGTGGCCCATCTGGAAAATTCATTATTCTCTAGCCGAGTGATATGGCCCCATTTATCCCGGAGTCAAGAATCGCCCTGTGGGCAGCTGTGTAAACTCCAAGGGAAATGGGATATCGATTTGCAATCTCTTAGATACACACACACACACACACACACACACAGCCTCCTTCAAAGCAGTGTTTGTCACCACCGCTTTCTTATTTTTATATTTTTCTTCTGCTTTGGAGCCATGTTTTCTCCCAACTAGCTGGATAGAGGGAGCAGTAGTTTCTTCCTTCCAGCTAGGTAATATCCCCTTTTTTTGAGCGTCACCGCAGAGGTTGAGCCCATAGTTCTTATTCACCGACTTACAGGCACTCCTGGGTCCCAGCCCCAGAGATTCTGAGCAGCTATCTCGGCGCTGGTGCCTGGGAATCTGCATTTCGGCAAAACCACACAGGTCACGCTGATGCAGGTGGTGGGTGGGCCAGACGGAAGAAGGGCTGGTTCTGATGCTGCCACAGAAAGACACTGCATATTCCTGACTCCGGTGGCTGCCAACAGCCTGAAGATGTCCCTTGGCTCCCCTCAGCCCCACGGGCAAAACTCTGCCCAGATCCCCCACCAACTCTCTGGAGGGCCACCAGGTAGGCTCCTAAGTGGTCTCCCTGTCTCTAGCTCCCCATCCCCAGTCCATGTCTCCACCACAGCCCCACATCCAACATGGCGCCCCAGCCGCCAAGCCTCCCTGGGAGCCATGTTGCCTGCCGCATGCCTTAATTGAGCAGTTATGCTAAGCAGGCATAACGCTGAGCACTTCGCATCTGATGTCCTGTCTGGTCTCCACAAATCGCCACGATATAAGGGCTACTTTTAGCCTCCCTCAAGGGAGACAGAACTAAGAAGCAGGTAGTTTCAACAACAGACCTTCCCTTGACATTTGCAAGAGGAGGCCTTAAGCCCCAAACCCACACAACGCCCCCCCTTTCCATCATGGCTCCATCTCACGCCTGAAGGGGCTTCATCTTGCACGTGTCTGCACACCCCAGCTTGCACATCAAAGTTTCCTCCATGTTTCCCCAAAACTGCAGCCCCTTGGCCGCTGCTCTACAGTGAGAATGGGCACACCAGCAGCATGGTGCCTCCTTAGGGGGTAGCCTCAGCAAAGGGGGTCATGCAGGCTTTCGGAGTAGGTCAGAGGATGCTTGGACAAGAATCATGGGTGGAATGGCCTAGAATAAGGCAGCTTGGGTTCTGGACCCCACTGACTCCTCACCCCACACAGAGGGCACAGCCAGAGGAGGGCCACAGCAGGCCTTCCACGATGCTCTCTGCCAGGACTAAGGGCACTGCTGAGAAAGTGTCACAATGGCGGGGTGACGACAGAAGCCCAGCCTGACTCCAAGGCCTGTGACCTCAACTAACATTCCACCCTCCTCTTCTGCCCACATTCAGACTGCTCAACATGGAATATGCAATTTGGCCTGGGCTGCTCCAGGCAGCTTCCTACCTGGACCCTCCCTCCTCCACAGACAAAACCCCCTTCTCTGCGTCAGACCCAAGCTATGATTTGCCAATTCTGAGCATGCCATGCTCTCTCATCTCCCTCTGGCTCGATGGGCTCCAGTGCATACGTTTGCAATGTCTTCTCTTTGTTTTTCACCTAGATAGCTTTTATTTACCTACAGCTTAGATCAAATGTCCTCTGCAAAGCATTCCCCAGTTCCTCCCCTGCCACCCTGGGGCAGGATTTTTAACCCCTCTCTTAGGGCCACACAAAACACACATTACACTCTTGATGAAACTGAGCCCCTCAATAACCACAGAAGCCGGCACAGAGTCTGGAACATTCTGTGCTGGGTAAACGTTGCTTATAAGAACCAGGCTAACCCTGGTGACAAATCACTCTTCCTTGCTTCCAAAACCCAAAGAGTTTTCAAGAGATTAAAAACCTATCTTGTGTGGAAAACTGGAAAGCATATATACCCTAAGCAGAAAAAGATGTTCATCATTAGCAAAAAAAAGGATAGAGTACATTTATTTGATGTGAGAAAAATGTTAAGTGGAAACAGCATATTACAGATCAAAAGAGAATATTCACATTTAAAAACTGTACACCTAAAATATATATTAAATATACATTTGGCATATAATAATATTATAATAATTATATAATTATAACAATAATAATATTATTAAGAGTCATTCTCCTCAGCATGCAGGAGATTCATTAATGTCTTGCTTTAATGAACAGTTTGATTGTTTTGTATTAAGAATATTTATTTTAGGGGCGCTTAGGTGGCTCAGTGGGTTAAAGCCTCTGCCTTCGGCTCAGGTCATGATCTCAGGGTCCTGGGATCGAGCCCCACATCGGCCTCTCTGCTCAGCGGGGAGCCTGCTTCCTCCTCTCTCTCTCTGCCTGCCTCTCTGCCTACTTGTGATCGCTGTCAAATAAATAAATAAATCTTAAAAAAAAAAAAAAGAATATTTATTTTATGTTTTAAAAATAAAGGTATATTCTTGGGGCACCTGGGTGGCTCAGTTGGTTAAGTGTCTGCCTTCGGCTCAGGTCATGATCTCTGGGTCCTGGGATCGAGCCCCGCATTGGGCTCTCTGCTCTGCAGGGATCCTGCTTCTCCTTCTCTTTTTCTCTCTCTCCCTTTGCCCCTCCCGCCTGTTCATTCTCTCTCTCAAATAAATAAATTCTTTAAAAAATATATAAAAAATAAAAACAAATAAAAATAAAGATACATCCTTAAAAAGCAAGTGGCACAGAGCTGGAAACATCCTGGGAGTTCTGGCTTTGTTGGAAGGTGTGGGTGCCTCCCTGGGTCAATGATTTGAAAATGGCACTCCTCATCTGTAGGCAGCAACCCCAAACACCAGCAGATGAATGGCTAAAGAAAATGAGGTATAGGGGCGCCTGGGTGGTTCAGTGGGCTAAGCCTCTGCCTTCGGCTCAGGTCATGATCTCGGAGTCCTGGGATCGAGCCCCGCATCGGGCTCTCTGCTCAGCAGGGAGCCTGCTTCTCATCTCTGTCTGTCAAATAAATAAATAAAATCTTTTAAAAAAAAAAAAAAAAAAGGAAAGAAAAGAAAATGAGGTATCTCCATACAATAGAATATTATTCTTGCCATTTGTAACAACACAGATGAACTCTGAGGGCTTTATGCTAAGTGAAGTCAGAGAAAGGCAGATACTGGATGATCTCTCTTGTATGTGAGTCTGTAGAAAAAAAAAGAAGCTCATAGATATAGAGAACAGACTGATAGACTGATGGTTGCCAGAGGCGGGGGTGAGCAAAATGGGTGATGAGAGTCAAAAGGTACAAATTTTAAGTTATAAGATAACTAATTCCTTAGCGAAATAAGTCAATCGGAGAAAGACGACTATCGTATGATCTCCCTGATATGAGGAAGTGGAGATGCAACACGGGGGTAGAGGAGGTAGGAGAAGAATCAATGAAACAAGATGGGATTGGGAGGGAGACAAACCATAAGTGACTCTTAATCTCACAAAACAAACTGAGGGTTGCTAGGGGGAGGGGGGTTGGGAGAAGGGGGTGGGGTTATGGACATTGGGGAGGGTATGTGCTCTGGTGAGTGCTGTGAAGTGTGTAAACCTGGCGATTCACAGACCTGTACCCCTGGGGATAAAAATACATTATATGTTTATAAAAAATAAAATATAAAATAAATAAATTTTTTTAAAAAGATAAGTAATTCCTGGGGTGTAATGCACAGCGTGGTAATGATCATTGATCATACTGGACTGCATATCTGAAAGTCACTTAAGAGAGTAGATCTCAAAAGTTCTCATCACAAGGGGTGGCTGGGGGGCTCAGTTGGGTAAGCATTCGACTCTTGATTTTGGCTCAGGTCACAATCTCAGGGTCATGAGATCGAGCCCCATATGGGCTCAGCATGGAGTCGGCTTAGGAGTCTCTCTCCCTCTCCCTTTGTCCTTCCCCTCCCCTGTGATTGCTCGCTCTCTCTAAAAAAAATAATAATAATAATAATTCACATCATGAGAAAAAATAATTGCATAACTATTTGTGGTAGTAGAAGCTGATGAGATTTATTGTGGTGACCAATTGGCAATGTACACAAATATCAAATCGTCATATTGGACACCTGAAGCCAATACAATGGGCATCAACTCTACCTCAGTAAAAAAGCATATACGCCCTCCTTGTTGTTATTCTCCAACTGCAATCTCACCAGTGCAGAGTAGAATGAGGCCATGTGTCTTCTAGTTCTGGGAAGGCAAGTGTGAATCACAGTCCTATCCTTATCCTTACAAGCACAATGACATCATCACTACTGGCTGATTTTGACTTTGCGCTTCACAGCAAAATCTTAAATCCTATTACCCATGAACTGCTCTTTCTCCAACCCGCTCACAACCCCCAGTCAAGCCAGCAATGTTTTCAACCTAAACGTTTGCCCTTACGTGCCCACTCATCAGATCTCCTCTGGACATCTGTAGCGTGGCTTTCCATTTTGAAACCCGGCCTGATCCACCAGGCAGCAGAGGCCATCAGTGTACACTTGGGGGATTAGTCTAAGGAACCTGCACCCTCTCCTAACCCAGAAAAGCCAACACTGATATTTCTTTCTTTCATTAGCAATCTGAATCTGCCCAAGCATTTACTGCTGGCCCCATCTGGGAGAGGGACTTACAAACAGCTGGGAATCTCTGACTACTGTCCGAGGCCGGAGTAAACGCGACACGGCTGCCTGCCTTGGCCGGTCACCCTTGTTCTCTGCCTCCCCAGGGGCCCAGCTGTCCTCCCGCCATCACCGCAGAGAGCCCGTTCCCAACCCTCTAGCCAACGCTACTTAAAGAAACCCACATTTGACTCCCCCAAAGAAGAGAAAAGAGAAAAACAAAAACTTGAGGTTCAAAATCCCTGACCCTGGGCCTCCGGAAAGGTGACAGACTGTAACTGTCAGGAAGATGAGCTTTGGGGCAAATGCTGGATTGGACTCCTGGCTCTCGCACCTGTCTGGCTCTGTGACCCTTGGCTACCTGCTAACCTCTCTGAGCCTTCACACTCACAACTGTGGAGAAGAACTAGTGATACTATGTCAGACGGCGGTTGAGAGGTCGGGAGGTGTTTGACACTATGAAATATGTCCGACACTCGTCTTGGGCTGAGAGCCCCAGAAGCAGAGGCCAAGATGGGGGTGCAGAATGGAACAAAGGCAGAAAGAAAAGCAAGCTACGGTCTCAACCCAAGACTGCCTTCAGCCTGCTTCCACAGGGAGCTCCGGAGCGCGCGTCAAGCCACAGAGCTAGTCCCAGGCTGAGATAAGGAAGCCAGCCGGAGGCAGTCAGTCCCTGGCTGCCGGCAAGGGCTGGTGAGATGCCCACCTTGCAGAGGGGAGCCAGGTGGGGCGGCACCCATTCGGCCAAGGGAGCAGCTGGGAGCCGTTAGTCGCCAGCACCCACGGCAGCTGGAGGGGGTCTGTACAGACTGGGGAAGGTTCTTGGCAAGGGACCAAGATCATCCACGACAAAATGGAGCCTGGCAAGTCGAAGCGTTCGTCTGATGGTGGTTACCGTGATTATTTTAAATTGTCCTCACAATTTCAGGCTGAGCCAGTTTCACGTCCCGTAGCAGAAACCGTGACACATCTCCAGCATCTGTTTTTGGCCCCAAGACCTGAAGTTGTAAAGACCAGGTCTGCAGTGATAACATGATGACAGGAAGAAATTTTCCCTCCTCTGATGTGGAAACTGAATGCCCTGAATTGCCCAACATCAGAAACCTCAGAAAACCCTAACAGGATGTTTTGACATATATAGTTCAGGCTTCAGACAACCGCTTCCCAGTGGAAATACTAACTGTGTAAAGAAGAAGGCAAAGTTTAGGAAGCCGAAATGACAGGACAGATCAATTTGAGAAGCTTAACGTGTAAGGCTTGCTACGCAGAGCAATTATACCAAAATGACAGTTTCTCCAAGCACATTTTCTTGGCTCTTCTGGGGCTGCAGGAAACGGAGGTGCTCTCCTCGAGTCACTGGGAGAATAGCCTGGTGCCATCTGCGCCCATCACATCTGGGGCCCAGACTTCAGCAGGGCAAAGAGCTGCCAAGGCAGGGCTGAGCCACAGGGCTTAAGGAAGAGGACCCCTGCGCTCTGTGCACCTCGCGTCCATGCATCTAGGCCACCTAGGGGCGAGGACGCCCGTGCATGAGCCCCAGTTCAGACCCTGCCATGAATTCCAACCTCAGATATCCAACAGTCTACTTAACGTCTCCGCTTGGAGGTCTAACAGGCATCTCAAAGTCAGCATGACCAAGACGGCCCCCCTGCTCCGTCCTCCCCAATTCCCCCATCTCTATAGGAGACAACTCAGTTTTCTCCATCGCGCCAGTCCACAACAGCATCCCCATCTCTCGGATTCTCTTGCAGAGCACACAGCTAACTGGGCAGCAAGTTCTGCCTGCTTGATCTTCAAAATCTACCCAGAGTCCGACCACATCTTGCCATCACCTGAGTTGTCATCCTGCGTTGCCGGGATTCTGCAACAGACATCGCCCCTCGGGTGTCCCTCTAACTGCCCGTACTCCCCCTGAGTCTGCTCCCAGGGATGCTGTTAAATTCTGTCCGATCAGGTGACACCCGTGGCCAAAGACCTTCGAGGGCTCACCATCTTGCTGAATTCCCCACAGTGTCCCCTGGGACCCAGCATGCTCCTGCCTGCTCTCGACCCCTCTGATCTTTTGTTCTACTATTCTTCCCCTTCCGCTCTCTGTTCCAAATACACCGGATTCCATGCCCGTCTTGGCCAGGCCAGCCCTGCCCTAGCCTCAGAGTTTAGTCCTTGCTGTCCCCTCTGCGAGGGGTGCACTTTCGCAGACACGGGTGTGGCTGGCTCTCTCGGGCCTTCCTGTAAATGTCACCTTCTCCCAGAGCACAGCCTTCTCTGCCACCCCATTTAAAATGCGCCCCTACCCCCGCCTCTGCTTCCAGTCTGCCTCTTCTGCTTTACTTATTCTGCAAATCAATGTCGTCACCTTGAATATTTTCCATTTCACCTACTTAATTTGTTTTCTGCTTTCCCAGCTAGCCCGCCAGCTCTGGGAAGGCCCGTCCCTGGGTCTGTTTTAATTCACTGCTGTATTCTCAGCAGCGTCCAGTAAGTAGTCAACACTAGATAAATATTTCTAAATAAACGGAGGAATACACTCACTTAAACATTTCTTCGTAAATTGATTCCCTTTTAACATGCATAAATTCATTTGTAAAGGAAATGCAGATCCAGACCGTAAATGAACCTGCGTCAACGGTGGGAGAGGGAAGTTATCCCGCAAAAGAAAGTCGGTGAGAAGACAATGCTGATATTAAATCTAGCTAGATATTATAAATGGCCCAAGTCTCTGAGCCTGAGGCGTAATCTCTTTTCTAAAAGGGGAGATCAGCAAGTGTTTAAAGACGGGCTAGCACCAAACTCCGACTGTTTTTTAACTAATCAAAAGAGTCAATAAAGAGCTGAAAGATAAATAGCATTCGGACTCTTTGATGCACTGTTAACCGGTGTTGGGTCTGGGTATCATCTCCTCTACCATCCATAAATACTGAGCATCCCACACTTCTAGAAGCAATGAAATAGATATTAATGACCTTCAATTTCCCAAGCATCCATTCCTCCCACAATTTCCCCCCATCTCTATATAGGACAACTCAATTTTCTCAATCGCTCGGGTCAAAAACAACATCATCGTCTCCCTTACTCTCTTACCTAATGCATACCCGATCTATCAGCAAAGCCCATTTGCCCTACCTTCAAAAGATACCCAGACTCGGACCACATATCACCATGCGCCGTATCCTTTTCCACGTTGATTGCAGGGGAGGTTCTGAGGCTGGCTGCCCATGGATCGTGCCCTGAAGACGTGAAGACGTTCAGAGTATGGTTGAGAGATAGGGCATGCGTGCAACTCACACGCCTGTAACAGAGGGTTGAAAGTCACAGACTCCACAAGGAATGCTAGAACGCGCGTGATTGGGACCTATGGTTCATCAGGTAATGTACATCCCTCAAGAGAAGAATGGGCTTCTTTGCACGTTGCTCTCAGGGGCTTGCTGCGTGATACGCCTTGTCCGATAAGATGTGAGTAGAAGCAACGGTTTGTTGCCTTCAGAAACATCACACATTTTGGCTCACCCTCTGGGAATGGCCAACCTCTTTCTCGGGAAGAATATGTCTCAGCAACGGCCATCACAGCCTGACACACGTGGAGCAGAGCTACCCCACGAACCTGCAGATACATGGGCAAGAAACAAATGTTTATTTTTATACGCTGCCAACTTTGGGGGCTGTTTGTTATGCAGCATTGTTGTGGTGAGAGCTGACTAAGAAACCGACACGAAGGAGAGGTGACTCTGACTTGAAATCAATCAGGGACACTTCCTGGTTGGGGTGGTGTTACAGGCGGATTTCACACCACTCTTGGTGCTCACAAAAGTCTCCCCAGGCTGCAACCCAACAGGGGGTGAGAAGAGAGTACCCCAGAGAAGACTATGCCAGGGATCAGAAACATGTCTGAAGACTGCTATGACCTCACAGCCTAGTACAGAAAGAAGGATGAAGACGAGAAGGCTGATGAGGGTTTTCTCAGAAGTATCTGTTGTTGGTGTCTGCTCTGAGGTGATTTGTTCCTTTGTGTATTTGGGGATGGGGAGCTGCCTCTTCTTCCTCTGCCTGCCCTTCAAGTATTAGGGTGTTGCCCTGTTCCCACGCTCTCCATTCTTCACAAGAAATCTGCTACTGCCCCGATCAGAGCCAGCGCCATGAGAATCTGTCCGGTTGTGGGCCCACCCTGCCCCCCGCCACAAAGAACTCACGTGCAGGATGTTGAGAGGTGTATTTGAGAAAGCTGGAGGGTGTAGAGACTACTGTGGGCTGCTGGTGCTGGGTCCCACCGGGAAAACCCTCTGGAGTCCCTGTAGAATGCCCCTGGGAACTGTCCCACCAGAGAAAGGGAAGAGGGAGGCCAGGCATTGACCTGCCATCTCTTATCCCTCTTTGTTTGAGGGTCTCCCCCGCGATGTTAACCTCCCCTCACTCCTACTCTCTTCCCCAAGTTCCTAAGCTCTGGCAACGAAGAGCCCACCATCCACTCCATTTTGGAAACTTCCAACACATCATCCATCTCTCCCTCCCCCTCACCTATCAGATCAAAATAGGGATCTGAGTCAAAGCCAGGGTTTTCCCTGGCTGCCCTCACTCCATTCTGCAAGTCACTGTCCCCCAACACCCCTCTCTGTTCTCTCACAGCATGAGCTGTCTCTGAGATGCACCTGTTTATGACCATTGTCTGCATCCAGAATGTACGATCAGAAGTAGAACCTTCTCTTTCTGGTTCACACCTGCATCTCCAATGCCTTGAATGAGCCCTCCCTAGCACGTGGTTGGCGCTCAGTAAGCGTGTGTTAAGTGAACAAGTGGCCCAGGGGCAGAAGGTCCCATGAGGCTCACCGGGTGGTGACCAAGGCCAAGGTTAATCAGAAACCTTTACCGTCACTGGGTCTGTCCCTTCGTGGCTGGTCCCACATAAGACAAGGTATATGTGCATCAGGAAGTCTGTACCAAACCCCGGGGACAGGGAAGAGAACTAAAGAATTCTGTGCAGAATATACAAGTCGGAAAAGTCACTGTGACCACTGAGGTTCAGTACGTTACTTGTTTTTTTTCTTTTCAGCTGTACAATTTCACATCTCAGTGAGCTTGAAGGGGGGTGGTGTCGGCGCAGTCGGCAACAGTGACTCCCGGCCTTGCCCCGTCTCCCACCCACGCCCCCCTCCACGTCAGAGCTGCGGCCTCCGCACCTCGCCCACCGGCTCCTCAAGGACACTCACCATCAATACTGGACCCGAGGGACCATTTCTGTGGCTGGTGCCGCCAGGATTTCCTCCCTGAGAGGAGAACATAAAGATTAACTAGGTGAGGAAAATTTTCCCTTGGCCCTGAAGCTGAGGACATTTGTCTCTTACAGCACATATTCTCCAGGAGACAAGCTAAATTAAAATACTAATGGACTGCTGTATTTAAAATATATTTACCAATGATTAACAGCTCGGTGGGTGATATATGTTTCAATAATTTCTTATTACAACGTGGGAAAACCTCCATAAATATTCTCAGGGTAATTAGCGGGTGTTTATTTAGCATTCCGCTGTGTTTTCTTGCTCAGCCAGAAGGGTGTTGTTGCTCCAGGCAGGCCCCTCCAGTGTACAGAGAGGGACCAGGCCCACACAAAATACCAGTCTTGATGCAAGAGAGGGCCCAGCCCTCTAGGACTCTCCTCCTGCAGATGCACAGTACTGCTGAGTAGGTGTGAGAGGATTATGCATTGTTAGCATTTAAAAAAAAAAGTGCACTTATATAAGTTTTCACTTGGTGCTTCTCTGACAGTTCTGAGAGTCTGGATACAAGCTTCCCTCCAGAGCCATTCTCAGTGGGGCCTGAGCGGACAACCCTCGCCAAGCTGACATCTACTCCACGGCGTTTTTCATTTCAAGATCGGCCCAGGTCCCATAGATACTGAAGTCTGCAATTCTGGCATGCTCTGACCAGTCTTTCATCGCACCCGCCCCCCAGGGTGATGTCCCAATTCTGCACAAATGCCACCAGCAGAGACACTAACAGAGGGATGGGGAGAGGGACTGCCTCAGGGCAGGGAGACCACGGCTGAGACTTTGGGGTTGTGCGCAAGCTGGACCCAGCAACTCGGGCATGCCCTCTCTTCCTGGCCGCAGCCTGGAGACGCTCCTCCCTTGAACCTCAAGTCAAGAAAGGTAGAAGGCACTGGTTAATGTGCAGTCAATACTCAAAGCCAAGAACGTGTGGATTGAAACCCAATGCCATTAATACCTCCATGGTCTAGGGCAGGAGTGGTGAGGACAGCTACGTGTCTCTCTCCTATCTCCACACACGTACATACACAAATACATATGCACACACACACACACACACACACCCTAAATCCAGATTTTGTGCAGGGCAACAATGTCTTCAGCTAAAACATTAATCTCACTGCCTCCTTTGCACATAAGAGTGCCAACCTGGCCCAGTTCTGACCAGTGGGTCCTAGGGGCCAATCCCTTCCCCAGTTATCAGGCCCAGTCTGCCAGGGAGGAAAGTCTCTGCCAGAGCCATGCGGGTGCCCTGCTGTGTGCCACCTCCAAGCCTGATGCAAACATTCCCAAGCAATGCTCTCACTTTCTGCCCACCGAACCTGAGAACCCAGAGGACAGCAGAGCCACAGAAGTGATGGGATGTGGGCTTCCAAAAATGGAACAGGGCAGAGCCCTTGTGCTAGCCCCATACTGGCCCGTGGATGTGCGTAAGAAATCCTTCTGCCACATTCCAGCCACTGACATTTGGAAACTGTTACCACCCTCAGCCGATCCTGTCAGACACACCCATTGGTCTCTCTCACCGACCCGAGGAAGGTAGACAGATTTCTGAAGACCTTCCCTTCCACCCCTGGGCTGACCTCCGCTGGAGCAGACCCTCAGTCTGGGAAAGCCGTCATCTGTCTGCCCCTGGAACAGGGGTCCACCCACCAAAAATGGAGATGCAGCCCCATCCCCCAAGTTAGAAGCATTCCCCTTGGATTAGCTTTCAGACGGGCACTTTCCTGGCTACCTCGGGTCAGGATCTGGGAAGGAAGCAAAGACACTGACCCTGCTGCTCTTGGCCTCAAACTGCAACGTCCTGAAACTCATTTCCAACCTCAAGGCTGCTCTGAGTCTTCCCTCCTTCAGGGGCTAATCCTTGACCCCCGTTCCTCCTCCAGCCAAGATGGGATCGCCATTCCATTTCACAATCTGGGCTTGTCCCTGTGGTAACAGCTGGGTTTTCTCAACCTCTTCACTTCCAGGGAAATAAACACGTGCTGTTGCACGTAGCAGGAACATCATATTGACCTGAGGGTGAAGGCGTCTGACTTGGAGGAATAACTTCATCTCCCTTATGGAAATCCCAAGGAGTGAGCCCCCTTCCGGGCAGATGGCAGGTGGTTCCCCCTCAACATCTGGAGACTCACCCTGAGGGGCTCAGAACTGGGGGTAAAGCCTAGAAATGCCCAGCCATGGGTGTTAACATCTGTACTCTCTCCATGTCACCAACCCAACCCAAACGTGACCAACCCCCCCTCTCTCCTATAAGCCCCAAGCAGGAGCAGAGTGGCACAGGAGCTAGAAGAACTCTGGTATTAATGGTGGCCTGGACCGGAAGTGAGAGACCAAATGAAGTCGAGGCTGCCATTCCAAGAATGAGGGGGAGTCTTGTCCAGGGAATGGCCCAGTGGGAGGCCAGGAGAGAGCACTGCACCCTCAGTCCATCAGGCTTGTCCTGTGCCACAAAACCCCCATCTAGAACTACTTGCCTTGGACTGTCTTGAACTGCATACCACTCCCAACCCATCCTGGCTCTCAGAAAGTGACTCCATGATAAATTTTTCGTGGTATCGACCCAGATTCTGTCCAATTATGCCGTCATTGCTGTCATCTTCCTCTCAGAGCCGACTTTGGTCTTATGCAAACACCCCCCCCCCTCACTGCTTCACTGCCCTCCTCACCTGCTTTTTGGCCACTCTGGAAAATATCCCACCCATCCGTCCCAGCCCTGAGACCCCACAGAGCATCATAGAATGGAGCCTGGGAGTCAGGAGTTGCTAAGCCATCTCCATGGTGGGTGAAGAACTCATTAATTCACCCAGCACATCCCTGGGATCTCGGTCTCCAGTGTCCCTGACCAGCGAGGCCTCAGGAGAAACAGACATGTCTTTTTTAGGTATTTGCTTAATAGGACGACAGAGATTTCTCAAGTGATCCTTGGTCAAAAAAGACTCTGGTAGAGTCCCTACCCTTGGAGAGCAACTCAAACAGCAAGACACCAAAACGACTCACCTTCCCTTTGATCACCTTGGCCTCTGTGAGGGTGAAGAGACACCCCCAGGGGGACGGTGCTTTGGGCCAGGGGCAAGCACAGAGTGTTACCAGCAAGAAGCTGGAGACCCAACAGAGAAGGAAGGATTCCATGGGAAGAGCAGCTGGTCCCAGCAGGCTAGTCCTATGAAAGAGGGCTTAGCTCTAGAAGCAGGATGAACCTAGCAGTAGGTTGGGTCGAGAAGTGTGTTGAATCTAGAAGTAGGTAGGATCTAGACTGTGGGGGGTTCGAACCTCCAGAATAAGGAGGTTAGACCTTTTTTTTTTTTTTTTTCCTGAGGGTGCTCAGGAGACTTTGAAGGTGTCCTACCATCTTCTCATCCTGATCAAGAAAAGATCCTGCCAGACCTCCCCTCCCAGGGAATGACCCCCCAAGCACTAGCAGAACCATCCCCAGCACTTCCCATCTCCTCCGGCCCCAATTTGCTAATGGGGAGCTCAAAAAAGGCCAGGTAGGCCCAGAAACCCAAGGGCCACAGGGCACTTGTCCTGCCATGGCTTCCTGCCCTCCATGTCTGAGGGGTAGAAAGAACAGAGGCTTTGGAACGAGGTGGGGTCAGGAGAGCCCCAGTGCAGTGACTTCCCGGCCACGGGACACCTGTTTCCCCATCTTTAAAGTAAAATCAGTGATGTCACTAACCCAGAAGGCTGTTGTGAGGGTCAAAGGAGCAAATACATAAAAGTGATCAGCACAGAGGCATACAGACCACCTTGATCTCGGAGGCCCTCCATAAGCATTGGCCGCCCTCTGTGCCCCCGTCTGCAGGTGTTCTCTCCGCAGCTGACATCCGGGCCTGCCTCTACCCCCACTGGTCCCACAGTTGCGTCTGTGTTGCCCCCCCTTTGGCCCGAGTCGCAGGCTGCCTCTGGACCACTCTGCACCACGGCCTCGTCTTCTCAGCTGGCCCCCAGCTTCCTCTCTGCCTAGTTTTATCCTGGCCCTAGGAAGTGGCCTCTTGGTCTATCTGTCAGTCTGTCTGTCTTCTCTCTGCCTCTCTGTCTCTGTAGCTCTGTCACCATTCCCTCCCTCTGCCTCTCTCTGTCTCTGTCACTGGCTTTCTTGCCATCTCTCTAGATAGCCTCTGTCTGGGTCTCCCTAGCGCTTAGCCCTCTCATTCCTCTCTGACTGGCTCTGTGCGGCCTACGCTGGCCCATCTCACAGGTGCATCTCTTTGAATACCTTAGTTCCTCACCCCTGCAGCACCTCCATCCTGCAAACTCCCCTCCCTGGGGGAAGTACAGGGAGGAGCCCAGCAGGAGAGAAGCCCACAGAGAAGGCAGGGTTTTATTTCTCTGCAGGAGGGCCGTAAATCCCGCCCTTTGCTCCCTGCAGAAAGGCACCTGCCTTACGGGGGTCTCGGTGGCCAGCGATGTGCAGGTGTAGGACAAGGGGCACAGACCTGGGCAGGTCTTGGCCTTAACCCTGGGCTGGGGCTGGAGAAAAGGGGACAGAGGCTGAGGGGCCTCTCCAGGTCTGTTCACATCACAACGGCCCCTCTCTCTTTCCCACCACATTCTGTTCAGCTCAGCCCAGCCCAGCCACCAAACAGTATCCATGGAGCCTGTGGGGACATCGAGGCATATACTGACCAAATCGGGACTCCAAAAGGACCCCAACTGTTCATTTCTCTCCCAGTCTTCGTCTGGGTTGCCCTCTACATTTCCGGACTCACAGAATGGCTCTCATTAGCATGACTAGGCACTCATTAGCATGACCATTTACAAATCTCAAGCCCTATTCCCCAGAAGGATTGCCCTTCTAGACCCCCCCCCCCACCTGGTTCTTTATTTTGCCACTGCTCCTCCCCCACCATAAACCACTGGAACCCGTTCTCACCATTGCTTTAACACCTTGGGAGGGTCTGTGGGGACCAGGACTTGCCCCAGGCACCTCCTGCCTCCCGCTGTGTCCCAGGCACAGTGGGCCCTGGGGGAAGCAGACCAACGCTCAGAGAGACGGAAACTCAGCAGTCCCAAGCAGAGAGATTGGGTCACTGCTTGTCCGCAACTCCTATCTGGCCCACGGATGTGCTTTGTTCAGCCTGCACCGTGTTTTCAAATCCTTTTAATGAGTTGGCAACTTTCAAGAAATTGGAAAGTTCCACATTGAAGTTTACTTGTCAGGCTTCTGCTTCAGAGCAGTCAGCCAAAACTCGGAGTCTCTCCCCTAAAAAAAGAAAACGCCAAATGAGCCCCAATTTATAATTTTTCTTGAAACTGATTATCAGAGAGCGGAGGTTGCCCTGCATCCAAGTAGCTTGAAAAAGAGAGACCAAGCCAAGGACAGTTGGGTCAGGAAGACAGGACAGGAAGCCCGGCTCAAGGGGGAGGGGTGGCACCTGTTGGGCTGGCAGGAAGGGCTACCAAAGATGGCGAAAATTCCCGCCACAAGACCTGAACTCGGACAGGAGAACAAAGGACCAAGATGGCGAAAGTTCCCGCCACACCACCTGAGCTCGGACAGGAGAACAAAGGCCCAAGCAGGAACCTGAGACCCCCGCCCTGGGCTCCTGTGGACCAATGGGATCCCGATGAGCAGGAGGGATATCCAAATAAGGGAAACTTGCCAGAAGACCCCTGAGCTTTCCCCAAGACCCCTTAAAAGCCCCCTCCTCCCTGCCTTGGGCGCGACTTCCCCCACTCTGCTTTCCAGAGTCGCGGGACCTCGCCCGAGGGTGCCCACCTCCTCCCGGTGCAACTTTCTCGGCTCCCCTTCACCTGGGCCCTGAAACTTCACCGGAGAGAACCTTTAATAAACCTTGCCTTACACTCACTTTGCCTGGTGTTGTGTTTATCTCGCCGGAAAAACCTTACATTTGGCGCCGAAACCCGGGAGGAGATTGAGCCCCCACCCCAGTGGGGAGGCTCTCTCCTTTCCCTAGCCGGACTGGACCTGCCTTTCCGAACGCCACTTCTGAAGCCGTGGTGAGTTTCCCCGATTCTGCGCCCCCTTCCGGAAAGCCCTGCCTTAATCGCGGCCGCGTCAGGGCGGACCCCGCTGGTCACCAGGTGACCTCCGTGACTCCGAGAGGCTGGGAGACGTCCCTACCTCGACGGCAGTCGATACAGTTTTTCCTCAACCCAGTGGTGGACGAGGGGACGCCTTCCTCCAGCCCTCGGGTTGCCTGGCAACGAATCATGGGGACCTCCCAATCCAAATTCGATTCTAAAACACCCCTAGGGTGCCTGCTGGCCAATCTTCAGACCCTGGAACTGGACCAGGACTTGCGCAGGCGACGTCTCATACATTATTGTACCGTCGCTTGGCCGCAATACCAATTAGACAATCGGTCCCAGTGGCCTCCGGAAGGCACATTTGACTATCAGATTCTCATGGACCGAGGCAACTTCTGCAAACGCCAGTGCAAATGGGTCGAGGTCCCTTATGTCCAGGCTTTCTGGACCCTGCGCTCTCGCCCCTCCCTCTGCTCTCACTGCTCCACCTCTCAGGTCCTCCTGGCCCGCTCCCCTCCCCCTACCCTGCCACCCACTGCTCCTAAAGACCTGGACCTCTCCTCCCTGTCTCTCCTCTCTGATTCTCCCCTCTCTGAACCTCCGGAGAGCTTTACCCACCCGCCGACGAGAGGGGCCCCGGCTCCTCTGCCTCCTCCTCCTTATCGCGATCCCCCACCCCAAGGCCCCTCTCTCCCTACGCCCCCTAATCCTCCCGCCACTCCAACCACCCCCCTTTCGGTCCCTTCCACCCCCTCCACCCTTTCCACCCCTTCCACCTCGACTCCCGTCTCCTCCCCTCAACCCCCAAAACCTGAGTCTGCTCCTGATGCGGCCCCCCCGGAACCTTCCCCTACATCCCCTCCAGCCTCCCCTCCCATCTCCACCCGCACTAGGGCTCGAAAACTCTCCCCTGAGTTAGTCTGCCCCCAAGGGAGGTTGCTGGAGCTGAGGGAGTTGTCCGAGTCCATGCGCCCTTCTCTCTACAGGACCTTTCCCAAATTGAGAAGCGTTTGGGCTCCTTTTCGGCCAGTCCTGATAACTATATTAAAGAATTTCAATATCTGGCCCAAGCCTATGACCTCACCTGGCATGATTTACATGTGGTCCAGACCACCACCCTCCCCACAGAGGAGAGGGAACGCATCCAGGCTGCTGCCCGGGAGCACGCAGACCAGGTCCATCTCACTGATGCTGCCATGCCAGTTGGGGCCCAGGCAGTCCCAGCCGTAGAACCAGGTTGGGATTATCAGGATGGCCAAGATGGCCGCCGGCGCCGTGACCGCATGGTCCAATGTCTCATAGCTGGCATGCGGGCAGCTTCTAATAAGGCCGTTAATTATGACAAGATCAGGGAGATTGTCCAGGCCCCTGACGAAAACCCCGCTATGTTTCTTAACCGATTGACTGAGGCCTTAACCCAGTACACTCGCTTGGATCCTGCCTCCCCTACGGGGGCCACGGTACTGGCTACTCGTTTTATTTCTCAATCGGCGCCGGATATACGGAAAAAGTTAAAGAAGGCTGAGGAGGGCCCTCAGACCCCCATTTCTGACTTGGTGAAAATGGCATTTAAGGTTTTTAATTCCCGTGAGGAGGCGGCTGAGCTTAAACGACAAGCCAGACTCCAGCAAAAGGTTCAGTTGCAGACCCAAGCCTTGGTAGCAGCCCTGCGGCCGGCTGGCTCTGGGAGCCAGCAGAGAGGGGCAACCAACCGCACCCCCCCGGGGACCTGTTTCAAATGCGGGGCCGAGGGACACTGGGCTCGCCAGTGCCCCAATCCAAAGCCGCCAACTCGGCCTTGCCCTCAATGCCATTTGATGGGCCACTGGAAATCCGACTGCCCTAACCTCGGGGTATCTTCGGCGCCTCAACGTGGGGGACCCCCCGAGACAGTAAGTCCGGCCTTTCAACTGCTTGGATTGGAGGACGACTGACGAAGCCCAGACTCGGCCACCCCTCTCACCCAGGCCGAGCCCAGGGTTACGCTCCAGGTAGCGGGTAAGTCCATCTCTTTTTTGCTGGACACGGGGGCTACCTACTCTGTTCTGCCTTCCTACTCGGGACTTACTCGAACCTCACCAATTACTGTTATGGGGATCGATGGGACCTCCTCCAACCCTAGGGCGACCCTTCCCCTTACCTGTAGCCTGGATGGGTTCCCTTTCTCCCACTCGTTCCTAGTCATTCCTTCCTGCCCGGTCCCTCTACTGGGTAGGGACATTCTCCAGAAACCGAGGGCAACTGTCTGTCTCTCACCTTCTTCTCCTCCCTCCACCTCAACCCGTCTCATCCTACACCTCTCCACTCCCTCGACCCCCGCTCCAGGTGACCTACCTGCTGTAGACCCTCAGGTGTGGGACAGCTCGGAGCCCATCATCGCTTCCCACCTTACCCCGGTTCAAGTACAGCTTAAGGATAACTCTAAGTTTCCCTCTCGAGCTCAGTTTCCTATTTCCTTAGCCCACCGCCGGGGCCTGAAACCCATCATAGAACGGCTTAAACGCCAGGGACTCCTGGTCCCCATCAGTTCCCCCCGTAACACCTCATCCTCCCAGTACGCAGGCCCTCAGGGGCTTATCGACCGGTGCAAGACCTTAGGCTTATCAACGAGGCCGTGGTCCCCCTCCACCCAGTCGTTCCTAAGCCCTACACCCTATTGTCTCGCGTTCCCCCAAACACCTCTCACTTCACTGTACTGGACCTAAAAGATGCCTTCTTCACTATCCCCCTGCACCCTGATTCTTACTTTCTCTTTGCCTTCACCTGGGAGGATCCCGACACACACGTTTCTGGACAACTAACTTGGGCTGTCCTACCCCGGGGGTTCAGGGACAGCCCCCACATTTTCGGCCAGGCCTTGACTACAGATTTACAGCAGTGCGCCCTTACGGCCAGCACTCTACTACAGTATGTGGATGACCTCCTCCTCTGTAGCCCCTCCCTCTCGGTCTCCCAAGACGACACTTCCACCCTACTTAATTTCCTGGGGGCCAAGGGATATCGAGTCACCCCCTCTAAAGCCCAATCGTGTGCCCCTTCGGTTACCTATCTGGGCATACTCCTGACTCCCACTTCTAAGTCCCTTACTGGGGACCGCATAAGACTCCTCCAAGAACTCCAACCTCCCCAAACGGCGGATGAGATACTATCTTTTCTTGGGTTGGTCGGGTTCTTTAGACATTGGATTCCAAATTTCTCTATCCTGGCCCGTCCTCTGTACCAGGCAGCTAAAGAGACCCCCCAGGGTCCCCTGACTGATCCCACTTCAATCCGTCAGTCATTCCTTAAGCTGAGAGACCGCCTTACCACCAGGCCAGTTTTAGCCCTACCTGATATCTCTAAACCGTTCCATCTCTACACCGATGAGCGCTCCGGCTCTGCCACCGGCCTCCTAACACAACAGGTGGGACCTACGCATAGGGCTATAGCCTACCTATCCAAGCAACTGGATGCCACCGCCCGGGGATGGCAACCTTGCCTCAGAGCCCTAGCGGCAGCCGCTTCTCTTACAAAGGAGGCCCTTAAACTTACCTTAGGGCAGCCTATCACGGTCTACTCTCCCCACCGACTCACAGACCTCCTTAGCCACCGATCTCTGGCCCATCTGACTCCTTCCCGTCTTCAACTATTCCATCTGCTATTTCTAGAAAACTCTTATATCTCTCTCTCTACCTCCCCCCGCTTAAACCCCACGACTTTACTACCTATACCCTCACCCACCCCGGAACCTGTTCACTCCTGCCTACAACTTATAGAAGACCTCACTCCTCCCCATCCCGGTCTCTCTGATCAACCACTATCCAACCCTGACCGCGTGCTCTTCGTAGATGGCAGCTCCCTCCTGGCCTCAGATGGCCAGAGGCACGCTGCTTATGCTGTAGTCACTATGGATGCGGTATTAGAGACAGCTCCCCTCCCAATCGGAACCACTTCCCAGAAGGCTGAACTCGTAGCTCTCACCAGGGCATTACACCTGTCGAAGGGACAACGAGTCACCATTTACACTGACTCTAAATATGCCTACCTCATAACTCACACACACTCTGCTCTTTGGCAAGAACGGGGGTTCCTAACTACCAAGGGCACCCCTATAGCTAATGGACCCCTCATTGCCAAGTTGCTTGAGGCCCTTAGTCTGCCCACTGAGGTAGCAATTGTCCACTGCCGAGGCCACCAAACAACCAGGGATCTGGTCTCCCTAGGCAACAACAGGGCAGACTCAGTGGCCAGACAAACGGCCCTAAGTACCCCTGTGTCTCCTATCCTCTTTCTCAACACCCCTCACCAGCCTTCCTACTCTACAGAGGAAACACAAGCCCTCCAGGCACGGGGAGGAAAAATTGGAGATAAAGGGTGGATCTACATTCAGGACAGGATTGCCCTGCCAGGCAATCTGGCGCACACCCTAATTACTGACATCCACCGATCCCTCCATATTGGCCCAAAGGCTCTCCACCAATTTCTTCAGCCATTGTTCTATCATCCTTCCTTATCTAAAGTAATTGAAGTTGTCCATAGGGCTTGCAAAACCTGTTCCGCTGTGAATTCACAAGGAGGAATCCGCAGACCCGGGCCTAACCGTCAGCTCCGAGGGCATCAGCCCGGGGAAGACTGGCAACTGGACTTCACTCATATGCCTCGCCATAAAACCTTTCGCTACCTATTAACCTTGGTTGATACATTCACAGGTTGGACCGAGGCATACCCTACGGCTCGAGAAACAGCAGATGTAGTGGCTACAATACTCATCGAGCACATCATCCCGAGGTTTGGATTGCCCCGGACCCTCCAGTCAGACAACGGACCTGCCTTCATCTCCAGTGTAACCCAGCAGGTAGCGGAGAGCCTCAACATAACCTGGAAACTTCACATCCCATACCACCCACAGTCATCGGGTAAGGTAGAAAGGGCCAACGGGCTGCTGAAAGCCCAACTCACCAAACTTACCCTAGAGACCCGTCTTTCCTGGCCCACACTTCTGCCCCTGGCTCTCACCAGACTCCGAGCTACGCCCCGCGGGCCTTCGGGCTTAAGCCCATTCGAATTACTATACGGCCGGCCCTTTCTTATAAATCATAGCCTTCCGGCCATCTCCCCACCTCTTTTATCCTATTTACCTTATCTTACTCTCCTCCGAGCTCTCTTAAGGGCTCACGCTGACACTGTCATTCCAGCCCCTAGCGACCATGCTTCTGAAGGGGGTATACGAGATCTATCCCCTGGGGACCAGGTCCTCCTCAAAAGCTTGCGGCCAGACTCCTTACAGACTCCGTGGACTGGGCCTTATACAGTTGTCCTTACCACCCCAACTGCTGCAAAACTGTTGGGGCACTCTGCATGGGTACATATCAACAATCTCAAGCGGGCACCCACAGAGACTAATTGGACCTCCCAGATGGCAGGCCCCACCAAACTCCGCTTGGTTAGGGCCCCTTCTCATATTCCTTCTAATCCAGACAAGCCAGGCGGAATCATGTGAGTCTAGCTGCATGAGGGGTTCAGGTACTTCTCGCCATTTTTCAGCCTTTACTTATATGCCTGCAACCTGCTACCGGGGAAAGGAACCGACAACCTGTACGTATGACCAGAAAACCTATTGGGTCTCCGACCTTGTGACAGCCAAACGAGGTATTGCCCCCTGCAACATCTACCCCAGGTCTGGAAAAGTGTGCTGGACCTATCTGGGTCAGGTCGGCCTCTCCGATGGGGGCGGGGTCCAGGACCAGGCTAGCCGTGAGCACATTAAAACAGCAGTCAGGGACATGACAAAACGACTCCAACCCCCCAACGACCTGGTCTATAAGGGCATTAATCTCGGTAGCATCCAAAAATCCCCTACCACTGAACAACTGACAGTGGCCCTCCTGAACTCTAGTTACAGCCTATGGCGTAATGTGTCGAAAAACGGTGACAGTGACTGCTGGATCTGTTTCCCTTTTTCAACACGTTCTAACATTGTAGGGATACCCCTCCCTATGGATTGGCCACTCCCCAACTCCACGCCACAAATAGCACGGTTCATATTGGCCCCATTGGGGAAAACATACCTATTATTAATGTGTCCTCCCCCCTCACCACGGCAGCTGCCAACATCACTAACTCCTCCCTCCCGTATTGTACTCCCTCGGGAATATTTCTCTCGTGCCCTCAGGGAATCTATCGCTGTCTGACCACTAACGACTCCCTGGGCTGTATATTCATCCTATTATCTCCTTCTACCACCATTTACTCTGAATCCCAGCTGCTATCCATCCTATTCCCCCAACACCGTGAAGATAGGGCCGTCTTCCTCCCATTCATAATAGGGGCAGGGGTAGCCATAGGGGTGGCAACTGGGACAGCAGGGATAGGAACCTCCATAGACTTTTATTACAAACTCTCCCAAGCTCTGAATGATGATATGGAACGGGTTGCTGACTCCCTCACAGCCCTACAGACCCAGGTCACCAGCCTGGCAGCCTTAGCTCTACAGAACCGACGGGCCTTAGACCTTCTGACCGCCGAAAAAGGGGGGACCTGCCTATTCTTAAATGAAGAATGTTGTTACTTTGTTAACCAATCAGGTATAGTTCCTTCCAAGATCAAAGAACTCAGGGATCGGATCCAAGCACGGCGGCGAGACACGTCCTCTTGGGGCCTGGACCCCTACAACTGGGTAACCTGGCTGCTCCCTCTGGCGGGACCTGTATGCATAATCCTCCTTCTAATCTCAGTTGCTCCCTGTCTTTTCCGGTACTTGCAGGGTCGCCTACAAGAACTTGCCCGAGTATCCGTCAATCAACTCCTCCTCCAGCCCTACTCTCGCCTGCCCACTTCCGACTACCCTTATGATGACGCCCCCTGTCAGCAGGAAGTAGCCAGAACCGAGTCGACGCCCCTGACACCATTATATTAAGCAAAAGGTCGGAATGTTGGGCTGGCAGGAAGGGCTACCAAAGATGGCGAAAATTCCCGCCACAAGACCTGAACTCGGACAGGAGAACAAAGGACCAAGATGGCGAAAGTTCCCGCCACACCACCTGAGCTCGGACAGGAGAACAAAGGCCCAAGCAGGAACCTGAGACCCCCGCCCTGGGCTCCTGTGGACCAATGGGATCCCGATGAGCAGGAGGGATATCCAAATAAGGGAAACTTGCCAGAAGACCCCTGAGCTTTCCCCAAGACCCCTTAAAAGCCCCCTCCTCCCTGCCTTGGGCGCGACTTCCCCCACTCTGCTTTCCAGAGTCGCGGGACCTCGCCCGAGGGTGCCCACCTCCTCCCGGTGCAACTTTCTCGGCTCCCCTTCACCTGGGCCCTGAAACTTCACCAGAGAGAACCTTTAATAAACCTTGCCTTACACTCACTTTGCCTGGTGTTGTGTTTATCTCGTCGGAAAAACCTTACAGCACCCATGCCCATGCGACAGAGAGACTCAGCTCAATTTAAAGAGCCGCTCAAGGCTAATGTGGGCTCAGACCCTCAAGACTCTTCGGAATCCCCAGAGCAAAAGGAGTTTAGCCCCTCTGAGAGGCTCTTTCCCACCAAGCTCACGGGAAGGGCAGCAGACCAGGGGGAAACCAGAGAGCAGAGCTGGCCTGGAGAGGGGACCCAGGACCCCATGAGAAAGGAAACTCTAACCACCCCCCGACCTTCCATGTTCAGATCCTCCACTCATAGGAGCAAAAGCCTTAAGGCATGGGGGGAGGGCAGCAAACCCAGCTGCCCCCCAGAACCCAAGAGAAGAGCCTAGCTGTCCTCCTCCACCAGGGAAAGGAACAAAGAATAAACCTTCCACCTAGGAAGGGTGGGCAGGAAACGCTGCAGAGTGAGCCAGACTCGGGCCCCAGCAAGAACTCCAGTCAGAGATGCCTCCACCTGCAGAATCCCTCTCAACACCCGGCTATCACAAAGCCCTGGACCCCACTGGATAACACGTCCCCAGCTGCATTTCTCAAACCTCCAACATCGCACTTTCTCCCTACCCAGCTTCTGTTTCTTACAAGTGTCACGGTCAAATGCCAGTAAAGCAGCTTGTTCAAAGTCAACCAGCCAGTGAAGTGGCAGAGCTGGACCAACCCGACAGAACAGCCTGGCCCAGAGCTCCTGCCCCTAATCGCTCATCAGTAGACTCCTCTGCTAGGGTTCTGTTGAGCCCGTTTGGTCTGGTTTGGGCAAAGAGCTCTAGAGCATACAAGGCTGCCCGTGATGGGGAACACCAAGTGGTCTTCCAAATGATAGGTGACAGGGGCCTGGGGTACCCAGGGCAAGGAGATGTCTTCTTTGCCCTCAAGCTTTCCAACCATGGGACACAAATTAAAGTTTTGAGAGGCTTGGGAAATGACAAGACTTGGACATGGGCTTGATCAGGGGTGTATGCCAAAGACCATGTGCAGAAATCCCTGCTTTGGGCGTATTAAAGGCTATTTGTCTCAAACCAGGGGACCAAGCCTCCAGGTGGAACTGTCAGGAGAGACATCACAGCCTCTCCAGACTTCCTGTCTCCCCACTCTGCTCTCTCCTTGAGTGGACAAATGAGTGGTTAAGCTCACAGACATGTTAGCCAAGCATGTAGTAGGTGCTCAACAAATACTTATTTAAAAAAAAAAACTTACTACTGGAAACAGTAAATAATTGAATAAAGGAACAAGTGATCAACATGTGGAATCTACAATCTGCCTTTTCTCCTCCGTAAGTTTGTGCTTAAACTGGCAGAATGTGTCTCCAGCACCAGATAGAGGCCCACTGGCCCCAACAAACAGTTCTAGAGCAACTTTCCTCCCTTGGCACATCTGGGTGGTCTCAGTTAGGGGTTCTCAGTGAAAGAAGCCCATCAAATCGGATAGACGTGAGCAACAGGTTAGCAACTGTGACAACCACAAGAGTGGATAACGTCAGGCAGATGAGTGTTTGGGGTGGGTTTCGTTGGAACGTCAAATTCAGGAACCAGATGCTTGAGTGTGAATCCTGAGGGCCAGATTAGTAAATATACTTCATGGGTCTTTTCAGGACCTTGGAGAGCTGCCCTAAACTGGAAAGTGCTGACTCAGGTCAGTGCCTGTTACAAAGCATTCTGAAGTTCCCAGGAGGTCAATGCCCCTTTGCCATCCACCACGGCAGTCCTCTGCCCCACCCCAGGCCTCCTCCACGAACCCAGAGCCCTGACTGGTTAAACAGCGGGCCGCTCCTGTGAGACCCAGAGGTGTAGAGGCCATTTGTCCGGCTGCATGGGGCTGAGAATCCAAGAGAAGCGAATGTCAGGCAAGATCAATAAAGCTCTGAACGGATTGGAGAAATGAGGTTTGAGCCTTAGCGTACATGCTTAGCCAAAGCCCTGGAGACCAAGATGGATAAAGGTGATGAATGCCGCAGTCAGCAAACGTGGCAGCCCCAGACAAGAGGGCAGGGAAGCCAGCCGAGAGGGGGATCCGGGGGAATGTACAGAACCTGGGCTGGGAGCAACAAGGCCTGGGTTCTCGTGTGCTGTCCCCACTAGCTGCCCACCTCTGGACAAAGTTCAGGTTCCGGAACCCAAGCTCTACCTGGCTCTACCTCTTACCAGCAGTGTGACATTGGGAAAATCGCTTCCCCTCTCTGACTGTCATGTGTTCCCTCCAAAAATAGGGTTAATAATAGTACTCATGTCATGGTGCTGCCGTGAGGATTAAATAAACCAGTAATCGGAGAGCATTTGGAAGAGCGTTGGGGGCACAGCAAACACCAATAAACATTAGCTGATGTTATTGACAACAAAGAGGAGGCAGAGAAGAGGGTTGTTCTGGGACGGATATGCGCAGCACCGTGGAGGACTGTCCCTGTGCATTCTACTCCTGACTCAAGGTACCCATCCCAGAATGGCTCCTAATGGCAGGTCACTTCCTTCAGCCAAAACTTGGGCTCTCCACTATTTCCTCCTTGCATGCTGCCTGGGGAGTCTAATCTCCATCCAGAAAGCAATGCCCCAAGCTGTCACTCGCCTGCCAAATCTGGAATGGCAGCGACCTGGAATGTTAGGTGGAAAGTGAGTTTAAGACGCGATGAGGAGGAGATCTGAGATCGACTGGTAATGTCTACCACGGGCAGTGATGGAACAGGGGCTATGTAAGCCATCCTGGTTGAGTTAGCCTCCAGGGGGCTTCCACTTTGGAAAATCTAGGAGCTCATGAAAGTCACCAGTGAGATGGCGCAGAGAAACCACAAACTAAGGATCTGCTTTTTAGTGACAGGGTCCAACCGACAGAGTCATCTCTACACCAGGGATCTGGTGCCTTCTCCACAGCCAAAGGGACCTATGGAATCATCTCAGCACAGAGAAAGGGGATGAGAGTTCTGCCACTACCACACATGATGTGATTTTGAGCAAGCCCCTCCCTCTTTGAGCCTCAGTTTCCCTGTCTGTAAAATGAAATGGATAGACCTTAAAATTTAAGGAAAGGGTCAGACACTTACAATGTTAGGTATAACAGTATCTTGCTTCTGATGACACAGGAGAATGGGTCAGACCGGGGAAAGATCACCCTGAAGTGGGAGCCAGATGTCCGCAGGGACCCATGAGAACAGGGGACATCGCAGTAGCCCTATGGTTGTACTCAGCTGCCCATCAGCAAATTTGAATTTCTTGAATTTCTCAGAGGCACTTATAATATGGTATGTCCAAAGTCAAGTTCTCGCTCACAGTCTCTGCCACAACTACTCCTTCCACATATAAGTAAAGGTAACCATCTCTCACCCAGATATTCAATTCAAAAACCTTGGCAGAATCTTTGATGGCTCCCTTTGCCTCACTGCTCACTGGCAAACCCTCCTGGGTCTACCTCCAAGGATAGTCTGAAGCCACATCCCTGCCTCCTTTCTCCAAACATTGGGTCCCTGGCCTTCCTGTCTACCTCTCCTCCCGTGATCATTTCCTCCCACATACCCACAGTGGTCTTACTCTGCCCATGGTGCCACTCCTGTTTAAATGCCCCCCCCCCCGGAATTCTATTACATTTAGGATCAAATTTAAATTTCTTCCTATACACTGTAAAACCATGTTGCCCACCTCGCCAAGTAGTATTTAGATTTTAGGAGGAGAAACATTTCTCAGGAGATAAATGGAATCTCTCCAGACAGGAGAAAGGCCTGGCATTTCGTGACTTTTTCAAAATATTTTCAATAGCAATTTGGAGACTGTTTGCTCATCTGACATTTATCTTCATTTGGCGTGGGAAATGGCTGAAAGACACGGAGGGCGGGGGGCATTGCTTATAAATGTTGGGTGGCGGCAAAGGAGACCTCTTACAGGAATCCATCACAAAGAGGAGCTGTGGCCACTGGGCTTGATGAAATCTGCCCCATTTGCTTTGATTTATTCAGCCGGGGTGCCCCCTGATAGCTTGACTCATTTGAAGGATAATTATCCACTGTGTTATAAACGCCGGTCCCTTGTCCCCAGGAAGCTGGTGTCAAGGAGGTTAGACAAGTGACAAGTGACAAAGCATGTCTGATCATTGCTCACATCCCGGGAGAGGTGGCCAGCTGGGGTTGGGTCACCAGGCCCCCAGCGTGTGGGTAGGGGTTGGCCGTGTCTGCCTGTTCTCCTGTCGGTGGCCCTTTTCCTGTGTCCTACCTATCAGAGATGCAGACTCCCTTTCCAGTCGGCTCTTCCCCAAAGTGATTTCTTCTGGGGCGGAGATCAAGTCAGCACCCCAGGGGTAAGCAGCTCAATGTTGGAGGGTTTGAGCCTAGTGTTCTCTGTGTGTCCCTCCAGATTCACTCTACCTGTTTCTACCTTCTCTGGGCCCAGGAGCCTAACTTCTGGGGTTTAGATCAGTTACCTCCCTTGCATCGAGCTTCAGGCTCGATGTGGCCCTTGGTGGTGCCAACAGGGCTGTAGGAAGGAGACTCAGCCCCGTGCCCGGTACATGGTGGGTAGGAAGTGACCAGTATCTCTTCTCATTAAACGTCAAGCCACTGAGCCATATGGATACATCCTAAGGCATCTTACTACTCTGAGTAAGACAGCACTATGTTTAAGAAACACAGGCTCTAGGAGCACCAGGCTGGCTCAATCGGTAGAGTGTACAACTCTTGATCTCAGAGTTGTAAGTTTGAGCCCCACGTTGAGTGTAGAGATTATTTTAAAATAAACTCTTTTTTTTTTTTTAAAGATTTTATTTTTATTAATTTGACAGAGAGAAATCACAAGTAGACGGAGAGGCAGCCAGAGAGAGAGAGAGATAGGGAAGCAGGCTCCCTCTGAGCAGAGAGCCCGATGCGGGACTCGATCCCAGGACCCTGAAATCATGACCTGAGCCAAAGGCAGCGGCTTAACCCACTGAGCCACCCAGGCGCCCCTAAAAATAAACTCTTTAAAAAAAAAAAAAAAAAAAAAAAAAACAGAAAGAAACACGGGCCTTAACATCGAATTTACCTGGGTTATAACCCAGCGCTGACAATGAATAGCTGTGCAGCCTTAGGCAAGTAATGCACCCTCTCTGAGCTGAGAAAATAGAAATTGGGTCAGAAGGTCTTGGTGAGAATAAGGCAGAGAAAGTACTCAGCACTGTGTCTGTAGCTTTAATACTGGTCGTTGTTGCGTTGCTGTTGGTGGTCTTACTTTAGAGGAACACTAAGTCATCACCACCCAGTACTCCTCCTTCCAGATGGTTGTAATTCTGACTCTTGCTCTTTTATTGAAGCTGTAGCTAGGCAGGCTCGGGAGGAAATATTTATGTAAAGCCGTGACTCTCCACCCGGGTTGTACATTGGAACCACCCAGGGAGCTTTGCAAATCCTTACACCCAGGCGGCAGGCAGCCCTGACCAATAAAATCAGGATTTAGGGAAGTGGGACCCAAGCCCCAGAGCATCCAGGGTGCATCCAGGGTGCACGGAGAATTGGTATCGGAGCATTGTTCCTGTGGCTGATTTGCACATATAAATCAACAAAGTCTCTGACAGTTGTTGTAGACAGATATGAATCTGCCCCCCTTTACTCTAGGAGGAAACTGAGGCACAGAGCGGAGAAGGGACATGAAGGGTGGAGGCGGTTATGGTCATCCCCACTCCTGGAAGCCGGAGCCTGCCCCAGAGGTCCCTACACGGTGTGGAAATGGGACAGCATCGTGGCACTTGTGCGGGAATCACAAAGTAGCCGTCACCCAGGTGGCTTCCGGCTCCCTCTGGGGAGCAGTGGCTTCAGTGGAGGAACGCAGCATTACAAGAGCTCCCAAGGGCTGTCATGCTGCAGCCCGGGGAGGAATACCAAGAGCCGGCTTTCGTCTGCCTTTGCGCTGAAACCCAAGCCAGGCCCTCCCCATTCTGCCTGAAGGTTTTGAAATCTAGCAAAGGAAAGGTACATGCAATGGAAGATTCTGGAACAGCAAAGAGACTATGAGTAACGAAATCCACATAAAGTCCACAGTTGACTTAATAACATCGTCCCGATGTGAACATTTCAGTTTTGCTAAATGCACCAGGGAAAGGTGAGAGAAACGGACATCACCAGAAGCTAGATGAAGGGTGTCCCGAAAGTCTGCACTATCTTGGCAAATCTGCAAAGGTTCAATAAACAAATAAGTGAAAAGGTGTGCCAGGGTCTACCTCCTTTCTACCACATCCCCCGGAATCAGGCTGAAGCCCCAAGCCCCAGCACCTCCAGATGTGACCATATTTGGAGGGTGGGGCCTTCTGAGAGGTGATTCAGCTAAACTGGGGTGTCGGAGGCCCTAAGCCAATCTGCCTGGCATTCATACCAGAAGACGAGAACAGGACATGGGGAGTGACGTCACAGATATGTTTGCACCGAGAGCAGGCCGTCTGCAGGCCACCGGGAGAGGCCTCTGTTGAAGCGAACACTGCCTGCGCCTTGAGCTCAGACTTCCAGCCTCCAAAATTGTGAGACTACAACCCCGAGCCATTGACACGGCCCCACCCCAGGCTCTGGGATTTGCCCGGCAGCCCGGCAGCCCGGTGCAGCTCCCTGATGCACTTCTACCTGCGCGAGCCCCTGGAGGAAGGGGGAGACAACGAAGAAGGGGGGGGGGGCGGGAGGAAGAGAGGGAAGAGGCAGAGAAGGTGGAGATGAAGCAGTGAAAGAGAGACAAGGGGAGAAGCTTCCAGAAGAAAAAGAAGAGGAGCCCTGCACCTGAGTCCCAGCCAGGACTGGCTGTGCAGGTTATTAAAATATTGCCAACCTTCCCCAACAGCTGGGGAACAGCTGCCCCAAGTAGCTCCCAGCCAGCTCCCCACCCGAGCCTCTCCAGCTCTCCCCCAATCCAAGGTGGCTCTGGACCCAGTCTTCCAGCCATGGTGGTCCCGACAGGACAGGGATGTCCTGGCTGGTGATAAATACTGCGACTCTCATCCTGTCCCCTTTCCCCTTACCTGTAACTCTGTGGGGCCTCAGGTGGCCTGACTTCCTGGTCTTGTTTCTTTATCTCTAAAATCCTGCAGTTCTTCTGGGCATTCAGAGAGATTAGAAAGGGAAATGCCTCAGTGGTCCCATCCCTAGGGGTCTTATTGTAGTTGTCACGAGGGGACAGTTACAGCTGACAACTCATTTGTGCCTCCTAGCGGTTGCGATGATAATGCTGACAAGAGTCGTAACCAGGAGGAGCTGGGGTAAGGAACTGGTCTCTTGGGTTGGCAGACCAGCCCTACAGTGTGCCTGGACCCCACAGGAGCATATCCACTGACTCCACCCACTGCCCCAGCAGGCTCGCCGGGGGAGTGGAGGCGGGGGGGTGTTGGTGATCTGATGGGGACTCGCCCTGGGAGTCGTGGAGCTGGATTTGGGAGGCTGACTTCAACACAGAAGAAGGAACACAGGCCAGGAAAACTGAGACAATAGCCAGGGATGGGGAGACAGAAGGAAAGAAATAGAAACACAGTGATGTTTAGGGGAAGGCAGCTGGACTTCCCCAGATCCCCAAGGTCCAGCAAGGGGGCTGCGGGGCTGGACCACCCCCTCTCCTAATGATGATTTACTGAGCACCTACTAGGTGCCTGGTGCTAAGCTTGCCATTCTGCATCTTTGCCAGTCTTGCCGAAGCACCCATTTCACAGACACAGAAAACTGAGGACAGAGGATACACAGTAACTTGTTCAAGGCCCAGTAGAATACATGATGTAATCCAAGTAAAGAGGTAACATCCTAGTCAATAAATGTTTAGATATCACCAAAAATAAATAAATAAATAAAAATAAGCAGAAAGTCAGCATGGAAACCCAAGTCTCTGTGACTTCTACACCCATACCCCCCGCCCCCCAGCCCCTCCCCATGCAGGAGATCCTAAAATCTTCCCTCACTGGGGCCGGTCTGCTTCAGCATGAGGCTGCCTGCTGGGTAGCTGGGCAGGGGCAGGCAATGCGGGGCTGATGGCCCTGGTGTCTGCGCCCGCCCTCGGGCTGTTTGCCTCTCCCAGCTCCTCACACCAGGTGGTAGGGGGGCAGGGAGGTGGCCACATCCGGGGCCCTGACCGCTGGCAGCAGGTGGGGTACAAACACCATGGCAACGTGACCTTGTCAACAGTAATCGCTTCTGCCAAGCCGCACGCAGGGCTGCAGACAGGACGTGCGGGGGCGGCGGGTGGCCTGACAAGCCGGGAAATTAAGATGGAGAAACACAGGGGAGGGAGCTCAGTGCTCTGCAGCGACGAATTCCCACTCCCACCGTGGGAGGAAGAAGGGAAGTCACCCTCCTGCGCTGGAGCTGGGACACGCCCCCACCCCTCCTCTTCCTCCGCCATCACCTCCTACAGGCCTGGGGTGCCGGGGCCCCGGCCACTCTTTGAGGCTCTTGACATATTAAAAAATTTTAAAATGCTCCCGCCTCCCCCCCAAAAAATAAAAACCTCACAAGAGTCACAGCACATCTCTAGTGAACATATTAACATTTTAAAACCGTCAGGGAAAAAAAAAAAAAAAGGCAAAGCAATGTAATTATACTTTTCATAAGAAAATTATGGGAGTTCTAAAATATTATCAATTCCATGTTCCCTATAGGCAGTGAGGTCCAGGTTTGGGACATATATTTAAAGTTTGAGAATCAATTAGTTCTTTTGAACCTGTTGGTAGATCCCTGAATATGACGGTGTGTACATCTTATGTGGATGTGAAGGCAGGAATCTAAATAGTGTGTGTGTGTGTGTGCGCACATTTGTGTGTCTACAGACATACTTGTCAACATGTATTATGTGTCCCATACAGAACACAATAGAGCTTTGTGGAGTCATGCACTTCAATTTCAAAAGCCTTAGGAGCAGCTGTTGTGATGTCCCCCATTGTACAGATAAGGACACAGGCAAAGTAGACCTGAATGACTTGCCCAAGGTCACATAGTCACTGAATGGCGAGGCTGAGGTTTGAGCTCAGGGCATCTGGGTAGGGAGCATGTGTTTTTAACCTTCACGATGGGTGCATCTTTAAGTTCTGGGAGAAGGTGAGGTCTGGGCCACACAGACCTCATGATCACCCCCAGCACTGAAGCCAACACAGAGCCTTGTGGGTCAAAAATATTCCCCGAGCGCATGGCTGCAGTAATTTCGCCTGTCCATCAGCAGCAGACCCCGGAACACTCCCCAGCCCAAGAGGTCCCGCTCTTCTGCTTCCAACGGATTCCCCGTGCTGAACCAATACAGGGCATTCCCGTTCACACACTGCAGGGGCCTTCTGACATCAGCACTGAGAAGAACCCACCATCAGGCCTGGGGCTGGCTCAGTCAGAAGAGCCTGTGATTCTTGATCCCCGGGTTGTGAGTTCAAGCCCCATGCTGGGTGTAAACAAACAAATGACAGAAACAAAAATAACAGATCAAGGCTGTGACAGCCACCTCCTGAGCCTGGAGCCCACCCAGAGGATCCCCACTGGCCTCCCCAGCTTTCTTCACATGCCTAGCTCAAACACCCTCCCCAGAGAGCTCTTCCCCTGACCCTGCCCCATTATGTTCATTATCACCCTGTTTAATATTCTCCGTGATACTGACTCAACATAAAATTTCCCAATCTATTCAATTACCTCTATTGTCAGTCTCTGTCCAGCAGAAGTTAGGTAAACTTAAAAAAAAAAAAAAAAACCCATAAAAAACCTACATCCCTAGCACCTCGTAGCTGGCACACAGTAGGTGCTCAATAAATATTTGTTGAGTAAGTGAAGGCTGAGGTTCCAGCGTGAGCAACACTTCCAGGGAGATGGAGGGATGTTTATTCTATAAATTCACGTTCTCCGAAAGAGCCAGCTCACCCATCAGGGTTTAAGTTGCTATGTTGATACAACTGTTGTTAAGACCGTGGCCAATAAGCTGGTGAGGCAATCGGTAGGGACATAGGGACGGTGAGACTGTGAGTAAGTAGCCAAGGAGAGTAATGTTGTCCGTTTGCTTACTCCCCCAGCAAATAATAGCCCAAGCTAGAGCTCTGCCCACCTGCCCTGCAGTGGGAGGCCACCAAAGAGCAGAGGGAAGGCGCCGCTCCTTTTTCCCCAGCCTGGAATGGAAGGAAGCAGGGGAGGAAGCTTCTCTTCCCTCAACACCTAACAGGCCAGGCTCTCTGGTTTAGAAGTCTGAGCCTTCAGCCCCTCGGGTTTTTATCCATCTCTGTTGCACAGATGAGAAAAACAAGCTCAGAGAAGCCCCATTAATTCACCCAATACTCACAGCAAAGGAGAGGAGGGACTCAGGACGGCCTGGTGGCAGGGATGGGCGCCAGCAGGCGGGGGGCTTAGCGCTCCCTTGCTGCGGGACTGTATTCATATCCTGTCCCCGCCAGAACAATTACCACAAATTGAAACGCTCTGAACAATACAGTTTTGTTATTGTATAGTTCTGCAGGTCAGAAGTCCTGAAATAAAGGGGGCTGCCTTCCCTAGGAGGTTTCACAGGGAAGAATCTCACTGTGCCTTCTTCTTACAAGGACCCTGTGATTACACTAGACCCAGCAGATAATCCAGGATTACTTCCCATCTCAAAATCCTTAATCTCATCCATGAAGTCCTTCTAGGTAACAGATTCACACGTTCCCAGGACTGGATGTGCACGCTTTTGGAGGACCTTTATTCTGTCCGCCACAGTGACTTGGAACATCCATCAGCCCGATCCCCATTTCAGAGGAGAGGGCAAACACCAGTCCCGTAATTTGAGAGAAAGCATCAGCACCAAAGAGAGAGTCAGACAAAGTGTGGAGTCCAGGCTACAGGGGAGCCTAGTGTGGTCCTTCCGCGGCGGGCGCAACAGGCAAGGCGCTGTTCCAAGCTCTCTCTGTGGTTAGCTCACTGAAACGTGCAACAGCTTTATGGGGTAGGCACTATTTTTGTCCCATTTTACAGATGAGGGAACTGAGGTGCAAGGCAGCGGAGGAACTTGCCCAACCCCTCTGGTTGAGCGGTGGGGCTGGGCTTCGACCCCAGGCCCAGAGTCTTGACCACAATGCCTCGGAACTGGACTCTCCCCCGGTGCCAAGCCCTGCCCACAGACAGTACTGACTATTACAAGCCCCTTCTTGACATAACTCACTTCCGTTTCTTGAGGGCTTACTATGTGCCAGGCTCTGGGGTTGTGTGAAGTCGTTTAAGTACACTGCCTCACCGAATCCTCCCACAATCCTGGATAGAGACCTCCCCCTCTTTGTAGTGATGAGATAATGAGAGGACTGTGGTTGGTGGGGCGGGGGGGGGGGGGGGCGCGCAAAAAACTGAACCACGGAACTTTAAAATCCAGGCTGTTACCACCACTGTCCCCGGCAACTGGGCAGGGTCGGGGGGGGGGTTGTTGCCAAGCCTGCAGACGGGCCCCCAGTCTGGCAGGTCTGTGGAGCCATCACCTCCCTGCACAGAGCCCGCTTTGCCCTTCAGCAGTGGTCCAGGGGCGGGGGAGGCAGCGTCCATAATGTATGACATCCGAGAGAGAAAGCGTGTCCGTAAACGCTGCTGGCAGAAACTCATCAATGGTGCATGGGGGTTTTATGTTTCCCAGCTCGGATGAAGGCAGTTCCTGCCTTGCCTTGGGCCAGCATAAAGATGTGACCTGCAAAGGTTACATTTATCTCCCGAGACAGCCCCCTACCCCAGGTGCTGGGGCCGGGAGTGCCACCGTGACAGGTAAGCAGCAGCCCCCTGCGCCCTCCTCCCTCCCAAGCTCAGCAGAGCCCTGCTCAGGGTCATGTGAGTTTCCCATGCTGGGTCCTGAGCCACCCCCCACCCGAGATTTAAATCTCTGGAGCCCCGTGGCTCTGGATTTGGGAGGCCGTAGATGACTGGAATCAGGCTCCCTGGACTTCCAGAATGCAGGTCCGGACCTGACATCCCTCCCTCCATTCATTCATTCATTCATTCATTCACTTCATTTGTTCACTCACCAAAAATACATCGAGCAACTACTTGGTTCCAGACCCTGCCCTAGGTGCTAGTGACGACGGGCAACAAGAGAGAGACTTCCTCTTAGAGAACATTCCAGAGACAGAGCACACAGCACGAGAAGCTCCGCGCCCATTTTCATATGTGGAATTTAGGAGCAGAGACAGTTGGGTGGGTGGGGGGGTTGCGGGGGGGCGGTGGGCATCCCCAGCCAAGGTCACAGTTCATGAGTCACAGAGCTGGTTAATTTTTCTTTGAAAGGTTACTGACTCGATATCCCCGTAATGGATGGCAGCCAAGTGTGGAAAACAGAAAGATGCCTTAAATGTAAATCTCAGAAGGGGATCACACACAAAGGGGAAATCTGAACTTAGAAAGGGTCCTGGCACACAGTAGGTGCTCACCAAAATATTTACAGAAGGAAGGGTGAGAGGGAGAGAAAGAGAGCAGGAGGGGGAAGCTCAATTTCGGGGCGATCATGTTTCCTGCTGAAAGAGACAGTGAGGCTGACAGTTTTATTGTTCAATTGTTTCGTATGGATTTTGAATAAAAAATAAATTGGCTTCTTTTAAAGAGAACAATTCTGAAAGCCTGGGAGACTGGCGGTGAATCATGCATGACTGCCCTTGGCTTTCCTCCTGGCAGTGGGAACTCTCCATTCACAATCAGGAGCTAGAGCTCAATGTGGGAGGCAATGACCCCCCCACCCCGACTACCCACTCTCAGGCCTGGCCCTGGGGTCTCCCAGGGGGAGGAAAGCGGTATCCCGGGGAAGCTCCTCTACCCTCTCTTGATCCTTCATTATTTGCAAATAACAGGCCTGAAGGGGGTACCCCAGTTGCATTCACAGCCTCTCTGTGTGGGATCTGCTCTGAGACCTGGTACCTGCTGCCCCCAAATGACTCTGGGATCTAGGGCAGGGGGTCTTCCTCATCTGTAAGATGGGCCTAAGAGAACCTCCCTCCCAGGACTCCTGTGAGGATTAAAGGAGATGTCCGTGGCACATGCAACACACGTGCCATCGCATCCAACTGAGCTAAAGCGTTCTCAAATGTATGACGGCGACTCTCTACACCACGGAGGGAATAAGAAGTACGTTGTTTAAAAAAACAAAATTCAACAGAGTAAATTGGAAGATTGAATTGGCTTCATGGGGTGACTCATGAACCAGGTGGCATCCCATCCAGCAGGCGGGAAGGAGGTCCGAAGAGGAGCCGGGCGGGAAGGCAGACTCCAACAGGAAGAAGGGGCGGGGGGCAGGGGGTGGCAAAGAATTTCTTCTAGCAAAGAGATGCTGGCTTCAAGCCAGGCCATCTTCCTTGGGGGGACCACGGGGCCTGTCAGGGGGATTACCCCCAAGTGCTGACCGACTGCTTAGGGATGCATTCCTGAGAGAGGCTGAAACTGGAGTTGGGTTAGGGATGAAGTCTTGTCTTGGTGATGTGGGCTTAGCACCAGGGACTCCATTTTGGGCCCGGCGTCCCTTTTTTTAACAAAGTAAAGGAATGCAACTTTGGGCATATTCACAGGAACTGGCTCAGCTGGAAAACGGGCAGAGGGAAGCCTTGCCTATGAAGACCCATTTGCCTTTTGTGATGGAGAGAGGTCAAAAGTCAGTCCTTAGAGAGGGCAAAGGGAAGAAGGAGAAACCCAGAAATTAGGATTCTTTCCATTGTCCTTGGAAGAAAACAACTTAAAAACGCTATGGTTGATTAAAGGGACGGTCTCTGGCTTCCTGGGGGAAGAGAAGAGCTGGAGGTTGAACCAATCGCCAATGGCCGGTGATTTAATCAATCGTGACTATATGATGAAGCTTCCGTAAAAACCCAAAAGGACTGGCTCAGAGAGCTTCCAGATTGGGGGCCACATGGAGATTTGGGGTGACTGATGCTCCCGGGGAGGGCACGGAAGCTCTGCCCCCTTTCCCCATGCCTTGTCCTCTGCAACCCTCCCATTTGGCTGTTCCCGAGTTACATTCTTTTATTTATTTTTAAAGATTTATTTGTTTATATTGGTGAGACAACAAGAAAGAAGCAGGGAGGGGAAGAGGAAAAGGGAGAGAGACTCTCAAGCAGACTCAGCACGGAGCGGGGAGCATGACATGGGGCATGACGTCACGACCCTGATATCAGACCTGAGCCGAAACCAAGAGCTGGACACTTAACTGACTGACCCACCCAGGTGCCCCAAGTTACATCCTTTTATGATAAGCCCTTAACTTATGGGATCTGATGCTATCTCCGAATAGACAGATTCGGAATTGAGGTGGATTGTAAGCCCCGCAGCTGGTGTCCCGAGAGTGGCTTGTTGGGAGGTACCGGCCCCACCTGCCACCCACAGGGAGACTGGCGCTCAGAACCCGCTAGCCCCTGGGCTACCCATTAGCCCCAGACTCCAGAAAACACACGCACACAAAGGTAGCTCCAAGTCACTCCTTTTTGCCTTTTTCCATTTGCCACTTGAAACATCCTCACCCAATTATGGAAAAGCTTCTGATGGGCTTATGTACTCACTACAGCAATTTCAGCTGATGGAACAGATCAGTATCAAGGCATGGATCACCATACACTGAACTTTTTTTTTCCCTCCCAAATGTGACAGCTGGGGTGGGTGATGTGGGTGTTCCTGGTCATCACGGACACTGCGATCAGGGACTCGGCAACCTAGGCTCCTTCCACCTTGTGGCTCCATCTGTTTGGGGGCTCTCCCATCCCCTAGGCCCTCAGAGCCTTCTGCATCCCCCTTGACACAGAGTTCAACCTACTCCCTGGAAGTCCCAGCCCCAACGTGACCATCAAGGGGTACACTCACATTCCATCGGTGACTCGAGTAACATGACGACGCCTGGCAACCAGGGAGACTAGGAAATGAGGCAGCTGCGGTGACAGTCCCCACACTAGGGAACACACAGTTCTGCAAGGTATCTGGCCACCTCTGCCATAGCGTAATCTTATCATTTGATCATTAGTGGCTAACCACAGGTAAATTGTTTTTTTTTTTTTAAAGATTTTATTTATTTATTTGTCATAGAGAGAAGCGAGAGCAAGCACAGGCAGACAGAGTGGCAGGCAGAGGCAGAGGGAGAAGCAGGCTCCCCGCCAAGCAAGGATCCCAGGACGCTGGGATCATGACCTGAGCCGAAGGCAGCTGCTTAACCAACTGAGCCACCCAGGCGTCCCAGGTAAATTGTTTTTAAATTGATTTCTGTTGTGCGGAGTCTCCATGTATTAACCTCCACCTCTCAATTCCTGAGTTATGATCCCCGTGTTAACCAACAATGTGTGGCCTACAGCAAATCAGGGCATTGCCAAGTGCCAGCTGGTGGGCATCCCTGGGGATCGGGGTAGCTGGATCCCGAGGCACAGTCACAGGAAAGGATTCTGGCAGTAAGGCTAGGTCACGAGAGGTTTACATCTCACACAGCACACAAGAGGCTTCATCTGACACAAGTCCATGTCCCGAATATCCCTCTAAAACTCCCCCATGCCCCATGTCCTCCTGTGTCTGGTAAACAGTGACATTTTGAGTGTATTTACCCAGACAGTGCCATGGGGATGAAGCAAGAGCATGCCCACGTGCTATGATCGCACAAGGCCAAGTGCTCCACAGCCATCCCCGGGCCGTGTCGGGCAATGGGAACAGGGGTCTCCCAGCCCAGCTGCAGGAGGACACACATGCTCTGAGTTCCCGGATCTACTTCTTATTCAATCTGTGACCTTGAACCTAGGACTTACCATGCAAAGCTTCTGGTTCCTCATCTGACAAACTGGAATAACAGTATTGTCTACCTCCCAAGAGTGTTACAATCCTCTAGGGCCTTTAAAGTGCTTGGCCTGGAGCCTGGCACAGAGTAAGCATTCCGTAACGATAAGCAGTTACCAAGCTTCAACTCACAAAGAAGTCAGTGTTCACCACCCCCTGGCTTTGGAGCATGTTGGTCCCAGATTCATTAGAGGATACGCCTTTTGGGAGCACTGGGAGATTTCATTTTTGAAGCCCCAGAGGAAGAAAGGCTGAGGGGCCCTGGGGGCTGACTGCAGGCCACTCTGAGGAGCCCAAGCAGCTGGCCGCGGGGAAGGGCCATCCTGACCTCAGTGGTGTCAGGACGAGACCTTGTGTGAGCCTGAGGACCAGCCAGGGACAACACCTGCAGGACCCAAACTAAGTGCTGGGCCAATGGGCCAAACAGGAGAAAAGCCATCATAGCTCATGCACCTGTGCCAGCCCCTTCTGACCACACACACAAGTGGGCAGGGGTGTATGTGCACATGCACGCACACACGTACACACACACACACACACACACACACATACACACACTGCAAGCACTATTGTACCAATTCCACTTCCATGAATTTTCCCGCAGGAAATCATGGGCTTGGTGCACAAATACTTACGAAAAGCAACGTTGGGGCGCCTGGGTGGCTCAGTGGATTAAGCCTCTGTCTTCAGCTCGGGTCCTGGGATGGAGCCCCGCATCGGGCTTCCTGCTCAGCGGGGAGCCTGCTTGTCCCTCTCCCTCTGCCTGCTGCTCTGCCTACTTCTGTGCTCTCTCACTCTGTCAAATAAATGAATAAAGATATTTATTATTTTTTTAATAAAAATATTTAAAAAAAAAAAAAAGAAAGAAAGAAAAGCAATGCTGATAATAATGGGGAAACTGGAGACAACCTAGCCACCCAACAACAGGGGATTCATTATACGATAAATGGCGTGATGCCCCCGGTAAGACAGATCTCCATTGACTGAGATGAGAAAATGTTCCTGACCCAGCATTTAGTGGAAAATCAGGCTGAAATAAGCCTCCTGACCAAGAAAGCATGGAGCCTCTGTCATGTACCAAGCCTGCACCAAGGACTTTACATATATTAACTCCCTGTAATCCTCATGCTAACCCCGAGACCCAGAAACCGCACAACGGTAACACCTACCAGTTAAAAGCAGAGTCTGGGTCCCCGAAGGCCTCTTTGAGCTCTGTGCTAGGCCCAGAATGCCTATCCTGTTTTCTTGTTACAGACAGACAGACACACCCCAATATCCCTAAGCCGTCATTAATGAGAGTTTTCTGTCCATTGCAGCCAGACCCAATCCTAATTCATACAATCTGTTGATGGCAAGGATGACTCTTAGTACATCAAGTACAGAAGATGCGAGAAGATCAGACTTCTCTCCAGGGCTGCACTGATCCTGTGGATTCTTCTATGAGCATGCGATCTCTGCTCTCCTCAATGCCTGGCCAAAGCACCTGTCATGGTCATTGCCAGCTCCAGCTGGACCCACCGGTCCAACCCCAGCACAAGGCCCCCGGAACCTGGGGAAGCCAGGATGCTCGATCCCTCGAAGGATCCTTCCTTCTTGAGCTCCTGGCTCAGGCAGGTCCATCCCCAGAAAGACACTTTGCATCTCTTCTGCTCATTGGAATTCAGTCACGTCAGAATAGCCCACAGGACCTGAATGCAATTTTCTCATTGAATTATGCTAAATCCTTCAGGGAAGGAGGCGAAATTATTTAAAACCTATAAAAACTAAAGCAACATTCTGGCTCTATATTTTAACTTTCTGATCATTATTTAGAGTTAACCTTTTCTGCTGCTAAATCACAAACCCATTTTGCTGTATATCAGGCGGCATGGGCCATAAGGCATGGGGAAAAAAAAAATACCCAGGCATAGAAGATACCTGGGGATTGCTTCTCGGGCTCAGGCAGATAATAGAAATTGAGGTGGCATTTTGCTCTTAGAAATCAAAAGTATCAGGAGGTGATTCATTGAAGCAGCAGAAAAATGAATTGTAGCTGCGTTGTTATAAATATTAGAGCACTAGATTACGGCTGAGGTGTGTTTCTGTGGAATAATGCACAGACTGGCAAGATGAGAGTTCACGGAGTGGGGGGTTCAGGGACTGAATCCTGTGCCTGGGATCTCGGGAAGTTATTTATTCCCTCTGAGCCTCAATGCCCCCATATATAAAATGACAAATTGAACTCATTCAATTACGAAGTTAGTACTATTTTTTATTGCCGTCTCTTAAGTGGACAAAATAAGGCCCAGAGAAGTCCAGTGACTTGCCTCTATGGTGCAAAGTGACAAAGCTAAGGCCCCATTCCAGGCTGGTGGCTGCGGGGACAGGATTGCTCTGCAGCACTAGAGAAGGAATGTAAATCGCTTAAGACAGTGCTTGGCATGCAGCAGGTGCTCAATAAAATTGCTGGATGAATCATTTGTATTTATAATCAAATGCATTTCATTTGGATGAAGACACTATGCCAATAATCTTATCAACAGATCAGCCTAATTCCCATTTATCATTTTTCCAGAGTGTCTACAACAAAACCCCCAAATTAGTAGGATGCCCCTTATTCTGCCATTCATCTAGCACCTTGTATTTTTCCTTCGTGGCATTTCAATGCAATTCATTATTCAGGTGTCAGCTTGTTCGTAGGCAACTTCCACTACAGCCCCGTGGGTCTCAGAATCATGGTGCCTGGGTGCCTCTTGCTGTCATCCCCAGCATCTAGCAAAGCCCCAGTGTTCTTGGGTCCAGTGAGGGCATCCAGGCAGTAAGTACACAAACTCGTGAGTACTTGGAATATCAGCACTGTCTAGTTCGTTTGGGCTGTTACCAGAAAACATCATTGATTTAGTGGCTTAAAGAACAAATATTTATTTGTCACCGTTCTGGAGGCTGGGACATCCAAGTTCAAGGTACCACCAGCTCTGGTGTCTACTGAGGCTCCTCTGCCTGGTTTGCAGATGACTGTCTTTTTGGTAGAGAGAGACAGAGAGATCCTGTGTCTCCCCCTCTTCTTATAAAAGAATTAATCCGGGCGCCTGGGTGGCTCAGTGGGTTAAGCCTCTGCCTTCGGCTCAGGTGATGATCTCAGGGTCCTGGGATCGAGTCCCAAATCGGGCTCTCTGCTCAGCAGGGAGCCTGCTTCCCTCTCTCTCTGCCTGCCTCTTTGTCTACTTGTGATCTCTGTCTGTCAAATAAACAAATAAAATCTTTAAAAATAAATAAATAAATAAAAGAATTAATCCCACCAAGAGGACCCCACCCACATGGCCTAACTACTTCCCAAAGGCCTCTTCTCTTAATACCATCACACTGAAGGTCAATATCTCAACATATAAATCTGTGGGGACATGACACCCCACAGTAACAAAGGGTGGAAGTACGAGGAGAACCACACAGGTGGGGAAGGGGCATTATTTTATGGTCAAGGCTGGGCTTGCTGGAACGGAGTGGGTCTGGTTCAAGGAGTGAACGAGATGAGGTCAGAGGGCACAGGGGCACTCAACAGAGGGATGATCGTGTGAAAAGAGTGAAAGCAGAGACAGTACTATGTTCTTCTTCATTTTCACTGACCAACATCAAGGGACCGACATGATGCAGTGTTGGCCAGCTCGGGAACACTGATGAACTCTGAGCAACTAATATGAAATCTCAGTCTCTGGCTTAAGGAAGAGGGATGGGGCATGGCCATGGCCTCCCAACACCCAAAAGGCTGTCATTGGACTGGCCTGGGGTCATTCCAGTGGTGAGGCTGGGACCAATGGATCATTCTGCCAAGAAGGCAAAAGACAAAAGACAAATATTTAAAAGCCCTGGTAGCCAGAGTTCTTCTTCTGGGAAGATGTGCTAGACATGTGCCCTTTTCTTCCCGGGAAGCATGAACAGAATCCCTGGATATGCTCCATGAAGCCTGAAGGGTGCAGCTAAGAAGGCAGACCAACCCGAAAACTGGGGACCCAAAGGAAAACACCAGGGTGAGTCCGTTGGGTTTTTCGTTTCCCCTGACAGATCTCAGGCTTGGACCCTGAGAAAGCAGCAATCTGGAAAAACCAAGAGCCAAAATAAAAATAAGCACTGACAAAAGCCTGATTTCTCTAGCTAGAGGACGAGGTGAGATCAGAGGAATCAGAACAGGAACCAACCAAGCTGCCAAGTCGACCTGAACAGTCCATTGATTTTCTAAAATAGTATTGTTGAAAGTAAAGCATACTCACCAAGCATAGCGTTTGTGCCTAAATTAAAATAGCTACAATATAAGCAAGGTTCACCTGCCTGGTGACTGAACAACAACAAGAACAATAAAAAAAAAAAAAATCTCTGATATGAAACACAGAAAGCCAGGGATCTCAAGCAATCAGGTGGCTCCGGTGATTAGTTCAGGGAAATGCATGTGGGCCATACCATTCAGGAATAGGCCAAAGACTTTCATTCCAGCTGTTGGGCAGGAGTGGTTTTTATGCTGCTCCAAGGAAAGGAAGCCAGTCTGAGATGGAACCAACATAGAGAAAGCAGAGCTCAGGGATGGAGAGAGATGGAATCGAGTCACCTCTGTTAGAACCTGGATCAAGCCAGACCTGAAGCTATTGTCTCTTCTACCACCTGAGCCAACAAATTCCCTTTACACTTAAGCTGCTTTGGTTTGTTTTCCACCTCCAGCAACCAAAAGGGTCCTAAATGACAGCAATGGGTGTGGTACAAGATCCCTGCTCACTTCAGGTGTGCTAGAAGAGGTGGAATGGTAGTCTGGGTAGGATGTGATGGCAGGATCCCAGCCTAAACAGGAGGATGGGTAACAGAGTCCTTCTAAGGTATTTGCTTGTTCTCAGGGATAACCTTCCAGGACCTTCCTGGTGAGGTTCTAGGACTCTTTGTTAAGCAGTTAGGCAGAAGGCCAATATTTCCCAGGAGGAAAAATCAGCCCAGGGATCACTGGCTTATGTAGGCCCTTCTCTGAGGTCGTCTTGCGGCTCTTCATTGTGGACTACGACACCCTGTATGATCTGGCCACTGCTTGCCTCACTGACCTCCCCTCGTTCCCTCTCCCTGACATTCCCTCTCCTCCTGTTCAGTCCTTAAATAGAAGAAGCATATTCCTGCCTCAGGACCTTTGCACTTACTGTTCCCTCTGCCTGAAATGCTCCTCCACCAGACCTTTCCATGGCTGGTTCCTTCTCAGCTCAGCCCAGTACCCTCCTCAGAGGGGCTCAGCCATCCCTGATTGCCAAAGCTAATCACTCACCCCTTTTTGCCAGGGACCCTCTGAACCATTTCCATGTCTTATTTCTCTCATAGCGTCTTTCACAGTGTAAAATTACCAGAATTTTCACTTGCTAATGATCTACACCTCCCAGATAGAATGTAACCCCCATGAGAGCTAGGACTCTCTCCACTGTGTCCAGTGCTATATCCTTGGAGCACTGATTAATGCCTGGTGGGAGAAAGAAAGAAGCAACAGACAGAGAACCGAGACAAAGGACAGATCCCAAGAGCTGGGATTGGGAACTGCAGCCCACGGGGCCTTTCTATCCCCTGGGGACACCCTAAGCACCCTCAGGTGGTTTGGAGGTCCCTGTTGGCCAGGCAGAGACACAGGTCGTGCAAAACCCAAGTGACTGACACATCTCCATCCCCTCGTTCTTGTCCCTGATCCCTCATTTCTGCTCCCTGAATCACCCCCTCAGCAGAGTAGCTGTACCCAAATCTTTGTCCCAGGTACTGTGTTCAAGGGCACCTAAATGAAGACAGACTCTTAGCCAGATCCACCCAAAGACATCTGTGGAAATGTTCGTCGCAGCCCTGCTCATGGTAACATAGGGTGGGAGCTAAACTAGGTGCCCAATACCAGGGGAACAGGTACCATGAGGGAATCAGATGTAGCAGAATAGAAGAGAAGAAGCCCCATGGGAAGGTTTTGGATACATAAGGCTGAGGGGAAATGTAAGAGGATGCTGCTTTTGTAATTAAAAAAAGAAAACAGAGGCGCCTGGGTGGTTCAGTCAGTTAGGTATCCAACTCTTGATTGTGACTCAGGTCCTGATCTCAGGATCGAGATCGAGCCCCACATCAGGCTCCATACTCAGCGTGGAGTCTGCTTAGGGTTCTCTTTCTCCTTCTCCCTCTGCCCCTTTCCCTGCTCTCACTCTCTCTCTCTAAATAAATAAATAAAATCTTTTAAAAAAGGGGTAGGAGTGCCTGGGTAGCTCAGTGGGTTAAAGCCTCTGCCTTTGGCTCAGGTCATGATCTCAGGGTCCTGGGATCGAGTCCCGCATCGGGCTCTCTGCACAGCAAGGAGCCTGCTTCTCCCTCTCTCTCTGCCTGCCTCTGTCTACTTGTGATCTCTCTCTCTCTCAAATAAATAAATAAAATCTTTAAAAAAAAAAAAAAAAAGAAAAGAGAAAGAAAACACACTGACCTAAAAATCAGCATTATAAATTTCTCCAAAATACATACCTATTTAAGAACACATTTAAAATGCATTAGAGCGGGGCGCCTGGGTGGCTCAGTGGGTTAAACCTCTGCCTTCGGCTCAGGTAATAATCCCGATGTCCTGGGATCGAGTCCCGAGTCAGGCTCTCTGCTCAGCAGGGAGCCTGCTTCCTCCTCTCTCTCTGCCTGCCTCTCTGCCTACTTGTGATCTCTGTCTGTCAAATAGATAGGTAAAATCTTTAAAAAAAAAAAAAATGCATTAGAGCGGCTGCCTCTGGGAGAGGAGTGACGAGGGACCTGAGAAGGAAGATCAAGAGAAAACATCCGCGGTCCATGGACTGGACCCCTGCCGGCACCACACAACCCGAGAAGTGTGCTTCATTCACTTCGGCGCAGCTGAGGTCCAGAAACACCCGGAAAAAATGTTAACCACAAATCCATCTTCTCTTCACCTAAACAGCTTCCCTCACCCTTTCGCAGCCCAGACCACAGTCTCCCTGACGCAAACGGCATCCCCACTCTGTGCCCCCCACGGCGTCCGTGTCAAGTGCCATTTCCCACATACTCCTGCCCTTCCTAGCCCGTGTCCACATGCCCCCAGTCTGGCTTGGGGAGGGCAGCAGACACATGCCCCCTCTCCCATCTCCCCCCACCCCTCCCCTGCTTAGATCCCAACCCCTGATGCGGCATTTGGTGCTTGGCAGATTGCAGACTGCTTGGCTGAGTGAGTCAAGATGTTCGTGAGCAATCCAGCCATCAGGGCCACATGCATGCACACGAGAGAGGCACGCTCGCTTGTGTCACACAGTTCACACCGTGCACATGCTCAGAAGGCGTGTCATGGAGCCATGACACGCCGCACATACGAGTGACATGGACACACGCCTCAAATGTGCCCCAACGTGCACGTGCAGAGAGCTGCACCCCGCAAGGGCTCGGGGCACTAGCTTCCGTCCACGGTCACCCATCTCATGCCAGACCCCTCCCCTCCCCCACCTCCTGGCCCTTCCCAATGGGTGCCCACCTGCACCTCTCCCGGGTGAGGGGAATCCCCCACTTCCAAAGGCAAGCTTCCTTTTCCATCCACTGGTTTGTCCCCTTTAAAATGTCTTTTAGGGCTCAAGCCCAGACCCGGGTTTGCTCTGGGAGCCGCACACCTCCCTCCCGAGAACGTGCCCACGAAGCTTCCAGCTTAGCTGCCTCCAGTCTGCCCACATCCCCTTCAAAGCCTGGCTTGTTGGTACCAACCGGTGGCTTTGGCAGGATAAACAGATAAAAGGCAGACTGCTCTGTCGTCGCGGAAAATAAAAACAAAGGCAGCAGCCAAGGAAGGGAAAGCAGGTAACTCTGGAGGCGTTTGGAGACGTTTTCATGAAAGCCATGGTCCAGACACCTGCAGACCTCCCTCTCCCACCCGTGGAAAAGGAACCCGTGTGGGGCTGTAGGAGGCTTGCAACCACACTTTTAATTAGAGCTCACACCCTGAATAGTAGGTCCCAAGGCGGCAGGCTTCCCCACCAGGCATTACACGGGGCCTGAAAATGCAAAGGGTGTGCAGTGAGTGTCTGTGCTTGGAGCTGTCGGACGCCAGCAAGACAGAAACCTGTGGACACACACACACCTTGTCCTCAGCCTCAAGTAAATTCAACTATGACAAGGCAAGGGGTTTACATCTGTTGTCTCATTTCATTTTCACAACTGTGTGAAGGATCAGAGACGTCTGTTCACTTGCCAGAGGATACACAGCTAGCAGGAAGCAGGCGCAGGTTTGGAAAGCGGATCTTTTATTCATTCATTCATTTGTTCTTTCGTTCTTGTAGTACTTGCTGAATCCCTACTATGTGCCAGGCTCTGTGGGGGCTCAGGGAACAAAGTATTGAATAAAAAGAATATTCCCCGATAAGCCAGTCTTCGGAGTGGGAGAAGATACTTACAAACAACATATCTGATAAAGGGCTAGTGTCCAAAATCTATAAAGAACTTATCAAACTCAACACCCAAAAGACAAATAATCCAATCAAGAAATGGGTAGAAGACATGAATAGTTATTTTTCCAAAGACATCCAGATGGCCGCCAGACACATGAAAAGATGTCCAACATCACTCAGCATCAGGGAAATACAGATCAAAACCACAATGAGATACCACCTCCTGCCAGTCAGAATGGCTAAAATGAACAAGTCAGGAAACAAAAGATGTTTATGTTTGGTGGAATATTATTCGGCCATTAAAAAGAACGAAATTTTGCCATTTGCACTGACATGGATGGAACTAGAGGGCATGACGCTAAGTGAAATAAGTCAGTCGGAGAAAGACAAATACCACAGGATCTCACTCACACGTGGAATTTAAGGAACAAAACAGATGAAAACAAAAATGGGGGGGAAAAAGAGAGAGACCAATCACAAAACAGATTCTTAACTATAGTGAACAAATTGAAAGTTGCCAAAGGGGAGGGGATGAGAGGGCGAGTTAAATGGGTGACGGGGCTTACGGGGGGCACGTGTGACGAGCACTGCGTGAAGGAAAAGAGAAGAGAAGGGAAGGAAAAATAAAGAGAAGAAAAGTTAAGTTCCCCTGTGATCTAAATGAAAGCGGTGTTTGCAGAATCGGAAATATGTGAATGACTTATTAAAATTTAGTAGGTAGACTTGATGGTCTTACTCCAGCCCCAGGGGCTCTGCGCCGGCTGCATCCTCTTTGGGAAAACCCTTCTCCAGCTCTCCCCAAGGCTGGCCTTCCGGGGGTGTTCGGAGCTCCCCTTCACAGTCACCCCTCTGCAAGTGGCCTGTCCCAGAGTGAGCACAGGCGGGTAACACACCCAGGCAGGCCTCGCCCTCTTCCTGGTTCCATTGTCTTAACAGTGCTCAGAGCTGCCTGAATCACCATGTAAATGAATTCACTTGCTTGCTGGTTCATTACGGCTCCCTCTGTTCACACACAAGCTCCAAGGGTTAAAGACTCTGTTCTACTCAACACTGAGTGGAAGCATCGAACACAGTGCTGGGAACACAGTAAGGGCTCAATTTAAAAAATAATATTATTTGCATTAATATTATTTTAATAATAATTTTAAAAAATAAAATAAGGACAAATGAAAGGAGATGGGAAGTTGGAAGACTCTTCTTCTGGCAGTTTCTATCATCTCTGTGAGCTAGGAGATCGGGTCATTTGCTAAGAGGGAGGGAGGTGTCCTCTGTTACAGGGAAATGGGAGAGTGAAGAGCTCATTGGGGTTTTCTAGGAAACATGGAGGATACAGCTGAGGATGGAGACCATAAGACTGTAGCACCATCATTCCGAGAGTACTGGTGGGTTCTTTTCTTTGAATGTATAACAAAAAGTAAGATGGACAGTTGGAGATCCCATGGCCGGGTCTCCATGGATTGCTGTCATGGCCCCAAGGCCTCAGTCCATCCAGGCCCTTTGGCACTGCCTTCCTACCAGACCCTAGGACTGACCACTGAAGACTTGCTTTGGCCCGCAGGATTCCAGAAAACTTGACACAAGCTGAGATTTTTGAAAGTGCCCGTGTATTCTGACTCCCTCTCTTGGGGCTCTGCTTCTGCCATGAGAACATGTCCAGGCTGGCTACATCATTCTAGATCAGCCAGCCCCCAGCTGACCCACCAGCTGACTGGGGATGCCCGGGCAGCTGCCCCAGCCCAGAATGGCCAACCTACCCAACTGCCCCATAGACTCAGGAGGAGCCATAAAGGGTTGTTGTTTTAAGTCATGAACTTGGGGTTGGGTTGTCGTGTGGCAATATAATGACAACACGTAACTGACAGAGGATATGACATAAGGACCAGCACGTGAAGTCATGAAGACCTTCAGCCAAGTGAGCGATGATTCTAAGTCATGTCTTCCCAGATCACTTTCTACCACATCACTCAGAGACGGTCACCCAAAGGCTTAGGCAAGATTGGCCCCAAGTGTTCGAGGCTGCTGGAAAACTCTCTGAATACAGAGATCAGTTTTGGCAGATCTCCCCAACGGTTACCCACAAACCCCCAGGCTGGGCCGGCAGGGGAATAGATAACAAAGGCTCGGACCGTGTGGCACAGCAGGACAGTCTGGACGTGACCCCATCGAATCCTGGCAGCAACTCCAGGTGGTAGATGTCTTGTCCCCCTTGTACAGATGGGGTAACTGAGGCTCAGAAGGAGGTCGTGCCCATCTGGACTCCCACAGCCAGTGAGCGGGAAGGCAGGCACCGGCTGCTTCCAGCACGCAGGCTCCTGAGGGTCTGGGCAGCAGGTCACTCCCAGCCTTGTCCCCACTCCACGCCACCTCCTGGCAGCCCAGCCCCACTCTCCCTTGCCCTGACTGGTCTGCTGAGTGCTCAGCCTGCTAGACCATCCCACTTTGTTTAAAATCTCTTCAGCTGATGGAAGGAAACTTGGCAATTACCTCTGCACACAGCTTTAAGTACACACACTGGCCAATCCTTACAGATTTAATTGTCTATAAAATTACTCTGTGTGCAATCCCCATATGGATCCTGAGGGCCTGGTCTGCAACTCAGCCAGGGCTCTCTCGCAGGCTGGGGCACAGCCACCGATTAGGGGCAATCTGCTCTGTGGGTTCAACACAAACTGAGGCTACTGACCAGAGGTGTGACTCTGAGCGGGTGACGAACCAGCCGGGGTCCCGGTTTCCTCATCTGCGAAGGGGAAGAATCACAGTAACTTGTCATGGGGCGGGAAAAGCGACAATCAAACAAGGCCAGTGAAACTCTTGGTACCAGGCCCCTCACACAGTGTGGCAGCTACTGTGTTAAGATCTTAACCCATGCTTTTCCTTTCTGTTTTCTGGAGCCCTGTGTCTCCCCTCTGCACTGTTCAGCCCTGCGGCTACTTAGTCCCACACCTATTGACTCAGGGGACAGCCGAGGGGTGGGGGGTGGGGGCCAGAGAAAGAAAGGAGATGCAAGAAACAAGCAAGTCTTGAGAGCTTCAAACCACCGAGCCCTGATGAATTCAAGGTACAAGGTTTGTACCGTAAGGAACAGACTGGAAAAAGAATAAATGAAGAACAAGGTAGCAGCCAGGAGCCATCTATCCTCCAGCAGGTAGCAGGAAACCCAACTCCAGGAGCCGACTAAAACCTCAACAGGACTTCACTGGTTCAGGTTCAGTCCTCAACAGGACTTCAACGGATGGGGCCCAACGGAGAGCTGCTTCAGAGCAGGCTGGCCAGGAGCTCAACAGCGTCACCCCACAGGGTCCACCCACCCTCCCTGCCTCAATGGGGGCTGCTCCAAACCAAGGCTGGAGGCTTTCATGGAGACAAGGCAGCTGTCGAGGTTTCCAGGGCTTTCCTCTCACAAGGGGAAGGCAAGCAGGCATCCCCAGGTAGCTCCTCCCAGAGCCCTCTGGCCAACATTCTCTCTCTTCTCATTGGTCCAAAACAGGCCACATGCCCATCCCTGAGCCAATCCCTGGAGGAATGACTCAGACAGATTGGGTAAATCCAATGAGAACTCATCTCTGGGACTGTGGGTCTCTCCCCTCCAATCACTGGAGGGCTACAGGGACGGGGGAGGGAAGCAAAGCAGAGCTTCCTTAATTAGTGAAGTATTCAAGGCAAAAGGAAACAGATGAACTAAAGACTATATACTAAAAAAAAAAAACCTAAAAATTATATTATCCATACTAAATTACCACTGCTCTAAACAATTTGGGGGGGGATACACTTTATTCAATCAACCGTTATTTATAGGGAAGTTCCTGTGGGGCACTGGTGGTCAAGGCAGCTGCCATTGTCTCCTTTAGGATACCACACCCAGGTGGCAGGGAGGAAGAGACAGAGGGGGAGACAAACCATGAGAGACTATGGACTCTAGGAAACAAACTGACGGTTGTAGAGGGGAGGAGTGTCGGCCGATGGGTGAGCCCGGTGATGGGTATTCAGGAGGGCGCGTATTACACCCAGTGTTATATGCAAACAATGAATCATGGAACACGACGTCAAAAAACTAATGATTTTTTGTATGGTGACTAATTAAAAAAAAATATACAGGAGAGTTTAAAAGAAAAAGAAAGAAAAGGAGGCCTGACGAGCACAGAGTATCAGGGACCGATCGCCTCTGATGATGATAACAATAAGTAGCTAACATTCATCAAGGTGTTACTGGGTGTCAACTATTTCATGTATTAACTCTTCTGATCCACCTCAGAGCTCTCTGACAGTACGTCCTGTTAATTACCCCCATTTTACAGAAGATGAAACAGAGGCACAGAAAGTGGCAGTAACTTCCCCGAGATCCCACAGCTAATCAGTGGAAGACTGGGATTTAATCCAAACAGGCTTGTTCAAGCTGGCATGCTCTATGGCCTCTCCTTCTACGATGCCAAAGAAGTTCACAGAAGACTCCTGACAGGAATAGTCATTCATTCGCTTGGCAACCACCCATTGACTGTGGTACGTCAGACAATCCATGAGAGGTTTAAAATTCACTCATCCATTTCTTCGGCAAGCATTTTTGAATGCCTGCTCTACCTACTTAGTGTCAGGAGACACAGTGAGTGGTACTTAGTCCTGACCTAGCCCTCACCTTCATGAAATGCACAATCTGTGTTTTCTTGTGAGTAGTGTTGAGCACACAGTTCGCTAAAAGCTCAGGGCTGTCATGTACAGTTGTACAGTGGGCACACTACACAAGGGCACCCAACCGATGGAGCGCATGAGGGCTGAAATCCACCTCTCCCTCACCTCACCAAATTCTGTACTCTGGCGCTTAGCTGAAACCCTCCCAAAAGACATCTTTTCTGTTAAGAAAGTTCTTTGACGCGCCAAGCCACGTGCTAGCAGTGCCACATCCACCCAGCAGGGGGCACTTGCTCTAAATTACACGAAGGCACTAGGGAGAATGACGCTGTCAAAGCTGCTCGGGCTTCCACCCCCACCCTCCCGCCCATTACAAATCAGGGTCTTGCTTGTGTTGATTGCACGGTTTCCACAAGAGCTACTGCTCAACTATGCCTTTGGTTCCATTGTCTGTCCACTGGAGTGGTTTGACCTGAGCCCAAGACCTAGGCCTGCTCCATTTTCTCTCCAAAGAGCTGATCCTCAGGCACCTGGGTGGCTCAGTGGGTTAAAGCCTCTGCCTTCAGCTCAGGTCTTGATGCCAAGGTCCTGGGATCAAGCCCCACATTGGGGGGGGGGAGGGTCCTTGCTCAGCAGGGAGCCTGCTTCTCCCTCTCCCCCTGCCTGCTGCTCCCCTGCTTGTGCTCGCTCTCCCTCTGTCAAGTAAATAAAATCTTTAAAAGAAAAAAAAAAAAAAAAAAACCAAGAACCCCCCCACCCCCGCGACTACAGTTGAGAGTCCCTCGGCCCTGAGAATCCCAGCCTGTCCAGCTCCACCCCAATCCCAAGCAGAGTTGAAGCAGCAGAGACCAATGTTGCCACCTGACGCAAGCATTGCCCAAGGCCCTGTGGCAGGGGCTGTCAACCCTTCATGTCTACTCTATCAGACGCTGCCGCCATTCTCAGGCACCCCGACTCCCGATACACTTTGTTATGCTCTATCCTGACAGCCAGCACCTGCCCCTCTTCTCAGGAGGCCCACCTTCAGGCTGCTGGAGCCACTTTGCTTGTGTGCAGAAAGAGCCAGAAGTGGTTGGGGGCTTATATCCCGCCCGTGCCTCGGAAGCCCTTAGCCAGTGAATCTTGCGGGGGGATAAACACCCTGGCTGCCTTTCCCAGGCTGGCTCCAAAGGGGAGGTGCCACCGGCATGCCTCGGGGGCCTCCCAGTTAGAACAGAGCTCAAGGCCCACAGAGTGGAGTCCACCTTGCCTGACGTCACCTTTGTCCCGGCCTTACTTCCCTGCCGTGTCACTCCTTCACTCCCCTACTGATTTTCCCTGGGAATGCGTCCTGCGAAAAATCTTCACACACCAAACTTCGTCCAAGGGTCTGATTCAGGGAAATTGAACCTAGAAGCGGGCCAAGCCATGCATGCTGGGCACCCCCTCGGCCCTGCCCCTTTCTAAGCCTGCTCTGTCATTTTGGGAGACATATGTCAAGTGTCACATGGGGCCAGGCCTGAGCCATTTAACTAAATGCGCTGGCTCCCCATGGAATCAATCGCTCACATTTTTCCCCCAGACCTCCACGAGAAATGATTTGCAAAGCTCTCTCTCTCTCTCCTCTTTCCTTTTCTCTCTCCATCTCTGTTTCTCTCTCGTTAAACTTGGGTGATGGTGTTCAAGGACTCCCCGAGATGTTTCTCTAACTGACAGCTTTATGGGACAAGAGCTGCTGATGTTATATGTGTCCTCAGATAGGCAGGTCTTTTTATACTGTGTGTGTCCCCATAAAAATGATTGGTTTTAAGTTGTTATTCTAATATTGCTGTGATTGTAACACTGGAGCCGACAGTCTCCGAAGGAGATGCGTGTCGAAGCCTGATGAATAGAAACGGGGAGGCGCCATCCGTCTGCCCAGCGGGAGCACGAGGCTGGTTGGCCACTGCACGCTGGTGGGTCGGGGCTCGGAGCCTGTTGTTTTGATGTTATTATAAAGATGCTGATTAATAAGTGATAGCATCGTAAATAATCCAAACTGCTTTCCAGCCTGGATCCACCCAGAAGTGGCTCACTGTGGCCCGAGACGGAAGGAGATGGGCAGCATCCAGAAGAATGCAGGGAGAGACATACAGAGATGCACAGAGGGACAGACGGAGAGGGGTGGAGGCTGAGAGGAAAGCGAACCCAAGGGCCCCAACAGAGACTGGGAGACAGGGCCACGGGACAGCTGGGCAGGAGACAGAGAGGAGACTAAGGAGACAGAGAGACCCACGGACAAAGCACAAGGCTGGCCCGGGGACAGAGAGAGGCACAGACACACCAGACACACAGCCAGAGGCAGACTCGGAGACAAGGACCAGACGAGATGTCAAGACAGATGACCAAGGTCAGGACAGATGGGCGGATGGAGGCAGAGATTGACCCCAATCCTCAAACCAGGAGGAGGCAAGCGGAGACACAAACAGACCTTCTGCGGGGCTTGAATCTGGGACAGAGAAGCTACAAGGGTGCCAGCAGGAGGCAAAAAGAGAGAAGCTTCTAGGTCCTAGGTTTGCTTCATCTGGAAGTTCCAGTGCTCTGTGAGCACTCACGAGGCCCACTAGGCATATCAAGCCATATACATAAAATGTCCTCAGCAGCCCTGTGGGGTGGGAAGTACTCTCATCACTGCCCTTTTACAGATTGGGACAGGGAGGCACAGAGATGTTAAGTGACTTGACAAAGGTCACATAGCTAGTAAGTGCTGGAGAGATACTCAATCTCAGGCAGACGGACTCCAAATACCTTGCTTACAGTCCCAGTGCTGTTCCTCAGGACATCCAGAAGTTCTTAATCTGTGGCCCCTAAAAAGCCTTCAAGAGGTCCCCATCCTCCTAAGTTACCTATAAAATCGCAGTGACCCACAGAGGTGTCCCTGCACCTGCGACTATGCCTGGGGCCACCGTCCATACCTTGTACCAGATTCTCTTAGAAGTTTATTGCTCAAAAAAAGGTCCCACACTGATCCAGTGTAGCTTACCCCTCCTCCTACCTATTTTGCTGAAGAAGAAACTATTCCCCAAAGAGATCATGCCTGCCCCAGATCACTCAGAAAAATGAGTCTTGGAACCCCTGGGCCATGTCCAGCACTCCCCTCCGGGGTGAGACAGTGTGCTCCAGAGCTTCCAGGGGAACGGGAGGGGCCTAAGTCCAGCTCGTTATCCTATGCTGATGGGTGCAAGGGACACCGTTGTCCAACCCCGAATCCCTATGCTGTCCATCACTGCCCAACAGCGAACCCACTGGGCTCCTCGTCCTGGAGAAGACCCAGGCCGAGGAAGTGGGGACAGGGCTTAAGAGTTGCTGAGGCCCAGGACTAAAGGGGATGGGGGCTCCTGGGTTCACCCTCCCACGGCAAGACAGGAAGAAACCAGCTCAGGGATGGGAGCTAAGTTGATCGTGAAACCGATCATCCTAACCTTACAAGGGACCCGATGATCCCAGGCAGAGAAGGACCACCAGAACGTCCCCCGCCTTTTCCACCTCCTCCTCAGGCCACCCCACTGTTTCTAAGCTGCCAGAACTCGGGAACTGTCAAAGCAAATGAGGTCCTGGAGTTACAGCCGGGGCCCAAATCATGGGAGATCCTGTAGACCACGGTGAGCAGTTCAGATTTTATGCCCAGCACCCCGGGAAGCCACGGGAGGAATATCAGCAAAGAGTGTTCTGGTTACACTTATGTTTTATTTATTTTTTTGACAGAGATGACAAGTAGGCAAAGAGGCAAGCAAAGAGAGAGGAAGGGAAGCAGGCTCCCCTACTGAGCACAGAGCCTGATGCAGGGCTCAATCCCAGGACCCTGGGATCATGACCCGAGACAAAGGCAGAGGCTTTAACCCACTGAGCCAGCCAGGCACCCCTGCACTTACGTTTTCAAGGATCTGTCCTGTTGGGTGGTGGACAGACCGTAGCGGGCAAAGGTGCAGTCAGGAACACTAGTTAGAAGGCTGTTGCTGTGTCCACCTGAAGCAAGAATGGGAGAGGGCGGTCCACCCAGAGAGGCTGAGCAGACAAGATCACACGTCCTCCAGCCTCAGTGTATCTCCATGTACCAGTTAGTTGTGCCAGGACAGTACCATGTAACAAGCATCACCTACATTAGGGGCTTAAAGCCATCACTACTCTCACTCCCGGGGCTGCAAGCTGACCACAGAAGCTCTGCTCCTTGCATCTCACTGAGGCCCAAACTCAAGGGACAGTGACTCGTGGGGATTGCTTTTCCAAGGCTGTAAGGTAGAAACTCCCAAAGTAGCAAGCAGGACGCGTGCTGTTCCTGAAGGCCTGGGCTCTGAACTCCCATGTGGTCCCTTGGCCAAAACAAACCTGACATCAAGGGGCAGGGTGGGACTTTTTTCTGAACAACAAACAAATCCACCACCTTCCCCTGGCTGCTTCTCAGCACTCAGCTAGTCTCTCCTGCTCCTCGCTACTCTCCTGCCCCTCCCCGGGGGGGTCCCTTCCCCAAGCAACCAGACCCTCCTGCTCCAGGCTCCCAAAAGCTAAGGGGTCCTGTCATTTCCAGACATTAGCTGCCTGACCCCTCCCAGCAATTCTGGAGAAAAGGACATTGGTTTTCCCCCATTTTACAGATGAGAAAACAGGTTGTCCAAGGTAGGCCAGGAAGTATCAAAACCCAAAAAGGCCAACTCCAGAGTCTGGCATCTTTAAAAAAAAAAAAAAAAAAAAAAATTTATTCATTCATTTGAGAGAAGGAGAGAGAAAGAAAGAGCACAAGCAAGAGGAGAGGCAGAAGGAGAGGGAGAAGCAGGTTCCCCGTAGAGCCTGGAGCCCGACGTGGGGCTCGACCCCAGGACCTGGAGATCACAACCCGAGCTGAAGGCAGACACCCAACCCTCTGAGCACCCCAGAGTCTGGAATCTGAACTAACCACATCCTCTGCCTTCCCACAGCTAAGGCACAAGCTAGTGCCACGAGATTCACCTGAGAAGACCCAGAGTCCACACACTCCAGAAGGGGAAGCTCAGCTTTGGCTGCGTGCCTTTAGGCAAACCACTTCCCATCTCGGCCCCCTCGGTCTCCTCACCTGGAGATGGAGATGCACATGCTTTCCTTACCTGCATGGGAAGGTTAAAGCTAAGGTGTGCCACACACCTGGCATGTGGTCCACTCCCCACAGAGCTAGGAGACAGCCACCCACAGGCAGTACGTGCCAGGGAGGCAGACGTCTCCTTCCAGACAGCCGTGTCTGTCGCCTTCACACCCGGCTCTCCAACCCCCACCACTCCAAAAACATCACAGATGACCCACAGCTCAACGGTCAACAGTGTCTGTTTTCCAAGACCTTTGTCCATTGTGCTGACAGAGAAGCAGCCTGTGGAGCATTTCAAGCCCATCTGACAAAGGCAATTTTTTTGGCATGAAACCGTCTTTTCCTGAATGTCCATACGGACACCCAGGCAGAAGAAGAAAGGAACAGAATGAAAGGCTGTCCGTGGCACTCCTTGGCAGGTGATGGGGTATTCTGAGGGCGGACCCCAAGCTGTGCCGTCACCATATGAGGCTGGGGTCCATCAACCAGGGGTTCCAGGCTCTCACATGCATGGTGGTGTCCCCAGGGGTGAGGTGGCATCTAGTGGCTCACCTGCCTGGTGTTCTCTGAGCTTCTCGCTGCATCTGTGCGGAGGCATCGGACCGCAGGGCTGTGGGATCCCACCCCATGCCTCCTCGAGTCCCCAGGCTAGGCACAGCTCCAGTCGAGGCCCCGAGTCAAGCCCGACCACACTGGAAATGCCAGCTCACATCAGACAGAGCTAGAAGGAGACTTGCTGCCCCAGGATGAGCACCAAACAGTCCTGGAGGAGGCCCTGGCAGCTTAGCCCCAGGGCCCCTGCATCTCCAAACCCTGGCCTGGCCCACCCAGCCGTGCTCCTCTCTGAGGAGCGACCCAGGCCAGAAAGGCACCTCCTTGGCCATTCCTTGGCTCTCTCTCTCACGATCCCTCACACTAGCAAGCCGAGGCCAGCCAACAAACCTCTCCCCTGGAAACTGCCCCTCTGCTCACAGGCATGTTGTACCATAGGACCCTGATAATGGGGCCACTCTGACCCTCTCTGGGCACGCATACAGTGTCCTGTTTGCAAAAGACAGACCCCCCCCCCCAATCAAACAGGCCGAAGCAAAATGGGAATGTATGTGCTCATGGGAACAAAAATCCTAGGAGAGAAGAGCCGAGGCTTAGCTGGATCCAGAGGCTCAAAAACAACAATTTATTGAGACTCTGTCGTGACCGAGCTTTCTTCTAGGTTAGCTTTATGTGTCAGGGTCGTGGGTGACCTCTCGCGCCACATGGCTATGCTAAGGCCTTTGCAACTGCGGGCCAAGAGAATGTCTCTCTCTCAAAAGTCCTAGTGGAAGCTCCACGGTGAGGACCTTATCTAGTTCCTATGACCATCCTGGGAAACAGAATCACAGTAGCTAGAAGGGGGTTAACTGACCCCGGCTGGGTCACTGGTTCACTCTCGGAGCTGGGGCATGGGGCGGAGGGGAAGAGTCCTGCCTCAGCTGCATGGACTCGGGGGCGAGGGTGGGGGAGGCATTACCCAAAAGAAAATCAAGGAGCTCCTCCCAGAAGAGTGAGGTGGCTGCCGGACAGACCCCAACAGCCGTTCTACAAATCTCTCAGGGATCAGGACTCCACACCTGTCAACACGGTTTCATCCCACGGAGGGAGCGCGGGCTAGGAATGATGTGGCCATGATGTGTGCACAGAGGCAGAGAGCGGGACAACTCACATCGGTCACATGGAGCAGAGCGACGAGAAGGCTAGCCCTCCGCGGATCACTGAAGATTTTCAACTTCTCGGTCCCTCGCGAGCCCGGACTCTAACCACATTCTCATTAAGTCCAGGAGGAAAGAGATATCCCTTTGCAGAAGCACTTCCTCCTCCCCAGTTCACGGGGCTCAACTGAGGCTGGCCCCAGGGCTTCCCACCAAAGCCAAAAGGGTGCACGCGACCCAGCCTAGCCAATCACCTCACTCCATGCCACTCCTGGCCAGTGACTGGTGCAGAGACAGGCATAGAGCAAAGCCCGGACCCTAGGACTCCGTCTCTGGGACCTTTGTTGGGACCTCTGGGCCAGGGACGGTCTCTGTAGGCCGGACTGCCTGGAGGAGGGCTGCTGTCACCCTGAGGCCATCACGGAGCCGTAGGAAGCAGCAGCCAGCACAGCTTCCGCAGAGGGAAACAGACAGGACAGACGGAAATGTATTCTCAAGACACTGAGCTTCTAGATCCAGCTATGCCTGCAGATTCCATCTCCTGGAGCTTTTGTCAATGCAAAGCAAAGAATACCTTTTTTTTTTTTTTTTTGGCTTGGTAAGTTAAAATCGGAGCTTCTGTCACTTGTAATCCAGAGAGCCCTGATTAACACATTCCCCCTGAAGCCTTCCTCCTCCCTTTGGTTCTTACTGTTTGCTTGGTTACCTGTGAGGAGGCAGACAGAAATCAGAAGCAGCAGCAGCAGCAGGAGCCTGAGGAGGGTGTCTCTCCCCGGAGAGTCTCAGTGGCGGATGGCAAGTACCACCAGCTTATCTGTAAGATCCAACCTTCCCTACGCAAGCCAAACCGGCCCGAGCTGCAGCATGGCCCCACAGCTCCACGCAGCCCATCTGGTGGGCTCTGGAGTGAAATCTCCCATCCGTGTCCCAGGACAAAGCCTCCCTTAGCCCTGTACTCAGGCCTCCTTTGCGACCAATCACTCCATGAGTAAGAACGGGTTAAGACAGTAAGGGATTGCCTGATCCTTCCTTGTTTCTTTGTCGATGAGCTACATAAGTGGTCCCGGGGTCTCCTCTTGCTGGTGCCTTGTGCCATTTTATAGACAAGCTAGCTCATGGTCGGCCTGACTCACGCACCCAGCAGCCACCTGAATCTGTTCCTGATGCATTCCTCACCGCCACCCCCACCAAGAAGACACCAGAAGTGTCCGTTGGGCCCTTCATGAGACAGCAAGATGGATGTGATGCAAAGAGCAGTCTCTGAAGTCAGATCGGGGACCCCGGAAGTCCCCTCCCTGAAACTCCGTGCCTTCACTTATGAAGTAGAGGGCTGATGCCCACCTTGTAGGACTATGTAAGGAGTAAGTAGGACACATGGGCCTAGCCCCAGGGCCTGGCACAGAAGGGGCTCGAATAAATTCATGTTGCATGGAAGGCAGGCGAGAGAGACGGGAGCTGGGGAAGGGGCCAGCCAGCCCCATCTTCAGCATATCGCGGTACGGAACACTCACTCATCCGTCCTACCCCATCCCCCTAACAACCCCGCCGCTTTCTGTAGTTTGCCCCGGTGTGGTCTGGTCCGGTCCTGACTCCACTCCCCGAGCCATCAGCCCTGGCGCTGGGTCACTCTGCAGCCACAACCCCTGTTCCCCCAGCAGGGGCTCCGCTATCCCGCCGCCCAAAAGAAAACAAAGCCTCCAGCCTGTTGATTCCAAGCCCCAAGAATCCCACAGATGACCTTCGGACGCAGCTTTCCCATCAGCCTTCTCGTTCAGCCCAGAAATCTGAGGCCGAGCGGCACCTGCCGCCCGACGCCCTCGAGCCCCGCCCACCTGAGACTTCCGGCGGCTGCAGGAGCAGGTGCTTTTGTTGACAGAACACCTATTTCGTGCCAGGTTGCAAACTGGTGCAAACCCACTCCAGCCCACAGATGTGTTTTGTTGGCCTGACAGGTGTTTCAATATTTGAATAACTTACCGACGTTGAAATATCAGAAAGTCTAACAACAAAAATCTCCTTCAACACAATCTCTGCAACCTGCAGGGCCAGGGGCTAGCAGCCCCTCCGGACTGGAAATGGACTCCCATTTGCCACGGTCTCTGCCCCATGGACCCTTGCAGGCATTTGGAGGTAGGATTTCTGATGTAATAATAACACATTGTGGCATATAGATTAGAAAGCAAGAAATGAAACTAACTCCCCATTTGCAGACGACATGATTATCTATGTGGAAAATTCCAAGGAATTTATACACACACACACACACACACGAACTGATAAGTGAGTTCAGCAAGGTCACAGGTTACAATAGCAACACACAAGGACCCATTAAACTTCAATATACTAGCAACAAACGGTAGAATCTGAAATTAAATACCATTTACAATTGCCAAGAAAAATGAAACACTTAGGCATAAATCCAGCAAAATATGACAAGGGTTCTACACTGAGAACTACAAAATGTTGATGAAAGAAATCAGAGAAGATCTAAATAAATGGAGAAATATACTGTGTTCAAGGATTGGAAGACTCATCATAGTAAAGATATCCATTCTCCCCAAGCCGATATACAGATTTAGTATAATTCCTATCAGAATCTCAGCAAGATTTTTTTTTTTTTGTAGATAAAAGCAAGCTTATTCTAAAATGCATACGGAAAGGCCAAGAAACTAGAATTTGAACTTTTTGTAAAAGCCGAAGTGGGAGGAGTCATACTCCCCACTTTCAAGATTTACTCTACAGAAATGAAGACATTGTGCCTCTGCTAGAGGAACAGACACAGAGATCAATGGAACAGAATAGAAGACCCAGAAATAGTCACACATAAGCACAGCCAACTGGTTTTTTTGTTTGTTTATTATATATATTTTTAAAGATTTTATTTATTTGACAGACAGAAATCACAAGTAGGCAGAGAGGCAGGCAGAGAGAGAGGGGGAAGCAGGCTCCCCACTGAGCAGGGAGCCCAATACGGGACTCGATCCCAGGACCCCAGGATCATGACCTGAGCCAAAGGAAGAGGCTTAACCCATTGAGCCACTCAGGTGCCTGGTTTTTGACAAAGGTGCAAAAGCAGTTAAATCGAGGAAGACTAGTTTTTTCAATAAATGGAGCTGGAGCATTTGAGTAGTCACAGGGAAAAGTAAGAATAAATTTAATAAGCGAAGGGATGTCCCTCTGTTTGTTTTTTAAAAAGATTTATTTATTTATTAGAGAGAGAGAGCAGGGAGCGAGACGGTCTCAGGCAGACTCTGTGCTGAGAGAGGAGCCCCACACGGGGCTCAATCTCACAACCCTGAGATCACGACCTGAGCCGAGGGATGCCTGGGTGGCTCAATCAGTTAAGCATCTGCCTTCGGCTCAGGTCATGACCCCGGGGTCTTGGGATCGAATCCCGTATCGGGCTCCCTGAGCCTGCTTCTCCCTCTGCTTGTGACCCCCCCCAAATCTCTCTGACAAATAAATAAATAAATACAATCTTCAAGAACAGCCCAAGCCAAAACCTTGAGTCAGACACTTAAGCGACCGAGCCACCCAGGCAGGCACCCCTCGCTCTGTTTTGTACACAGCTCTATCCCAGGCACCGAGCATACTCATCGGCAGATAGTAAGTGCGTAGGATGTGCCAAAGGCTGAGTAGTTATAAAAGCATCGTGTTCCCGGGATAGGTGTTGCTATCATCCATATAATAGGAGGGACGTGTGGAGCACAGAGAGGTCAGGGAACTTGCCCGATACCACACAGCCAATACAGAACATACACGATTTCATGTGATCCTCCACTGATCTCCTTCTGCCCCCTTTCCGCCGACGGAAGAAACTCAAGTTCAGAGAGACCGCCTGGATTTCAGAGGCCCCACAGCTAGCAGGAGCCAAAGCCGAAACCCAATCAAGACTCTGACCGACCCCAGGACACCTGCCCCTGCTTTCCAAAGCCTTCCCGGACCACACGCCGAGCGGCGCTGTCCCTCTCCGGCAAACCCTGTCTTCCCCAGTCGCTGCTCACAGCCTGCCGGCGCGCGTGGCTTAAACACCACGGCTCCCCGGGGGTGGGCTGGGGGGCGCATTTCACCGAGCCAGCTCATTTATTCATTAATTTGCTTTCCATATTTCCAAACAGAAAGCGGTCGTTCCAGGCGAGGCAAATCAATACCGTCCTCCGCGATTCATCTTCATTCGGACCACGTCCCCGCACGCTCCCCCCGGCGCTTTCCGCCCAGCCTCCTCCTGGTGGGCTCCTGGATGCTGACGGATAGGATTCTCGGAGGCAGCCACGCCACGTTAGCAGATTAAATCATTAATATCTGCATCGGTCATTTTTACGAGCCTCCCTTCCCCCAGACTCCTCACCACCCTGGTGCTGAGTACACTGTTAGCGAGCCGGGCGGGCACGGGAAAGATGAAATCGCCGCTCCTGAGGTGTTACGGGCTGCAAGCTTGGAATTACTGATCCCCCCCCACAACCCCGCCGCTTTTCTGAACTCAGGTATCCTGCCCCGAGTTGCAGAAATTCTTGAGATGGGGGATGGATATGGACTTGCTGGGGCCACTTGCTGTTTGCCACGGACTTTCCTTGTCTTCCTGCGAAAGGAGGGAAAGGCAGTCTCGTCACATTTGTTCGCAGACACCGTTTAAAATACGGCACTGACTCTTGGCCAACCCTTGCTAAGCACTGTCCAAGCAAGCAACGCTCCTTGAGGCCTCCAGGCTCCTTGCAAAGGGAGGAGTGACCATGAACTCTTTCACTGGGGTCCTGCGGTTTCCCCCAGATCACAGGGGGCGTGAATGCAGGTGCGCCTAACTCCAGTGACCGTGCTCTCGACTGCAACCACCCTCCCGTCAGCTCCAAGAGTGCGCACGGGTAGAAAGAGAACAGACGTTCAGTGTGACGGATGGAATGTCTGTGTCCTACCCCACCAACGCACGCGTCAAAGCCCTAAGCCCTAATGTGATGGTACTGGAAAGGGGGCCCTATGGGAGGTCATTAGTCTAGGTGGGGTCACGAAGATGGGCTCTCCTAATGAGATCGGTGGCCTTTATAAGAAGAGGAAGCCACCAGAGCATGTGCTCTCACTCTCTCCCTCTCTCTCTCTCTCTCCACCGTGCGAGGACACCGTGAGAAGGCAGCCGTCTGCCAGCCAGAAAGAGAGCCGTCCCAGGAACCGGACCATGCTGCCACCTTGAGCTTGGCGTTCCCGGCTGCCAAAACGGGGAGAAACAAATCTGTGTGCTGAAGTCACCCAGTCTATGGTATTTTGTTAGAGCAGCCGGACAAAGTGGGCAAAGACATCATAAGCCTGACTCTGTGCAGGAGCAGGAGCTGCGGGTCAGCCCAGGGAGGCAGGGAAGACAGGGGCAAGAGGCTGGAAGCCTCACACCTTCCCCTGCCCTTGGAGAGCCCACCAACCCGAACCTCCCCCACCCTCAAAGCAGGAGAGAACTGAAGGCCTTTCCTCTTAAGTTCTAGAAAGTTCAACTTTATTTCCGAAGAAGCAGACAATAAACATTTTAGGCTTGGCGGGCCACACCACTCTTTTACCAGGCTCAGGGTCTGCCACTATGGCACAAAAGTGGCCACAGACAACAGGGGGATGAATGGGCATGGCTGAATTTTTTTTTTTTTAAGATTTTATTTATTTGACAGAGAGAGAGAGCACAAGCAGGAGGGGCAGGCAGATGGAGAGGGAGAAGCAGGCTCCCCGAACAGCAGGGGAACACCAATATGGGACTCAATCCCAGAACTCTGGGATCATGACTTGAGCCTAAGGCAGTGGCTTAACCAACTGAGTCACCCAGGTGCCCTACATGGCTGCATTCTAATCAAATTTTCTTTACAAAAACAGGCAGCAGGCCAGGTGTAGCCTGCTGGACATGACCTCCCATCCTGGGGGACGGGGATTTTAGGAGCAAGGGGTGTGTGATTTCTGGACCGGTGACCCTGAGCTGTCTTGCATCACACAGTGGGGCCAAGATGTAGGACATGTTGGCACAGGGAGGGGAGGACCAGAGCCCCCAGCAACGCAGCCAGAAGAAAAGCAAATCCTCTTCTGTGGAGTGGAAGCCACTAGAATCAGCCAGGGTAACAGGGCAAAAAAGTCTCATGCTATTGATAAAATAAAATTAAAAAAAAAAAAATAGTCCTTACAGCGGCAGAACAACACAACCATGGAAGGTGGAAGAAATAACCAGTGTTCACAGCTTCTGGCCCTGTGTTCGCTCTGGGGCTCCTTCTTACACAGCAATAGCTAACTGGCCAAGGAGACTGTGCCCCCCACTTGTTGTACCAATAATAATACAAGCATCTACTCTGTCTGCTCTTCCAAGTTCTTCATCAGGAACATGAGTATTTTACTCCTACCCTCACCCGCTGTTCCAGCAATACTCAGCACTGCTTCACAGCCCTTTTCTGAAACTCTTCCTCCCCTTGGCTTTTGTGGTGCCAGAGTCACGTGGTTCTCTGGCTTCTTCCCTCTGCTCCCAGGCTGATCTGACTGCAGAGTTTGAACTCACTTCATCAGTGGTCAGCTAACTGGGATCCCGGGAACCCCGCAGTTCGGCCCCTCTCTTTGACGACACGTGTTGCCCCGGGAATCATGAACCCGTATCTCCTCTCCTTATCCACAGCCTGCACCTGGAACCATGTACTTCTACTAATCTTGAACTTGGCTATCAACCTCTTCTTGACTTCCCTGGTTCCTAACCGTGCTTCCTGTCCAAGGCCTCCTGCTTACCGCTTGGATTTGAGACTCTCCGTGCTACCTTTTCATCTCTATCCTCAGACTTCTTTCCAGAACTTCCAGCCAGACTCACCCATTAGAGAAGACCTCTTCAGACTGACCTGTTCTTCTGACCGACACGGCTCCTTCCAGCGCCAGGACCCAGTGTCTGACAAACATCCTTGGTTCGTCCTACCCTGTGAGTGGGACTGGGGTCCCTGGTAACCTTTAATACTCATTACTAACCTTGGCAGCTGATTTAGTCTTCCTCTCCACCCCCAAGTCGTTGGGGACTTCGATGTCCAGTGCGAATGAACCAGTTCCCATCTTTACCTCCCTGGCCCTTGACCTCCCCATTCCAATGGCCTTCCATCGGCTTCAACCACCCACATTCCTGAGCATGACATGCTCAAGCTTGAGCGTAAGTCCCAGTCTCCTCCTTCAACCAGAACCTCCCATCATTCCAGCCAAGTCCCCCCACTTAGGCTTGTACTCACAAGCCCTTCCATCTCTTCCTGTTCCGCTCCCCACCAGTGATCCCCTCTCTTACTTGTATTTTCAGCCTCGTCCTCATTCTCACCGTTCAATCACGACAAACTATGTTCATTCAGTCTGGAAAAAATGAACCCCCCCCCCCAGCAGCAGATGCTCTCGGTGCCCTATCCACAGCCCCTCAGGTTCTACTGGTGGCATTAAGTCGATCCAATGTCCGATTGCCATCGCCTTTGTCTTGTCACCTGAGCACTTTATCTGGTGGCCAGAGCCCACGCTCCCCGTGCACGTGGCAGGCCAAGTGCCTGGGATCTAACACTTCCTTGGCCCCTGAGGTTCAGCCCTCACCCAAGGGTGGGAACTGGAGGATAAATTCTCCAGCCCCCTCGCCACATGGACAGGAACTCATGTGCATGTCTGTGCTGTTTTCTAGAGCTACCCAGTGAGATTAAGCCCCATCTTCCCTCGGTGATTACTCCAACACTGGGCACACCATTTACTGACTTCCATACCTTTTATGTCTCACTTCTTCACTCTTCCACTGGTGTTTCCTGGGATCACCTCCAAAACAAACTTCTTGCACTTAATCCTGTCTTGGGTCTGCTCCACCCAACATCTCCTCTCTTGCTTCTCGGTCTTGTACACCATGTACATATACTCATCTTCCTGCCATTTAATCTGCAACCCACCACAGTCTGGGTCCCACCCCTGGTGTCTCAACAAAACTGTTTTTTTCTGAATGTATAGAACTGCCTTCCATTTTATTTGGCTCCCGCACAACTTTCACCGTGTTGCCCCACTCTTTCTTAGAACCCTCCCCTTGGCTTCATGATGCCACCCTCTCCACTTTCTTCCTACCTCTATGCCCCTCTCTGCTACCTCTCTACCTCTCTTCCCCATCAAGTTCTTTCTCAGCTCCTTGAAACTTCATCTATCCTCTAAACATTGAGATTCCTGAAGACTCCCCCACCCTGGGCTGTCTTCTCCTCTTATTCTGACTTTACACACTCTCTTTGGATGCCAGTTCCAATTAGGAGTGACCGGTGACTTCCCAATGCTCTGTCCGCATAGAGCACAATTCCAAGTGTCAGGCCTCAACTCTAACTGCCAATCAAGTCCCTCCAAAGTGCCCTGAACCCAAATCATCCTTGCCTTGCCCATCTCTGATTAATGTCACAACTATCTACGCAGTCACGTAAGCTCCTTGGAGCCACCTAAACTGCTTCCCCTACTTCACCTAGGATGCACGATTCACCGCCCAGGCCTGACAGCCCTGTCTCTCCTGAACATCCCCCTTCTCCATCCCCATGGTCATGACCACAGGTCTAAGCCACATCATCTCTTGCTCTTTACCATTTCTCAGGCTCCACTGACTCTAACCCCACCCACCATCTACACTGCTGGCAAGGTAATTCCTTCCGAAGTGTAACAGGAACCCTTCTTCCCCTGCCTGAAACCCTTCCACGACGTCAGTACCCTCAGAGAAGACTCGAACCCATCATGGGTTTCCAGCCCCATCCAGGAGCTCCCTCCGGCCTACTTCTCCAGCCTCGCCTCCCACCACTTTGCATGCTTTTTAGCCTAGTGACTCCTAACCCTGGCTAAACACTAGCATTACCTGGAGAGCTTTACCAAAATGCCAAAGCCTTGACAGCACCCGCAGACACACCGAGAGGTGAGGTGTAGGCACTGGTATATTTCAAAAGCCCCATGTATTTCTAACATGCACCCAGAGCGGAGAGGCCCTGCCCTAACCAGAGTGAACAGCTTCAAGTCCCCCACTCCTCCCGTGTTCTCCTGTGCCTCGTGCCCACCCACCCCTGCTCCTGCAATACCGTCTTCTCTCTTTGCTTCACATGACTGACACCTACTTGTCCCTTAAAGCTCAGCTTGGAGGAAGCGTCCCGACACCCAGCTTCCCAGTCTGAGCTAAAAGCTGTCCTCTGAGTTCTCACAGTCCCCTCTGCTTTAGCCTGTGTAAACATTTGCCACACTGAGTGTGAACTGTCTATAGCACCATGTCACCCCAACACCAGGGCTTACACAGTTAGTAGACTGTTAGGTGACTTAATACCTGTTTGTTGAATGAATAAATGGGCACCATTCCCTTCTGGCCATTGGGATAGGAAGTGTGTTATCTTTTCACTTTGCCCTCCTCCTCTTCTAGTTCAATGCCAATGCACATAGTAGGTGCTCAGTAAATATTTATCGAGTGAATCAATGAATGAAGGAAACACAAGAATTAATGAATCAATGACACACAAGAGACAAGCATCCACCCCCTCCTCATCTTCCCAGGAGAGCTCTGGGGAGCAGAGACAAATCAAACTGAACTTCCTACAGTTTTACTAAAATGGAATTTGCCAAAGACGTCCTGAAAAATGGATTTAATTAGGCCCGTTAATAGGGGAGTCATTGGTGGCTAAGATTTAAAGCTGAGGCTGGAAAAGGTATCGATGATTTTACCATTTTAAATTATATAGGAGGTTATTTCTTAAGCCCGCCTTAATTAGAAAAATGCATCTCGACAGAACCTCAGCTTTGGAGGTAAATAAAGCCAAAGGTAGGGGTGAGACCTGATATTTCATCGAAATGGAGCACCAGGTATCACAGCAGAGTGCGAAGAGGCTCAGCCCAGGTGTGCTCAACCTGGAGAAGGGGATTAGTAGCATGGCACAGCCAGACCTCATTATGCTAACACTTGTCTGTACAACCAATATGGCTTTTAACTGCAAGATACATCCAGGAGAGGAAGAGGTATGGTGGTCTCTAATGACAGCATGAAATTCCACGTAGGTTTTCAGAGCCCCGTGGATGTCTTGCATTCTGTTCTCCCCTTAGGCAGTCGTAGAGGTCGGAGTTCTAACGGGTTCGTTGATCAGTTCCTGGAAGGGACACCCCTTTATTCTTTAGCTTACCACTAGCAGAAATACCCAGCCATCCCAAGATTATGGGACAGGTAAAAGCAGCTCTGTGCTGGCGCTCTGGCTTTCTTTAGACCCAAAGAGCCTGGAATACCCATTGGAAGACTTCTCTGGGAACCCAGGAAATGTCCTGATACATAACAAGGCATCATCCATTCCACAACACTTTATTGAATATCGGTAGGTGACAGGCACCATTCCAGGGCAGAACTGGGACTAGAATAGGACAAGAGGGGAACTCAAGTGCGAAGCTGAAGAGAGTGATTAAAAAAAAAAAAAAACTTCAGCAATCGGGATAACCAACATTTTCATGCAGTATCTTTAAAACTATAAATGAATGCAAGAGTATCTACAATGAATGAAGTAACCCAACTGTCGTCACAGAGAGGATCGAAGCCTGCCCTTGCAGTACCTGCCTCACCCGAGCCCGCTCTGGGTTCGAGGCACTGGGGATACAGCAGTGACCCGATCAAAGCCCGTCCCTCACATAAATGCCGGGATGCGTGGGAGGCCAAAACATGAACCAAATAACAGAGTCAAATATACAGGGCTGGTGACCGGTCTGAGGGGAGGGAAGTAAAGCAGAGAAGAGGGTAGTTCCGCTGTAAACATCCCCAAACCCCCTCCGCACCCCAGACTCTCTACTACCCAGTGTAGCAAAAGGCATTGGGGCTCTTGGGTCACTCCAGGGACAGCTCCCAGTCCCAGGACCCACTTGCACGACATCTCAGGGCAAGTCACTTGCTTTCCAGGCTTCCTTCTTGCGCTCCAGCCCCAGACACGAGGAAAACGAAAGTTCGTAACAACGGAGACATCTGTGAGCAATCGCTCTACAGGCAGCCCGGTGCCAAGCCCATGGCGTCTGTTCCCTCGGGTCACACTCACCGCAGGGCAGCGACAGTGGGTATTTCTACCACATGGCAAGCTGACCCCCGAGGTCGAGCAGCCTGCCCACGGGAGAGTGAGGGTTTAAGGTTCTGCAGGCCGAGTTCCCAGATGTGATGTTGGGCACCTCCAACGAAAGCCGGGTTCTGTGCCTAAGTGACCTTGAGCAAGCTCTCTGGATCTCTCTGAGCCTTGACGTCCTCATCCGCAACATGGGGACACTCGGGAGGCTCCCCCTCCCAGGACCACTGAAGCCAGGCGTCTGGCCTTGGGTGAGTGCCCCCTGAACGTGAGCGGCCCCTCCTGCCCCTGCCCCAGCTGCAGTACCAGTCTCCAAGGCGACAGGGCAGAATGGGCGGGTGAAGTTCAAACGCAGCCCATTTCCTATTTTCCTGACAGCCTATTTCATGGATCACAGAGACGCAAGTACAGCTGCTTATTCAACAGAGGAAAGAATGAATTCATTTTCATTCCTTAATACCCGATGTGACCTATTCTCGGTTGATCTCTCCTTTCCAAGGCTGCAGCCCTTCCCGCGGACTTTCAATTTGGCCAGAAAAAGAAAATGTGCAGTAATGACAGAATATCCTGCCCGAAGAATGCTGGGAGCCGGAGCACCGCCGTGCTGGTAATAAGTCCAAATGAAAGATATTATGTCACCTCGTTTGAATTAAACAGATGAACTATAGTCCTAGACTATTAAAAATGAACCAATCTGCTGGAAAGCTTCCAAAAGCTCAGCGTTCAGGGGCCCTAAAAGGTGCTCGGCTCTAGCGGGGTTTTATATCCTCATTTTCTGCCAATAATTCCTCCACTCTGCGAACGTGGAGGAATAATTTGATGAAAGGGAAGCTGGCCCTTAGTGGTGGCCCCTTTCCAAGGACAGCCCTGGCTGCGCTAACTCGGGCCAGCCAAGTCCTCGCTGGTGCACCCTGCCTGGGAGCAGCCTGGGCAGGTGGGGTGGGGGGGTTAATTGAGAAGCTCCAGGGAGACACAGGGCAGGCGGCCAGGGCCCATCTGCAGCCTGGGTGATGCTTTCTCCTCCAGGAGTTAAGGGGTGCTCCCTACCTGCACCCCAGAAGCCCAGAAAGAGAGGCAGTCGGCAGTGTTGTCTCCATTTATAAACAAGGAAACTGAGGCACCAGAGTCCAGCATGTCTGGGGGCGATGGCTGCTGGGGACCCTCCCGGTCCTGCTCTGCCATGCTGCGACCCTCTAGGTCCCTGAGCACGGGGCTCCCACACTTTCCACACCAAGCCTTCCACAAACCCAGCAGCCTGTCCCTCAAGTTCCTATCAGCAAGCCTAGAATGCCCAGGTGCCCCCTGGAGTATACTGGACCAGGAGCCAGAAGACTGGGTCAAATCCCAGCTCCGCTGCGTACCAGCCATGCGGCCTTCAGGAATCTCCTTCAGCTCACTGAGACTCAGTTTTCCCCACCTATAACTTGGGAGTTAAGACCGGGCTGTTCTCCAAAGCTTCCTCCACCCTGACACCCCACCCCAGCCCCAGAGTCCCACCAAACACACATTCAGAGCCCTCTGGCTTAAGGACTCAGCACCTGGGTGAGACGTAACCATAGTCTCTCATTTAATCTACTTCGAAATGCACAAAGTCTAGCTTGCCTTCCATTGATGATAAAGAGGTTTTATATCAAAACAGGATCAGTCACTGCTTTAGAGGCTCTCCATGTGTTCATTCAGCAGAACTTTCTGGAACATGGGAGCCTCTTCCAGGCTCTGGGGCCTCAGCAGTGTCTACACACACCCCCTCCCCAGCCTCAAGGCTATCGAGAGCTTTTACTGGCCCCCTTACTCAAAAGAGGAAACCACGCTAAGGAGGTTTGGGTAAGGTGAGTGGCTGGCACAGCCAGTGGGACACAGGGCCTGTGCGGAATCCACGTGTGTCTGACCCCATAGCCACGCCACAGAGCCCTCAGCCAGAGCTGCCAACATGCCTAGGACTTGTGGGTAGTTTAAGCCCAATGGGGGGCAAGCCAGGGCCTCTGAGAATGGATGTCCCATGACTCGGCATCTCACTAGATGGTTCTCACTAGATGGTTCTGTGCCTTAGATCATCTGAGGAGGCATCTCTTCCTCTTCCTCTTCACCGTCCTGCCGAGTGGAATCAGTTTCCAGGGGTCATACTGATGAGAGTGACTTCAGCTCAGGTTAGGATGGCCTGCTTCTCCCAGGTGACTCAGGACCATTCAGGGTTTTTGTTGTTGTTGTTGTTGTTGTTTTTTAAGATTTTTTTTTAAATTTTTTCAATTTACTTATTTTCAGAAAAACAGTATTCATTATTTTTTCACCACACCCAGTGCTCCATGCAATCTGTGCCCTCTATAATACCCACCACCTGGTACCCCAACCTCCCACCCCCCTGCCACTTCAAACCCCTCAGACTGTTTTTCAGAATCCATAGTCTCTCATGATTCACCTCCCCTTCCAATTTACCCAACTCCCTTCTCCTCTCTAACTCCCCTTGTCCTCCATGATATTTGTTATGCTCCACAAATAAGTGAGACCATATGATAACTGACTCTCTCTGCTTGACTTATTTCACTCAGCATAATCTCTTCCAGTCCCGTGAATGTTGCTACAAAAGTTGGGTATTCATCCTTTCTGATGGAGGCATCATACTCCATAGTGTATATGGACCACATCTTCCTTATCCATTTGTCCGTTGAAGGGCATCTTGGTTCTTTCCATAGTTTGGCGACTGTGACCATTGCTGCTATAAACATTGGGGTACAGATGGCCCTTCTTTTCACGACATCTGTATCTTTGGGGTAAATACCCAGGAGTGCAATTGCAGGGTCATAGGGAAGTTCTATTTTTAATTTCTTGAGGAATCTCCACCCTGTTCTCCAAAGTGGCTGCACCAACTTGCATTCCCACCAACAGTGTAAGAGGGTTCCCCTTTCTCCACATCCTCTCCAACACATGGTGTTTCCTGTTTTGTTAATTTTGGCCATTCTAACTGGTGTAAGGTGATATCTCAATGTGGTTTTAATTTGAATCTCCCTGATGGCTAGTGATGATGAACATTTTTTCATGTGTCTGATAGCCATTTGTAAGTCTTGATTGGAGAAGTGTCTGTTCATGTCTTCTGCCCATTTTTTGGATATGTTTGCCTGTTTTGTGTGTGTTGAGTTTAAGGAGTTCATTATAGATCCTGGACATCAGCCCTTTGTCTGTATTGTCATTTGCAAATATCTTCTCCCATTCCGTGGGTTGCCTCTTTGTTTTTTTGACTGTTTCCTTTGCTGTGCAGAAGCTTTTGATTTTGATGAAGTCCCAAAAGTTTATTTTCGCTTTTGTTTCCTTTGCCTTTGGAGACATATCTTGAAAGAAGTTGCTGTGGCTGATATAGAAGAGATTACTGCCTATGTTCTCCTCTAGGATTCTGATGGATTCCTGTCTCACGCTGAGGTCTTTTATCCATTTTGAGTTTATCTTTGTGTACGGTGTAAGAGAATGGTCGAGTTTCATTCTTCTACATATAGCTGTCCAGTTTTCCCAGCACCATTTATTGAAGAGACTGTCTTTTTTCCACTGTATATTTTTTCCTGTTTTGTCGAAGATTAATTGACCATAGAGTTGAGGGTCCATATCTGGGCTCTCTACTCTGTTCCACTGGTCTATGTGTCTGTTTTTATGCCAGTACCATGCTGTCTTGGTGATCGCAGCTTTTTAAGATTTTATTTATTTGACAAAGACAGATCACAAGTAGGCAGAGAGGCAGGCAGAGAAAGAGAGAGGGAAGCAGGCTTCCTGCTGAGCAGAGAGCCCGATGCAGGACTCCATCCCAGGACCCTGAGATCATGACCTGAGCCAAAGGCAGCAGCTTAACCCACTGAGCCACCCAGGCGCCCCAGGACCGTTCAGTTTTAAGACAGCAAGACCCACATCCCAGAAACCCCCTCGGTCACATGCTGGACAGAGACATCAATTCCCACAGCCTGGTTACTGCCCTGGATCCGTGTTCAGTGGCCTCTGAACCTCTGTAGCCAGAGAGGGCTGGCTCTCTGCCATCCTCAGCCTCGGGGGGCACTGATCTCCCTCTGGTGGTCTCCCGAGACCCACTCCGCTCAGGCCTTGTGTGCTGCCTGAGGCAGACAAGGCAAAGCCGCCTGGCATCTAGCTCTGGGAGTGTTGACCTTGCCCCACCTGGCAGCCTGAAGACCCCAGAGCAGGAGACACGGCTTTCTCTCAGAAGACCTTCGGGCCCAAATCATGACCCCGCTGTCCGGTCAGGACTCGGCGGCTGCTGTCTCTTTGACCTCATCTCTCTATGCGATTTGCCGAGCAGGTCCTCCCACAACCTTAGGGGAGCACAAGGCTGGCTCCGGACACTTCGTGCTACTGAGTGCTTACTGGGCTCATGGAAACTTCACGACAACCTAAGAAACAGTCAGCCTTCGGACAAGGCTATTTTAGCAGACAGGCCTCCATCCAAGCCCTCTTGACCCTCTGGGGTCACAGTCTCAGGGACAGAGGGTGCTGAGGGACAGCTTCTCATTCAAGCACTGTGTCTGCTACCCTTCCCCACCAGCCCCTCTGCCTCAGGGCTTCCTCAGGCACCCCAGAGGCTTGCTCAGGGAGCCAGCGGCGAAACCTCCAGGCTCAGCTGGAGATGTGCTCCACACAACCCCTGACAGGCCCCGAAGAAGGGGCCAAGTTCTCGACGACGCCCCCGTGACTGGCTTTCCTGCTCTCCCTGCCCTGCTGCCCCGTCTCTTCACGGGGCTTCCTGGGACCACCTCTCAGATGAACCACTGGCTCCAAGTCCATGCTTCCGGGCTGCTTCTGAGGGAACCCAAACTGGGACAGAAAGGTTAGGGCACTTGCCCAGGATCCCACAGCTGAGAAGGGGAACAGCCCGGATTTGAACTCAGACCTCTGGCTTCAGATGCTGAGTGCTCGCTTAGTTTGCTGCACGGTTCCAGGCTTGACCTAAGGAATCCTGGTGTCCCTCCTCCTCCTCCTCAGCCTCTCCTTTCCCTCCCTCACGCACGGAGTCCACAATGAGGGCACAAGACAATTGTTTTGCCCCAGATTACGGGAGCTGGGTGACCGAGCCCTGAGCTTTCAGTCACCCCAGTCTCCTCCCGTTTCCTGGCACCCCCCACCCCTCACCCCGCCCATGTGGGGGCAAGTCCGTGACCTCATCTTTGGCCGAAGCTGACCATTCCGAATGGCCAGGTTTTATGACCAAATAATGCAGGCCACAGATCGCACGGTGATTCAGTCCATCCCGGGGCTGAACCTCACAGAAACATTCAGAAAGATGAGGCCCCAAGGCTGGAGAAAAATGTCTGTTCTATTCATTACATGCAATTAAAACAAGTTGAAGCTTTCATAGTCTGTTTGGGACAAGACTTCCCAGAACTTCGCAGGGGATATGTCCTGTGAGAGACACACGTAAAGGGAGGCTTACTGCGAGGGAGAGGGGATGACCTACGTGTCCATCGATTGGAACGGATGAATCAGGACATTCACCAGGAGCATACTCTACGGCAGTGACAATAAACCTGAGCCGCGCACACTGCCCGGATGAGTCTCACACGCGTAACATGGAACATAAGTTGTAGACACGTATAGAACGCCCTTTATATCCAGATTAATAGCATGCGGAACAACTCCATGTCGGTTCAGGGATACGTCCTTCTATACTCTAAGTATTAAGACGTGCATCAGATTCAGTGATGGGCAGGCGATTCTGGAATGCCACAGAGAGACGCCTTGGGGAGGGGTACATGGGTTTGGAGGTTTATCGGTTTTGTCTTCTCAAATGGAGTGATTGGCACATGGGATGACACGGGTGTGCACCTTATTCCTCCCTTTTTGTCTGTGTAGGCCTTAAATGATGTTAAGAGCTGTGGGGGGGGGGGGTCAATCACATGATTAACCCAGAGGAAGAATCACCCTTCTTCCTGGACAGATCACTCGTCCAGGTCATGGCTAGGCTGACTCTCTTTGTTTAGCTCCCTGGAGAAGGTTACAAAGTCCAGGGTCCTGCCATCAGGGACCCAGGTCCAGCCCCGGCAGCCACCTGTTCAAGTGCCAAGTGCACCTAAGTAGGGAGGTGCCCCCCACTTTGGGCCCCCAGGAATGCCTCTCACTATCCCCATGACAAGTGGGTGGTCAGGAGCTGGGCCTCGGGGCACACAGAGGATGAAAGGAGGTTACATGAGAACTCGTGGGCCGACGTCCAGCACGGACGATCAACGGGTCCTCCCTGTGCGATCCTCCCACCGCGCCAGCACTGGTCTGGGGAGTTCCCTGTGCTCACCGACCGCGCTGGACTCACCTCGCAGCCCGGGAGCACGCAGCAGCACTCCGCAGGGAACAAAGGCAGATCCCCATCCACGTGGGGTCCTGGTTCTGGGGTTTCAGAAAGTGTGCGTGTTTATATTCCCTTACGTATGTCTTCACACGGATATACCTACACACGTACATGCATATGGATATACATTCTGATGTGTATATTTGCCTCTACACATATTCTTGTGGATTCCCATATAAACACACACACCGTGAATGTGTTTGCATACACACACATATGTACTTATGTGTATATTTGTATATGTGTGTGTGCCAATATGTTCTGTCTTAAAGTAAAAGGGTCTGTGAGGGCCTTTGCTGGAGGCTCTGGGCAGACCCTAGCCAGGGCTCCCCTGCCAGTCCTTAGGGTATCCCTCCAGGGAGCGTTCTGGCCAGCGCTGCTCCATTTCCCAGGCCGGGAAGCTGCGGTCTGAGATGTTAGGTTGGTCACATTACGTCACCCAGGTGGAGGACACAGGCTGTGACCCGCCAACATGCCAGAGCTCCAAGCCTTATGGAGAGGGACAGCTACGCTACTCACGGCCCCTGCCCGGGCTACCCTCCCACTTGTGCCTTGCCCCCGAGCCTGTGCCCCCCCCACCCCGTCTCTCAACTGTGAGGTCCACCAGGGAGGGACTTCTTCCTGGCCGTCTCTTGAGGGTCTCACAGGGCACTTTGCATTTATTTCCTCTCAGTTAATGCTTGCGGAGGATGTAATCCCCACCACCCATGTGGGGCATCGTTAAAAGCACAGCTTCCAAGTGGGGAAGCTGAGGCTTGAACTCATGTTGATCTGATTTCCAAACCACTAAGCTCTGCCCCTCCTCGGGCATTAGCGAGGTGCCCACCACTCCGCCTGCTTCACAAGGAGGCTCTGCCGTTTCTAGAAGGCCATCTAGCCCCAGACCCAGAGGCCCCTGAACCCCACAACTGGCCTTGACATCCAGTCCCTCGGCAAGCCTGTCCCCACTGCCCCCCACATGGCAGCCTGTTCAAACTCCAGTCCAGGGGCGCCTGGGTGGCTCAGTGGGCTAAAGCCTCTGCCTTCAGCTCAGGTCATGATCCCAGGGTCCTGGGATCGAGTCCCACATTGGGCTCTCTGCTCCGCGGGGAGCCTGCTTCCTCCTCTCTCTGCCTGCCTCTCTGCCTGCTTATAATCTCTGTCTGTCAGGGAAATAAATAAAATCTTAAAAAAAAAACAAAAACAAAACCTCCAGTCCACTCATCACTACTGAAGCAACAGGTCCCAGCGTCCCCAGGGCTGCCCCTGTGACCTCTCCTCCTCGGGCTAGTTGGCTCTGCCTGCAGGACAGTGGCCTGCAGTGGTCACATGCGCAAACAGCATCCGGGCGGGGCAGTTCTGGTCTGACCCCCAACCCGGGCAGGGACAAGAACACCACCCTCAGGTGGCTTCAGGTGCAGGCAGGAAGGAGAAGGCTGGACCCAAAGGATAAAGAGGTCCCCGAGATGCCTTCCTGAGACTTCAAGAGCAACCGAGAGAGACTTCCAGGAGAAGAGTGCTGGGCCAAGCCATGGCCATTGACACGGCCTTGCCTTATCCACAGGCTACTGCTGACTCTGCTGCCACATGAGCCAGAGAGTAGGAGTGGTCTGGTCCCTGCACAAACCCCCAGGAATCCCCTCTAGTCCTCTGGCCCATGTGCACTGTGCCGGGGGCAGGCGGGATGGGGACAGGAGGGAACATGAGTCCCCGTAGGCTCCCCATTTGTCCCCAGCATTGGGGCTCCCGCCCTGCTTTGGACTCATCCAGGGCCAGAGCCAGCCCTGAGCCCCAGCCTGTGTGCCTTGAGCCCGGCCCTGCCTCTCTCCTACCAGCCCCCTAACACCAGACCCGGTCCCCGCTTTTCACAACAGATGGATCCCACCACAACACCTCCTCTGAGATCGCTGCTAAGCCCTGCATCTGTCCTTTCCCTCGTGGTCCCTAGCAGGGAACGTAAGGAAGGGACAGGGAGCCAGACAGCTATGAGAAGCCCCTCATATCCCAGAAGGATCAGAATTTCTACAGCAAAAGAGACGCCTCTGTGTACAGCAGAGAGATGCTGAATGGCCCTGGGGCAATGGGAAAGGAATTCCTAACAGATGACAGTGATCATTAGTGCTGGCGTGCTGATGACTGCCAAGGGGCTGAGGCACTCTCCAAGGAGTGCCTTCCTCCTCCCAGCCCCTGCATCCCAGACAGAGCCAGCCAGCCCTCTCCAGACCCATACCATTAGGCCAAGCACCAGGGCCAGCTGTATCCCAAATGCTAAGGCAAGAGTGGAGCTGAATCATCATGCTTCTTGATCTTTGGAGGATCAGGGATACCCTTAAGACTCTGACAAAGGCTGTGACTCGTTCCTGGTGGGAAAGCAGGAGCCCATCGCAAAGTCTGCTACAGTTTCAACAAATTTCCCCTTAGAACTCACCTATGACACCTTAAAGGGTCAATGACTTTTGTTTTAATTCATTCAGCCATTCAGTGGAAATCTCTTCAGTGTCCGCTAATAAGTGCCCCGGTGGGTGTTCTACAATATTTGAGCATCTACAATACTACTTAGCCAGGGTAGCCCGGCAGAATGCTCTACCAGCAGCACATTTGGCTGAGCCTCACCTCCTGGCACCATAGTTCTCAGCGCTGGCTGCGCGCCAGAACCCCTGGAGAGCAGTTTAAAATTCTCATGCCAAAGCCTCACCCAGATCATTTAACTCAGAACCTCTGGAAGTGGAACCCTAGGGCTGGTTGGGGATGCAACCAGGGGATAGAACCACTGCCCAGGAAGATCCATTTTTGTTTGTTTGTTTTTTTAAGTTCCCTAGGTGGTGGGGATACACACCCTAGAGCAGTTAATTCATGCATACATTCAGCAAATGTCTAATGAGCATGTACTATATCCCAGGCAGGATGCTGGGCATGGTGGTGGGGGGGGGGGCACAGCAGAGAATGAGAGATCAAATTTTGGCCCTTGCAAAGATGATATTCAAGCAGAGGGAACCAGCAATAAGTCACCAACACATAAAAAGATATGCAAATTGTGTTTCGTGCCACAAGGCTCATAAATTAGGAAGTGACATGAGGAATAATACAGGGACCTTCTTGTAGAAGCCAGGGACATTTCGTAAGGACCACTGGATCTGAAGCTTGGAGGCCAAGGGGCTGAGGGAAGAGGTGGTGGGAAGAGCCAGTCCAAAGGCCCTGTGGCAGGTCAGAGCTCAGAATAGGAAAATGGCCAGTGTGACCCTGCCTTGAGGTGAGGAAGGGTGTGATGTGGGACCAGGCTGACAGAGAGGAGCCAGACCAGATCTGGCAAACGACCTAGGATAAACTCCTGTCATATTCTCTCCAGTCCTCCCAGTGGTCTTGGCATGGAGTATGTGTCTCAGAAGAAGTGACACCCTAAAGAAATACAGCTCAGAAGGAGCTTGGCTGGGATGCACAGCCAGGTCTCCTGGAATGGCAAAGCAGAGGCCACAGGCCCTGCAGTAATTAATTGTCCCTAGGATGGTGGTTCTCGCCCCTCGCTGCCCACCTCCAGCCTCAGCCCCTGATGCCACTGCGGGGAGGGGGAGGGGGAGGGCACTGTCCTTCCCACCCCCACCCCACCTCATAATCCCATCACCGTGGGAACAGAGCCAGCCAATCAGAAGGCTCCCCTTTGCAAGGCCACCCTATAAATTGAGCCTCCTCTTCCCAGATGAACCAGACCCGCCTACCACTCATAGGCCTCCCAGGGCCCCCTCCCCCTGGATAAACCAGATCAGTTGCCCCCCACATTCCTCCAGGGTAGAAACGGGGAGTCTGCTGCCTGGGATGTTCAGGACCAAGCTCCAGGCCTCCCAGCCCCCAGCGTAGAGCCCCAGCCCCCAGCGTGGCCACACCATGACACAGGAGCAACTCCAGGGCCCCTGAGACTTTCGGCAGGTAACCTGGGAAACCCGTGGACCAGCGAGAGCGGCTTGCTGAGCCTGCGACAGCCCAGCAAGGAGAAATGCAGGGCAAGTGACGCCAGCCTGTTGAGCAGCGGGTACGCAGGTGATGAGGAGAATAGTGAGGTCAGCCTGGTGGGCGGCACTCCCACCTTGAGGTTGCAGAGAAGGCTCCGTGCCCCGGCGGTCAGCAACCCAACCAGACAGCTGTGCGCCGTCTACTCGCCTAACCAGATCAGGAGCCGGCTGGCAAGCCGCACCTGCAGCAGCAAGCAGCCTGGAGGGGAAAAGTGAGACCAGCCTGCCCGGCAGCGGCAGCAGCAGCAGAGCCAGCAGCCTGACCAGCATGAGCTTCATCAGCCTGGGCAGCAGCGCCCTGAACTACCAGGTGAGCAGTGGGCTGCTCAGCTCCGCCAGCAGCCTTCCTGCCAGCCAGGCCAGCAGCTGCCAGAACATCCCGGTGGACGGTAATGTGCAAAGTGCTGTGAAAAGTCACACCAGTCTTCCGGAGGACAAGTCTGGGGGCAAGGTCAAAGCTGGTGACCAGGCCGCAGAGGGAAAGCAGCCCGCCCAGAGGTGCATGCCTTTATGAGCTGGCTCGCTGGCCACCAGGTTCTCAAAAAATACAGACATGATGACCCAGCAAGGATAGACTTCACCCAGAATGGTTATGGTAAAAAACAAAGACCTTTAAAAAAGTAGACAATGACTGTGTCAGAACCATGGATAGCGCCATTCATAGCCATGACCAGCAGGCGCCAGGTGGCGTGTAGCGAGCACTATTGACACCGAGCACTATCTCCTCAGACAATCAGCAAGCCACGGTGAGACAGTCTCTACTGAGAACCACTGTTGGGAAGAATGGCTGTATGAAGAGCCATCGGTGCTGGGTCCCCCTGTATCCGCCTGCACTGGCCAGACCACCGTGAGCCCTGGGGACAAACCAGTCCTAACAGGATCCATCAATGGCAAAGCCATCTGCATTGAGAACCATTGTAGTGGGATCACTGGTGCCAAAACCCATCGGAGGGGTCAGCTGTGACCAGCAGCAAATACGAACACTATTTAGAACCATCTGAAGTTAGAAACTCCCATGGAGAATCCATGCTAAGTGATGAACACCATCTATAACCAAACCAATCATGATAAGCTCCAAGCTTGAACAAGCCCCAGCCTCGGCTGGGACTGTCCGCTGTCCAGAGCCAGCCGAAGGAAGCACCATCTGTGGGGACCCACAGCCCTGGGGGAGCTGGATCCCCACCCAGCTCTGGAAGAAGAGCTGCTCACAAGAGCCAGCAGCATCCTCCAAGTGAGCTTGCCCTTTCATTTCGAGCACTGTTTCCGGGTTGCTTCGGCCCAGAGTCTTCCCAGGAGCAAACGTTCCCCGATGGCCCCATCTGTCTCCACATGCATCTCAGGGGAGGTAGAGACAAGAAAGGAGGCCAGAAAGCGTCTTAGTTGACATGACTGGGACAGTGCTTCCTACAGTAGGGCAATGCCATGATCCGTGCTTCATAGTGACAGAAACCAACCCAGCCAAGAACGGCCGGGATGAGACAGCTCTGCCATTTAGCGCACGTTTCCTAGGTGGGTGGGAAGGCTTGAGACCTCCGTCTACCCCTTCTCAAGACACTAAAGTCCTTCCCTGGGGGATGGCCACGCAGACCTTGAGGAGGGAGTGTGTCCACAGAGGGGCAGTGGTCAGAACAGTCCTGAAGACATCCACTAGGTTCTAGAAGGAAAGCAGAGGGGACACCAAACACAATAAATGGTGTCTGGAGAGGCTATAAGTGTGTGTCTGTGTGTGTGTGCCCGCCGAGGTCACAGGGACAAACGCAAACCCACCAAGGAACCATGTTGAGAGGAGGGCTCAGCTGCCAGCTCTGCGTACCTCTAAGCGGGTGGTCTGGGGCAAAATGCTTATAATTAGTGAGCTCAGTTTCCTCATCTGGAAAATGGGAACAATAACCTCTATTTCATACACACGGTTATGTGGGAACAATAACCTCTATTTCACACGGTTATGTGGGTTACATGAAAATGCATATTAATTACCTGGAGAGTAGTACTAAATGTGTGTTTCCTCTCCTGTCCTCATTTGTCTGTAAGATGGCCACAGACATGGTTTCTGCCTTGCGTTGCTCCCAGCACACAAAAGATCATGACTACTAACATAGATGATGTATTCCTGACCACATTAAAAATTAAAAAAAAAAAAAAAAAGACGGAGCCATAGCATCTAGTTAGAAGTCAGAATGGATCAGCAGATGGTTTGCTGGGTTTCAGGGGTCAGTGTTTCTGGGTTTCAGGAAACCACGTGTCTAGACCGATAGCGCCCTTCCCCTCATGCTTCAGTGCCTTCGAGTACATTCTCCCCTACTTTGTGCAGGCAAAATCACTCCTCAGGAGCCCAGCACCCATGACCGAGGCAGACCAGAGGGGCTCCCTGCCCCCAGCCCTGCCTAAGGGAGCCCCTGTCCATAGGCAGGCCCTGGGTTGGAGGTGGGGGAGCTTCTGGGGAGGCTCTGCGGCTGCCTCACCTCCCCGCACCCCCATCGCTGCCTTGCTGTCCTGTCTCAGCTTCTGTGTGCCCTCTATCCTCCTCTGAGACGGAGGCCAAGCTGTAGGCAGAGCAACGCTGGACAGCTGGAGACCTCAGACTGGAGCCACAGACTCCCTGGACCCCGTGGCCAAAATGAGCTCACCCCCTTCTCCTGACTCCCCTCCCCTGACCACTGCCCCCTGCGTCCCTTCTCAGCAAACGACGTCATCCCACCCCATTGTTCCAGCGGGGACCCTTGTCACACTGGACCCCACCTGCCTCAGCCTCATGTCCCATCAGTCCCTAACACCTCCCCTCCCCTCCTGCTGCACCCCCCGCAACCCAGGTGGTCCTCTTCCTCCCAGACCAGTGGTTCCCAGCCCTGGCTGCAGAGTAGGACCACCTGGGGAACCCTTCCAAGATACAGATGCACGGGCATCAGTGGTGGTTAAAGTCCCTTGGGTGATGACATTGTCCCTTCTGGGCTGGGAAGCACCACCGCCCTCGCTCTGCTTCCCTCGTGAATGCACTTTCCACCCCTGGGGTCTAAAATGGACACCTGCATGGACCGGAAGGCTACACAAGGGAGTAGGTATGGGGCTCAGGCACACTGGCGGACATGTACCCTGTCTAAAGAGAAGCCAGAAATCCAGAATTCTCTATGTAAGATCTCCTGATGAATAATCGCCACAAATTCAAATTCTTTCCCGAAAGGGGGAGGGGCAGGTGAAAATTTCTGAAGGCCGTCTCAGGACCCCACACTCAAAGGCTTCTGCTTCTAAACAGAGAACGCAGATATCTTTCTGGAACAAAAATCTGCATATATCCCTTAAACGCTTAAAAACTTCTGAATCTTCCCAGTGTCCAAAGGATTAGACACGGCATTCAAAGCTCCTCAACAAACTAACCTATGGTTAGCTTCCCTGGACTCCTGCTACTTCCTCCCAAACCTCTCTGTATGTACCACCTCACACCTGTCATAACGCATGTGGTAAAATGTCCCCTCCGTTGCCCAGCTCTATGGATTTTTGACGAGCAGACGTAGATGGGCCAGCATCTGCCACCACAGCCTGAACACCAACTAGTTCCACTGCACCCCCAAAGTCCTCCTTTGCGCCTTTTGGGCAGTTCCTCCCACCCCAGCACCGCTGACCAGTTTTCTGCCCATACGGTTTTCCAGAACACCACGCACGTGGGATCACGCTGTACACGGGAGCCTTACAAGCCTGACCACCTCCGCAGAGCCATTTATGACTCAACCATGTTGTTGGTTTAGTGTCGAGTCACGGCCCACGGCCCATCAGCTCTCCGGTTGAGAGGCACTGGGTTCTTTCCCAATCGGGGTGGGGGGTAGGTTGTTGCGAAGCGAATAGTAAACATTTACGTAAAGGTGTTTGTATGAACAGAAGTTCATCGTCTCGTCTGGGTGAATTCCCACGGGTAGGACTGCAGGCTGGGACGTGCGTCTGGTGTTGTTAAGAAGCTGCCCGGTCACTTTCTGAAGGGACCAGCACTTCGTCTTTGTCCGAGTCTGCATTTTTCATCCCGCTCTCAATGTCTCTGTTCATTATCTTAACAACAAGAGGTCCTTTGTCTCAGCCTCCCACTGTTAACTGTTTTCTACAAGGGGAAACTGAGGCACGCAGAGGCCTACTCTGTGGGGGGGGGGGGGTGCTGGGATCTGAACCCTGGCAGTCTGGACCCTGACTGTGAACTTCTCTACCCTGCCCTCCCTGCTTTGGATATTTAGGGTCCTGCCATGCCCAGGTGACAGGCCAGCCCCAGACACAGAGCCCCTGGCCAGCTGTTTCTTGTCTCGAGCCCCTTAAGTGTGGCACCTCTCACTGCATGTGCCTGCCTCCTCCCTGAGGACAGGTGTCCCTCCTCCAACGCCTGTCATTGCCCAGTCAGTGGCAGCGGTGGCTGACGAATGAATGAATGAATGGACAGCTGAGAGACAGTGAGTGAAGGATAAGTTGCTGAATCAGGTAAGAGAAAAAGAAAAAAGGTAGATTCTCTCTACAACTTGCACTCTAGTAACTACATCCCACTGTCCCAAAACAAACGTAGTTCAGGATCCAAAAATTAAACACTGTTCGGCGTGCACGCCTGAGCCTCAGGCACCGCTCTACCCTTCTCTCACTGTCTGCCCAGCAGATCCGTCTCCACTCGGCTCTCTTCCACCCCAGCACGGGGGATGCAGCAACACTTGAAGCAAGAACCATTTTTCAAGCAGGCACGGTGATTTTTTCTTTCCTGTCCACTAGCTTGGTGTTCAGGGTGCACGGGGTTGGAATGATGGGTTGGCTGCAGGCACTGGCTCCTGAATTATTAACTGCGCCGGGGAGAGAGCTGCTTACAAAAGCTGTCCGTCCAGCAGCCCAGGCGGCCCCCAGACTTCAAACAGGCCTGGAGCAGGGAAACGGGAAGGGGAGGGACTCGGCTGGTGGGCCCCACACGCTGACCAGATCTGAAGCCTCTCTCCCCGAGCGCTCACTTGGCCTCCATAGCCTGGCCTGGAAAAAGTTTCTTTTTCTTGAGTTCTTCACACCACAGTTCTTGCTCTGTGGATGGCGGATACCTGACATCTCCCCTCCTGTCCGCCGCAAAACCATGGGCAAAAATGGATTGAGTCTAGGGATTAAGGGTCACTCTGAGCCAGGGGCTTGCTGGGTAAGCCAGACCCTTGGCCTGTGGCTCACTGTGGGCAGGGAGTAGAATAGGGTGCCTGAGGCTGGGTCTCTAGAAGCAGAGCCCGAGATGGGTGTTCTTGTAAGATTTATGGAAAAGGTGTTCCAAGGAGAAGGAGGGTAAGGGACACAGGATGGGGCTGGAGACTGGCTTCAGGCAGAACGCATGGGGAGTTCTGGAGCTTCTAATGCAGCTCTGAGTGGGTCTTACCATCTATCAAATGGAGGCAAGGCCTTTGTACCCCCACACCCTGAGTGAACACAACCTCCTGTGTGGATCAGCTCCAGCCCAAACAGGCAACTCTCCAGAGAAGGGAAAACCAGGAGCCACTAAAGAGCCACGTGGGGCAGGTAGTCCAAACTGGTATGGTGTCTCCACAGAGTGATCAGGACCCCAGCTCTTCTGGATCTCCATTCCACCCTCCTTAGGATGAGGTCCCCACCCTCATGGTCCAATGTGGCTGCCCAAGCTCCAACAACACATGTCCATCCAACACAACAAGGAGAGCATGGGGAGGAAGGAGAGAAGAAAAACTTGACCCTTCTTTTATAAGGAGTCTCTCTAAAAGTCTCACACAACACAGCCACATGGAGCTGTTAAGGAGGGAAGGAAATCCAGTCTTTATTCTAGGAAGCGATGTGGAGGAATAAAAACAGGTTTTTTGTTACTAATAACAGAGGAAGGAACAGATACTAGGTAAATACTGCCTCCCAACCGTTCCCTCTAAAGAAGCTAAAGGACCTTTTAACCGTCTAAAAAAAAAAAAAAATCAGTCTTCTACTTAAAATCTTTGCAGTAGTTAGCAAAAATGACCCAAATTCTTGGCAACTCCTCACACGGAGAAGAGGAGTCTACTTCTCCATGCCCTGAATGGGGACCCATCTCGTGATTTGCTCTGACCAACAGGATGAGATGCTTGGCACTTCTGGGTCTAGGCCTTAGGAGGCCTTGTGGCTTCTGTGCACATGCTTTACACTCTGCAGCCATCCTGTGACCAAGCCTGGGCTAGCCCGTCACAGGAGGAGAGAGGCCATCATGAACCAGCCAGCCCCATGTGACCACCAGCTGACCACAGACACATGAACAAGTCCACCTAAGATCAGCTGGGCCTGACCCAGACCAGAGGATCCCCCAGCTGAGCCCAGCACAAACTGTTGCCCTATAGGCTCCCGAGCTAAAGAAGACAAGGTTGCTTTAAGTCATTAAGTCATTGTAAGTTTGGGGATTGTTTGTTACACAGCCAAAGCTGACTGAGAGCACTCTGATGACCTTCTCTTGCTCTCAGGATAAAGACCAAAATCCCCACCACCACCACCAAGGGTCTGGCCTTTGCTCCCAAACCATGCCCCTCTCTGTGGGGCCTTCGCTTCCGCAGACCCGCTGACCCAGTACCTTTGCAGCTGCAAGTCCTCAATCTGGAACATGCTCTGCCCCTCATGTGGTTACTGCCCGCTCTTCCTGCAGACATATACTCATGCGTCCCTTCCCTGCCCCCCGCCCCACCTATCCGCTCTCCCCAGAACACACTCTCAGGCCACCATGTCCCTCTCTTTCACAGCACTTAGGGCTGGTCATCACTTGACAATTCCTTGTATGGTTCTTGGATTGAAATCGGCCTCACCCACAAGTCTTCAACTCCATAGGAACAGGGACTGGGTCTATTTTACTCACGTTTATGCCCCTGGAGCCTAGAACAGTGCATTTTCACAGTGAGTGTGACATTATGTCGCCAGCTTCTAGAAGCCTGCCTTGTACACAGTAGGTGCTCAATACACACTTCGGAAGGAAGGAGTTGAATCTGAGCACTGTGAAGGAAACTGGTCAAACCTCAATTGTAACGTTAGCTCTCAAAATATGAAAGGGGACAAAATGGGAGCCAACAGAGGTTGAAAGTGGCTCACGCACACACACTCATCAAGTCTGTCAAGGTCATGTACGTGACTGTCAACAGAGTTCCCTCTTGGGCTCATCCAAGGCCTCACCTCAATGGATGTCAGTCGTAGACCATGAAAGCTGATGAAAACCCTGCACTTCCGTATCATGTTAACCCCAGTGTGGACACAGGATGGCCTCACGTTGATCCTGGAATTCACAGGGGTTGCAAAGACAGACCCTGGGTTCAGAATCTCTGGGCATGTGTCTTGGCTCCGACACACACTAGCTCTATGCCTTGGAACACGTGCCTTTACCTTCTCTGATCCTCAGGGTCATTATCTGTAAAATGGGGATGAAAGCAGTCCCTCCAAGGGTTGTTGTAAAGAGTACGCTCATTAGCATAAAGCCCCATGGGGCCCGGTGCACACAGTAGGCCCTCAATAAATGACAGTTATCATCGCAATGAGCCCGAGGGGCGGCTCCCCATTCAGGCTGTTTCTGTTACTTGTCTTCTACACGCCCTGCAGCCCCAGCTCCTGGCTCAGGGCCCAGCAGAAGGTGGGTGGTGATGAATGTTTGCTGAACAAAGACAGAGAAACTGAAGAGGAATGAATGAATGAATTTGTTCAGCGTTCACGAGCTCTGGTGTACACTAGGTAGAAGGGAAGCAAGTCAGAGAGTAAGGCTCCACTTTGGACAACAAGTTACTTCGTGCTGGGGCCAGAAATCAGAATTGCCAGCTCACAGATCTCACTCGCTACCTGAGAGCTGGCAGCCCTGGACCCCAAGCCCACCTGGCAGCAAGCTGCAGGCTGACCTCCCCTGCTCCAAACACATTGTTGGCTTGGCCCATAGGCCTTTGTGTTTATAAACCTGGGCAAACAGTGCAAAAAGTCCAACAGAGCCCGGGAGACGGAGCCCAGGAGGCCAGGCGCCTCACTCAGCCCGCAGCCTGCTGCCCAGGGGGGAGAAAAAGACAGGACACGGGCTCTGTTCCCACATAAGGACCATGCAGGTGACAACGGGGCAGGTCAATCCCCTTCCCTGGCTTTAGTCTGCCCCAAAGGGACATGAAAGGGCTCTAGCAAGTCAATGGCTTTTATACTTTTTTTTTTTAAGTATTTGAAAACATCCCTGCACCCCACTGAATGAAAGCACCCCTAAATGAAACCTGCACCCCCCCCCAAATGAAAGTAGACACACACATGCGTGTGAGCAGCGCTCCCTTGGGAGAAGGCTGGCCATGGGGCAGGGCTCAAGTCAGATGGACCCTCACACCCCACATTTGTCTCCTTCATGGTGCCCCAGGCCACAAGATTCTGGGAAAAACAATAGAAAAGATGGTTTTGACATTTGGGATTCTGAAACCACATCTCATCTGTCCTCTGAGGCTCAAACCGACCAGCGCCAGGCCAGGCGAGGAACAGGAGTGAGTGTGGCAGGGGCCGGATTTCAACCAGATGCACATGTTGTACATATCAAACAACAATTTTTTTTATTTCCATCAAGAAATCTGTGCTCTCCCATTTGTCTTAAAATATGTGGCCCTCTTGGTTATCTGTCTTTCATTTTCCTGTGTTTGATGGAGACGTGGATATCAAGAAATAGTTTACATTCTTCCTCGCTTTGTAGAAGAAAACCAGTGTTGTAATTGGCAGAGATAATGGCAGAGGGTGGCTGCCATCAGCCTCCGGACAGGAGGTGACAGGGAAGAGTGGGGACCGTCCACAGGACAGAGATTACTCAGCTCCAGCCAGTGGCTGCCTTGAAGGAAGAGGGTCCTGGGGTGGCCATGTCTGCTATTTCTAGAAAATCAGAATCCCAGACCTTTTATGAGAAATCTCCTGATTTTTATTTCTATTTTTTATTTTTTAAAATATTTTACTTATTTGAGAGAAAGAGAGATAGTGACAGAGCGAGAGAGGGCAGAGGCGGGGAAGAAAGGGAGAAGCAGGCTCCCTACTGAGCAGGGAGCCTGACATGGGGCTCCATCCTAGCCCTGGGCTCATGACCTGAGCCAAAGGCAGATGCTTAACCAATTGAGCCACCCAGGTGCCCCAGAAATCTCCCAATTTTTAAATATTATTCCTCATTTTCCCCCCAAACAACACACTGCTCTGACAAAACATATCATAGGTCTGGATTTACCCCAGAGCAACCAGTTTGAGCCTTCCACTCTAAGTCTGACCTAGGAAGCCAGTTCTCCTTAGGGACTGGCTGCCTTCCTACCCTGAACTTGTCAAGATCAAGTCTGAGCTAATAACTCAGCAATAGGGGAGGGGGATGTCCCTCTTGGGAACCCCGCACAAGTTCCCTCCCGCCTGCCGCAGAGAACAGAGATGCGATGTATGAACAGAGACAAGAACACAGCTTGAGACCGGAAGGACCGTAGAAACAGGAAGGACAATTTTTTCAAAATAGTGACAGGCAATCCATTTGACCGGGCTGAGAAGGGTTTAAACCAACACCCTAAGGGTTTACCCGGGAAGACAGGAACCAAGTGCTCCACACAGCAGTGCCAGGATCTTTCTAAAACAAATCAGCTGAGTTTCCGGCCCCCTGCTTACACATTTGCTGGCTCCCCATCGCCCTCAGAGTAACGTCCAAATGAAAGGGGCTTAACGCGACCTTGATGCCTTAGAGGATCCAGCTTCTTCTCTGGGCCCTTCTCCCCAACTGCCCCGTGTCCCCCTTGCGGTCCCCACGAAAGGACTTTTCCTTCTCTCTCTACTGGGGCTTTGTACAAATTTTCTCTTTAACCTGAAACACCCTCCTCCTGCCCTTCTTTTCCTACCCAGCTCTCACCATAAGACTCAGTTCAGGTGTTGCCTCCGCCAGAAAGCCTTCCCTGATATCACCTCGGGCTGAATTTAGGTGTCGCTTCTGCACCCACCACCACTTGCTTCACTCCATCTTTGGCCAAGTCACTGTTTATTGTAATTGTGCACCGGGGAGACACCCCCCCCCCCCCCCGTGCTTAGCGCAGGGCGGGCACGCAGCACATGTGTGGAAGAAGGAAGGAGATCTGAGATGAAATCGACCCCAGCCTACAAATGCTCCGGGCTACAGATCTCCCTGGGAACGGAGGCTTCAGTGGGTACTCAGAGTCCCCTCCACCGTTTGGACCTCAACGAGCCAGAGTCGGCTCAAAGTTGACAGACATGCCGCTCAGAGGGGACAGAATTCATCAGCTGTCACACAGCAACATGGGGGCAAACCCGCAATGAAAATTCAGATCAGAACTCTGATGTGCTGTTGGCTTTTATTTACCTCCCCAGATGCCCCTTCCCCCCTCCGGTAAGGGCTTGGGGGTGAGGAAAAGTCAAGGTGACAGAGTCAGTGGCTAGGGTGGCGCCGACAGACACAGAAGGTATTTTCTCTCCCAGGTCTTCGTGGGCATTAGCTCCGTGAATTATTCATCAGAAAATCTGCTTGAGGTAGTGTCTTAGTCTTAATTTTCAATTCCCCTAATGCTGGCCAATTCTGTGCTGAAAACCACTCAATTATTAATGTTTCTAAAACAATATTTGTTTTCTCCGCATCTAGCAACAACCAAGGCCTCCTAGCGAGTGATCCTGCCCCCGGAATCCCCACAGAGAGGTCTGCCTTGCTGAGGAAGCGTTACAGAGGGGTCAAGGGTGTGTGGGGGCACAGCAGCCAGACTGAGACCAGTAAGCCCATGCAGACACAGGTATCAGGAACTCCCAGGACAAAAGAAACTGTAAAAACAGCAAAAACAATTACTATGTATGGGCGTCTTGCGTGCCACTGGTAAAGCGAAACACTTTACTTTTACTTACTTAACCCTTGGTTTGCTTTTGAAATTCAAAGAACCCCATTTAAACTGAAAACAAGTCTTAAAAGTGCATTTAGAGTCAAACCCCTTTTGTTCTAAAATTCCTAGGGAATATTTCTAGGGAAGAGGGAGGTATTTCTGGATTACCAAGACTGGATCTGACTTGGACTTGATTCTTCAGAGAATGGAGGGGGAAATGGTAATTTACAGAAAATGGTAGCAGCATGGGTACTCAGAGGCCCACACTCGAGAGAGAAGATTCTTAAGTCTATGCTGACATCGCAGAAGTTGTTCTCAGAGAGCTTCGCTTTATTTTCAGCAATCGGATGCTCTTCGAGAAGAGTGCCATTGGCAGGCATACCCAGTGTGACCACAGGGCAGGGTGGGGCCACTTCTGGAAAGAATTTCAGGAACCTCAGTGCAAAAGGTAGATGAACTTGGCTCCCTCACCTCTAGGGTGACAGCCTCCTCCTCTCTATTAATACCTCTCGTTTGCCACGACTTGGTATTTCTGATCCCACGCTTCTGCTCTTGGAGGAAAGCTCGCTCTGTCTTTGGCACAAGAGGGGACACCAGGGTCCCCAAGGTGGCTGAGATCGCCACGTACACATGCACATTCACCAGAAGGCAACTTTTCCTCCACAGCTTCCCTTGGCTCCAGAATTCCAAGTCCAACATTGCCTGAAAGCTTTTCTTGATTTGGAGCTTCCAATACCAGTGCCAAGGGGACTCGGTCAGCTTCGCCCCTCAGCGTGACGATGTCTTCGTTGCCGGCACAGTTTTGTACATTGGACACGCTGGTGGGGTTGTTTGCACCAAGGAAAGGCCCTGGGGCAGGGCATGGGAAGGAGATCTGCCAACCAACACTCAGGCAGCTGGAAGCATCACAAACCCATGTTCCCCCAGCCAAAGGGCCATGCCAGGTGGGGAGGTTCAAAAGGCCATGTGGACCAGAACTTGACCCAGGGTGAGGCAACGGCAGCATTTACCTCGGGTTTAATATTTAGGGGGCTCAAAAACAGTCAAAAAAAAAAGTGAACATTTTTTTATAAAGATTTATTTATTTATTTGAGACAGAGAGAGAGAGCACACACAGGAGCGTAGAGCAGGGGGAGAGGGAAACAAGTAGACCCCCCGCTGAGCAGGGAGCCCACCTCGGGCTGGATCCCAGGACCCTGAGATCATGACCTGAGCCAAAAGCAAGAGTCAGACACTTAACCGACTGAGTCACCCAGGCGCCCCTCACCATAAACATGTTGAGGCAATATGTCCAAAAATCAAAACTGATGCAAAATTACATAAGGCACAAAATGAAAACATTTCTAATCAAGATAAGGCAGTCACCGTGCTGTGGCAAGCCCTGTGAGAGCATAAGACAAAAGGGAAAAGTCAATGATACCAAGCCTACGTTCATTTAAACTGTCTGAATTTTGTTCATCCTAGATGTTTTTTTGCAGTAACTTTGATTTTTAAAAATACGCATTAAAATATTATCTACCAATACAGGCTTCCAGGAAGATGAACTAGGTGTCCCTTTCTCCAATTCTTCCCACTTACCTCTACTGAAAAGCCCTTGCCAATATATATAGAACAATCGTGAGACTTGGAAAGGTGGAGAGGAGGAGGCAGAATGGCTAAGGGCATTGGGACCCAAGGCACGATATGACAATGAGCTCCCTAGGTTTTCTTTTTGCCTCATATATCCCAGACTTAGGACTGAAGAAGCCAACAGTCCAGAAACATCATCAGTCACAGACAAAAAGCCCCAACAGAAGCTGATTCTTTCTAGCCAAAGGAATGTGAAAGGGCAACCTAACAATGCAGAAAATGTGCGGACAATAAGCACTCTAGGGCAGCCAAGCACCACTAGAAAGTGCTAGTCCTGTCCCCCAGCCCGTGCCAGCACGGCTTATTAGTGGGGAACCTAGACTACCAAACTCAACGGCTGGAACGAGACACCCAAACTCTCCCAGGGTCCAGTGGGGAACCTCACCCCACAGGGTGGTGAAGAGCTGCCCATCACATTGGTATCAATGGAGACCATATACAGAACCTGAACTTCAATCAGACAGTAATTAGACACCTCTCACTATCCCCCAAGTCAGAAATTTCACTACTGTCCAATGATAATGAAGACATCATGACCATGGTACCATGAAGACTAAGTGGGCACCAAAAATGAGGCTAACTTTCCCATCCAGCGAAATATCCGTGGAGGCCTCGTCAGGAGGTGGGCTCCCAATTCTGCCCAGAAGTGACAAGGAGCCTCCCACCTGGGTGTCAACAGGGGTCGAATGGGTAACCCAGACTTCTATCCCCACCTGGTAGGAATGAGGTTAGGACCCTCTCATTCCCTGCTAGAGGAATGTCAGAGGAAGCCAGCTAAAAGAGAAGGTTTAAATAAGACTCGGATTCCTAGAACATAATACAAAAATGTCCAGGTTTCAATAAAATCACTTGTCAGGGTACCTGGCTGGATCACGTCAGTAGAGCATGTAACTCTTGATCTGAGAGTGTGAGTTCAAGCCCCACATCGGGCATAGAGCCTACATTAAAAAAAAAAAAAAAAAATCACTGATCATACCAAGAAAGAGCTCAACTTGAATGAAAAAAAGACAATCAATAGATACCAACGTTGATATGACAGACATGTTATGATTATCTGACAAAGATTTTGGAGCAGCAATCATAAAAATGCTTCCAAGAGCAATTTTTAAAAATCACTTAAAACAAATGAGTAAATAGAAAGCGTTGGCAAAGAAATAAAGTCTTTAGAGAAGACACAGAACATATAAAGGAGAACCAATGGGAAATTCTAGAAGTGAAAAATAGTATAAATGAAAGAACCCAATCGGGGCACCTGGGTGGCTCAGTTGATTAAACGTCTGCCTTCAGCTCAGGTCATGGTCTCAGGGTCCTGGGATCGAACCCCACATCGGGCTCCCTGCTCACGGGACTCTGCTTCTCCCTCTCCCTCCCCCTGCACATTCTCTCTCTCTCTCTCTCTCTCTCTCTCTCACTTGCTCTCTCTCAAATAAATCAATCTTTAAAAAAAAAAGAAAGAAAGAAGGAAAGAAGGAACCCAATAGATGGGCTCAACTTTAGAAAGGAGGAAACTAAGGAAGGAATTAGTGAACTTAAAGACAGAACAATAGATCTTATCCAGTCAGAATAACAGAGAGAAAACAGACTTTATAAACTTGATGGGGCACCTGGCTGGCTCAGTCAGTGGAGCATGTGACTCTTGATCTCAGGGTCATTAGTTTGAGCCTTGCACTAGGTGTAGAGATTACATAAATACAACAAAACAAAAATCTTAAAAAAAAATTGGGGTGCCTGGGTGGCTTAGTGGATTAACCCTCTGCCTTTGGCTTGGGTCGTGATCTCAGGGTCCTGGGATTGAGCCTCATGTTGGGCTCTCTGCTTGGTAGGGAGCCTGCTTCCCCCTCCCTCTCTCTCCCTGCCTCTCTGGCCTACTTAGGATACCTCTCTCTCTCTCTCTGTCAAATAAATAAATAAAATCTTTTTAAATAAATAATAAAGTAAAATTGAACAGAGCCTCAAGAACCTCTAACACTGGAGTCCCTGAAGAGGAGAAAGACAGTGGGGCTGAAAAGGACTTGGAGATGTCAGACTTAACAAATTTGGCAAAGGACATAAACCCACAGATGCAAAAAGCTCAGCAAATAGGCTAAAACCGAAGAAATCCAGAACAAAATTTATTATATTCAATTCCTGAAAAACTAAAAAAAAAGGAAAAAAATTTTAAGTCAGTAAGAGAAACAGTACTTTAACAACGGGGAAAATAATTTGAAAAACCATGGATTTCTCATCAGAAGCACAAAAGCTAGAAGAAAGTAACCCATTTTTCAAATGCTGTAAGGAAAGAACTCTCAACCCAAAATTCTATATTCGGCAAAAATATCCTTCAGGAATGAGGAGAAATCAAGACATTCTCGTATAAAGGAAAGCTAAAAGAATTTGTCACCATCTGGCCTACTTTAAAAGAACAACAAAAGAAAATTCTCCAAACAGAAAGAAAAGGATTAAAGAAGGAACCCTGGAACATCAAGAAGGAAGAAAGAACAATAAAGAGTAAATAAAAGAAATATGGGTGGGGCACCTGGGTGGCTCAGGTCATGATCCCTGAGTCCCGGGATCGGGTCCCACATTGGGCTCCCAGCTCCATGGGGAGTCTGCTTCTCCCTCTGACCTTCTGCCCTCTCATGCTCTCTCTCTCTCTCTCTCAAATAAATAAATAAAATCTTTTTTAAAAGAGAGAAATATGGGTAAATGCAGTATGTTTTCATCTCCCTTTGAGGTTTCTAAATTATGTTTTATGGTTGATTTAAAAATTATAATCTTATCTGAGGTGTTTCTAAATCTATGTAGAAGAAATATGTAAAATCATCCTGTAAAGGATGTAAGGAGAGGAAAGTCTTTTACATTTCACTTAAACTGATGAAATACCACACCAGTAGACTGTTAAAATTTATGTATATGCAATGTATATCCAGGAACACCGCTAAAAAAGGGCATACAACAATATACTCTCAAAAAACCACTATAAATTAATCAAAAAGGAATTCTAAAAATTATTCAAGTAACCCACAGGAAGGCAAGGAAAAGGAAACAGAGAAATTAAAAACAGGGAGAACAAACATAAAACAGAAAAATAAGAAGGCAAATTTAACCCTTATCATATCAGTAATTACATTAAATATAAGGAGTCTAAATACATCAATTAAAAGAAAGAGATTGGCAGAGTGGCCTAACTACATGCTCATTACAAGAAGCTCCCTTCAAATGTAACAATGTGAGTAGATTAAAAGTGAAAGGATGGAGAAGCACCTTGGTAGTGCAGTCAGTTAACCATCTGACTCTTGGTTTCAGCTCAAGTTCTGATCTCAGGGTCATGAGATCGAGCCCCAATTCCGGCTCTGTGCTCAGCAGGGAGTCTCCTTGAATTTCCCTCTCCCTTTCCTTCTGCCTGCCCTCTATCTCTCAAATAAATAAATAAATCTCTCTTTTTTTAAAATAAAAGGATGGAGAGCTATGTATCCTGAAAACTTAACCAGAAATAGCAAGATATATTAATGTCAGATAAAGTAGACTCCAGAGCAAAAATAATTATCACAGACAGAAAGCAACACCATATATAGATTAAAAAGTCCATCTGCCAAGACGAAATAGCAATCCTAAGTTTGTGTGCAGCAAACAATAGAAGTATAAAATATGTGCAACAAAAATGGATAGAACTGAAAGGAGAAATAGACAAATATACAATCACAGTTGGAGACATCAGCACCCCCTCTTAACTGGTCAGAAATTCAGTAAAGATACAGAACTCAACAACACCATCAATCAGCAGGATTTAGTTGACATTTATGGAACACTCCACCCATTATCAGCATAATACATATTCTTTCCAAGGGCTCACAAAAGACAAACCCAAAGAGACCATCTCCTAGAATAGAAAACAAACCTCAATAAATTTAAATCATATAGAATGTGTTCTCTGACTATAGTAGAATCAAACTAGCTATGAATAACAGAAAGAGAACAGTAAAACCTCCAAACATTTGGAAACTACACAATACACTTTTAAATAATTTATGAGTCAAAGGGGAAGTCTCAAGGGAAATTAAAAATACATTGAAATGAATGAAAATAAAAATACAACATAACAAAATTTGTGGACACAGATTAAGAAATGTTGACAGAGAATCTATAGCTTACATAAATGCTTACAGGAGAAAAAAGTAAAACTCTCAAATAATAATCTCAGCTACCGTCTCAAGAACTGAGAAAAAAAAATAAATAAGCTTATAAGGAAGCAGAAGATAGGTAAAAACAAAAAAATCAGCTGAACTAAAAATAGGAAAACAGCAGAAAAAAATCAATGAAATATAAATCTGGTTCTTTGAAAAAAATCAATAAAATTGACAAATTTCTAGGAAGACTGACAAAAACAAAAAGAAAGAAGACATGAATTGCCCATATCAGGAAAGAAGCGAGAGATATTACTACAGACCCTGCAGGCAACCAGAGGATGATAATAGAGGAATACTAAAAATGACCTGTACAGGCTACACCCATACATCTCGTAACATAAATGAAATGAACCCACTCTTTGAAAAGCACAGGTGGCCACAACCCACTGAGTATGAAACCAGTAATTTAGGTAGCCCTGTAAAGTATCAGGAAAAATGAATCTATAGTTTGAAAAACCCCAAAAGAAGTCTCTGGGCCCAGAGGGTTTCACTGGAGAAGTCGATCAAATATTTACAGAAAAAAATAACAATTCTACACAATCTCTTCCATAACATAGAAGAGGATGACCCTTTAGGTTCACTTTAGGAAGCTGCTGCTTCACTGACATCAGTATCAGATGAAGACAGTAAGACAAAAAGAAAGCTAACAGATCCAGAGTGAAGATGAGACAACAGGAAAGGGAGATGGACCAGTAAAAGGTACATCAAGGAGCAAAGGACCCCTGTGGGCCCCTGGAGCTCAGCCCCACTGGGGAAACCAGCTGAGGAACCAAAAAGAACTACTAGTGGACACAGAATTGGTCCACTGGAGGACAGGGAGTCCGAGGGGCTCCCATCCCCCACTGGCTGGAAGTAGCCCCCACGTGTGTTAGCTCCCCCGTACATCTGTGTAGTATGCACACACAGATGAGCGAACTATGGAGGCTTTGGAGCAGCACTGTGTGATGGGGTTTTTACAAAAATGGAAATGCCCGGCACCTTGGGAGAAAGCAGAGACCTCACAGCGCTCTCACAATACGGCGCTAGGAGGAGCAGAGCAGTCCACAGTAGCCAGGCTGAACATGTCTGCCACAGACAATCAACAGAATTGGTAACAGATTAGGAATGGGTTGGGGGAGTGCGGGGTGGTGAGTGGCTCTGAGCAGGGTATGTTAGAGACGGCCATAGGTTATACAGGTGACGTTTTGGGGGACCAAGACTAACCAGCGCCATAGGGCACAATTGGGAACCTGACATCTGCTGTCAGGAAGGGTCCAGAAGAGCACCAAACGGTCCCCTCACTGCTCTTCCAAGACTAAGCCTCCTTTGCAAAGGGTAAAGCAACCAGTTCTGCAGGAGGCAGTTTAAGGTGAGAAATATTAGTGTATCTGGGGTTTCTCATTTATTTCACGGGGCTCTAAAAGTGAACGTAATTACAGCAGCATTTCTTTCAGAAAAGCACAACAAGGTCCCCACCTGAAGGAAGTGATTCTGGTAGACTACGCTGATGACAGACTTGGCAAGTCTCTCGCAGTGCCTACCTGCCGACACATTACAATTTTTTTCTTGATAGACATACTCTGCTGTTACTCAGCCTGACTCCTCTGAAACTGCTGCTGATAGCCCAATTAAATAGTTAGCTAAATATATTAGTGCACATTGCTGGGTATTTGGCCCTAATGAGGTTTATAGGAAATGCATTTTCCGGACCACAAGAGCTCCAAAGGTGGAAATTGCTGGTGGCTTGGTACTCCTTGGCCACAGCCACTGGCCCCAGGTGAGCCATCCCTGAGAAAAAGCCTCTTGATAAACCAAGATGCCAGAGTGAGGAGGTAGAGAGCTGACTCAATATCCCCAAGGGTAATTATCAGTCTTAGGTCCGCTGCCACAACAAATTACCAGAGACCAGGGTGGCTCTAACCCAGAGATGTATTCTCTAGCAGTTCTGGGGGCTAGGAGTCCAAGATCAAAGTGTTGCTAACTACGGCTGCTGGGGAGAGCTGTCATCCTGGATCACTGCCCCTCACACGCCCAGCCCAGGCTAGTCTTGGACAGATGCATCCCTCTAAACAGAAGTACCCAAATCCTCTCTGCTTTTGCTTATTCTGGTGGATCTGGGTCACCTCAGCCAGGAAGGGTGATTCTGTAATGGGGTATCCCATGCTCCTCTGACAGATGTTTCCTGAGCACCTACTAGATCCCAGACACCAGACACTAAAATGGACACTACAGCTCTTATGGTGAACAAGAGGTGCTTTCTGCTCTCAGAGTCTGGAATGTCTGGGAGAAAGTGCAGGATACCATGGGAACACATAAGAGCATTCCCAGGCATGACCTTGAGAGCCCTAGAAGGCTTCTCCAAGGAGGAACTTGAATACTGAGTGACAATAAGTGATTACAAGTCATTTTTGCAGGTGAAGGATGTGAGGATGGTAGTGGAGAGGTTTCCCAGGGGTGCGGGCGACACCTATGCAAAGACCCTGAGGTAAGAGACCAGGAAACACAGAAGAACAGAAAGGCCACCACGTCTGGAACAAATTCTTTCCTTCCCAGCTCACAGCAACACCAGGGTGTCGTAGGCAACCTGCCCCTTAGCTCAGAGGCCGGATGGTGCTTAGATCTTCACTGGCTTTACTTTGTAAACTTCTAAGACAACTAGAGTGAGCAGTGTCCTCTCACATCAGAGAGGTTGGTGGAATGTTCCTTGCTAATCTGGGGTGGCCTCTTTTTTAATTTTTTTTTTTTTTTTTTTGTAGTTGTTCGGTGGGTGGGCAGTTCTTGTACTAAGGACTCTGTTATAGCCAAAGGTGGGTGTTATCTGACATCAAATTCTTTCAAAAAACTTTTTTTTTTTTAAGATTTTATTTATTTATTTGACAGAGAGAAATCACAAGTAGATGGAGAGGCAGGCAGAGAGAGAGAGAGAGAGGGAAGCAGGCTCCCTGCCGAGCAGAGAGCCCGATGCGGGACTTGATCCCAGGACCCTGAGATCATGACCTGAGCTGAAGGCAGCGGCTTAACCACTGAGCCACCCAGGCACCCCTGGGGTGGCCTCTTGAAACCCAAGGTGACTCTCAAAACACCTGCCTCGAGAGGCGGGCCTGGTCTGCTGATTGGCTTTTAAGAGTCAGCACTTTGACGTGACCACACCTCCAATGGCACCCCACCAGTCCAGAATGCAGCCCCCAAATCAGGAAGTCCCTATACTGTACCGTGAACCACAACTGGGCACTGGAATCGGAAAGACCAGGATTGGAGTCCTGTTTCTGCCTCTCCTGGAAGCATGACTTTGGGAAAGTGGCTCACCTCTCTGAGCCTCAGTCTCCCCACATACAAGATGAAAACCTATCCCACAGACTGGTTGCTTACTGTGTGGCAGAGGCTGTGCTGGGGGCCTGTGATTGGGTGGTGAGCCCAACAGACATGAGTCACTTTTAGTCCCAGCAGGGCAGACAGATCATCACCCAACAGATAATGATTGCGTGAGATTGGAGCAAGGAAGGAAACGGACAGGCTGTCGGGACAGAGAGAATGGGGTGGGGAGGACCCGTTTCCATAGGGAGTCAGGGAAGGCTTCGTGGTGGAGGTGACATATGAGTCAAGACCAGAGATGAATAATAGTGCTTAACTCTCAAGGGGCCTTGTGAGCAGTACACGATAGAATGCCCATAAAGCACCAAGCACAGCGCCAACCACACAGGTAGAACTCAAAATGTATGGGCTTTCTTACCAGCCCCTAAAAGGTATGCCCCTTTATAGTGAGGAGCAAGCCTGGGTTTGCTGGATTTGTGCCTGGCACAGGCAGAGTCAACTGAATTAACAAGCTTCATATTTTCTCATGTTGTTGTGTTGCTTGCTACTGGAGTCTTTGCCTCTTCTCGTTCTGAAGGACAGTTTGACCAAGTACTGTACCCGAAGTCAACAATCACGCACAGAACCCTTAAAATTCATTAAAAGGATAGATTGCGTGTTAAGTGTTCTTATCACAATAAAATTTTTAAAAGCGTTTACTGAGTTCATCTATAATAGTAATAGGAGTAAGAGCAAGAGTAATATTTGTTGGCAGTATTAGTCACAGGGTAGTAATAATAGCAGCAGTAATAACGTTAGCAATTCATGCTATGGGCAACCCTCTTGGCGAGGACACCATGTTGCAGTGGAAAGAATGAGATTTTGAGTCAGGCAGAGAGCCACACTTGAATCCCGGCCCCGCTACAAGATTGCCGTGAAGCTGCTTTCCCTGAGCCTCAGTTTTCTCATCTATGGGATGAGGAGAACAATGTGCATCTCCCAGGGAGGCTGTAGGAACAGGGGACGTGAGGGTCTGATGGCTGGGACAGAGTAGGCCCACAGTAAATGGTGGCTCTCCAGATGACGCATCTGCTACCCCAAGTAACTGAGCTCCTGGAATCTGCCACTCCACCCCCTTCTTTGGGGACAGACCCAGCAGCAACACAAGCTTAAGCAACCCCCGCCAGGAGCCACTACTTATCTGGGTTTGGGCACCTTGGTCTGTTCATCACTCCCAGACCATGCGGGTCTGGGAAACAGGAATCCCTTGGAAAATTACTACATTGAACTAAACTAGGTAACAGTTCTCGACTGAAATTCCAGTGGGTGGAGAAATGGTTTTGGCATAATTAACTGTCAAAAAATTCATATCTATCCATCAAAACATAAAATAACCCAACCGCAAAATGGGCAAAATATAGAAAAGGCGACTCATAAGCAACAAAGAATAAGGATGGACTAACATGTAAAAACCCCACAAAGTATCTCGGGACTAGAATTTTAAAACAATGACAAACCCTTTCAGATTGATCAAATGGAGAAAAAAAAACCACAAAACCTGCAGACGGGCAGTCTCCAGGCTTGGTGAAAGGGTGGAGAAATGGGACTCACACACACAGTGTTCCTCAACTGAAAACTGGTAGGTTAGGAAGTACAATGACAGCAACTGCTACGATCTAGTTTATTTATTTTTTTGTAAGAAAAAGAGAGCATGAGCAGAGCCGGGATGGGGGGACAGAGGGAGAAAGAATCGCACGCAGGCTCCCCGCTGAGTGCCGAGCCCAGCCCGACACAGGGCTCAGCCTCAGGACCCTGAGATCGTGATATGAGCCGAAATCGAGAGCTGCACACTCAACTGACTGAGCCACCCACGCGCCCCTTTTATTTTGTGCTTATTTTTATTTTTATTTTGCCTACAGCAATTTAAAAAGGGTGTTTTATTTTAGCCACTGCTAAGTGAGTATCCTAGAAAACTACTCATATTCAGGTCCAAGGAGGCATAAACGGTGGCCGCTGCTAATATCAACTGTAACAGTGAAAATATGGAAGCAATCTCAACGTTGACAGATTTAGAAATGACTACATTAAAATAATACAATCATATTACGGAATACTATGGAGGAGATAAACAGGAAGAGCTAGATCGCGATAAATGACCACAGACAGAGGAATCCCAGGACATATTAAGTGGCATAAGAGTGTCACAGAATAATAAGCACAGTATGATCCCATATGTATTGGAACTAACAGAAGAAAACAATGTGCACTATTCCTATAGGAATGTGTGTGTGTGTGCACATGCATGTGGGTGAGCATGTGCATGTGTGCACAAATACACAGAAAACAGCTGAAAGCACATTTACCTGCCAAGCATTGTTACATCGGGAAAGGGGGATGGATCCAGGGGGATTTCAAGAGCTTCGGTATCAGCCACACTTGAATTTTTTTCAAGAATGTATCCATGTAAGAGAAGATATCTACACCATATGAAACAAACCAGCAAAGCATTTTTGTTCAAATTATATTGAGAATTCCCCCATGAATTGGCAAGTAGAAGACAAAACCCATCAGGAAGAAGAATGGCAGAAGACAACAACAGGAATTTTCCAGGAAAAGAAATTCAAACAACCGATAAACATAGAAAAGATGCTCCCTCTCATTTGTAGTCATAAAATGCAAATTAAAGCCACAAGGAGATGTCAATTCCCAACCACACATACGGGCAAAGATTTTAAAGTAAAATATTAGCAAATGCAAGCAAGTGGAATGACCGGAATTCTCACACGCACTGCGAGTGGGACGGACATTGGTCCAAACACTTCTGAAACCAGGCTGGAGCTCCCTCTCAAGTTTTAGGTAAGAAAACCCCCCTCTGAGCTGACTATCTGCCCCCAGGCATGTACCTAGATCAACCTATGAACAAGTGCACCAGAAGGCTCATAATCCCCTCAAATGAAAAGCAAACCATGTGTCCGTTTGGCAGAACGGAAACACACTCTGTAGTCAAGTCAGGCAACAGGACACCAGGCAGCGGCAAAAAGGAAAACCACATGAGCGCAAAACTCAGGACGGCGGTGACTTTTGGAGAGAGGGGGGTCACACCGTCATTGAGGAAGAGCATCCAGGACGGAGGTTCCATCCGTAACGTCCTATTTCTCAACCTGGGTGTTGATTTTAGTGTCATTTTTAAAACACTGTGTGTGTGCGCTTTTTAAACACGGTTTTGTGTGATCAAAAATAAGCAGCGGGTACCAAGGAAGGAAAGAGAAGGCAGCATCCTGGGTCCCAGCGTTGCCAGAGGCTTCCCTGCACTCAGGAGAGGTCGTGGGCTTTTCCGACTCCCTCCTGGAGCCCTCAGCGAAGACCTCAGGCTGGTGGAACCCTCCAAGAGTCAGCAGTGGCCAGGGCCCGCTAGGACCGTCTGCATTCTCCACTCCCCACCGCTGCTGCAACCGTGGCCCTTGCAGGTTTGGAGGGAAGGAGGACGCCCACGGTCACGGCCGACCTGGACCTCTGGGCCTCCCAAAGACCCAGGAGGGAGGGGGTGCGGACACGGCCGACCTGGACCTCTGGGCCTCCCAAAGACCCAGGAGGGAGGGGGTGCGGACACGCCGACCTGGACCTCTGGGCCTCCCAAAGACCCAGGAGGGAGGGGGTGCGGACACGCCGACCTGGACCTCTGGGCCTCCCAAAGACCCAGGAGGGAGGGGGTGCAGACACGCCGACCTGGACCTCTGGGCCTCCCAAAGACCCAAGAGACAGGGGGTGTGGACACGCCGACCTGGACCTCTGGGCCTCCCAAAGACCCAGGAGGGAGGGGGTGCGGACACGCCGACCTGGACCTCTGGGCCTCCCAAAGACCCAAGAGACAGGTGGTGCGGACACGCCGACCTGGACCTCTGGGCCTCCCAAAGACCCAAGAGACAGGGGGTGCGGACACGCCGACCTGGACCTCTGGGCCTCCCAAAGACCCAGGAGGGAGGGGGTGCGGACACGGCCGACCTGGACCTCTGGGCCTCCCAAAGACCCAGGAGGGAGGGGGTGCGGACACGCCGACCTGGACCTCTGGGCCTCCCAAAGACCCAGGAGGGAGGGGGTGCGGACACGCCGACCTGGACCTCTGGGCCTCCCAAAGACCCAGGAGGGAGGGGGTGCGGACACACCGACCTGGACCTCTGGGCCTCCCAAAGACCCAAGAGACAGGTGGTGCGGACACACCGACCTGGACCTCTGGGCCTCCCAAAGACCCAAGAGACAGGTGGTGCGGACACACCGACCTGGACCTCTGGGCCTCCCAAAGACCCAGGAGGGAGGGGGTGCGGACACGCCGACCTGGACCTCTGGGCCTCCCAAAGCCAGGAGAGAGGCGTGTCCCCGGATCATCACGGCCGGCCGGTCTAGCCCGCGGGGTCTCAGCCTCCCTTGCCCACTCTCACCACCCCCGCCTGACCCGGCAAATGACCTCCCGACGCGCGCCTGGGCCCTGTCCACCGCCGGACCCAGCCCACGATCGGGGCAGCAGGAGCGAGACGGAGCCCGACGTGCGGGCAAAGCCCTGAGCGAAGCCTGGACGTCAGGGACGGGCTGGGGACCCGCGTCTCCCGAGACGGGTCCCGGCGCCGCGCCCGGAAGCCCGCGCCTACCCCGACGCGCAGCGTGGGAGCCCAGCCGCCGCGGCTGCACCGACTTCCTGCCCACCCGGCTCAGCTCCACGAACCCCCGAACCTCTGCCCCGTCCGCAGGCCGCGCGGGAAGCGTCGCCGCGTCGCAGGCGGGGCCGGTCCCGGCACCACAGGGCCCAGCAGAGGCGGCGGCTCACCTGCAGGAAGCCGCTCCTCCGCGGCGTGGCTGCTCCGCCTTCGGCAGCGGCCGAGCGCCCCCGGGTCAGCCGCGGGGCTCCCTCTGGGCCTCCGCGGCCCCGAACAGCCGCTGCCACGACGCCTCGTCCGGGTCGCACCTTCTCGGCGTCGGGCGACCACCCACGACTGACCGGAACTTCCTGGAGTCTGAGCTTAAGTAGCCGGAGAGAGACTCTGATTGGCGAAGCCCATCCCAGCCTCCCTGTGATTGGCGGTGGGCCAGCCTATGGATAGGCAGCTGATGGGTCACGTGGCCACTGTTGCTCCAATCAGCCGCAGCAGGGATGTGAAGGGGTGGAGTCATCCACCACCTGCGCGGTCCCTAGAAGGTGGAAAAGGCTGTGCACCTGCTTCTTGGACTGGTGAGAACATCTCTAGTCCTGGCGCCCCTAAGGACTGAAATGATGCCCCTCAGGGAACCTGCCTCCTGGAATCGGAGCGGAAGCGTCAGGGCTGTCGTGGGATACAGATCTCCAGCTGGAAGCAGGACCGTGACAACAGGTAAGAGGGAAGCCAGGGTCGGACAGCGATGGAGTCCTGCCCCTGCCTCCTGCCTGCGGGCCGGGTGACCTGGGGCACGGTACGAAACATCTCTGAGCCTTGCCTCAACCGCGTCACGTCATTTATCCGAGCACCTGCTTGGTAGGGTCGTGAGGATTAAATGTTGACGGGACGCGATGCCACGTGTTAGCACAGTTCCCAGAAGGGAGAAGATGCTCGAAACTTGGGAGCCGAGGAACCTCGTCGGCGGACACCCGGCCACATCCTTTGATGCAGGTGGGCCTGAGGTCATTTACCTGGAACCTTTTGGATCAACAAACAAACTCCCTTTTGTTTGCCAAAGACGGTTTAAGTGGTTCTATAGTGCCTGCGGCCAAAACGTGTCCTGAGAAGCACGGGGTCAGAAAGTTGCTCCCTCTTAAAACACTTTCAAATCCGTTTCCCTGCAGACAAAGGAAGCAGTGAATCCGCAGCTGGTTAGTGGGGATTGCATAAAACCTAGGCTCTGCTTTGTCTGTGCTTCTGATCATAGGTTGCGTATGTCCCATAACATACTCATGTGGATGCCATTTGCTTTTGGCGGAGCAGGGGAGGGAGGTTGAGAACCACTGGTCTAGATCAAACAGTTGATCTGATTATAGCCTTTCTCAGTAATCTAGGAATGAAATGCACATGGAGATCCAACTACCCAAACCTGCCTTTTTTTCAACCAGGCTACAGCTCAGCTCCTAAAGATGTGTCCAAAATCCAGGGTCACCACACATTCCATATACAAACACACACACACGCACACACACGCACTGAGATCTCTGGGCATTTCTGACAGTGCCAGTCTACGGTCAAAGAGCAGGATTTCAGCTTGGGCTGTACAGACACATGGACTCCTCTGCATTAGAACTTTCTTCTTTCACAGGCTCATTGTATTTTTCATTTAATTACCCATTCTTCCAAATGCTCACCTCCTCTGAGCCACACTTTGTGTTGGGCACAAGGGGGAAAGAATGAATTGCCACCGTCCTGTAGAATGAAAGCTCACAGCCCAGTGGGGCGATCGGCCACAGAAATAAGCGTATGATGTGGCAGGTGTCGGGGAGAAGAGCAGAAACTGGTCTACATTTCCAGAAAGGAAACCCCAGGACTCAGGGTCTCAGAAGCTTCTCGCAGGCACGTGATAGGGATGTGGAGACTGTGAGGGACAAAGCATGGTCAGCAGTGAGCGCGGTTACAGACATGGTCCCGGCAAGAAACAGGGATGCAGTTAATGTGACAGTCAGTAGGGTATTTCGGAAATATTCCATCTCTCAGTCTTCTGGTTACATGGCAAAATTGCATTTCCTTTGATATGAGCTGTGGCCGTATGACTGGACATGTGACATGGTTGTTAGCCATGATGTACGAGCTGGGATGTCCCAGATGGTGGAATCTCTGTCCACCAGGTTCCTGCATGAAGAGGGGCTTGTGAAGGGCAGAAAGCATGACAGAAATTGAAATCTTTGCGGGAATGTTTGTTACCACTTCATGACCCAGCCTCGCCTCACCGATACAGTCAGAGGCGGGGACAGTGGCGGGACAACAGGGAACAAGGAATGGAACTAGTAGATCCTGCTCCTTTCCTTTTCAGCAGGTCTTGTGCTGCAGAGTCACTGTCTGAGCCGCGGTCACAGCCCGGGTCCCTGACACTAAGGAAGACAGACAGAGAAAGACACCAGGTGTCTTCATCTTCATTCCAGGAATTTCCCTTGATTTCCCCGGAAGGGGCCTGGGGAGCCCCCTCTCTTGGTCTTTATTACATTCTGAGGATTCCTCCTTCCCTCTGTGGAGCCTGCATTTTTCTTGAACTCTATCAGCACCACTGAGCAGCCATAAACCAGAAGCTGTCTGAAAGAGAATCTTCAGAGAAGAAAGTCAAAGCTGGAGCTTTGTTCCTTGGGCACAGAAGAGATCCCCCAAAATGAAGCCCCCCTGGATGGTGCCGAGTCCTCCACATGTGTAGACTTTGTCGGGGCCTATGGTGCCAATTTCACCTGCTAGGATCCATGGGGACTAAATTCCCGCAAATATAAGACGCCATCGATTGAAGGGGGTATCTTTATATCCCACTAAGAAAGAAAAAACACCGCCAATTAAACCAAGACATGATGCTTTATTATCACTCCGCACTTTTATTTTCCGTCTGTTGAAAGGGCTCATTTAGACTTATTTAGACATAGACTTTTATCCTCTATCACCCCGGTGCACATATAAAATGGAAAATTTCAGCAAAATAAACTGGTCAAGTTGGCCTAATACATCTTCTCACGCAGAGTCCGACTCTCCAGAATCTCTTTTCATCTCAAACTCATTGATGTTTGCGTTTTTCACACAATGTCCTCTTCTGGGACATCAAGAGTGCAGGTGGTGTGACACTTCTTAAGAGAGCATGCCACCTTGTCCCAGAGATTTTGTTTCAAGTCGACACTGACTCTTTGAGTTTTGATGCTGGTACTATTTTTTTTTTTTTAAATCTTGCCAGAAGTTCTCGGGCAACCATGTCACTATCACCAAGCCAGCGACAATTGTGAGACACTGTGGATTCTAAGATGGACCCTAATTTCAGAAAGGTTAAAGTATGTGTGGAGGGGGACACGGGTGTCTTTGGATCATAGGACTCTGTGCTTCTCCCCCACTTGATGATTCTGCTTGTAAAGTAATAGATAAGAGTCTTTGGTCAGAAAGGTGTGGCTTCAAATCCCCACCACTCCACTTCCTAGCTCTGTATATATTCTTCAAGGTTGGCTGGAATCTGCCACAGTCACAAACAGCCCCCAAATCTCAGCAGCTTACCCCAGTAAAAGTTGGTTTTATGCATATCTACTCAAGGTCAGGGCGACTGAGCAGGATGGCTGTCCTCCTCGTGCTAACTGCTTCGAACTTGTGGTCCCAACCCCTCAACAAAACCTGATCCTCGGCCACCTGGATGGATGGGCAGGTGGAGAGGAACAGATTCCATAATTACAGAAGGGTTTTCCCAGCTTCAGCCCGGAACAGGCACCCAATCACCTCCACTCCACATTTCGTTGGCCAGAATAAGTCCAATGGCCCTGCCCAAAGGCAAGGAACTCAGAAACTTGCTTTTGTGGGTCCTCAGGAAGGAGAAAAAAGCCAAACAGTCGCGCCAGTAGTAAAATCTGGCACAGTGACGCTCAGCAATTTGGTAAGCCTCTCTGAGCCTTCGTTTCTTATCAAAAGGAGAGTTAGGAATGTGTCTGTGTCTTAGGGCTGTTCGAGGGGTGCCACATGGGACACACTTTGCATTGTGCCAGACCCACTCTGGCTGTGATGTATGATGACCTCCTAAAGGCCCATGGAGCACCCTTCCCACCTGGAAATGACTAACTGTACTCCCCAAGGCATCTCTTCTTTCAGATGGTAGAGTCTCAGCAACCCTATCTTCTTCTCATGATTTTCAGGCTCCTCTCCATTCAGGTCTCTCCCTGAAAGAGACCTTCATAAGAACTAATCACTCGTCTGTGTCTCTGCTATCTGATCCAGGCACCTCTGAACACTTGCTGTGTGACCTTTGCCATGTGCATAGCCCTCTCTGGGCCCTGGCTTCCTCATCCATGAAATAAAGTCCTAGCACAGCTCCCCACCTCCCTCCTCCTTCTAGCCCACTAGTGCCAGATACACAGGGTGGGGATGGGGGTAATGAGTTGGGGTGGGGGGGTAGGAGGGTTGTTGGCATGTTGCCAGAGCTCTTGTTTTTCAAGACAAGGTGAAAATCCCCATTTTTGTCAGAAATCTGCCAGCTCTTTAAGGTTGACAACCCTTTCTTAGGAAGAAAATTAACTCTATGTGCGGCAGACAAAGAATGTCAGTGGAGGCGTTTTGGCAAAGTTTACGGGCTTCCTCTACAGGTTGGGTCAGTGAGGCTGGAAGTGGGACATTTTCCCTTTGAATGGGTGTTCCTGGGCCCAAACCCCTTTCTATTTCCCCTCTCAAGGGGAAGCAATCGTTCCCAGGAAGCAGTCTCTCCGAGAAGGACCACTAGGCAGCTGGAAGGGCCGATTCCAGGGAAATGAGGGGGTCGGGGGTTGCATTTTGCTGGTGACCTGTCAGCTGGTGTGCAATGGTGTGCAGGTGTGTTTGTACTTGATTCCTTGAAGGGAGAGAGGCTGGAGTCTCAGGAATCAGGGAGCGGGAGGAGAGGAGACAGGGGACAGAGGAAGTCCCCACTCACCCGCAGTTTGTCTCAGAGCCGAGCACTGGTTGCCCTCCATCAAATAGTCTTCCCAAGCAAGTCTCCATCGGCCTACAGAGCTCGCAGAGGTACCCATGTCTGGGTCCCCCCAGAGTTTCCGGAGAGGCCCAGGAATCAGCACTGTTTTAAACTGTTTTCATTTATCTGCTTTTGTAAGTATCTGCAGACAGCCAAGGCGGGGCTCATACTCACAACCCCGAGATCAAGAGCGGGATCCTCCCCTTGCTGGCCAGCCAGGTGCCCCCCCCCCAGCTTTGTCTTAAAAGGTCCCCCAGGTGGGTCTAAAGTGCTGCAGGAGTGGAGAAGCAGAGCGAGGGGCCGCCTCCCGCACGGGGCACTCACTGGGTGCCAGGCTTTCTGCAAGATTCCTCTGCAGAGGATTCACTGCAACCTCACAGCGGCCCGTGAGTGAGGCTGGCCCTGGTGTCCTCCCTGCCCAGAGAGGGGCGTGGGGAGGCAGAGAAGTTAACAACCTGCCCAGAGACGTGCGACTGGCAGGGGGGTCCGAGGTTTTTCTGACTCCAGGATCCGCAGGACGAAAGTGGCCAGGGGGGTGGGGGGGTGGGGGATTGGGAGGGCGGGAAAAAAAAGTCAGGGAAGAAGAAAGGGAGGCATAGTAGTGGGGGGGGGGGGTGAAATAATGAAGACAGAGAGAGGATGAGTCCATGAATTACGGGAGAGATGAACCGGGGCGAAAGGGCGGCAGGCTGCGGCCCTAGGCGAGCTCTGATCCCAGGGGACCAGGGCCGCCCGAGCGGAAAGTCGGGATCAGGAGGTCTCGGGCCGACGCCCTCCGCCCCAGAGGCCCAGAACCGCGCCCGGGGTCGCCACGCCGCCGCCCGCTCCTGCATCCCGCCGCCGGGCCGGGACGTGCTCCGCATTCGCGGCGGGAAGCGGGCGCCGGGCATCCGCGGGGCCTGGCTGCACCCTAGCGGCGACGCGCGGCACTGCAGCACCCGCTCCGGAGGCCGCGCGCGCCGGCGACGCCCCGCCCCGCGCCCCGCCCCGCGCCCCGCCCCGCCCGCGCGACGCCCCGCCCCGCCCGCGCGTTCCCTAGCAACCGGCCCCGGCGGCCCCCGCCCGCGCTCCCGCCCCGGCGCGCGGGTTGCGAACTCGAGCATCTCCAGGTCCGGCCTCCGCCGGCGGGAAGCGAGGGAGAAGCGTCTCCCGCGGCTGCTCCGGCAAAGGTTTTCTCTTTCTCGCCTCCGTGAACAAGGATCCCGGGATGGGGGGGCGGGGGGGCAGGAAGTGGTTTCAGGCCATTTCAACTGTCCGCCTCGGACCAGCCTCCGAAGAGGGTCCCCCGCGTCTCGGAGTCACGTCGGAAGCGGAGGGGGAAGCTCTTGGCTGCAAACCAGCGGCCGCTCGGTGCAGGCGCCGCTGGGAGCGCGGCCCACGGCGGAGCCGGTCCGGGCCCGGCGGGCGGGCTGCATCCTGGACCCTCCGACATGGACCGAAGGCACGCGCTTTGCCGGGCACTTTTATTATTTTTATTTATTTATTTTTAAAGATTTTATTTATTTATTTGACAGACAGAGATCACAAGTAGGCAGAGAGGCAGGTAGAGAGAGAGGGGAGGAAGCAGACTCCCCGCTGAGCAGAGAGCCCGATGTGGGGCTCGATCCCAGGACCCTGAGATCATGACCTGAGCCGAAGGCAGCGGCTTAGCCCACTGAGCCACCCAGGCGCCCCTGCCGGGCACTTTTCATACGTAGGCTCGGTTGACCTGCCGGAAGCCGTGAGGTGGGTCGTATGCGTCCCCACTGGGCGGAGGAAACAGAAGCCCAGCGGAGTTAAGGACCCAGAGCCGGCGAGGGGCGACGCCCGGGTGTTCAGCCGTGAAGGCCCATCCAGAGCTCGCTGTCTAAAGGGCTCTGCTCAAAGTAGTCGCCGTGACTGTCCCCGGCCTACCAATAAAGACACTGAGGCCTCCAGAGGCTTACCCGAGGCCGCGTGTCTACCGTCTGCTGCCCAGACCCTCATGGCACACTTTACCCCTGAAATCTCCCCTGGAACTCGGAACTGACCTCCTACAGCTGCGCGGCCGGTCGGGGAGTGTCAGGAGCCAGTCTCCGAGGCGGTCCCCAGGGTGCAGACCCTGTCAGCGGTCCCGATGACACAGGCTGTGTGCAGGGCCCCGTGTGCAGGCTTCCCCAGGGCGCTCAGAGGCTGAGCCCACGTAGACCCTCCCCATCTATCTCCTGCCTCCCTCCTCCTCCGGGTCCCAGGGGGCTTCATTCCACCCAACGACTCATTCCTGCCTTCAGTCACTCTTTCCCCACTGTCTGCGGGTGCCAGGCACTGTGCCGGACAGAGAGGGACCGTGGTGGACCATGTGCTTAGTGATGAAGGCAGGCAACGAAGAAGTCGACCAAGGAATGCTCACGGTGATTCTGGATCCTAAGAAGTGCTGGGAATAAATGAGACAGAAAGGAGGTGACTCCCTAGAAAGGACTGGGGTGGGGGACCGTGTGGTCACTGGGTGAACCCACCTTTGCCACCGTACCTATCAAATTCCGACATGTGTGCCAACGTCTGCAGCTGTCCCCCCACCAGGCGTGACAGCTCTGGTGCCGGCTGGCTAAGGGAGCTCAGAGATGGCTGCCGAGTCCCCTGAGAGGCATCTGCACCTCACACGGGTTTCAGGAAGGGAGATCACAGTGATGGTCAAGGTCACTGAGCCCTTGCTCTGTTCCATCATATACCTCGTCTCCATCAATCCCAGCAACAGCCTTGCAGACAGAAACTATTGCTAGACCCATTTCACAGATGTGGAAACTGAGGTCACACCTCTCTCAAAGGAGAGCTAAGATTTGAACAAAGGTGCCCTGATTTCCGTACCCTACAGTCTGACACCTAGCTGGCCTCAGACTCAGTGGGAAGTGTTTTAGGGAAGGTATAAGACGTTGGTGTGTTACCTTGAGCAAATCACTCCCCTCTTTGCGCCTCCGTTTCCTGAAGCCCACAAAAAAAGGGGTAAAGCGGAATGCTCATCATCTTGGCTGGATTGTTCATTTTGGGAATAAAATGAGATAATCCGATTAACCTGTCCAGCAAGAAAACTGGAATTCAGGAATGGGTTTTTTAATTAGAGGATGAATAAATGAATGAATGAGCTTTATAAATGTTGGTTTCCTTCCTTGTTCTCCAATTCTATAATAATAGTAGTTTAAAAAATAATAATAATAACTTCTGCTGGGGCTGCTTCTATGTCCAAAATCCTGCATGCCACAGCCGGCCATGTCGGCTTGCAGACTGTCTCGAGGGCAGATCTCTGTCTTGAAGGCAGATCTCACTGGACAGTGGCACAAGCCCCAGTTTGTGGCTAACACAGAAGGCAGGAGACCCCATCAAAGTCCTTCTGCTCAGGGTATTTGTGAATCAGACAGACCCGGGTCCAAATCCCCATCTGCACCTACTTGCTGTGTGATCATGGGCAGATGTCTTAACCTCTCTGATGTGTGAACTCTTCACTTGCTATAAAAACACCTGCCACACAGCACTCTCTTCAGGATGTCATCCAAGTCTCCTTTCCCTATGAAGTGGCGGGGGTGGGACACATCCAGAGCGTGTCACACACACGTACATAGTTATTCATTTCCCGAACTTCAAGTCGCCTGTTATTCTCTTCCTCGGGCTCCTTCCTCACGCGGCCATACCCCTCACCCCATCCAACCCACCAGCAATCCCTGACCATTTCTGATCAGAATATAACCCTGATCCCAGGCTCTTCTCCCCCCCCACCACCCCGTGGCATCCCTGGTCCCCGCGACTGTCCTCTCCCAACCCCCCGGACAACAAGAACAGCCTCCAAGCTGCTCTCCTGGTCCTGCACTGCCCCTTCCCACCACACCCTCTCCCCAGAGAGCAGCCAGAGAGGCCAGCGGACTTCCAAGTCAGGTCACTCCCCAGTTTACAACCCCCTGGTTGCTTCTCCTTGAACTCAGATTAAAGGGCCTTCATTGCTGTGCTGGGCGTCCGCTGGTTGTCCCCCAGGTCACTGTCCATCCCCGTCCACCTGTTTGGTGCCCCAGAGGCAGATCTGAAGGTCTACATCCGCTTTTCCCCCTGGCTTCTGGGGCTCTCTTACTCGTCCAATAGGGAGTGCAAGCAGATGGGGGGCAGGAAGAGAGAGAGGTGGGGGCCTGCGTCCTCCCTGCTTGGCCGAGGGTTGGCAGTGGCCAGGTCTCTCTGATGGAAGCTTCAAGGGGCCTCCTATAGGTACAACAATTCCCAGGTTCCCCCCTCAGGACTAGGGGTGACCAGCGGTGCCTCGGCTGCTGATCCCAGGGTGTTTGTCACTTTGCATTAATATCCTTCAACCCTTCCCCCACTCTGGAACCAGGCTCCAGACCTCTGGACCAGTCCCTATATCAAATTCCCAAAGTGTACCTCCTGTTACCTGTCTGGACAGCGACTGGTACTAAGACCCCCGTGATCTAGTCCCTGCAGCCCTCCGCCCTCTCCTTACGCTGAGCTACCCTCTGGCCACACGCAGCTTCTTTCCGCTCCTCCTGCGCATCCAGCCTGTGGCGCATCCAGCCTGTGGCCTCCTCAGAGTCACCATACTTGCTGTTCCATCCAGCCTGGGACACTGTGCCTGGATTTTTTTTTTTTTCCCCCCACAGCTGGCCTCAGCCCAAATGTCACGGTTGAGGGAGATTTTTCCCTGGCCAGCTGTCACACACACCCGTGTTTGCTCCAAATGCTTCGGACACCAAGATGTAGGGTGTCTTTTCCATACCAACAACCAATTCTCCAACTCTTGCAGACACCATCTGGGTGTCCTCTCATTCAGCGTCCTACCACTCAGTCCGATTCTGAGGCTAACCACCCATGGATAGTGCCCTCACAGCTAAGGGCTCAATCCCACAAGACTCCCCAACTTCAGACGCCAATTACAAGCCCCAGCCCCCCTCCCTGTGCATCTGATAGATGGGCTATAAACTGGGGTTCCCACAACCCCTCCTCGGGTTTGATCATTCGCAGGAATGATTCACAGAACCCAGGAAAACAGTTTTCCTTGTTAGATTACTAGCTTCTTTTAAAAGGATACAACTCAGGAACAGACAGGCGGAAGAGATGTGCGGTGTGAGGTATTGGGGGGGCGGGGGCAGTGGGTGCATGGAGCTTCTGAGCCCCCTTTAGCCCCATCCCCCTTCCCAGCACCGTGATGCGTTCCCCAACTTGGAAGCTCTCCAGCCCCCACTGCTGAGGGGTTTTACGGAGGTCCCGTTACACAGACACAATTGATTAAATCATAGGCTATTGGTGCTTGAACTCCATCTCCGGTCCTTTCCGTCTCCAGGGAGGTCAGCAGGTGGGGCCGAACCTTCCGATGTCCTACTCAGGCTCTGCTCTCCTGGCAATCAGCCCCCCTAGCTACTGGGTCTCCCCTCCAGCCGGCATGAGCATACAACAGACACTCTTTAAAGATTTTATTTACTTATTTGACAGAGAGAGACACCGAGGGAACACAAGCAGGCGGAGTAGTGGGAGAGGGAGAAGCAGGCTTCCCGCTGAGCAGGGAGCCCGATGTGGGACCCTGGGATCATGGCCTGAGCCAAAGGCAGACACTTAACAACAGAGCCAAGCAGTTGCCCACAAAAGCCACTCTCACCACTCCGGAGATTCCAAGGGTCTTAGAAGTTCTGACAGCAGGAACTAGGCACGCCCAATTGTTACAATAATTGATATTCTTATCACCCCATCACTGAGTAAATTATAAGGGTCTTAATAAGATCCCTGTCCTAGGAACTGGGGACAAAACCCAAATATATATGTTGTAATATCACACACCCTCATTAATTTCCTTCACTGGACTCGCATCAATCCAATATTCGTCCTGTTAAAAAGAACACCACAGGGGCACCTGGGTGCTTCAGCGGGTTGGGCTTCTGCCTTCAGCTCCAGTCATGGTCTCGGGGTCCTGGGGTCGAGCCCCGCGTTGGGCTCTCTACTCAGCGGGGAGCCTGCTTCTCCCTCTCCCTCTCTCTCTCTCTGCCTACTTGTGATCTCTCTCTCTGTCAAATAAAATAAATAAAATAAAATAAAAAGAACACCACCTCCCCCAAATGGAGTCGCTTAAGCCATCTGAGCAAACCAAGACTTACTACCTAACCTAAGTACATGCTCAACCCATCAGGAATGTGATCTTTAACTAGACAACATGGAATTTCTGGATCAATATTGAGAATTTAATGATAGGCTCCCCTTAGGACCACGACCTTTCCTAAACCGTGCATCTCTTGCTCCCTCCACTTGCTGGATGGGATGCCTCCTGATTCATGGATCCTTCGATAAAACCAATTAGATCTTCACACTTACTCTGTTGAAGTTTTTTGTTTTGTTTTGTTTTGTTTTAAACAATCTCCTTGTGTATTCGTATGCTTGGGAGTTTTGTCTATTTCTGCCTAGAGACATGTTAGTTCTGCAAAGGGCAGTTTTCTCATTCACTGCTGAACCATCGGCCCTCCCTGCCATGCCTGGAACATAGGAGAAACTCAATAAATATTTACGTAATTGATACAAGAGCTGTCTGTTGTTCACTTAGAAGGAGAGACTGAGGACACGCGCTCTGAGGCCCTTGAAGCAGAGGGAGCCCTTGAGTGTCTGTTAAGAGGATGTGATCGTGGCTTTATTGCCTCGAACCTCTCCATGAGTCCTCTCTGGGCCCCAGAACCCTGGCAGCATGATGGTCCCCACACGTGCTGCCTGGAGAAATGGGGGTTTAGATAGAAGACTCTTAGCTCCGGAGACAGACACCATCTGGGTTTGAATCATGGCTCTGCTCTACCCTTCACGTCCCGGGACTTCCGTTTCACTCACAACTGAAAAAGGGGGTCTTTGTGAGGATGGCGAGATTGGGTATATAAGGTGTCCGGCACCGCCCTCCCCCAGCACCACGACTGGGGACGAAGGATTAGACAGGATGCAAAGGGAATGTGTGATGTCGCTGTGTCCCCAAGAAAGGGGCCCTGGCTGAGCCCCAAGTTGGGGGGCGTAGGCAGCTATGCCCTGTAACCTGACTCCAGGGGTTCACCATTTGGGGTGCATTAAATTGAACACGACCCAAGAAAGTGTTGGAAGCAACGAGCTCCTTATTGCTTGTGACAAGTAAAGAGGCAGGGAGATAGGTCTCCCAGCACCATCCCCCCGTGGGGTTAGTACAAGAAGCTTATATTCAGTGGATTAGGGGGCAGGGGCGGGGAGTTTTCATATACATTAAGGAACTTATACATAGTCTATGACTTCTGCACTTTGTTTCAACTGCACACGTGTGCACACCTACCGTGTCAACAGGCTATGTATGTTCAAAAGTTGGTGGAAAAAATCCCTCGGATTGAGGACCTCCCATGGCATCTCAGCTACTGCCATTCCTGGGCAGAGTCTGAGCACCCGGCTTGATGGGGCATCCAGGCTGAGAAAGGTTCGTGGAACCCCCCAACATGCAAGCACAGAGAGAAGCAGCAGAGTGGGTCCCAGACTCTGGAGCAATGAGAGCATCGGGGAAGGACCACGGGAAGCCTTCGAAAGGCTCACGGGCTTCCCTGTGTCTTCTCGTTGCGTGTGACATGGAGCATCCCCCCCTTCCGATCCCCACACATCCGGAGGTTAGCACAAAGGGGTGGCGAGAAGCAGTTCTGTTCTCACACTTGGATGGGAGCCTTGTATGTCCCACAGCGCAGCCCGTGTGGCCCGTCCTCCAAGGACCTGGGGAGAATCTCAGTGGATGATGAGTTGCCTTCTCCATCCAAACCCTTGAATCCCCCCCCCCCAAACAGACCTTAAGGGCAACCCCAAGGCAAAAAAGCAAATCTAAATTAACAGAGACTTGCTTCCCACCACCCAGAGGAACGGAGCTCAAATGACAACTTATGACAAAGTGAATGAATAAAGGGGTGTCTGGGGGGCTCAGTGGTTAAAGCCTCTGCCTTCGGCTCAGGTCATGATCTCAGGGTCCTGGGATCAAGCCCTGCATCATCGGGCTCTCTGCTCAGCGGGCAGCCTGCTTCCCCCCTCTCACTGCCTGCCTCTCTGCCTCCTTGTGATCTTTCTCTCTGTGTGTCAAATAAATAAATAAAATCTTTAAAAAAAAATTTTTAAGTGAATGGATAAAGAAAGTAGCATTTCGGGGAGCCTGGGTGGTTCAGTCTGTGAACTGCCTGCCTTCAGCTCAGGTCACGATCCCAGGGTCCTAGGATTGAGCCCTGCCTCTGGCTCCTTGCTCCATGGGGAGCCTGCTTCTCCCTCTCCCTCTGCCTGCCACTCCCCCTGCTTGTGTGCTCTCTCTCTCTTTCTGTCAAATAAATAAATAAAATCTTTTTAAAAAAGAAAAGTAAGGACAAGAAAAGAAAAACCAGCATCTTTACACATCCGAATCTTGGACTGAGACTCCTTGCCACCACAGGGCACATTGCCAGGAGCCCCCACAGGGCATATGTCTTCCTTGCACCCTGAAAAACACTAGCTGGGAAAGAGAAATCTCGAGGGGCCCCGGGCTTCTGAAAGGCTGTCCTGGGCCAGGGACAGCAATTCTGTGGCATTCTAACAGGGACAAGTAGCAAGGGCCAGGGGTGCAAGTGTTATTCAATGAATCCCAAGAAGCTCCTCCCGGATGGTGTTGCCCAGTGGGGGAAGGAACCACTTTGAGAGGAAGTGAGCCTCCCGTCCCGGCAGGTATGCAAGTAGATACCATCCGAGGTGCGGAGAGGTGACTCCCACTAGGGGGCTGGCCTGACTAAAATAATGCAGAGGTTTCTTTGAAGCTGAATAGACTACAAGTCTGTAAGTAAAGCCCAGAGTGATGGTGAGGAGTGAGAGCTGGGATGTTAGTGGGATGTACCGGGAAGTGAGGAAGAGGAACAGGAGGACGAGAATAGAAGGAAGAAGAAAACAGGGGGCCCAGCTGGGAAGGGGATGTGATTCTGCTCTTCTGATACAGATAAAGAGTTCTTCGTAGGCAGTATTTCCCCACGGGTGGGCCACGCACTCTGCAAGTCAGAAAAGCTTACGCCGAGCCACAGAGGAAGCCAGCCAATCGTGATCTCAGCAAACCCCAACACCATCCGATTCTCCATGCAAAGTCTGGAGCTCTGATTTCTGGAGCACATGGCCTCCAAGCGGAAGAGAGATTGAAGAGGACCACCAACACTTAACTGTCACAACCCCAAAGCAACAACGATTGCGGCCACTCGCGGGCCGTCGGCCAGAACTGGTCCCATGATCCCAACCATCTGGTCTCAGCCTGGGGGGATACGCCTTTCACAGCTCTCTGACACTGCTCATCTCCTTGATCAATAAATAAGTGGCTGGCCTCAGATTCAGAGCCTGCAGGAGAAAACAGAACATGTTACTGAGCCTACAAAATGCTCTCCGTTCCTAACGCTGTTCTTCTCGTGATTATCTCCTCTGTAGGGCAAATGACCCCAATTTTCCATGTGGGATACCAAAGTAAGTGCTCCTTTCCCAAGAAATGTATTTATTTTTAAAATGGAGTCCATTTCAAGAAGATTATTAATTCTGTTCCAAGTCAAACTGGGCAGCACATACATTAATATTTATTTTAGAAGAGGTAATAGAATACATACTTCAAAATTCAGAAAGTATTATCGTATAGCTCGTGAAAATTCAGCTCCATTCCCAGACACACAATTCCCGTTCCTGTTAACACTTTTTATAAATGATTTCATGGATACTTTGGCTCTTACAAAGAGCACTGAGGTGAACCTCGTTGTGTGTACTCCTTTGGGAGTGTAAACGGGTACCTAAAGGATAAATCCCTAAAAAGAAAATCCTGGAGCTCCGGGTGTGGGCGTATCCCTCCCCATGGTTCAAGATGGCACACGGCTGCCATGTTAGTGGGACAGGTCATACATGATTTTATTCCTTTACTCAACACACCCTGAGAAGCACCAATCCTGGGTCAGCCCTGTGCTGGGAAGAAGTAATAGGAAGAGGCGTTGGATGCAGTCTTGACCTCAAAGAGTTCACAATCTAGTGGGAAAAGGCAGACACACAAGCCAGTTGCTATGGTTATCTACCGCAACGTGGTTTACCACTCTGAAACATAGAGGCGCCGAGCAACAACTAGGAGGGTGGTGGAGTGTACGGGCCAGCAATACAGAAAAAGCAGGGTCAGAATGGCTTGTCTCTGCTCCCTGATATCTGAGGCTTCCTCTGGGGCGACTTGAATGAAAGCGGACTGAAGGATCCATTTCCTCAGTGGTTTCTTCACTCCCAGTTCTGGTGCCCATGCTGCTAGCATTAAAGAAAAGGCTGAACTGAGACTGTCACCCAGAGCCTTTAACATGTGCCTCTAGAGCAGGGAAGTCACAGGGTGCTTAGATGTCCCTCAGGATGGCTTAGGGCTCCTAGAGCAATACTTCTAGAGATCACAGCAGAAGCTGCATGGCCACGGTTGACGCAGTCTTAAAAGCCACACATTATCATTTGCACCACAAGCCAGACGTCCTTCAAGCAGAGGGATGAGCGTTTTGAAGCGGCCACACTGTCGATTGTCATACAGGATACGTGTTGTGGCAGAGGCAGGTCCAGCAGCACAGAGAGCCCCATCCAAGAGAGACAGCTTCATTCCCTCGCAGAGCGATAAGAAGACACTCAGGGAAAGCCACTGAAAGGAGGTGACACCGAACTGAGAATTGAAAAGTACAAAAGTCTGAGCGAAGTTACCAAAGGCTAAAATGGAGTAGGAGGAGGAAGGGAGGGTTTCAGGCAAAAGGAACTGTGTGTGTAATGACTTAGGGGTGCTTTGAAATGTTTGTGCTTAGAAAGGTGGGGAACTTCCATGCAGGAGGGTAAGAAGCCAGGCTTGGAGTCGTGGACGGGAGCAGAGATCTTAGCTTTATCCCTTGCTGGCTGTGTGTCAAGTGAGCCTCAACTTCCTCACCTATAAAAAGCCCTGGGGTTCTGCAGTCGTTCGGATTATTCTAAGGAATAACTGAGATAAGACAGGGCCTGGCATAAAGGCGCTGGAGGCATGTTCGCCCCTGACATCACCATGAAATCTTGGTGGCACACTGGAATCATCGAGGGAGCTTTAAAAGAACACTGATGTAACTAAAAGCGCAAAACTTACTACACTCTGAAAATTACAAAACACTGTTGAAGGAAATTAAGGAAGACTGGAAGAAATAAGAAGACATCCCATGTTCATAGATCAGAAGACTTAGTAGAGCTCCCCCACCTTAGCAAGAATTCCCAAAGGGATCTAGTTTCAACTCAATCCCTGTCAATAACCCAGCTGACTCAGTGTATCTGAAAATTCACATGGAAATTCAAGGAACCCAGAATACAGTCTTACATTCCCGAAAAAGACGGCGAAGTTGGAGGAATCAGCCTCCCTCTTTCGAAACGTACTACAAAGCCACGGTGATGGAGACATTATGGTATTGACGTTGTACATCCGTGGAACCAAACTGAGAGTCCAGAAATAAACCCCTATGTCTATGGCCAATGGATTTGGGGTGCTGGTCCATTCAATGGACAAAGAACAGTCTTTCCAGCAAATGGTCCTGGGGCAACCAGAATCCACATGCAAAAGCGTGAACAAAGTTGAACTGCCTCCTTGCACCACGTGCAAAAATCATTCAGAATGGATCAAAGACCTAACTGTAAGAGCTAAAACGACCTAAATGCTTCAAAGAAACGTAAGAGAAAATCGTGGTGGTCTTGGATTTGGATCTGAGTTGGGACGCCAAAATCATAAGCAACAAAAGAAAACTGGATGAATCCGACTTCATCAAAATTAAAAACATTGTACCTCAAAGAGCACCATCTAAAAAGGGAAGGGGCACCTGGTGGGCTCAGACAGAAAAGCATGCGACTCTTGATCTTGGTGTTGTGAGTTCGAGCCCCATGGAGAGATGACAGAAAAAATTTAAAAATAAATAAAAATAAAATTTTTAATTAGAAAAGAGAAAGGACCACCCACAGAATGGGAGGAAAAGGCTATCAATTCCATCGCTAGTTTGTACCTACAATATGTAAAGAGCATTCACAACTCAATAATAAAAACATGAATAACCCAATTTTTGAAATGGGCCAAGAATCTGAATAGACCCTTCTCCAAACTAAGATAGACAAAGGGCCAAGAAGGCTGTGAAAAGAGGCTCAACATTATCCCTGGGGACGATGCTGAACACCACCACCAGGAGAGGCTGTCTCACACCCACCAGCTAAGCTAAAATCCGCAAGATAGACAGTGGTGAGAATGTGAAGGGGTAGGGACACTCCCACCCCCCAGAGGGAACGTAGAATGGTGTGGCCACTTCGGAAACAGTCTTCAAAATGCTAAACATAGAGGGGCACCTGGGTGGCTCAGTAGGTTAAGTGTCTGCCTTTGGCTCAGGTCATGATCCCAGGGTCCTGGGATCAAGCCCCACGTTGGACTCCCTGCTCAGTGGAGAGTTGGTTTCTCTTTGCTGCTCCTCCTGCTTGTGCTCTCTCTGTCTCTCTCTCTTGCTCTCAAATAAATAAATAATCTTTGTAAAAATTCCTGTACAGGAATCTTTACAACAGCAGAATTCACGATAACCAAAGAATGGAAACAGCCCGAATTTCCATCAGCTGGTGAAGGAATAAATAAAACATGGTATATCCGTATAATAAAATACGACTCAGCAGCAACAACAACAAAAACGAGCTGCTGAGTCATCCTACGACTGGATAACCCTTGACAACAAGATGTTCAGTGAAAGAACCCAGGTTCAAAGGACCCCGTATTGATGGTCCCATTCATGTGAAATTTCTAGAATGGCCAAATCTACAGAGATCAAAGGTAGATTACTTGTGACCTATGGCTAGGGGTCGGGGTGGGGGGTGGACAGGGGAAGATGGGGAGGATTGGGGAGTGACCGCTAAGGGGTGATGACATCTTCTTGGGGTAATGAGACTGCTTTTACTTTTTTTTTTTTTTTTTTTTTTGAGATTTTATTTTTAGGTAATCTTTCCACCCCATGTGGGGCTTGAACTCACAATCCCAAGATCAAGCGTCTCGGGCTCCCCGTTCCTTAGCTGTTCTAGAAGAGTCTGCTTCCATGATTCTGGAGGGCGGGACAGCTGGCCGAGAGCCCCCGAGCTAGGAAAGGGGCAGGCTGAGGACGGAGAATGATGAACACAGAGGCCAGCAGAGCCCAGCAACACGTTCCACGAACAAACATGGGTCAGGATGCCACCAAGGGGCGGGCAGCGTTGTGCGTGGAGGTCAAACAGGATGGCTGTTTGCAGGTGACAGGGAAGGCTCCCCACCAAGGGTGTCCTCTACGGGGGTGGGGGGTACAAGGGGCTGAATCCAGCCAGGCTCTCCTTACCGATCCCTGAACTCACCGGGCTCAAGTCCCTCCCCTTTCTGGAGCAGGCACAGGGGGTTGGGAGTTGGGCTACACCTTTCCAAGCATCGGCCTCTAGTGAATTGACACCTCACTCCGCAACGGCACATCTATTTTATCTCGGTGCCTAATTGGAATCTCGATTTTAACATCCTGTTACACAAGACCGTCGTACAGATAACAAGACTGAATTATATTCATTACCATTCGGTGAACGCAATTACGCGAAGCAAGCAACATCCTTTGGCAGCTCCTGGAGACCAGCTCCTATGGGCACGATCCCCATTCCACAGACGGAGAAACCGAGGCCTGGCGAGGGAAGCGGCTTGGCCAAAGGCACCTGGTGGGAAGGGGCAGAACTGGGATTGGAACCCAAATCAGACGGATGCCAAGCCCTTGCTATTAAGACGTAGAGCCCTCGCAGCCCTGAAGTTCTTCAGTGACCAAGTCAGGAGACGGAAGTCCCCTGATGCCGAGTATCTCCCTACTGGTCAGCACAGCGAGAACACTGGCATCGGTACCCAGATCCCTGTCACCGAAGTTGGCAACCACTCTAGCTAGCTGCCTGTTTGTGGGGCACCCAGTACACAGCAAGGACATAATAATGTCAGCATCCCCCTTCCACGCCCAGGAGAATCACCCAGTTCAATTAGCCTAGTGGCTTTCCTTCCAGGGACTCCCCGTTTCTCTGGCAGATCCCACAGGCAGAGCCAAGGTTTCTGAGGATTTACACCAGCCGTCCCCCCTCAAGAAGCCCCCTCTGTTTGATGCCTCACTCGCTATCCTTGGAAAGCCCTGCTGTGGTCCTCCCTTCTCCCAGCGCCCAGTACTTCTCTCCTCTCCCAGGCGCTCACTCCAGACGGATTATTCACGGTAAACCCATTTGTCCTGAATGCAGATGTAATATGTAATTCCCCAAGAATTCAAATGTAATTTAAAGTTATTTTCCAATATCTAATTTGCCTTTTATTTATTTAGGGCAATATTTCAGTGGGAGCCTCCAGCTAAAGTGCCAGTGTTTGTTTACGGGGCCGGGCCTCCCGACGGCGGGGAGCCACACGCCCCAGACTCAGACGTTACCGATTAAAAAAGTAATTACAACATTGAACACAGCCTTAAATAAAAGTGAAAATGCAGGAGACAGGAAAGGAAGCAAAAACATAAATTGGGAACAATGCCGTTTTCCCCCAGACGTTTTGTAATATTTGCAGCCTGCCTGGCTGTATTAGCCACAAGCAGCAGGGAGGGGTGGGGTGGCTCTCCCCTGTAAAGAGGTGGGAAGAAGTTCTTAATTATCAGAGATCATCTGCCTGCCTGTTTCCCTGTCTTTTAGGGTAATGTCTCCAATCTAATGTAACACTCTTACACTAAATGACCAAAATCACCAATCAACTCAAACTGACTTAAAGAGAAAATAGGTATGTTCTGGCTCATGAAAGACCATTACTAGTGTTGGCTTCAGGCATAGTTGGATCAAGGTGCTCAAAAAATTATTTAAGCATCTCTCTATGTCTTGGCTTGGCTCGCTGCAGAGTTGACTTCTTTCTCAATCTGGCTTTGTCCTCTTGCTGGTTAAGAGAGAATCCTGGCTACTTCAAGCTTCTGTCTTGCCTGCTTACCATTCCCAACAGAAAAAGGGTGCTTCTCATCCCATTGTTCTAGCCAAAATCTCAGGTGGGGCTCTCACTGGCCCTATCTGGGTCATGTGCGGATCCCTTGAACCGGTCACTCCAACCAAGGAGTTTCAGTCCTCTGGCTAGAACAGGGTTAGATTCCTACCCCTTGAGGACAGAAGTAGGCTCAGCCTGGCCCAAACCACACAGATGAAGACCAGGGGGCAGGAGTGGTTCCCAAAAAGAAAATTGAGGTTCTTTGAGGGTTAAAGGGGCAATCAGGCAAATGCCATTGATTTCCACCACAGATACAATTTCTGTCTTTTTTCCAGTACAGGTACTGCTTCTATCTTAGGTCTAGACCACACTTTTTACCTTGTGAGCAATGCAGTGTACTCTGTCCTCCATTGGTAGGAGTGTCGTAGGACTCTAATGGAGAATATCAAACATGTGGATTCCTCCCTCAACTTTACTTAGAGAAAGAAGTCCTCTGCTGCCAGTTATAGCACACTATGGCTAGGAAGAGATGACATTTTGCAATCACTAAGGGGGGCCTTCAATAGAAGGGCAGGTACGAGGGGCGCCTGGGTGGCTCAGTGGGTTAAGCCTGTGCCTTCGGCTCAGGTCATGATCTCAAGGTCCTGGGATCGAGCCCGGAATCGGGCTCTCTGCTCAGCAGGGAGCCTGATTCCCGCCCGCCCCACGCCCCCCGCCCCCCGCCTGCCTCTCTGCCTACTTGTGATCTCTGTCTGTCAAATAAATAAAAATAAAATCTTTAAAAATAATAATAATAATTAGGTCCAAATAGCTATCTGGTAATTATGTCAAAGGGGAAGCAGGAGGCAGCAATAATATTTAAGGTGCTCATTGGAGTTCCTGGCTGGTGCAATCTGTTGAACTCAGGTCACGATCTCAGGGTCCTGAGATCAAGTTCCATTTTGGATTCCACACTCAGCGCAGAGCCTGCTTGAGATTCTCTCTCCCCCTCTATCTGTCCCTCCCCACCGCACACTCTCTCTCTAAAAGAAATATATCTTTAAAAAATTAAAAAATAGGGGCCCCTGGGTGGCGCAGTGGGTTAAAGCCTCTGCCTTCAGCTCAGGCATGATCTCAGGGTCCTGGCATCGGGCCCCGCATTGGGCTTTCTGCTCGGCAGGGAGTCTGCTCCCCACCCCTTGCCTGCCTCTCTGCCTGCTTGTGATTTCTGCCTGCCAAATAAATAAATAAAATCTTTTTTAAAAAATTAAAAAATAAAGTGCTCACAGGTCCAGCTTACACCCAAAACGTGACTGTGTCTATGAACGGGCCATCGACACGTAACACTGGGGTCCAGTTCGTGTAACTCTCGGCCACATGCAGCACTAAAGAAATTGCATCCTCCTCTCCCAGTGGGCATCCTGTACAGGACAGAGCATCCAGGAGGCCATGCAAAACCTAGCCTGCCCGGCGACCGCTTCAGGACCAGGAAGGAAGCAGCTGCGACAAGGGACCAACCAGACTCCTGTCCTTGCTGTGCCTGCCTTGAAGGCGGACAGGTTCCCGTTGGAACTAAGAAATCCTCTGGGGTTCCGAGATCATCCAGGGTCAGGGCAGGGAGCAAAAACCTTGAGAAAAAGGTTACAAACAAAAAAGGCGGGTGAGTGCCCAAGCAACTGGTCAGGAAAATAAAAGCCCTCTGCTTTAACGGTGCCCCCCGTGTTGGTGGAAAAGTTCTTGCCGATGGCCTAGAAATAAAGGGGAGAGCAGATCGGACTTGGAACGCTGGAACGCAGCAATCGCGCTAGTTGTCGCTGGCCATGCGCCAGGATCATCTCGTCTCAAATGCTAGCTCGTTGCAGTCCGTCTTCCCAAAACTTTGAGAAGCCCCTTGGCTTTATTGTTCCTCCTCCTCCCAGCACAGATGAGAGAATGACATGTCAGAGACGTGACGTCCTATGCCCAAAGTCTACATGGGGGAAAGGGGGCTAGAACCCAGATTTCTTACTTTCTCCTCCAACGCTTTCAGACACAAAAAGCCTTTTTATTTCCAAAGGCAGTGGACAAACGGAGATAGGAAGCTTGTGTTTGTTGAGCACATCCTATGTCGGCCACGGTGCCCAGCGGCATCACACATGTGCTCTTCCCATGTCTCCCCGCAGCCCTGCCAGACCCCTGTGTTACCATCACCCCCTCTCAGTAATGGACAGCGGAGGCTCAAAGGGGCGAGGTAGCTCTCTCTGCATTCGTTGACCCTTTTGAGTCTCGGAAGGGATTCAGCATCTGTAAGAAGGAACCTAGAAAGTCTCTAGGAAGGGGCACCCCTGCTCCCCAGAGGGCTATCCTCACCTCCGCTCTCTGAGGCATCCCTGGGGTGCCCTTCTCTTCCCCAGAGAGACGGTCTATGCCTATGCGCACCCCACGGCCCTCGGGGACCCCCAGCTCTGCTAGCCGGCTCCAGCCAAGACAGGGATGTCTGAGCTAATATAACCTTGCAGGGATTCTGTAATAGAGCAAGAGACAGAGGGACAGACAGAGCCCGAGGGGACTCAGAGAGAATCTGGAAGGACAAGGAGGGTGTGTAGGGACAGGTCAGAAAGGACAGGGAGGGAGGAAGGGGGTGGACGAGCATTGGCAAAGGTAACAGAGGACAAGAGAAGAGGCTGGAGTTCGGGTGCAAACACGCATAACTTTTGTAATAAAGGAAAAACGGAAATTCTTCACTCCATCTCTCTCGTCTCTCATCTGTACCCATCGCTGTATTAAGCATCACACAGACAAAGTCCGCATTCTCAAGGGATTGTAAAATGAGGCCAATGTTCCGACCTGGAAAACCCAGATTCCCCCACTGAGATGTCAGAGAAGCCTTCACTGAGTTGCAGATGGCGCCTCAAGAGTGCAGAAGAACTTTCCATACAGACAAGGTGGGGAAAGCCGTCCAGATAAAGGGAACTGCAAACACCAAGACCTGGAAACAGAGGAGGGCATGGTGTCCAGGACCAGCAAGGAGCGGGTTGTGGCCGCAGCAGAGCACAGGACAGAGCCGGAAATGAGACAGGGCTTGGTCACACTAGAGATGGAGACTTTATCTTGACAACCAGTGTCTAAAAGTGTCATTAAAGAATCCCCGAGAATTTGCCGATTTATACTTAGGGATTTATGAGTGCTCAGCAAGGATTTTTTTTTTTTCAGGATTTTATTGATTTATTTGACAGAGAGATAGAGAGCACAAGTAGGCAAAGCAGCAGGCAGAGGGAGAGGGAGAAGCAGGAGAGGGAGAAGCAGGCTCTCCGTGGAGCCGGAAGCCCAACGCAGGACTCGATCCCAGGACTCTGGGATCATGACCTGAGCTGAAGGCAGCCGCTTAACTGACTGAGCCACCCAGGCACCCCTCAGCAAGGTTTTTTTTTTTTTTTTTTTTAATATTTTATTTATTTATTTGATAGGGAGAGAGATCCCAAGTAGGCAGAGAAGCAGGCAGAGAGAGGAGGAAGCAGGCTCCCTGGTGAGCAGAGAGCCCAATGTGGGACTCGATCCCAGGACCCTGAGATCATGCCTGAGCTGAAGGCAGAGGCTTTAACCCACTGAGCCACCCAGGCGCCCCTCAGCAAGGATTTTTAACACTACGGTGTGTTCACCCAACACCAGCACATTCTGGATCATTCCCCTGACAACCAGCGTAGAACGAGATGTAGAACCGATACACAAATGATGTGTTTGTGCCAGATAAAGGCCAATCGGTGGCCTGCTTTGGCAATGAAGGTTCTTAGGGAAAAAAAGTAGGAGGATTACTTCTCCCAGCCCCAAAATAAGAGAAGCAGTAGAACTCAAGAAAACCTGGGCTAGAACAGCAATTCATTTTTAGTAAGTGGCAAATTAGCTTCACCAAGACTACATCATCAATCATGTCAGGTAAACAATACTAATTTGAATTTTATCACTTTTATTTGTACATAGTTCCTAATTTGTGTGTGTGTCTGATCGCTGTTTAGGAACTTCTTTTGTCATTGAGTCTAAAACATAATTTTTGTCACATTTTGACTCTGAAATCAGGATCCATCTTAAAATCTATGGCCTCTTACAAGTACAACTGACAGGGGTACCTGGGTGGCTCAGTGGGTTAAAGCCTCTACCTTTGGCTCAGGTCATGATCTCAGGGTCCTGGGATCGAGTCCCGCATCAGGCTCTCTGCTCGGCAGGGAGCCTGCTTCCTCCTCTCTCTCTGCCTGCCTCTCTGCCTACTTGTGATCTCTGTCTGTCAAATAAATAAATAAATTCTTAAAAAAAAAAAAGTACAACCGACAGCACTTTTTCCCTCTGAAAGAATCCTGTATCTTACAATGAATGGTGGATTAAATTTGCATGAAGAATAAGTGGTACCTGGTTTTGTTTGTAAATAGCTGAGTAACATTACAATAAAAAATGTTTAAGCCAATATGAGGTATCTTGACTACTCTCTACAGAAATAGTTTATATAACACTCAAGCTGAGTACCAATGATGAGGAAGAGGCCATAAGAAAAAGTTTTAATCAACAGAAGTCAGATTTTCATATTAGGAAGACATTCCAGCACCACACTGGCTAGAAATGGACCAGTTTTGCAGGAGATCAACTGAGAAATTATGAGAACATATATATAGAGAATATCTGTTTATTCACATATATATATGTAAAGATGAGAACATAACAAAGAGATGTGCAGGAGGTAGAATCAGTGGTATTCAGCGCTGGATTCGATGTGAAAGGGCGAGATGTTGGGAAAGGGAAAGTGGGACAGGGAAGGCCCAAAAAGGTTGGGGTTTCTGGATGGGATGAAGAAGCATCTCTAAAGCAGAGGATGGTACTTAAGGTTGGGATGCTAAGTTGTGGCAGTAATGATGGTGATAGCAACAGTGGCGTTGAAGACTATGGTGGCGATAGTGGTGGTGGTGATGATAACAGGGATGATGGAGATGATGGAAGTGGTGATGGTGAAGTGATAGTGACAGTAATGGTGGAGGTCATGGTGGTGGTGGTGGTGATGGTGATGATGGTGATGGTGGTGGTTGGTGGTGGTGATGGTGGTGCTGATGGTGATGCTAGTGAAGCTGTTGGCAGTGGTGATGATGGTAGTGATAATGGTGGCAATGATGGTTATCATGGTAGCGATGGTGGTGGTGGTGGTCATGGTGGTGATGATGGTGTTGATGGTGATGCTGGTGACAGTGTTAGTGGTGGTGATGATGGTGGTGGCACTGGTGATGGTCATGGTGGTAATGATGGTGATGGCTGTGATGCTGGTGGTTGTTGTTGGTGGTGGTGGTTGTGAGGGTGGTGGTAGTGGTGGTGTTGGTGGCAGTGGTAATGGTGTTGGTGGTGTTGGTGATGGTGATGATGGTGGTAGTGATTGTGATAATGGCGGTGATGGTAGTGGTGATGATGGTGATGACTGTGGTGATGATGGTAGGGATAATGGTGGCAGGATGGTGAGGGTGATGATAAAACTGGTTTTAAGCAGTGATAATGGTAGTGGTGGAAGTAATAGTGATGATAATGATGAGTATAGTAGAATTATAATCATGATGTCATACCAGGAGACCCAGAAGTAAAAGTTGGGGATTGGGCTCTCCAGCTGTCCCAACTTGACATCAATCATCGACCAGAAAGAGCCGACTTTCTCCAGGCCTCATCTGTGAAATGAAAATCACTCCTCTCTCCTCCTATCATGATGGTAGACATCAGCCTCACTCTCTAATCACACAATGAGAAATAAAATATAAATGAACACTAGAATCAACGGATTCCCCCCACAGTGGGGAATAACCATTATTTACCCATAAAAATATTTTGAGGGTTATTAGCATATAAACTGTGATTAATTAAATTCACAAAAATTGTTTCTGCAGCATGTAAATGAGGTGGTGCCTGCTGGGCGGCACTGAAGCTTCACTCTCCTGGTGGCTGCTGGGGGGGGACAGTTGGGGGGAAGTCACTCAACACATCTGCTCCAGAAACTTTGGGAAAAACTACAGAGCCCATCTCAAAGGTGGTTCTTCCCTGATCTCTTCTGCGTTCATCCTTCCAGCTTGGGTCTACACAATTCAGGGGATAAGTTTGGATGCTGGTGTCCCCATTTAGGAATTTCTTCACATCTATGAATCCTGAAGGGACCCAAAGATGAAGGAGCTTGAAGGAACCAGAAGGGAGGAAATCAGCTTTATTTTAGTTCACTCTGACTGCTCTGTCCAGGAAAGGGCCAAAACTAACTCAAGGCTACATAGATTCCTTTCCAGGGCTTTCCACATGCCACCCTAAATTCTTACAGGGTTTTCATGAGGTCAGTGAGACTCTGGATCACACACGCGAAGGAAGCTGGCCCAGATCGGCAGCCAGAACAAAGGGACAAGTGAAGGTGGAAGGGAGCAGACTGAGTTGTGCTGTAGTGACCTCCAGATCCAAAGGGTTAGACCACTGTCTCTGTCTTGCAAGCCTCCAGAGATCCAACTGGCTGACTCTCTAGGCATTGGTGCCATGATGCCTGGAAGGTTTCAGTTACCCAAGAATGCATCTAGGTCTCCAATGCCCACCCTGGTGCAGACCAAGAACTCTTCTCCCTACAACCTACAACCGCGAGTCCAGTCTTTGTTTCTGCCAACCCCATGGTGCCCACCTCAGCATAGACACCTGCTCCTGTCGGGTTGCCAGGAGAAGGAAAGAACTGTGCGTGTCTGGATGGAAGTCCCAGTCCCTTCAGAGACGTGCCCTCTCCTAGTAGGACCCAAGTCCAAACTCAGCTAACACTTATCTGCACTCAGCCAGGTGCAGTGTTGTCCATTTTTACACACAGCTCTGTAAGTGACACCACTACTCAGGTTTTCCAAGTTGAGGAAATGGAGTCAGCTGTGCCTTGAGGATACCAACACCACCAGATGCCTTTGACATGCCAGGCAAATCCCCCACACAGGCCACGATGCCCCAGACCACAGACAACTACCAATATAACTAGACAAGGCTCAGAGAGTTTCACTCTCCCCAAGAATACTTCCTTCATCACTGAGCGCAGCCCACTGTCCTGGGGCCTGCTTGCCCACCCATAATTCTCTTCCCCATTTCTCCCAGATGACTGTGACAGTTTTGAATGAAGCAATTTGGAAGTTCTCAGATGGAACCCTTTGAAGAAGGGGAAAGGGTTTTTCTGGGGGAAAAAAAAAGACTCAGATATATCCTACTCAGGTCGGATCTGGAGGAAGAGACGGATAGACCATGCCTGAGATTGGGACCAAGGAATCAGGGAGAGGAGAGCCTGGCCCAGAAAGAGACCAGAGTCATAAGTGTCCCTAAGCCCTGGAAACTCCAGCAAGTCCAACTCAGGTCCCAGGCCCACCCCAGCAGGCCTGCAGATCAGAGTACCCAAATACCAGGAAATAGCCACCAGCCACCAGGGAACCTCACTGGGACAGCATCCAAGCAGCTGCAAGGTCTGGAAGATTAAGCCCCAAGGGACCCAATAGTAACCCCCACGAGAAGGCCTGATAACTAACAGAATTAGAAACACAGCGGCACAATAGCGGGAGAACTCCGTTCTCTTTTGTGTCTCCCTGACATCACTCCATGCAGAACCAGCCTAGAACAATCCCAGGCTCCTTTCTTCCTTCTGGCAAGCACCCAATCTCTTGGAAAGATTGGATCTCTGCTATTTCTCCACATCATTCCTGCCCACAGGGTTTTGGAGTCCTCTTAGGGAAACCCAGACCCCCGGCCTCATAAATAACCTTTAGGGGACCAGGGCTCTTCACAAACTCGATACTGACGTTGCATGTGAGTGGGCTGGTGCCCTGGATGGTGTTGGTGGTTCCAGAACCTGTTGGGCATCCAGATCGCCTGGGGACATTTTCCTGCAATTAACGAGTACCCAGCAGCGATCACGGTGGTAATAAATAGAACTGGTATCAGAGGGCCTAGAGTCGGAATGTGATTTGTCCCCCAGTCACCTCGTCCCCATTGGCAGTCCCCACAGGGGACCCCTGTAACCACTTTAGGGGGTTCCCCTTCTAGAGAGAGTCGTGCAAATACAAGCAGACGCTAATAGACACCCCCCCAACTTCCCCTCCCCCCTTCAAGTGGAGACACCACCAGGAAGGCGTTCATCATCCTGCTTTTTACACTTAATATTTATGGGAGGAGATGCCATAACAATGTCTGTAAATCTGTCTCATAATTTTCAACGGCTATGGGTAACCGTAATTTATTTAACAGGTCTCCTTCTGACAGGCCTTTAAGAACTTGCTAAGTGCATCACATTCTCTCCTTGTCTCCGCCTCACGAGACGCCTGTGTTATTCCATGTATTTCGAAGGCCAGGTCCTTGTACCCCCCAAAAATGATTTGAACAGGCGTCCTGGGATATTGTGATTTATAGTAAGAAATAAGTCTGGTCTTTGTCCCTGTTTCCGGCCCCAAGAAACAGGAGCGATCAAGGTGTCTTGAGATGCAGACCAAACCCCCTTCCACCACACCTGACTCCCTGTTAATGAGGGGACTTTGGGAAAGCACCTGAGGATGGGGAAACCAACCATGTGACTGAGGGACTTTCAGTCCTCTCCCCCCAACCCCCGCCTTGAGCCCCAAAGAGAAGAAAAGGGGCTGGAGATGGAATTAATCACCAACAGCCGCAATTTAATCAGTCATGCTTATGTGATGAAACCGCCATCAAAACCCAGAGGAGAGCTCCTGGGTTGGGGACCCTGTGGAGACGCAGGGAGACGGATGCCCAGATAAGGCCTGCAAGCTCTGTGCCCTGTCCCATACCTTGCTCTAAGCATCTCTTCTGCCTGGCGTTTCAATCGTTCCACTCTTTGCTTATACACTGGTGATCTGGTAAGTAACGCGTTTCCTCTGAGCTCTGAGAGCGGCTCCAGCAAACTAACCAGCCCCGAGCGTGGCTTGGTGGGAACGTCCAATTGGTAGCCAATCAGTAGCCCAGGTGCCAAACTGGACAAACGGGTGTTTGGAGTAGGGGCCGTCTGGTGGGCTGGAGCCCTAACCCAGTCTGACGCCATCTCTGGGTGGACGGTTGAGTCATAGGACGCCCAGCTGGTGTTGGAGACGTCCTTGGTGTGAGGACACACTTGCACAGCAGAGCTGGGGTCAGGACTGGAAATCCTCAATCCTGGCCTCGCTGTAACTTCTGGTCCGAGTGTTCCCCCCACCCCCACCCCATCCTGGGCCTCAGCTGCTGGAGCCTCTGGACGGCCTGGCCTGGCTTTGTTTTTATTTTGTATTAAAGTTGCTATTTCTCCTGGAGGCTGCAGCCTCCAGGCTATTTCTCAGGACATTAACTTTTATGGCCATCGTCTGCCACCATCTCTCGGGGTGGCCTTTGATTCCATTCAGGAGACCTGGGGATAAAGCAGCTGCAGCAAAAGTAACTGGAAAGTTAATATCCCAGGATACCCATAGGACTGCCCTTCCCAGCAGCGACTAGTGGGGGGGTGTCTTCTGGGGCATTTCTTTTCTTTTCTTTCTTTTTTTTTTTTAAGATTTTATTTATCTAATAGACAGAGACCACAGGAAGGCAGAGAGGCAGGCAGAGAGGAGGAAGCAGGCTCCCCGTGGAGCAGAAAGCCCAATGTGGGGCTCGATCCCAGGACCCTGGGATCACGACCCGAGCCGAAGGCAGAGGCTTTAACCCACTGAGCCACCCAGGCGCCCCTGGGGCATTTCTTCCTGTCCCCAGCAGAGTGGAGCTTCCTCTGTCCGTGGCACATCCTTGAGTTCTTGCTTCCCTGCTGCCAGGCAGGCCCCTGGACCAGCAGTCTGGGGCAGCACCAAACACACTCCACCCTTCCCCTGCAGGCATCACTAATGGATCATGACACTTCCTCCCACCCAGCCCTGTGGGGCAAGCTCTCCTTTCCTGACTCTGGACAGACATTACCAATCGATCAGCGAATAATAGTTGCCATTCTGAGGGGTGCGTGGTGGTCCATTGGGTTAAGCATCTGACTCTTCTTGGTTTCAGCTCACGCCGTGATCTCATGGTCGTGAGATGGAGCCCCACTCGGGCTCCACGCTCAGCTCGCAGTCTGCCCGAGATTGTCTCTCCCTCTCCCTCTCCCCTACCCCACTCATGCTCTTTCTTTCTCTCTCTTTCTCAAATAAATGAATAAATCTTTTTAAAAAATAAATAAAAAGAAACTAGTTGCCATTTTATTTTATTTTATTTATTTATTTTATTTATTGCCATCCATTTTATTTTATTTTATTTTATTTTATTTTATTTGACAGAGAGAGATACAGCAAGAGAGGAAACACAAGCAGGGGGAGTGATAGAGGGAGAAGCCAGCTTCCCACCGAACAGGAATCCTGATGCAGGACTCAATCCCAGGACCCCAGGATCATGACCTGAGCCAAAGGCAGACACTTAACAACTGAGCCACCCAGGCGCCCACAACCATTTGTTTTCCATAAAAGGAAAGTGAGAAGAAAAGAAGAAAAGTTCTTAAATGGTGTATGTGGTAAGTCATTTTGGCCACATGGACACAGAAGCAAAGGCACCTGTGTGGGGAGGATGGGGGACAGTCTGCTGGAAGCACCCCGAGTGGTCAGTCCTGGGGATGAAAAGCTAGCCTTGGCCCGGAGCATTCCCCGGTAACCCACCCTGATTGGTTGATAACAATACCGAGCAGACCCTTGCTGAGTCTGGGGCATGTTTCACACATGAGGCCCAGCAGTGAGTCCTCCAAACACATTCATCACTTCTCATCCCTACACCATCCCCAGGTGGTGGATACCCATAGAGGGCATGAAGTCAGTCCCTTTCAAAGATGGACACTCAGGGAGTGACAGCACCAAGCCTCTCACTGTGTGAGAATCTATTATGTGACGGTGATCCTGTGAGTGGGCTAGTATCACCCCTATTTTATACATAGGAAAGTTGGGGCTTAATGGGGTTGAGTCCATTGGCTGAAGGTCACGGAGAGGGGACGGGAATGTAGACTGTCTCGTCTATCACCAGTGCTTACGATGACAAATGTTGAGGAACAGAGAAGGAGGGTTTGAACACACCCCCTCCATTAGCCCGATGCCATCAACGCTAAGCTTTATGGACAGTCCCCACTGCCCATCTCAGGGTAATGTTAGGGATGGGTTTAGAGCTGAGTCTGGGACCCTGAGACCATGCCATCTGCGGAACAGGGCAGGACAGAAGCATAGTATGGTCTCCCTACCCCAGCCAATCAGAAACCATGATCAAGGGGGCTCTTCATCCCCACGGCCAAGTGCAATGCCTGTCGTGGGTCAGGGGCCATTAAATACTTGCCCAGTGGTGGTGGATTCAGTTTTACTTTTATAGCAGAGCAAACTGTCCCAAAATGTAGTGGTTCCAGCCAATGGTCACTTGGTTCAACGCATGACTAGGGAGGTCTAGCTAGATGGGCTCCCTGGAGCAGGAGGGTCTAAGGTGGTCCCTAGCATGCTTGCCGGCTGCTTCTGGGCCCCCAGGCGGGCCAGCCCAAGCATGTTCTACCGGGTATCTTATCAGCCAGCCTTCTTCCCTAGAAGGTCTAACGCCAGACAGAAGGGACTAACATCAGCAACCCAAACCTGTGGGCATCCCCTAAGCAAGCTCAGATCCAAGATTTAGAGAGCTAGGCTCCATTTCTTACCGGGAGAAGCCTGAGTGGCTGTTTGTGGTAAGTCATTTTGGCCACATGGTAAGTCCATTTTGACCACATGGACTTACCATGTGGCCTTACCACACACACCACATACACCGTGTGGACTTACCACATACACCACATACACCATGTGGACTTACCACATACACCACATACACTTTGTACTTGGTGGTTACAAAGTAACCACATAAAGGGATGGGAATATTTTGTGCCCACTTTCCTTGCAATGTGCCACCGCGTTTAAGTGAATAGACGGATAAATCCAAAGGCAGAGAGGGACTAACATGAAGGCACGTCCAGCTCAAGCCCCTGAATGGTGTCCGACCTCGGAACCTGTCGTATTATCCTATTCCCAGCGAGGAGCAGGGGACAGAGCAAAGCCTCTTGGTAGGGGTGCCGTGGCTGGCGGGGGACAAAAGGAGTCTGGAGCCTGGGCTGAATGGGGGACTCTGGCCAACGGGCTTCCATGCTAGCACCAGTCCCCATGCAGGCGTGTGTGGCTGGCAGGTTTCCGTGTCCCCCACCCCCCGCGTCCCCTTCCCCCCAAGTCCACATGCCTGCCTCTTGCCTAAGCCTCCCCTCTGCCCACCTGAGCATCCTTCCCAATCCCGCCTGTGCCCCGTGTGATGCGCCGCGCCATGGAGCGTAATTGCTATGGTGATTACTTAGAGCCATTACATTAAGTTTTAAAACGCTCCCTTCCAATTGAACAATGTTTTTTCAAAGTCAACAGCTGGTTCCCAGCTTGAATGCAACCGTTAGGATAAATTAAATAAAAAGGGTAATAAAATCACAGTCTAAATTTAATTTCTGAAGAGTGCATAGCCTCCGAAGGGGGGGTAAAAAAAACCATTTAAAACATGCCTTTAAAATACAGCCAAAAAAGCCAAAGTTAATTCACTCCCTGATTATGTCATCTAACGGAGCCATGAACCACCGAGTGTCCCTGGTGTGTACTAAGCCCCGAGAGGTCACTCCCAGGACCCTGGGTGGGGCGGGCCGATTCCAACAGGGCGGGGCCATCCAACAGGGCACGGGTCCACGCAGACAGCCCCACACACAGGCTGAGAACGAGTTCACCTCATCCCTTGAGGCACAAGCACAATGAAAATGATGTCCCAGCCAGGCCTCCATCCCAATGCATCACCCCATTACCTGCAGCTGGCTCCTGGGGGCCGCTCAGGCCACCTCAAAATAGTCCACTCTGGCTTCTGCCAGAATTGCCTTTACCTCCAAATAAGGATTATTTGGAGGTAATCCTTATTTGGAGGTAAAGGCAATTGAGGAAGACGAGGAGAGAGGAGAAAATCTCTTTGCTGTCCCTCTACTCACCTAAGAGCTAAACATAAATTTATAAAGGTGCCCCCCTCCCCTCTCTATCAGAAAGGACAGGAGGAGATCACCAGAGGCACCTCTAGACTCTTACCCGCCCAGCGAATCGAGAGCAAACCTCACTGACCCGCCCTTACCTTCCCCGTAGTGACCTCCCTCAGCCTGCTGCCCCGGGAGCTCCAAAGTCCTTCTTCCTCCCGTTCCTTGTGTAGGACCATCCTGTCCTTGGTGAAGAGGCGAGGCTTGCCCAAGTTTGAACCGCACTTTGAGATGCTCAGCATTGCCTGTATTCCTAAATTCCTGGTTGTTTTTCTCTTCTTAATCAGGGCCTTTGGGGGAAAAAGAATTTGTTTTCCTCCCTTATTCCCTCCCCGGACGACAACTGCCCTAAAAGGACCAGTCGGACACTTCCCCGCCCCCGCCAGGGTTCAGGACCCACACCCCAGGCTCCAGAGTCAGCCTGGACTTGAATCCAGCCTCTGCCATTTATTTGCCGGATGACCTTGGACAGGGATCAGCTCATTCCTCAGAGCCTCAGTCTCCTCCTCTGACCAAAGGGAGCTAATTAATTCTTGCATGTGATGAATAAATATTTACGGAGCACCTAGGCTGCCCCGGGCCCTGTCCCAGGAACCCACGGGACAGCAGTGAGCCAGCAGACGGAAATCTCTGCCTGAAGGAGCAAATATCCTAGTGGCAAGGCAGACAACAAACACACTCAGGAAGCAGTATATAGAGAATGTGAGTAGGAATTTGGGGAAAGTTCGAGAGGGAAGGGAGGGGGGGTACTGTAATTTTAAGGTGTTTGGGGAAGGTCCCACGGGAAAGGGCCTATTAGAATACAGGCCTGAGGGAGAGGTAGGAGGGTAGGAGGCAGCCACGTGGATGCTGGGTGAAGAGCGTTCAGGCAGCGGGCGCAGACATGCAAAGGTCCTGAGGCAGGTGTGCCTGGAGAGGCTGGGAGCAGCGTGGAGCACGATAAGTGGGTAGAGTGGCAGGAAATCAAGTCAGAGCTAACCGGGCAGTAATTACATCCAGTTCCAAGGGCTGGTTGATTCATTCAACTAGCATTTACCGAGCATTTAATCCACACATCAGACAGAACTGTTACAGGGAGGATTAAGTCAGACAAAGCAAGAGCAGCTCTTGGAAAATGCAAGTTCCTAGTGACTGTTAACCACTCCTCCTGCGGACAGGTGGACCCCCTGCTTCCTGGCCAGGTAGAGGTGGGTACACTGTCCCCGAGAGCCTAGATCCTGACTTTGCTTTCTCCACCTGGAGGCTCCTGTTCCGGGGACCCACCTGGTGCAGCCTCAGCTTCAGAAATCGGTCACTCACCGTAGGGTGTGCACCCGGGCGTGCGTGTGTGCATCCATGTGTGCATGCGTGAACACGGTCTCTTCGCTGCGGATCTGCAACCCGCCTGCAATGTCACCATTATTTCCTTTTCTCTCTTGTTCCCACCAAGCCTGGGCACCCCATTCCATTCGCCAGCAGGCGGCGCTCAATGTGCCCCTTCCTCCTTCCTCACATCCACTCTCGGGCCACACACACGCGCGCACACACACACACACACACACACACAGAGGTAACCTGGGGGTTCCTGCTTTTTCAGGACCGCCCCCCACCGCCCCCACCAGGAAACCCTGGGTGGGTCCCGCAGACCAGTTCTACAGAAGTTCTGGGCCAAATGCTTAGGTTTCACGACTGTGCCCCAAAAGGGTCTTTCTTCACCCGAGGGAGAAGTCCTGAACACAGGCAGCAACAAAATGCTTCCCACATTTGTGATGGGAGAAGGAGTGGGGGGGGGGGTGCCCCCATGCTCGGGGCCCCACCTTCAGCCGCGGCCCAGGCAAGATGGTTGGGGGCGACTTTGCAAGGGTTTCAGTGCTGGTGCACCCCAAGCGGCACCTTAAAATACAGACCCTGCCTGCCTCTGTAGTTCTGGGGTGGGGCCTGAGAACGGGCATTGCAACTAAGCCCCTGGATATGCCAACACAGCTGCTCCAAGGCCACAATGGCTGATAACAGCAGGAAAAGTCCCCTTTCCCTCTCCAGGCAGATAATGGATATTCCCTAAAGCACCATTTATGAAAAACAGAATATTGAAAACACCCAAGGCTCCAGGTAGAGCAGGCTGGTCCGCGAAGCCCTGGGGTAGCAACTCAGCGGGCGCGGTACAATTAATGTTTAACAAGCAGCTCTTCAAGAGGGGAAGCCCAGGCTTAAGGAGCGCGCCCATTTCTGCTGTTCGCAAATACTTCCAACAAGGCCAGTTCCAAGCTACCAACATGCGGTCCACTGGCTCACAGAATTTTTGACAGTTGAAGAATCCATTCTCCAGAGCCAGGAACGGCGAATCCCAGGGTACCCCTCTGCGCAAATGTGAAATCATATATATCATAATGAAATGGCTCTCTGTGTGAGGGTATGGAAAGAGCTCCTGAACATACTGGTAAGGGGAAAAGCCAAGGCATGATACAGTATGGGCGGTTGGCTATGTTTTGAGTAAGTAAGGGGCATACAAATACACGCACATACACACACACACACACACACAGTGCTTGCACTCGCATTAAGAATGGTTGGAAAAAGATAAAGTTACTCAATGTCAGCTAAGGGAAGAGAGAGACCGCAATCCTGCAGAGAAAGGGATTGAGGTGTTTTTTTATAAATCTCTTTCTATAGCATTCTGACTTCTGAACTATGTAAATACAGCATCGCATCTGTTCCAGAAACTAAGTTAAGAAAGCAAGCATCTGAAAAATGCAAGCAAGAGACTTTTTTTTAAAAGATTTTATTTATTTATTTGACACAGAGAGAGAGATCACAAGTAGGCAGGCAGAGAGAGGAGGAAGCAGGCTCCCCGCTGAGCAGAGAGCCCGATGCGGGGCTTGATCCCAAGACCTTGAGATCAGGACCTGAGCTGAAGGAAGAGGCTTAACCTGCTGAGCCACCCAGGCACCCCAAGCAAGGGACTTTGACATTCTTACTGGGGCTCCGGGTAAGAGTGATCCCGTAACTCTGACATGTAAGATAGGTCTCATTTCTTTATATTTCTAAATCAAGTCATAGTCCATTAGCAATGTAGATTGTAAGTTTGACGGCACTCTGTTCCTAGACACGTCTCCTCTCTGTGGATCTTACAAGCCTGCTGGGGTTCGGACCAAAATAATTAGCCACACCGCCGCCACCATCTCCAGAACCTTCGACATCTGCCCACCTATTCCCCAAGGCCAAAATGTCCCCTTCCCCCTCAATGGCAACCCCTTTCACCTCTGCATACCACTCCCCAAGATGGGCCAGCTCAGTTCCTCTCCTTAAACTTCCAGCATTCTTACAACCACATCCAAGTCTCCGGAAGTGCCTGTTAAAAATGCAGAGTCCTGGGGCCACCCCAGAATGGGCGGGGGAGAACCCGGGAGTCTGCATTTTCAGGCAGCTCCCTACATTCTGGACTCCCAAGCTTAGAGAAAGGTCCCAGGGAGAAGATGGGATAAAGAGCTCTCTTATTCCCTTCCGATGAACCTAAAGCAGTGAGAAAAGACACAGCAGTTAATTTTTCAATAATTCACACGGCTCCCTTCAAATCAGTTTGAATCAACTGTGATTTTTGTAAAAGTAAATCGTCTCCCAACATTGGTATTTTAACCGCTTTTAATACCAAATGATTACAGCAGAAGTCCACCTCCGACGACGGACCCCGGCCACAAATCTGGAAGGTGGGTAGCAGGGTATGAACTTTTCAACCCTCAGAAAACTTTCTGCCCGCCAACTCGTGTCCAGAACGCTGAGACAGTGTGTCACATTTCATGCAAATTTGCATCATGTGACTTGGAAATCAGGCGATTTAAAAATATTAATAAAGACTCGCCGTATGCTCGGATTTTGAAATAATGCAGATCTTGCTTTACATTGATCCCACTGGGAAATTTAGTCTTGAATAATGCATAGCTTCAGGAATGAATCCCTTGCATAAATCTGATAAAAGCTGATCTGCTCTGATGGGGAGAGGTTGGGGGGGAGGGGTGAGACCCAGCACTTAACCCTTTCCTCCCCACGTATCCCACAGGTACCCGGATGCTGCTTGGGGGTTCCTTTAGTAGCCTCTTGGCTATGATTTCTCGAACCACTCACTCTGCTGAGACCCGTGCACCCATCCACTCAATGCACGTCTGTTAGGCACGCACTGGGCACCTACAGTGTAATGCGGACGCGGGATGGCAAGCAAGACCAGGTTCCCACCCTCATGGACTTCACACTTGGGTCCAGCCCCACCAACAGCCTGAGAAGCCAGCATTATTTTTTCCTTAAGTTTTATTGATTTATTTGAGAGAGAGAGAGAGAGAGCGCGCACGCTCCTAAGTAGTGGGGAGGGGCAGAGGGTGGAGGACGGAGCCCAACCCGGGCTCGATCCCAGGACCCGGAGATCATGACCTGAGTGGAAGGCAGACGCTGACCCGACTGAGCTACCCAGGAGGCATTATTAATATTCCGGCATTCAGAATACTATTAATATTCCTGAGGACCAGCCCGAGGTCAAACAGCGAGAAAATCACGCAGAAGTCACAATGGAAGGCAGATGGTCTGAGTCCAAACCGTCCCAGCCGTGTGCACGAGGGGGAGGGTGTTTGGGAACCTCCGATCCAAGCACGAGTCTGCTGGGGGAGTCGCTGTGACCGGGGTCACACTCCATGAGCCCATCCCTACTCCACCAAACATATATATTCACTCGAGTTCGGATATCAGAAGGGGAAATGGATATTGGGCAGGCCATCCTCCTACGGTGTCTGTGGCCAAACGCAGGCTCCAGGGGTCTGGAAGAAGGATCGCGATGTTCCAGTCGGACAAGAGCTGGGAAAAGGCAAAGACTCCACATAGTTGAACATTCAGAGGCAGGAGAAGGCGTCTGCGGTCTTTGGAGACCCAGACACAGAAGATGGGGTGCCGGGGGGGGGGGGGGCGGCGGGGGAGGAGCAGAGAACAGGACAGGAGCCTGTGGGCAGCTGCCATAAGGAAGCCCTCCCCTGTGCCTGGTGGCCAGGACCCCAGATGGAGGGGAAAGAGGTCCAGAGGTCTGTGCTTCTTTTCGCACATGCATGGACTTTGCATATGGACAGACGGGCCATCCCCACGTGGGTGTTTCACGCATCCCGTGACTTAAGCCTCTTGTTCATAAAAGCAAGGGATTTTTCTCCCTAGGGAAAGTCAAGATTACATGAAACATTACATTTCGCTTTGCTTCTGTCAAACCAACCCAAAAGCTTTCTTCTCACTTCTAATTCTGCATATCTTTAGGGCCCGGGGCGCTGGGAGGGGGGCTTGCTGTCCCTCCCGCACTGGGCACATGGCAGGTATATGAGCTCGTGGACACCTGCAGCTCCCCAGGCCCGCTTGCCTGATGAGCGGTGGTGACGCAGATGTACCTGCTTTTATGAGAATTTCTGGCCTCGGGGGTCCCATTCCTTCTATCGGCGGTATTTATGGCATTACCCAGAGGGTACCCACCTGTGCTCACAACTCTATCCGACCCACTGGGAGTGGCTGCTACCCCACCAGGCACCGAACCTCCCACAAGCCCTGACCTCCGCATGTCCCTGCAGGCCTCTGGGGTGGGGACCAAGAAGTGGCGGGAGGGAAATTTTTGATTTTTGAAATTCACCTTTGCATCAGAGTCACTTGAGCTCAGCGTGTTCCAGAATAAAACAGCTCTTTCCATTTTGATCTACAGCCATCTTCAAGCTCTGGAGCGAGTCGGGCGCCCACAGGGAGGGGTCTCCCCAAATATCAGACTGGCCTCTTTGGTTTCAGCCACAGAAATGCTCTTGAATGCGGTCGATCCTTGGGGATATCTGTCCAGCTCGCAACACATTCCCCTTCCCCGGGAGCTGTATTTCTTGCAAGAATTTGTTGCTGGGGCCAAGAGACATGGGGTCTATTTCTGGGAGGGCCAGAACGCGTGAACATGGCCCACGTGAACCAAAAAATCCGAGAAACCGTATCTGTGCCCGTGGATAAGGAGAAACATGGATGAGAGACAGGAGGCAAGAGCACACTGCTGCTTTTCCATTTCCCTGCGCTTGGCCTGGCCCTGCTCTGACCACTGGAGCAGCTGGACCAGTCTGGCTTCTTCCCGGAGCTGAGACAGAAAAGGACACAAGCGAAGTCCTTGGGGTGCAAAATGTAAGGAGTCACTCACTCTCGGGCTCCTGGAAGGGCAGTGAGCTCTTCTTGGCTCTCTGCATCCTGCTCCTTCTTGCCCTGACATGGCCTCTAGGAGGAAGTGATCATTTGTTGTTTGTGAACAATGTAGCAGCCATGGCATGAGTCAGGATAAGCACTACCAGCTGCTGTAACAAAGAAATCGCAACATATTAGAGGCTTACACAATAAGCTTTTCTTCTTGCTCATGGTGAGTCCCACATGGAGGCTCCTGGCAACCATGCAGCCACTTTCTAGGTCATTACTCAGGGCTCCAGGCTTTTCCCATCTCATGCCTTGACCATCCTCCAGGGCAAGGGGCAGCAAATTTTCCTGTAAAAGCCCAAAGGCAAATATTTTTGGCTCTGTGCATCATAGAGTTCACCACAATTGCTTAACTCTGCCCTGACAGCACAAATGCGCAGCCATCGATGATATGAAATGAATGGCCGTGGCTGTGTGCCAATAAAACTTTACTGACAAAAAACAGGTGGCAGGCAGGATGTAGCCCTGTTCTAAGGTATCAGAGCCATCTGCTGGCGCCCTTCATCCAGCAGACAGGGGTTTGGCAAGAAGGCTCATGGGGGGAGGATGTAACGGGCAGGTTTGGAGGTGATGTCGTGAGCCGCAAATTCATCCTGTGGTCATTTTCCATGGCAACTGGGACTGGGAAATGCAGGCCAGGGGCTCAGAGGAAAAAGCACAGGGATTCTGGTGAGTGTACTGCCGTCTCGGCCACACACATTCTACAAGCATTCTTCATTCAGTAAGTGGCAGAGAGGTTGGAAGAAGGATTCAGTGGCCCCAATACACAGCTGGGTATGCTGAGGCTCAAAGAGGGCAAGGAACTGGCTGGGGTCGCAGAGTCAGTGGCAAAGACCTGTCTGCTTTAAGCCTGCAAAAGCAGAGTTTTGAGGGAGACGAGAAAGAGACCGGAGCGCAGCCCTGGGGGAGGGAAACATTAGGGGAGAAAAAAGCAAACTTCACAACAGAGGATGGGTCCGGGCTCAACTATGCTCAAGACAAAACCCAGATGTCAGCCCTGATTTCATCCTCTCCCTAACCCTGACAGGTCCTAGATGCAGACAAGGGGGGGCTCACACCTCAGAGGACCCTGCCCCAGTCTCTTCTGGTAGCCACTTTCTGTCCCAGAATCCCGAGGAATCACAGAAGTCCTAATGCAAACCTGGCTTTCTGGGTCCCGACAAAGAGAGATTTCCCAGGACAGGAGGGCAGGATATATCTTGTTTAATGGCAGTGTTAACTTGACTTCTAAAGACGGGACACACGGTACAGGGATCTCTGTGGGTGCTCTTCCCCTGCCCTGCGGACAGGAGGGGTGGGGGCAGGCGTGTCCTTACCTCCCCGCCCAAGGCCACGTCTTAGCTTTGGCAGACTCCATCCCCCCGATGCCTGAAATCTTTCCCAACCCTACCGACTTCATCCCGACTCAGCTGCTCCCGTGCTGGTCTATACCATCTTCTCCTCTGCCTGGACAGGGCCAGTGAGTATCCTGATGAGCCTCCCTGTGTCTCCTGCAGCCCCTGCAGCACCGTCCTTGGTCCGTACAGCAGCCAGAGCCATGCCTGCAAAGTGCAGCTTAAACCCCGTTACTCCTCTACTCAACATCCTCCAGCGGCTGCCTTATACTTCCTAGATCATCCAGATTCCTGGTCACAGCCGCATCCCATGTTCACCTCCTGCCCACCGCCTACTGTTGCTCAAGCTCTTGCTACTCTTTCCCTAAGCCATCCTGTTCCTACCTCAGGGCCTTTGCACTGGCTATTCCTTCTCCTTCTCCTTCTTCCCCTTCTGCTTCTTCTTAGATAGCTACCTAATAAGATTGTCAGAACTCGTTAACACGATTCTCTAAATGGGTTCTTCTCCAAAAGCGCTCCCCAGACCAGCAGCATAAGCATTACCTAGGAGCTTGCTAGAAAGACAGCTTCTAGGGCCCCACTGAAGACCTACTGAATCAGAAACAGTGAGGCCGGGCCGGGCAATCTGTGTTTGAAGGGCCTTGAACACCAGATGATTCTGACGCCTTCAGGAGTTGGAGATTATAAACGGCCCCCTACTGTGCCACCCTAAGAATGGTATTTTTGTTTCTGGGGGGACAAACTGGACCCCCAAAGAATGAGCAATGTATGGCCTCCGCCTTTCCTGTCACCTACAAATTGGATGGCTTGAGAAATATATCCGTTTTTAACATTTATTTTCTTAACCCGCTGATTCTCCCTGACTCTTGCCTTCTGTTTCGCTGAGCCAGGCCAGCACCAAAGCAAAGACAAACCTTCTGGACTGGCCTGCTCCTTTCTGGGGTCGGACCTGCGTCTCAGGCTGAGATGTTAATCAGTTTGGGTGGGGCATGTGGGGGTCTCGGTCATGGGTTACCCCTGAGATGCCCGTCGTTCCTGTCCACACGACCGTTTCAAAATTCTTTGTGGCTTCAGTTCTCCAGAAGTTCTTTGTGGCTAGAGACCCTGGGAAGTTCACTGAGGCTGCCTCTGCCCCGTGATCCAAAGCTGGGGAACTCAGATGCCCACAGGGGCTAGGCTGATCAGAAAAAGGAACCAAGGGGACGGGCTGGGTCTGCGGGGAGCAGCAAGTTCCTGCTGGCCCGGTCTCCTCTTCGAGTCCAACTACAAATCTGAATTTTTCCAGGGAAATTTGAAATAGACAACCTGTTAAATGTTGGGAAGGAAAAAAAGAGCACGACCCAAAGCAGGCATCATTGTGGGCAGCAGGGTACAGCCCAGGGGGCCTCAGTTGGGGTCTCTGGTCTTAGAGGCAGTCTCTTCCCCAGGGCCGGGCTGCCTCCACAGGGAAATGCAGGCCTGGCAGCACTCCCTCCCGCGCCCTCCCCAGCCAAGCGCAGTCTGTCTGTCATCTGTGGAGGGGTCCCATTCTCCCCCAACTCTTGCTCCAAGATGTTTCATGGCGCCTCAAATCCCTGCAGCTTCTAACGTCTCCTAAAAGAGAAGAAAAGCCAAAAAAGACTTATGAGCTATTTCTTCCACCCCTTCTGCTCTATTTCTCCCCCGAGGCAACGGCTGCCTGGTTTGATGAGAAGGAAAAGGGGGGAACTGGAGGAAGGAAGAACAATCGAAAAGATAAAGTCATGTATCAAAATGCGGTACTGCTCGGAGCACAGCAGCCCATGGGAAGAGGTGGGGGAGGGGACAGGGCAGCCCCACCGGGATCTCGGGCCCCTCCTCCGGGGCCATGCCTCTCTGCGGGGACTGGGCCACGGTCTGGGTTACCAGAGGAGATGGAGGTGGTCAGGGAGGCGTCTCGGAGGAGGTGACCTGGAGACGACACTTGCACATCCTAGAGGGTGGCAAGCAGGAAAAGGAGTTTTAGGTCACCTCTGTCGGCTGTGCGGAGAAGAAGCTGTAGGGGCGCAACAGTAGCAGCCAGGACGGGGGAGGCCTTGAGGTTGTCTGCGTGGGAGACGGGGGTGGCCCAAGCCAGGGGACCAGCAGAGGAACCGGAGACAGGAGGTTGCATTACGGGTGGATTTTAGAGGTGCTGCTGGTCAGACTCGCTGGTGTTGGGCAAGGAAAGAGAAGAGAGCATTGGGATGATGCCTTTATTTATTTATTTTTAAGATTTTATTCATTTATTCATCAGAGAGAGAGAGAGAGCATGAACAGGCGGGGGAGCGGCAGGCAGAGGGAGAAGCAGGCTCTCCGCTGAGCAAGGAGCCGGGTGCGGGACTCTGTGCCAGGACCCTGGGTTCATGACCTGAGCTGAAGGCAGCGGCTTCACTGACTGAGCCAGCCAGGCGCCCCTGGGTGATGCCTTCTTTTTTGCCTGGAGCGCGGCTGACTGTCAGCTTGGGTCATTGAGTCATCTCCTTATTCAACAGTTCACTGAACACCTGCTGGGTGCCAGGCTCTGGCTAGACCCTGGGGGGAGCCCCGGAGATCAAGAATACAGGGTTGCAGCCCCAAGGAGCCACCCTAAGTGACTCGGGCTTTCGATGACCCACACCCCTCCCCCCAAACTGCAGAGAGGGAGGGAAAGAGGGGGTAATGTGTCCCACACCCCGAAATGAAATAAACTTTCATGAAGTCAGCAGATCTCTACTGAGCACCTGCTGTGTGCCAGGTACAGTTCAGCAGTGAACAAGACAGACAAGGACCTTGCTTCGTGAGCACCTAACCTACTACAAATATCAAAGTTTGGCCTCGCCTACCTTAAAGGTATGCAGAGCACTTAGATTAGCCTGCAGTTAGCCAGAAGCATCTGACACAGAACCCATATATATATATATTTTAAAGATTTTATTTATTTTTTTTTTGACAGATAGAATCACAAGTAGGCAGAGAGGCAGGCAGAGAGAGAGAGAGAGGAGGAAGCAGGCTCCCTGCCGAGCAGAGAGCCCTATGTGGGGCTCAATCCCAGGACCTTGGGATCATGACCTGAGCCGAAGGCAGAGGCTTTAACCCACTGAGCCACCCAGGCGCCCCAGAGCCTATATTTTCTAAGTAAGTCTTGACTAGCTCCGGTAATTGAATACTGTTCCGAAAGCGACAAACAGAAGGGTTATGTGGGCACAGGATAACTGTGAGGGTCAGCGGTTGACCCCGGCGATCGCCTGGCCGGCTGCCCCTGCCCAGCATCCCACAAGGATGTGTGCCACGTGTCACCAACCCAGGGGGAAGATCCACACTGAAAACTCCAGGTCTGGTTTCTACTAAACACGTATCGCTTTCACGCCTTGGGAAAGTTGAAAAATCCCGAGTTGGGCCGTTGAACATCGGGGGCCTCTGTGGTCGGTTCAGAGCAGTGACGTGGGATCCCAGGAGGAGGGAATCCCGGAGGAGGAGAGCTCCAGGCAGGGGAAGCTGGAGCCTCAGAGGCCAGGCTGGGGAGGGGTGCACACAGCACATTCGAGGAGTAACGGGGCTTCCTCTGTAGGGTCTTGTGTGGACCAGGGGGAAGAGGATTTCACCCTGAGCTCAACAGGGACTCATCAGAGGGTCCAGCTCAGCAGGGACCACCCCCTCAGCGACTCTGCTGTCCTCCCACACGCCACCCTTGAGTCCCCAAGAGGGCCAGACCCAGCCAGCCACTGTCACGGGCTTCTCCGGCTCACCCAGCTCCGCTGCTGTCTCTCCGGGCTGGCAGCGTACGTGATTTACATGTCCCTCCCTGGGATTGTGTATTTGGGGGCATCTGTTCCATTTGTGTTGCTTCTGGCCAGGGCTCTGGTGCCCCTTCACAGATCACCTCTCTGCCTCCCTTCCCGGCTCATTCAAACAGCTGGTTCCCGCTCACCAGTTCCCCGGCTCTAATTGCCAAGGGAAGAATTATAAATAAATGTGTACAAGCAGACAGATGCTGTCATTTAAAGAATCGATCCATCTAGCAGAAATGCCCCACTTAGGACTGAAGTGGCATACCGCAGAGCATGTGTCTCGGTGACATTCTTAATGAAATCAGAAAAACAATGGCGGAGCTCACTAATGGATTCCAAAGGAGCGGACGGCCAAGGACAGAGGGAGGAACTGTGTGGCCTCAGCATCCAGGACCCATAGGCATAAAAGAAACGCGGGGCTCCACGGCTGCTCCACGCGTGCGTCTCTCCCCTTTGTCCTTCCTCCAACCCGCTATGACGTCAAGTCGGGCTCATTCGGTATAAATCTGCGAGGCCCAGAAGCAGTGGCAACCCTCATGCCATGGCTTCTGGGAACCTTGATCCAGACGGAGGTGCCATCCGCTTTGATACCCCAGGCGCACAGTTAGGACACCCGCTAGCTTTCCTTGTGGGCAGGTTTGTGCTAAGAGGCTGCTGGAGCCAGAACCAAAGGGGCCACTGTCAGGCCTGGCCCATCAGAATCTCCCAAATGAGATCCACCACCATCATTCACAGCCACGGACTGACAGACTAGGACTTGGAGGCTCCTGCAGAGGACGGAGCCTTGGCTGGAAGGAGTGTGGGTCCCTGAGTGCATATGTGGAGCAGAGCCTCCTGTCCGTTTGCACTGATGTGAGACAAGACAGAGAAATAAATGTACTGTCTCAGGCCAAAATTTGGGGAAAAGTTTTTACTATTAAAATCCTACCCTGACTAATCCACACTGTGTCCCAGAATCCATTCATTCATTCATTCATTCATTCACTGATCATCTAGTAAAAATAATACCTTCGCACATCACAATAATCTCATGTAAGGAATGGCATTAGCCCATTTTACGGATGGAGAAACTGAGGTTCAGAAAGCTAAGGAACCCTCTGAAAGATGGACAGCTGATAATACAAGTAACAGCTATGATTTATCGAACACTCGGTATGTGGCAAACACTGCGCTACATGCCTCATACGTAGTATCGTCTTTATTCCTCAAAAATTCTCATAGGTGTTGTTATCAGCCCTATTTTACAGAGGTGGGAGGTGAGGCCTAGAGATATGAGTCAACTTGCTCAAGAGAGGGAGGAAGAAAGGAAGAACGTACGATTCACAGGAGAAATCTAACAGTGCCTGTGCTCCCAACCCCAAGAAGGAGTCTTTAATAATAAGCTAATCACATTGCAACTTAAAATACCAGCTTACCCCCAACCAGCTACCCTCCCGCATACGCGCACACACACACACACACACACACACCCCTTAAAGGTTGAAACCAACATATCAAAATAAAACATAAGGCCACCCAAATCTGCATTTATTACATCTAAATGGAAGAGTCACAGTCAAGTACGTGAATAGTTTAGCAGTTTCCAACAAGCAAATCACTGTACCAAGACCCAGTTACCCACGAATCAACACACCCGGGCCCAGCTTTTGGTGCGCCGGGTTGGAATGACAGTCCATCCTGTCCCTCCTGGCTGCAGTGTTTGGGTGTTCTCTCACTGCAAGTCAGTTATCATTTGTTAAATGATAGGACCCGCAGGAGCAGCTTAAAGAGCCCCCCTCACCAAGTCTCTGCCCGCGACTGATGTCTAGAGAGCATGAGGCAAAGGCAAGCTGTTTGGCTCTCAAATCCAATAGAAAATACGGATCTTTTCATGTAATTTCTGACGAATAAGCTTTAATGAAGAGGTTTTTGATGATTGTTGTTGAAGCCACAGGACATACAGGGAACAAATGGGAATGAACAGAAATTCACTTTCTGGCCAATTCCAATAAAGACCAGAGTTCCCCCGCGGACAACAAGAGAAAAACACAGCCACAGTTTTGGTCCAAATTCTGCTCATTTGCCTCTTTCCACGAAGGTTTTTCACCAGGTCTGACTATCCCCTAGAAAATTATTCACCAATTTTTCTTTGAAGCCCTCATGGGGGGGAGGGGCGGTAAATCTTGCATTGTTATGTAAATGAAAAATCCAGTATCACTCACCCCATTTAAAAGTTGTATTAGTCAAGAAAAATTGGACACCGCAGCTCTAATAGGTGCTCCCAAGAGTTCAAAGGTTTAACATAGCATAACCGATGGGGGTTGACAGAGGGCCTCAGCAGAGGGGGTCATGCCATCCTGCAACAGGAAATGACAGACCTGGAGCATCACTCTTGGGCTTTCAAATCATCCACGCACGGCCCATTGGCCAAAAACAATCACGTGGTTCTCCCTACCTGCGAGCGGAGGGGGAAGTGTGGGGATGCGCAGGCGTTCAGGTAAGCGGTAACCGTCTCCGCTGCAGAGTAGCTCCCTATAAGTAAAATAAAAATAAGACAATAGGATTAAGTGCTCCTTCGAAGGCTGTGCTGTGACAAGGCTCTGAGCCAGGACATCACAAAAGAAATCCGCAAGCTTTATAAATGCACCAAGGACATTACAGCAGGAAGCTGAGATTTTCTCCTTGACCCCAACACAAGGACTAGAAGAGATATGGGAAGGCGATGGGCGTCTCACGCGGGCACCCAGTGTGATGTAGGGTGTGTCCCTATATCAACCTAAACCGTCTTCAGGCAAAACCAAACCATGGAAAGAGTTTTCTCTGAAGCAAAACAGAAACCAGATGGGAATGGAGAATGTTTTACGGAAGATAAGCATCCCTGGGTGCGCCACGGCACCACTGGTGCTTTCCAAAGATGACTCCAGATTGCATCTCATAAGCTCTGACAAGGTGACAAGGACAGACCTCTACCAAGAGGCGGACGAGTCCACATTCTCTGCCTGTAATTCTGAGTGGGCCTGTGATTACGGCAGAATTAAACTCCATGATTTTGGAGGCTTTGTTAAAAAGACTGTTACACCCCAGTGGCAATGAACTTGGGTTCTAATCGTTCTCCAATAATAGGAACCAGGGCTCCTTGGAGAAATGGCTGATGTGGGCACGAGGACAGGAAATAAATGCAACAAGTCTGGGTATCTTAGAGTGCCAAAAGGTAAGGAAATGCTCACATGGGCACGTGTGCGTACACACACACACACACACACACACACACACACACTGACCTACCCTGAAGAGCTCCCCAACCATCAATGCTGGAACAATTCAAGCAACAGAATAAATAACATACTATTGGATGATGACCCGAAGTAGAAAATAACTAACCACGAGTCAACACGGATATAAATCAATGCTTGCATTGGGAAGAATTGCATAAATTGGGAAGAATAGACAAACCTTTCATTCCAGAAGAATTCCAAGTAAATTCTGTAGTTGCTCTAGCCTCAAGGGGATGGAGTGACTCCCCACTCCCAGCGTGCAGGCTACACAGAGCTAGTGGCTTCCCTCCAAAAACTAACTGTGTGGAGAAGGGGCAGGAAGAGTAATTTTATGGCAGGGACCCCCTCACCAATACCCCTGCAACCAAGTGATCGACATCAACATCTCAACATCAACAGCAATCGGTCCTGCTGATGATACGGATCCCGGACATGATGTGTTCAGAAGGGCCCTTCATCTCTGCAGTCTTTGTCCCCAAAACCCATCCCCCAGTACAATCATGAGAAGAAACATCAGAAGGATCCCAACTGAGGGACATTCTGCAAATTGCCTCACTGGCGCTCTTGGAAATCATCAGAGTCGTCAAAGCAAGGAAAGTAGGAGAGGCTGTCCCAGCCCCGGGAGCACAAGGGACACATGATAATTCCATCTAACGTGGTGTCCTGGATACCTTGGTCCATCCTAGGACAGGAAAAGGACCTTAGCTAAAAACAAAGAAAATCTGAACAAAGCCGGGATTTAGTTATAAAGGATAAGAATGTGTCCCTATTGCTTCATTAATTGTGACAAATGTACCTTAAGTTAAAAGAGGAAAACAGGGTTTGGGGTTCCTAGGAAAAACAGCAGTTTTTCTGTAAATCTAAAACTATTCTAAAATCAGGGTTTTTTGTTTGTTTGTTTGTTTTTAAGATTCTATTTATTTATTTGACAGAGAGAGATCACGAGTAGGCAGAGAGGCAGGCAGAGAGAGAGAGAGGAGGAAGCAGGCTCCTGCTGAGCAGAGAGCCCGATGCGGGACTCGATCCCAGGACCCCAAGATCATGACCTGAGCTGAAGGCAGCGGCCCAACCCACTGAGCCACCCAGGCGCCCTGTTTGTTTGTTTTTGAAGTGGAACAGCTTCCTCCTGGTTCTCTCTCTTAGGGCACAGACCTGAGGGGCCCTGCGCTAACACGTGCAAGCCCCTCTCCTAGGCACTATCCTGAGATAGATGAAGAGACACGCATCTAGAGGTGTCCAGAGAGCCCCGGCGGTTCCGGACCCCGGAGTCTTCCCAGCTGTCACCGTCTCCCCGGCCTGGGGGACAGATGCGTGCAAGGGGGCCTTTCAGATGTCCCCAGGGTCTGGCCTTCTAGCTGTTCCCGCAGACACCCAACTGGAACATAGACAAGCTGGCCCCACCAAGCTCTGCTCACATTGTACATTCATGCAGAAAATAAATGTTTTATGATGTCACTAAAGGCTGGGATGCTTTGTCATGCGGCATTAGTTAAATGGGACAACTGCTCTGCAAACTCGACTCTGGGCATTGATGGCTTTCCTTGACACATCTGCCTTTACCTCTGCTAGGGGCCGGGCAGAGGAAACAGTCACAAGAACAGGGCCCTGCTCTTGCTCCTGGGAGTGTTAGAAACTGAGCCCTGTGAGAGGGAAAACAATGCAGGATCCAAGCAAATGTTGGTGAAGTGAAGGTTCTTGGTTTTCCTACCTATAGAATGAAGGTATTGAATAAGGTGCTCCCCAGGGATTGTTCTGTCTCTGGGGCTTTGGTTGTGCGTGAGTTTTGTCTGCCCAGCATCTGTTCCCTTCTTCCAGTAAGAGCACCCAACTTCTGTGAACAGAACTGTCCAACCTCCTCTCTCAGTCAAGGGAGGAAACACCCTGTCTCAGCCAGTGGTAGTATCATACCCTCCTTACCCAGCAATTGGCTCAGGCAAAACCAGAGAGACTCAAACCAGGCCAGTGAGAGTCTTCTCAGGGCCCATTGCCATAATTCTTAGGAAAGAGGGACTCTACCTCCTCCGGAGTTGCCAAAACTTGGAGGTAAACTTGGAGCTGTCAGGGGCTATCATAAGAGGAAGGTCTGCCTGGAAATAAAACCAGCTCAGAGGAAAGAGAGGGCAAGCGATGAGGCAACAGCATCTGAGCACCTAGATCCAGCCCTGCCTGAAGCAGGACTTCAATCCTTGCAATTTTCTGTTCTATGAGTCAATAATTGTGATCATTTGACTTGCATTTCTGCAATTTATAATGGGAAGATTTCAAATGCAATTCAGTGACAATGATCCGTGCTAGGGTTTAAGTCCTTATTTTTATTCCCCTTATTAGTGTTAAGTTCATAAGATGTGCCTTTTTTGTCTTTGTAGCTTTACCCCCAGCCCCACCAGTGTCTGATAGTGCCTGGCACATAGGAGGGCTCAGGAAAGCATTGCACTGATGGGCATCACCAGTCGCTTTCACCCCAAGCTCCTCTGGCTCTGGGACCATATCTTCCTCTACATGTTACAGGCTGTGTGACCTTGGGCAGGTACTGCCTGAGCTTCCTTAGTCACCTCTTTTGTTTATTTTTTAATTAACACATAATGTGTTATTTGTTTCAGGGGTATGGGTCTGTGACTCATCAATCTTACACAATTCACAGTGCTCACCATAGCACAGACCTTCCCCAATGTCCATCAGCCGCCACCCTGTCCCTCCTACCCCCTTCACTCCAGCAACCCTCAGGGGTTAGGAGTCTCTCATGGTTTGTCTTCCTCCCTGGTTTCATCTTGTTTCATTTTTCCTTCCCCTCCCTTATGATCCTCTGCCTTGTTTCTCAAATTCCTCATATCAGGGAGATCATATGATAATTGTCTTCCTCTGACCTTATTTTGCTTAGTATAATACCCTCTGTTTCCATTCATGTCGATGAAATGGCAACATTTCAGGTTTTTTATGGCTGCATAGTATTCCATTGTGTGTGTGTGTGTGTGTGTGTGTGTATGTGTATCACATCTTCTTTACCCATTCATGTATTGATGTACATCTGGGCTCTTTCCATAGCTTGACTAGTGTGGACATTGCTGCTATAAACAGTCAGGTTTACATGCCCTTTTGGACTACTACATTTGTATCTTTAGGGTAAATACCCAGTAGTGCGATTGCGGGGTCATAGGGTAGCTCTATTTTCAACTTTTTGAGGAACCTCCGTGCTGTTTTCCAAGGTGGCTGCACCAGCTTGCATTCCCACCAACAGTGTAGGAGGTTCCCCTTTCTCTGCATCCAACACCTGTCATTTCCTGACTTGTTAATTTTAGCCTTTCTGACCAATGTAAGATGGTATCTCATTGAGGTTTTGATTTGTATTTCATTGATGGGACTGATGTTGAGCTAGTCTCCTCTTTTATTTTTATTTTTTTTTCAATTTTTCTCAAAGATTTTATTTATTCACTTGATAGACAGAGATCACAAGTAGACAAAGAGGCAGGCAGAGAAAGAGGAAGGGAAGCAGGTTCTCTGCTGAGCAGAGAGCCTGATGCAGGGCTCGATCCCAGGACCCCGGGATCATGACCTGAGCTGAAGGCAGAGGCTTAACCCACTGAGCCACCCAGGCGCCCCTAGTCTCCTCTTTTAAATTTAGTTTTAGTATCAATGTCTTCAGGAACGCAGGCAAAGATAAGATGAGACAATGTATATCTAAATCACCCAGTTCAAGGTTAGGGCCCTAACCCTCAAGGAATGGCAACTATTCCGATTGTCATAAACAATCCTAATCCAAATCCCAACGGTGATGATGGTGGTACAGTCCCCCCTCGCCACCGTCCTGCAGTCCCCATGGAAAATCAGCTGAGCCTGAGGACAGGACAGACTGCTCTACTCTTCCTTCCTCTTCATCCTCAGAAACATTAACGCACCAGGCTGGGAGCAGCTCCCAGAAAGCTCCCGCAGCTGGAGGCCAGCAGGGCCGAGGCTAGGCTGGTCCTGGCAAGGCTGGGATGTCTTTGCAGCAGGGTCCCGTGCGGATGGGACTGGAATGATCTATAAAGAGCCCAGGCTGCTCCCCCTTAAGACAGGACAAGGTGACAAGGTCCCTCCTTCCCCTGCTTTCATCCTGGACTGAAATTCCCACAGGAGGAAGAGCAGAGGCTCCAAGATCCCAGGTCCGTTCGGATTGCAGAAGGAGCCTGGAGATGGACAAGCAGGGGGCGAGGCCCAGAGGCAGCAACCGCAGGTTGGAAGAACATGCCTCCCCACACCTCCCGGTACCACCACCAGTGCAAACAGCCTCACTCAGGGAGCTTTGCTGTAAGTCACCACCATGGGCTGTCCTGCCCTGCCCCTGCCCCCTCCCCACCCCCCCCCAAGCCTTCCTGCAGAGGGGCTGTTTTCTTTGCCTGGAACACCCTCTCCCCACGGCAAGGTATCTGAACTATTCGTCTTCCCCTTATTTAGTGGAGTAAGAGATGGCTTGGTGGAGACAACTTGTCTCTGCTCTGCAACATCCCGGGTTCCGCTGGGAAGGCTCCTACAGCTAGAGCTAGAATCTCCCAGAGGCTTGTTCCCTCTGTGCCCACTGCCTGGGCTGGGACGCCTCAAACACTAGGCCTTGGGGTGGTCAGACTTCTCACGCAACAGCCTCCAGGCTCCCGAAGGTTCCTGGGAACAAAACAGAAGCTGCCTTGCCTTCTGTGACCCAGGCCAACATTTCCATAGCATTCCTCCTGCCCTATTCTACCAGCCAAAGCAATCCCAAGCCCACAGACTCACCGAGAGAGGCACACACTGTACCTTTCAGCGGGAGCAGTGCCAAGGGCCTGTGGCCTGTCTTTAAAAGCGCCAACTCTTCCCTATGCTTCTCCACCTGGGACCCGCGCTTGCGACTGCCTGTGCCTCACCCACCGGGACGCTCCTCTCTGTGCCTGCTGTTTCTCACGCCTCTGCCTGGGGTTTCCTCCAGCCTGTGGGCTGCAAAAAACCTCACTCTGACCATGTCACTCCTGGCTCCCGAATTCTCCACGAGCCCCCGCTTCACTCAGAGTCAAAGACGAAACCCTGACGACAGCCAGAGCAGCCCCGCCCAATTTGGCCCCCATTTCTCTCTCTGACCTCCAGGGTTCCCACGCCCCCCACTGGCTTCCAGGACTCCAACCCCCACCCCCCCAGCCTCTGCATGCTTTCTTCTGCCTTGAAGCTCTCTTCCGGCACATGAACACAGGACCTGGTCTCTCCCTTTCTGCAGGTGTCTGCTCAGAGATCACCTTGTCAGAGAAGTCTTTGCTGCATAAAACAGGGACCCCCCCCCCCAATCCTACATACACCTGCCATCGCCTGGGTCTTCTTCCTCCACTCCATTTATAAATTACACACATGTGCAAACACGGCACTCGCAGCACAACTCAGAGTTCCTCTCTCCAAGGGGCCAATTCTCTTTCCTTACTCATCTTGAATCTGACTCGCCATGTGAATGACTTTGGCCAATAGCACATGACTTGATTTACCCAACAGAAGTGCCTTGTGCCACCGAGGCATCCAAGCCTTAAGAGCCATGCAGTTCCCTTCCTTTTCGTAGAACCCCACCACCGTCATGGAACCAAGCCCGGGCTTGCCTGCTGTGTGATGGGTGACCCCTAGTCCCAGCTGACCCAGCACGGACCACCAGACACTTGAGTAAGACCAGCAACACACAAGCAAGCCGCACCAAGACCCACTGAGCCAGACACAGATGACCGTCTGCAGTCAAACCACCTAGATGCTCTGTAGATTTAATGTTTTAAGCTTTTCAGTTTGGGGACTGTTTGTTACATAGCATTATTTGCAGTAAAGTGTAACTGATACATGCATTTAGCCCAGTGTCTGCATGGAATACGTGCTCAATAAATGTTTGCAACACAAATGAACCGATGAATGAAAAAGAGGAAAATGTTCGTCCTGCTGGTCATGATCACTCTAACAGTGAGCACAGTACTTGCCACATACTGAGTGGGCAGGTCCTATCATCCAGCCTAAGCAGCCCAACAAAATACCTTTGGCTTTCAAGGTCTTAGGAGAAAAAAATCTCCTGGGACCCATGGAGGAAGGGAAGGTAGTAGTGTTTGGTCTCTAACGGAGCAATGCTTGAAAGTCTGTCCTGACCAGGATCTTTGGGCTGGCGGTGGCCTGAGCAGTGGTTGGTGTGAGACTCCAAAGAAATTCTGGTGGAGGAGGTCTGTGCAGCAGCAGGAAAAAGGACCCAACCTGGCCATGAGGCTCTGGGCTTCTCCCTCAGGTTGGCTTTATGCAGCTTCCAGAACCCTCTACCACCTGTTCCACACTGATCCAGACATCTGTGAGCCCCTGAGCTGCCTCTCTCAAAATGCAGTTACCATCTGCCTTGGAGTTGTCCAGACAGCTAGTGAAAATGCAGAATCCTGAGCCTAACTCCAGAACTGCTATAGCAAAAAACTCCAGGGGCGGTGACCAAGAGCCTGGGTTTCAAGAAACCCCTCACTGCCCTAGGGGACCCATGGGCGCAGAACAGGAAGGGGGACCTGTGTTAATAGGTTGGAACCGAGGGATTCCAGAACAGGCTAGGGAATAGAGGCTGGAGATGTATAGCTGTCCTATCAAACCTCACCACCGCAGGGGATATAGGTCCTCATACACATTTCATGGAGGTGAACACTGAGGTTCCGAGAGGTAGTAAGTATTTCAGGCTGCCTGACTTCCTATCCGCGACTTTTTGCTTCCACTCCAGCGGCATCCAGTCAACAAAATACTTTAGGCTTTTGCCCTCCTGCTCTTTTAAAACCATTTCAGGCTACTAGCTTGTTGCTGAGGTGGTAATGCCTAAGGAGAATGAAGGCACCCAAGGAAGGTTGGGTAAGTGACCACCAGCCTTAGGTCCTTCAGTGAATGGAAGATTCAGCACCAGGGGTGGGCGGGGGGGTAGGGCAGGGTTTCACACCACCTTTAAGCAACTGGAGTCAATTAAGTATCTCTTCTGTGGCCAAGCTGAACGTTGTTTTCCAGCTTAGAGTTTTGTTTGTGTGTGTTTTAAATAAATTTGGTGATTAAGCCACAAATGCTCCCAGCACATTTGGATATATTTAAATTACAGGCTGCTGATCAAACGGAGACAATTCACAAACACGGACATAAACGGTGCCTTTTGTTGGTTCCCAGCCTTCCCGCGGCACTCAAAGTGTTCTGTCAGCTTGACGGCCAATTCCGAGGCTGCCTGGTACGAGGGGAGGTGGGGGGAGGGGTGCGATTGGCGATGACACACCGGACGCCAAGCCCCACCGTGAAAGACCGTGATTCTTTTTTGAAAACATTTCATTGGTGCTTATAACTCATCTCAACAAGCCAGTTTTGAAAACACAAGTTGGCAAAAGTGATGTTTGTCTCTGCGTGGTGTCCCTACTCACTGGGACGGGCCAGAACCCCATTCCTGATCACTGTGGTAGAGAATCCGAGGGTCCTGTGTTCTCTTTGGACCCTTTGCTGTAGGGCCTGTTTGGGCTCCCAGAGGTCCAGTGTCCACCCTCCCATAGTCTCTGCCCACCCACTGTCTAACAAAGAATAAAAGAGGAAGGAGTAAGGGCAGACTTCCTTGTGAGCATGACTGCAAGCGGGGAGAGAAAAAGGTGACCATAAAGTCTGTGAGCATCTTCAGGGTTAGGCAAAAAGATTTTTTTTTTCTTTTATAGGCTGCGGAAAAGAATGAGGAAATGGCATGATAAGGTGGCCTTATCATGGGCTGGTAGTTCAGAGAACATTCTGCCCGGTTCTTAGTAGGGACTGTCTGCTCCCTCAGGCCTCTGGTGGGCCAAGGTTCAGGGGCTGGAGGAAGGAGAGAATTTAATCAAATTTGGTTAAGTAGCATTTTGCTCGGATTGATTACTAGGGACAAGCAGTTCACTAACCACTTATAAGGCAAAGAATGGGAATTTGGAGGGTCTGTGTCTGGCCTGGCCATAGGTAAACAGGGAGAGGCATCCATGAGTTTGCCCTAAGTCCCACGGAAAAGAGGGGTTCTTTGCAGCAAGTCATTTTCTGGAACACAAGAGGGTGTGTTCCAGAGGGGATTCCTTCAACCGTCACTGTTTTCTAGGCACACAGGTCTCAGGCAAACTTCAGCATTGTCCCCACTCAACGGGGGGTGATAATTATGATAATATTCTATGAGTTTAGTATTTTTTCCCAGATTTTAAAAATTAATTTTATTTATTTGAGAGAGAGAGAAAGAGAGAGAGCATGAGAACAGGAGGAGACACAGAGGCAGAGGGAGAGAGATGATCTCAGGTAGGCGGCGCACTGACTGCCAAGTCTGATGCGGGGCTCGATCTCACCACCCTGAGATCATGACCTGAGCTCAAAGAAATCAAGAGTCGGAAGAGTCAGATGCTCCACTGACTGAGCCACCCAGGTACCCCATGAGTTTAATATTTTAAAGCGCTTTGAAAGTACAGGTTTGTAGTAAATGCTCAATAAATATTTGTCAATCTCTCTTATCTGTGAGCTCTTCCAGGGCAGGGGCTGAGCTCACATGATGTTTACTTTAAGACTAACACACTAACACCAATCTGCTGAATGGGCTTTGAGCAAGCCCCAGTCTCCTCATCTATAAAACATATTAATCTCCACCTAACTGGGGTCTTAAGATAATCACAAAATACTGAGGAGTCTCAGGGCCCCAGAAAATGCCCAGCACGTCCCTAGCCAGCAGTGACAAAGACCCTCTCTTTGAACTAATGGTAGCAGGCTCTTCTGAATCCTTTTTCTGACTGGACCTTTGAGCGCTGTCCTTGGCTTGTGGAGCCCAGTTTTAGCAAGAATCCTCTCGGGCCAGTTCAGCAAAAACTCCCCACCTCTGATATCTGATCAAATGCCTTATTCTCTACCCCTGATACCTTACCAGTCTGGCCTGTGCAGTCGCTTTAGCAGGATTCCCCTTACCCCCGGTGCTTCCTCTTAGTAATGTCTGTGCACTGCCCTAGACCCTCCTCCTTGGCTATAAATCTGCGCTTGTCTTGGTTTTATTTGCAGTTGCGCCCCACTTCTCCCTATCACCAGCGCCCCCCACCCCGCCCGTGGCCGAGGTCTGTCGTCTGCTTTACCCCCTTTGACAGGTGTCGTGAGTTTTCCTTCCGTACCAAGAAATGAACTCGCTTCCCTTTCCTCCTCGGACTCCAGACCCAGTCCGAGCAGAACCTCCGACTGCCTCTGCTCCTCGCCTCGCAAGGCCCGGGTTCCTGGGAGCCGCAGGCAGCGCGCTCCAAACCCAGACCCTCAGGGATGCCCACAGCACTCGGGGTCGGGGCAGCGCGGGCCAGAGGGACTCCGGCCTCCCCACCGAGACCCCGGACCTTCCCACACGCACGGGCGGTGGATGCAGCACGTGGGGGTTCACATTTCGGATCTGTGACTTTCCCCAAACACAAGGATTTGGCCCCTTTATTCCGCTGGGCATTTGCTGGCCTCTCTGTAAACCGGGGGGGGGGGGGAGGATCGTCTGAACAGGACGGTCCGGATGAAACGGTGGGTGCGACGCCGACAAGCCCACGGAGCCCTCAGGGCGGGGGAAGTCGCCGGGGTCCCCCGGGGGGAGGAGAACCGGAGGGAAACGCCTCCAGCCGGCCGGTCTGCGGCCGCGGGGCGGGATGGGGCGGGGCCGCCGCATCGATCGCTCGGCGCTCGGCTAGCGCTCCGCGCCGAATCGGTGAGCCCCGAGGCATCGATGCGGCGGCAAGCCTGGCGGCCCGGAGGAGGCGGCCGGAGTGCTCCGACGGGACGGAACACGGCGTCGCCGGCCTCTGGGCGGCCGCACACCACCCGCCCTCGGAACCGGTGAGTCGGAGCGACTGCAGAGGACGGGCGGCTCCGGTTCTGCAGAACCGGAGGAGGGGACCGCGCAGGCGCTGTGCGGAAACCGGGGCGGGGGCGGGGGGCAGAGAGAGAGACGGCCTCGCGCGTGCGCCTTGGAAAGCCCGCGGCGGCCCTGCGCGCGAGAGACCGAGCCTGACGGCCTGGCGCGTGCGCTCTGGAACGACCCGTGGCCGCTCTCCAAGGTAGCCAAACGGGTGTGCGTGGGGCGGTGAAAACGGAGGGCGCATGCGGCCTGAGCGCGCCTCCGAGCCCCTGCCGGCGTGTCGGCCACGAGCCCGCTCGACTGTCGCCTGTCGTGTCGGTGTGGCGCATGCGTGAAGCCCGCGTAGGCGGTGTGGGCCTGCGCGGTTCTCCGCTCCCCGCCTCCCAGGGGTGCCGCCCTAGGGCGCCTGCGCGGTTGCCCCCCGCCCCCGCGGTGGGGTCCCGCGGAGCGCTCGGCAGCCCCGGGGTCGGCGGGGGGGGCGGGTGCTGGGGAGACCCGGGACGGCGCGGCCCGCAGGGTGCCAGACGGACTCTTGCGCGGGGAATAAGGCGTTCCAGGCGTCCCCAGGCCTCCCTAGGAAGCGCTTGGGCTTTGCACCGCTTGCGGGGAGCAGAGCCGCGGGAAAGCTGGAGAGATTTCAACACTAACGGCGCAGACTGTTCCCAGAAGGCTGGTTCGGGGGTTCTGTCCCGGAGGGCACCCGGGCCAGGCTTCGCATGACCAGCCTGCCGCTCTTGGGGCAGCCCGAGACCTTGGTGGGGGCCCTTGGGGCGGGGAGTGCAGCAGTTGGATGAGGCCCACCTGACCCCTTCTGCGAATCCTGCTGAGATTCTTTTTTTTAAAAAATTAATTTTAAGATTTTATTTATTTATTTGACAGATCACAAGTAGGCAGACAGTCAGCAGAGAGGTGGGGGGAGCAGGCTCCCCGCTGAGCAGAGAGCCCGATGCGGGGCTCGATCCCAGGACCCTGAGATCATGACCTGAGCCGAAGGCAGAGGCTTCACCCACGGAGCCCCCCAGGCGCCCTTCCCGGTGAAATTCTTAAACCATTTCTTCCAGCCAGTTTAAAGACTATCCTGGGAGCTGCCTTAGGTTTTTAAAGATAAGAGAATTCTAGGATGACGATGATGGGTTCCTAGCAGGCTTTCTTTTGTAAACCCCAGAACCCAGTTGGGCTGTTCACTAAGGAAACACTAGTTTTCTTCCCTAATGTGCGCTGGGTGGGTGGTGAATTTAGGAAGTCAGGACCAGAGTCCGTGCAGGCTGTCTTAAATAGCCTATACTTGGCTCCTCTTTGTGCGTGTGTGTGTGTGCGTGCACGCGTGTGTCTTTAAAGATTTTATTCATTTATTTGACAGAGACACAGCGAGAGAGGGAGCCCAAGCAGGGGGAGTGGGAGAGGGAAAAGCAGGCTTCCTGTGGAGCAGTGAGCCCCATGCAGGGCTCCATCCCAGGACCACCTGAGCCGAAGGCAGATGCTTAACAGCTGAGCCACGCAGGTGCCCCTCCTTTGTGTTTAATACCACCAATAGGAAGCTTTTCTTGAAGTCAGCATTAGGTTGATTTACAAAGCCCGGATCGAAGCCACTCAGAGAGGTTAGTTTCTGTAGCCTTTATGGGAGCCCCATGCCAAGATTAGCCTTTTGTGCATCAATAAAAAGGCCCTGTTGATGCCAAGACACAGTCCACTGAGAAGCTATTCTCTGCAGGATGTACCTTACCTTCCCCTGAAATGCACTAGTACATTGGTGCTCTGAAAGCACCTGGGCGCCTGGGGGGCTCAGCCGTTGAGTGTCTACCTTTGGCTCAGGTCATGATCCCGGGGTCCTGGGATCGAGCCCCACATCAGGCTCTCTGCTCAGTGGGGAGCCTGCTTCTCCCTTTCCCACTCCTGCTTGTGTCTGTTTCCTTGTCAAATAAATAAATTTAAAAAAAATTTTTTTTTTTAAAGTCAGGGCACAAGAGCACTTGATCTGACAACCTGCACCGTCACTTCCTTCCCCCCCAAAAAAGGCTTCTGTGACCAACAAAAGGTCTCTAGGCGGATACCGTGGAGTTCTAGGAGACCGACTTGAATGTGGTGATACAGGGCCCCTCAGGCTTTTTCAGGATGAGGGTGACCAGTGGTCTCAGTTGGCCTGGAATGACCCTAACTTCTGATTTGTCCAGTCCTAACTATTAACTATTTAGATAAGAAATACTGAAATGTACATATGTATGAAAGAAAGCTACTAACAGCCATCCGGGTACGTAGCTTGTGTAAAATGAAATTCTCGCTTACACAAATGAGAGCTCCAAGCAATGAAAAACAACATTGGAGGAAATGCTAAGAATACAAAATTTTACAAGAGAAAAATGGATCCCAAGCCCCCGCCCCCAAAAGGGGGTGGCGACAGGGTCTTCTATATAGCCTCCTGGTTTGTTAGAAATATTGTATAGTTAACTTACCATCACTGACCTCCGGACGGCCGTTTCTCCCATCTCTGCTTAGGCCTTTTCATTTCCTGTGGAACCCTGGGAGTCCGACCGGAAGACCGGTCTACAGCGCCGCTCGGAAGGACTTGCGCGCCGTTTATTTTTTATTCCCTCCTCTGGAAAGCTGTTGAGTATTACCTTTTATAAAAGGCAGTTCAGTGAGGAACTCTGGGAAGCCAGTCGATAAGGCCGGGTCTCAAGGCGACTCTGGCTGATGAATAGAAATACCAAGAAGCCCCCCCCCCCCGTTTTTTTTTTTTTTGCCAGACCAGTACATGGGGGTGCTAGCAGGCTGATTTGTAAAGCCAGGACTTGAGGCCACTTAGAAAGGAGTTTCATGTAGCCTGTAACGGACCTTCATCTTCAGTAGAGGGCCAGAGCGAGTGGCTGGTTGGGTGCAGGCCCCTGCGTGCAGCCCACGTGCGGCCACCTGCTCTGTCAGGTGCAGACAGTCAGCAAGAAGGTGCTTGGCCAGCCAGCGCAGGCCCGCTTCTCCTGTGACTCCACCTGGTAATGGGAGCTAACGGGAGGGTTCCTTGGTAGAACATACCCTGGTTCCTGGTTTTCCGGAGACACCGGGGGAAATCAATTGGTTTGTAAAACTAACACAAAGCCTGGGTTTCACCTGGTCCCCAGATGAGGGCCCGATGTGTAAGGAAGCCGCTTACTGAAACCCTTGAGAGCCTGCCCCATGTAGTACCTACCGCGTGGCCCCTCCCCCGGAGGCTGTTTGCTTTGGGAACTGTTTAAAAGGCAAAGGTTGGGGGCACCTGGGCGGCTCAGTCCTTGGGCCTCTGCCCTCAGCTCATATCCTGATCCCAGGGTCCTGGGATCCAGCCCATGTCCGGCTCCCCGCTTGGCGGGAGCCTGCTTCTCCCTCTCCCTTTCCCCTGCACGTGTTCACGCTCTCGCTCTGTCTCTCTTTCAAATAAGTAAAATCTTTTTTAAAAATTAAAAAAAAAAAAAAATAAACAGCAAAGGTTCTGAGAAGCTGTAAGATTAAGATTGCTGCAAGATTGCTCAGATAACGACCAGCCTGCTTCCTCCCCGTGCATCGCTGCTTCGTGCTGCCAACAGACAGTCTTCTGGGAGGCTAGTGGGTTTTGGTTTGTTATTTTTTTTTTTTTGGTTGTTTTTTATTTTCTAAGATTTTTAAGCAATTTTAAGATTTATTTTAAAATTGTATTAGTGTTCCAGGATTCGTTGTTTATGCACCACACCCAGTGCTCCACGCAATACGAGCCCTCCTAACTCCCTCTCCTCCTCCGCTCCCGAACCCTCAGTTTGAGAGTCCACAGTCTCTCATGGTTCGTCTCCCCCTCCGGTTTCCCCCAATTCACTTTTCCCTTCTTTCTCCTAGTGTCCTCCATGTTATTCCTTGTGCTCCACAAATAAGTGAAACAATATAACTGACTTTCTCTTCTTCACTTACTACACAAGGCATAATCTCCACCAGCCCCGTCCATGTTGCTACAAAAGTTGGGTGTTGGGACGCCTGGGTGGCTCAGTTGGTTGGGCAGCTGCCTTCGGCTCAGGTCATGATCCCAGCGTCCTGGGATCGAGTCCCATATCAGGCTCCTTGCTCCGCAGGGAGCCTGCTTCTCCGTCTGACTCTGCCTTCCACTCTGTCTGCCTGTGCTCGCTCTCACTCACTCTCTCTGACAAATAAATAAAAATCTTTAAAAAAAAAAAAAAAAAAAAAAAAGTTGGGTGTTCATCCTTTCTGATGGAGGCATCATACTCCATTGTATATATGGGCCACATCTTCCTTATCCATTCGTCTGTTGATGGGCATCTTGGCTCTTTCCACAGTTTGGCGACTGTGGCCATTGCTGCTGTGAACATTGGGGTACAGATGGCCCTTCTATTCCCTACCTCTGTATCTTTGGGGTAAATACTCAGTAGTGCAATTGCAGGGTCATAGAGTAGCTCTACTTTCAGTTTCTTAAGGAATCTCCACACTGTTTTCCAGTGTGGCTGCACCAACTTGCATTCCCACCAACAGTGGAAGAGGGTTGGTTCCCCTTTCTCCACATCTTCTCCAACACACGTTGTTTCCTGTCTTGTTAATTTTGACCACTCTAATTGGTGTAAGGTGGTAACTCAGCGTGGTTTTGATTTGAATCTCCCTGGTACCTAGTGATGATGAACATTTTTTTCATGTGTCTGTGAGCCATTTGTATGTCTTCTTTGGAGAAGTGTCTGTTCATGTCTTCTGCCCATTTTTTTTTACATGATTATCTGTTGTTTTGATACTGAGTTTGAGGAGTTCTTTATAGATCTTGGATACCAGCCCTTTGTCTGTACTGTCATTTGTGAATATCTTCTCCCATTCCGTGGGTTGCCTCTTTGTTTTGTTGCCTGTTTCCTTTGCTGTGCAGAAGCTTTTTGTCTTGATGAAGTCCCAAAAGTTCATTTTCTCTTTTGTTTCCTTTGCCTTTGGAGACCTACTTTGAAAGAAGTTGCTGTGGCTGATGTCAAAGAAGTTACTGCCTATGTTCTCCTCTAGGATTTTGATAGATTCCTGCCTCATGTTGAGGTCTTTTATCCATTTCGAGTTTATCTTTGTGTATGGTGTAAGAGAATGGTCAAGTTTCATTCTTCTACACATAGCTGTCCAATTTTCCGAGCACCATTTATTGAAGAGACTGCCTTTTTTCCACCAGATATTTTTTCCTGCTTTGTCGAAGATTCTTTGACCATAGAGTTGAGGGTCCATCTCTGGGCTCTCTACTCTGTTCTACTGGTCTATGTGTCTGTCTTTGTGCCAGTACCATGCTTTCTCGGTGATCCAGCTTTGTAGTAAAGCTTGAAGTCAGGCAACGTGATGCCTTCAGCTTTGTTTTTCTTTTTCAACATTTCCTTAGCAATTCGGGGTCTCTTCTGGTTCCATACAAATTTTAGGATTGTTTGTTCCAGCACTTTGAAAAAGGCCAGTGGAATTTTTATTGGGATGGCATTGAAAGTATAGATTGCCCTAGGCAATATAGACATTTTAACAATTTATTCTTCCGATCCGTGAGCATAGAAAGCTTTTCCATCTTTTTGTGTCTTCTTCAGTTTCTTTCATGAGTGTTCTGTAGTTCCTCGAGTACAGATCATTTACGTCTTTGGTTAAGTTTATTCCCAGGTATCTTATGGTGCTTGGTGCTATAGTAAATGGAATCACTTTTCTAATTTCCCCTTCTGTATTTTCATTGTTAGTGTATAAGAAAGCCACTGATTTCTGTGCATTGATTTTGTATCCTGCCACGTTACTGAATTGCTGTGTGAGTTCTAGTAGTTTGAGGGTGGAGTCCTTTGGGTTTTCCATATAAAGTATCATGTCATTTGTGAAGAGAGAGAGTTTGGCTTCTTCTTTGCCAGTCTGAATACTTTTATTTCTCTTTGTTGTGTGATTGCTGTTGCTAGGACTTCTAATACTATGTTGAACAACAGAGCTGAGAGTGGGCATCCTTGTCTTGTTCCTGATTTCAAAGGGAAGGCTGTCAGCTTTTCCACATTGAGGATGATACTCACTGTGGGTTTTTCATAGATGGAGTATATGAAGCTGAGGAATGTTCCCTCTGTCCCTATACTTGAAGAGTTTTAATCAGGAATGGATGCTGAATTTTGTCAAATGCTTTTTCTGCATCAATTGAGAGGACCATGTGGTTCTTCTCTTTTCTCTTATTGATTTGTTCTATCACATTGATTGATTTGCGAATGTTGAACCACCCTTGCAGCCCAGGGATAAATCCCACTTGGTCATGGTGGATAATTTTTTTTTTTTAAGATTTTATTTATTTATTTGACAGACAGAGATCACAAGTAGACAGAGAGGCAGGCAGAGAGAGAGAGGAAGGGAAGCAGGCTCCCCGCTGAGCAGAGAGCCCGATACAGGGGGATCATGACCTGAGCCGAAGACAGAGGCTTTAACCCACTGAGCCACCCAGGCACCCGGTGGATAATCTTTTTAATGTACTGTTGGATCTTATTAGGATCTTGCTGAGAATCTTGGCATCCATATTCATATTGGTCTGAAATTCTCCTTTTGGGTGGGGTCTTTGCCTGGTTTGGGGATCAAGGTAATGCTGGCTTGATCTTGACTCTACTCATAGAGTCTGGAAGTTTTCCTTCTGTTTCTATTTTTTGAAACAGCTTTAGAAGAATGGGTATTATTTCTTCTTTGGATGTTTGTAGAATTGCCCCGGGAATCCTGGATTCTTGTTTTTTGGGAGGTTTTTGATCATTGCTTCAGTCTCATTACAGATATTGGTCTCTTCAGGTTATCAATTTCTTCCTGGTTCAGTCTTGAATAGGTCTTGATAGGTTTCCGGGAATGCATCCATTTCTTCTAGGTTGCTTAACTTGTCAGCATAAAACTGTTGATAATAATTTCTGATAATTGTTTCTGTTTCCTTGATTTAGTCGTGATCTCTCCCCTTTCATTCATAATTTTATTAGTTTGGGTCCTGTCTCTTTTCTTTTGGATTAGTTCGGCCAGTGGTTTATTGATCTTATTAATTCTTTCAAAGAACCAGCTTCTAGTTTCATTGACATGTTCGATTGTAGCTCTAGTTTCTCATTGATCTCTACTATCATCTTGATTATTTCCCTTCTTGCACAAGGGGTTGGCTTAGTTTGTTGTTGATTTTTCCAGTTCTTAAAGGTGTAAAGAGAGCTGGTGTTTTCAGGATTTTTCAGTTTTTTTTGAGTGAGGCTTGAGTGGCTATGTATGTCCCCCTTAGGATCATCTTTGCCATATATTATAGGTTTTGGACTGAAGTGTCTTCATTCTCATTGTTTTCCATGAATCGTTTAGGTTCTCCTTTGATTTCCTGCTTGACCCGAACATTCTTGAGCAGGATGGTCTTTAGCTTCCATGTATTTGAATTCCTTCCAATCTTTTTCTTGTGATTGACCTCCAGTTCCTAAGCATTGTGGTCTGAGAATATGCAGGGAATAATCTCAGTCCTTTGGTATCGGTTGAGCCCTGATTTGTGACCCAGTATGTGGTCTCTTCTGGAGAAGGTTCCATGTGTGCTCAAGAAGGAGTATTCTGTTGTTTTAAGGTGGGACGTTCTGTATTTACCTATGAGGTCCATCTGGTCCAATGTGTCATTCAAAGCTCTTGTTTTCTTTTTTCTTTTCTTTTCTTTTTTTAAAGATTTTATTTATTTATTTCACTTTCAGCCTAGATGTGTCTTTAGGTTCCAAACGTGTCTCTTACAGGCAGCATAATATGGGGCTTCTCGTGGCCCCCTTCCCGTTCTGTTTATCCTCCGAGTGCTCCCCCTCCACTGTATCTCTCCATTGATGATTTTCTGCCCCCCGCAGAGATCCAGCAGTGTATAATCTTATATCTTAGGCTGATTTCATGGATGTTCAGAGTGTACTGGTAGATATGTAGCTCAATTCAGGGGACCGGTTGAAACAGGGTCTCCTACCTCTCCGCCATCTTGCCCCCTCCATTAATTTTACGATTTTTAAGTAATCTCTATATCCAGCGTGGGGCTCAGACTCACAAGCCTGAGATCAAGAGTCCCACACTCTACTGACTGAGCCAGCCAGGCGCCCCAGGGAGGCTAGTGTTACTAAAGCTACTTTATGTGGCCAAGAGGAGACTGTCCCATGTGGGCCCTCTCCCAGAAGGCTATTTGACATGGCCGTCTCCAGGAGGCCCTCTCCAAGGCTGGTTTGCAGTGCAACACAGGGGCTGCCTGAGGAGGCTGATTTCTGGAGACTGAACACAAGCCTTGGGAAGCCTGTCTGCGAAGCAGTGCTCGAGGCCACGTGTAGAGGCTTGCTTTATAAGGCCCCCCTCAGCCTCACAAAGGGCTTCTGTTTGGGAAGGTCACCCTGAGAAGTCAGTCAGCAAAGTCCGTAATCTGCATCCCAGGGAACCAGTTGGGAAGCCATTTTTCTAAGGCCACTAAGAGACCAGTTTACAAAGCTGGTGCATAAGGCCCTAGTGGAAACCATTTTTATAGTAAGGCAAATAAGTGGTCTTCTGGGAGGCTTTTTTATAGACCTTTGTGAGAAGCCAGGATATGAAGTCTCTGAGGTCTTTTGGATCCTCGAGACTTCTTGAGGTCGCTTCTTAAGATACTGAGTCACTCTGACCGGGATGAGCCATGAAGCCACCCTGCAAGGCCGGCTGATGGGCTCACATGCATTTTTGTGGGCGGGTCGTGGGTAAGGCCATGCCGGAAGGCTGGACTGTGAAGCCCTCCCAAGAGTTTGAAATCTCTGCATGCTCTCTTCCCAGCCAAGTGCTTTGGTTAAGTCATTCAACTTCTCTGCTTTAGCTTCCTGAGCTGTGAAGTGGGGATGATGATACTGTCTTCGGGTTTCTGTAAGAATTAAGTGCCTAGGGCATCCGGGGCTTATAGCCAGTACTTTGTATGTTCTCGGCATCCTGGGGCCAGTGTGAGATTTGGTGAGATTATCTCACAGTACTGTCAGTATTCTACTGCTGTTACTCATGAGCTGGGGAGAAATGAGCTAACCTGGAGCCCAGAGATAGGGTTGGGGCTGTCCCTCTTCAGTTCCCTGTCTGCTGCTGACTTCTTCATGCACGGCGCTAAAGGAAGCCATGCTTTTTCCTTCCGTTCTGTTCTGTGAGTTACAGTTGAGCCCCAGCGTGTCAGGGAAATCCGGACCGGGGTGTTTATTAGTTATTTACTGCTGTATAACAAATCACCATAAACTTAGTTGCTTAAAACAATGTGTATTTATCAGTGTCTTTGGGTCGAGAGTCTGGGTGTGTCGTAGACGGGTCCTCTGCGTCAGGATCTCAAAGGCTCCGATTATGGTGTCGGTCAGGACGACGTCCTTATCGGAAGGTTCAGCTGGACAAGGATCTAAACCCCTGTGGTTGTCAGAACAATTCAGTTCCGAGGGCCTCGCTTCCTAGCTTGCTGTTGGCTCTAGGCCCCATCGTCCGTTTGCCACGTGGGTGTCTCCAGCATGGCCGCTTGCGTCCCCAACGCACACACGCCGGGAAGGCAGCAGGGAGAGTCTGCTAGCCGCAGAAGTCACAGTCTCGGTATCCTGAGCCAGCGGGCATCCCATCGCCTTTGCCGTCTTAGGCCAAAAGAAAAAAAAAGGAGCCCCACATACCAAGCTTGCACACCTGCTGGTTAGAAGCAAGTCGTGATGGTTTTCTATTGCTGCCACGACAAATTACTTCAGACTGGGTGGCTTACGGTTCTCTGCGTTAGAGGTTCAACACGGACTGACAAGGCTAAAATCAAGGACTCGACAGGGCAGTATTCCTTTTTGGGAAGCTCCAGGGGAGAATCCATTTCCTTGCCTTGTCCAGCTTCTAGAGGCTTCCACACCCCTCAGTTTCTGACCCCCCCCCCCATCTTCAAAGCCAGCAACACTGCGTCTCTCTGACCCTTCTGCAGTCCTCTCTCCCTCTGGCTCAGACTTTAGCCAGGAAAGATTCTTCCAAGAGCTCCTGTTTTAGGTTGGGCCCAACCATATCATCCAAGATGGCCTTCCCATCTCAACGTCCCTGTTCCTGATGGCATTTGCAAAGGCCGTTATTCTGTCTACTCGGTGGTCGGTCCTGCCCGTGCTCAGGAGGAGGGAGTTGGAGAAGGGTGGTAGTAACAGGAGACAAGGACCACTGGGGAGCTGTGGCTCTCTCCCCGTCACTGGATAGGAGGCACCTAATCCAGTTTCGTCACAGGCAAGTTTTCTTTCTGGCCTCCACCACCCACCAGGGGATGCTGGGTGACGGGCCTTGTGTGGGCCAGGTAGGGTTCTTTGTTAACCAAACCAGCCAACCCGGGCTGCCATAAGGAAGAAGACGTTTCTCAGAGGGCCCCAGTGGGACCACAGAACGAAAGGAAAGCTGGAAAGCTGCCCTTGGAAAAGAACAGGAAGGCAAGTGGCCGTGTGATCTAGGAACCGGGGACAATCTGTGACAAACGGGGTCCCTGGCAAGAACTGTCTGGTCCAGAACAGCCCGTGGGAGACAGCAAAGTGCCAACTGTCTCCACTCTAGCTGATCACAATGCAAGTCATTTTCGGCTGAGGAGGCCTTCCAGTGTGGGTCCATATGCCTGGTGGGGTGGCTCCTGCGGCTCTGTCATCCCCCTGGGCCTCAGAGTCCTGCCCTTCCAGCCGGTGGGTAGGGAAAGCATGGAGAACGCTCCAGGAGGTGTGTGCGGGCCAGCCCTGGGAGTGGCTCTGTCACGGACGTTCCCGCTAGCTACCACTTGGTGGCATGGTCCCATCTCATTGTGGGGGAGACCTGGAGATGTCGTCTGTGTGCCCAGGACGAACAAGGACTGGATCCTGGCGAGCTTGAAGCGAGGACGTTTTTGTAAATAAAGTTTTATTTGAACGCGGCCATGCCCGTCCGTTTACATACTGTACATGCTGCATGGGCAGGGCAGTGACACGGTGACTGTCCCGCCTGCCAGGCCGGAAAGGTGGACTCTCTGGCCTTCTACGGAAAGAGTATTGAGCCCCAGTGTAGAGCAGTCTCTGCAGAAAGAACAATGGTCCCTGTTTCTTGGTATCCACGGAGATGGGGACGTAATGGCTGTGAGCCTTACCTCGTGTGTCGTAGCGGAGGTGGACAGGGATTGCGAGCAGTTCGGAATCCGGGACGACCTCCTCGCGTGTTGTACTTCTGCACGTCTGCATTCGGCCGGCCTGCCATCTGCAGATAATGCCACCGAAGGCACCAACTGTGATGTTTTTCCTTTCTCTGTGGGTTTTATATATTTCCACGTCTCTCCCTGAGACGTTGAGATGTTCCTTCGGGAGTCTTCACTGAGTCCCTGCTGGGAGCCAGACTCCGGGAAATGAGACCTGTTCCTGCCCTGGAGAAGCCCCCCAGCTAGCACGGCAGAGACGGCCATGTAGGCTGGTATCCGGAGTCCATATGGGAGACGCACGGTTAAAGAAAGTCAAGAGCTGCTCCAACACAAGATGCTGTCAGAGGGCACTGGCGGGCTTCCCATACGGGGTCGTTGAGGATGGACCTCAAAAGTCGGATGGCAGTTTGCCAGAGAGGCGGGGTGTCTGAGGCATTCCAGACAAGGACAGTATGTGATCCTCTCTGAGCAAACATTTATCTGGCACCCACGGCAAGCCTGGTCCTGTGCCAGGTCCACAATGTAGCCGTGGCCCCAGACAGACGAGGGCCATGCCCGTAGAGTTTTTGCCCAGCCGAGGAGGCCACCGACCCACGACCCGTGCGATGCCGTCACAAGGACGCGTGCAGGAACCTAGAAGGAAGAAGTCTGCGCGGCCTCTCTGTCTTTGGAAAATGACTTCAGATAATTTATTACTTTTTTTTAATCCTATTTATTTATTTTAAGACTTTATTTATTTATCTGACATAGAGAGAGATCACAAGTAGGCAGAGAGGCAGGCAGAGAGAGAGGAGGAAGCAGGCTCCTCGCTGAGCAGAGAGCCCGATGCGGGACTCGATCCCAGGACCCTGAGATCATGACCTGAGCCGAAGGCAGAGGCTTAACCCCTTGAGCCACCCAGGCGCCCCTTTTATCCCGTTTTGATTTAATTATTAATTGATTTTTTTCATCACGATACGTGCACTGCTCAATCCCCGTCCCCTATTTCACCCATCCCTCCCTCGGTGCCCCTCTGGGAACCATCAGTTTGTTTTCTAGAGTTCAGAGTCCAGAGTCAAGAGTTTCTCAGCTTCTCTCTGTCTCTCGGCTCGTTTGTTTTGTTTCTTAAATATCACAGGAGTGAGATCATCTGAGAGTTGTCTTTCAACTATGGTTGAATAATATTCTAACACACACACACACACACACACACACACACACACTCACATCACATCTTCATCCGTTCATCTATCGGTGGACACGTGGGCTGCTTCCATGGTTCATCTGTTATAAAAATGCTGCAGTAACCCCAGGGTACACGTATCCCTTTGAATTAGTGTTTTTTTGTATTTTGGGGGGTTAGATACCCAGGAATGCGGTTGCTGGGTGGTAGGGTCGTTCTATTTCTAATTTTTGGAGGAACCTCCGTATTCTTTTCCCCGGTGGCTGTACCAGCTCGCATTCCCACCAGCATGAGACTGGGAGACGGTTCCTCGCTCCCCCTCCTCGCCCGCACCTGTTTCTTGTGTTGTTGATTTTAGCCGTTCTCACGGTTGGAGGCGAAATCTCACTGTGGTTTCCGATTTGCCTTTCCCCGGTGAGGCGGGCTATTGAGCATCTTTCCATGTGTCTGCTGGCCATCTGGACGTCTTCTTTTGGGGAGCTGACTGTTCGTGTCTTCTGCCCATTTTGTAGTTGGATAATTTGTTTTTTGAGTGTTGAGTTGTGTCGGTTCCTTATATATTTTGAATACTAACCCTTTATCGGGTACGTCATTTGGAACTATCTTCTGCCATTCAGTGGGTTGCGTTTTAATATATATTTTTAAATTCTCAGTGTTTGACGCCTTGGCCACTGGATGTCATCACAGATCAAGCTTCCCCCCACCCATGTGATTTTATGAAAACCTACAAATGTACGTGTTTAGGTGTGCAACGTGCTGTTTTGCCTTAATTGTTCTCTCTCCCCCCCCACCTTCGTGAGGCTAGGCTGGCAGAGGGGCCCCATGGCTGAAGACAACCGAGAGCCCCTGGCCGGAGCCAGCGCTCTCCGGGAAGCCCTCCGGGCACTCCTGCCCCCCACGAAAGAGGAGCTGGTGCCGGAGCTCGGGGCGAAGGTGGAGCCTGGCGTGGCGCGGCTGCTGCGGGAGGCCGCCGAGCTGTTCTGCGGGGGCCGCCGGAGCGAGTGTCTGCAGGCCAGCGAGGCGGTCCTGGACTACTCCTGGGAGAAGCTCAACACAGGCCCCTGGCAGGACGTGCACAAGGACTGGCGCCGCGTCTACGCCTTCGGCTGCCTGCTCAAGGCCACGTGTCTGTGCGATGAGCCCGGGAACGCCCCCGCGGTGGCAGAGGCCCTCAGAGTCTGCGACATGGGGCTGCTGATGGGGGCGGCCATCCACGGGGACGTCCTCCTGAAGGTTGCCGCCGTCCTCCAGGCGCACCTCCGCTCAGGAAAGAGGCCCGGCGCAGCCCAGGAGCAGCCCAGCACGAAGGTATCCGGGTGGGGTTGTCGCCCGCCACACCTCGCGCGCCCCCACAGCCCGGTTTTTTCTAGAAGGGAGGAGTCGGCTGTCCCCAGGGCCGAGGCCTGGCAGCATGCCGACCTCTGGCAGGGAAGAGCATCTCTGTGGATTTAGAGATGGAACAGCATGGTCTGCTTTCTCGGTTTTCCCCCCCACGTTCGCAAAAGCAGTGCCATTTCAGGAGAGACGGAGGGGAAGCTCTGTGGTCCCCGAGAGCAGCAGCTCGAAGGGCTCGTGGGGGCCAGCCTGCAGACAGCTGTAGCCCACACCTTCCAGACTGTTCTCGGTCAGCTCGCTGAAGCATCACCCACTTTCCGGGCTGCCTCGCTCTCGGGGCTGCCGAATCGGGGCGAGCTGCTGCCTCCAGCTGCCTCCGGGTTCCGTGGCTGGTCGGTCCCACCCTTGAGGTCCTGGCGTGGGTGGTTCCTGGTATTTGGGGGTGCGAGGAACACGGCGCAGAGCCGAGGGTGGTGGCAGACGGCATTCAGGCTCCGGCGCTGGGTGCAGCCCTGACCCGTGGGCGTGTGTGTTCGCCAGGAGGAAATGGGTCGGTGATGCAGGCGTGTGGGAACACAGTCCACCTCACCTGTGGGTTAAAAAGGATTAAAAAAAAAGGCAAGAACAGGGAGGGAGCCAATTTTGGCTGTGAAATCCTCAGAGGAGGTTTTCCGTGATTCCCGGTGCTGCCGAGGACGCCAGGGGGCCATGGGCATGGTGTCGGTTGACCTTTCTGGGGGCAGGGCAGACCTGCCTGTGTCCTTGGACCTGCCCTTCCCTCTCCCATGCCAAGTCTGTCCTGGGGAGCATGAAGGTGGGCCCCGTCCCCAAGGTGGTGCTCCTGGGCAGCGCTGGGCGGTGTGTGCAGCTGAGGGGCACGGGACGCTCCAGAAGGGCCCACTGTCCTGGAGCCCGGGTTCTAGGAGGCTGCAGACGGGCGTCTTGTCTCCCGTGGTGAGACAGGTGCGCAGGCAGCGCCGCTCACACTGACAAGGGCAGGTGTGACGACCAAAGCGAGGGTGTACAGGCCGAGAACCAGGCCAACGGGAGGCCTGCGGGGTGATCCTGGGCACCCCACCTGGGAGGTCTCCTCTCTGAGTAACATGACAGATGGGGAAACTGAGGCTGGAGAGAGTGACTTGCTCGGGGCACCCAGCTGGCCGGTGGCTGAGGAAGTTCTGGCGCAGCCACTCCCACGGCCTCGCCGGGCCAGAGACCTGCTTTAGACTCATCTCGGCGTGTTCCTGCCAGGGCAGTGGAACCTGGGCCAGGAGCATGTGGTCACGGGAAAGGGTCCTTGGACACCAGACAGCGTTTGGGATGGTGACTTTCCCTCTCGCGGAGATTCAGTGAAAGCCGTGCGTTCCTTTTCTGATCGAACGGACACTTGAGCTGGCCAAGGGAAAAGTCTAGGTGTTGCCAGAATGAGCAGGAGGAGGCGCAGGGACCGTGCCCACCCCCGATGCTGCTGTCCTCAGTGACAGGGAAGCTATCCCGCTGGGGACGTGGATGTCCAGCGCCTGTAGCGTTAACGTCTCTGCGCTTGTTTCCACTGTGTTTGGATTTTAAACAGAAAGCGAGGAACACTGGGGTTTCGGTTCCAGATGTGGCGTCCGAGAGACCGGTGCCCCGGCTTCGCTGTCCGTCCCTCCAGCAGTTCAGGAAGCAGTTTCTGGCTCCCGGGAGGCCCGTGATCCTGGAAGGCGTGGTGGACCAGTGGCCGTGCATGACCAAGTGGAGGTGAGTGGCTCTGCCCGTCGGCAGCACCCACTGCACCTGCGTGCCTCCCTGCGTCCGAGGGACGTGCAGCCTCACATGCAGGTCCCGACCATCCACTGGGCAGTGGCCGGCGTGCTACGGCTGCGAGAAGGAGCCGGGGCTTCCGAGGGGGGGGATCGGGTCCGCTGTCTCCCGTGGGTCCTGGAGGAAGTAGTTCCCCCCACGGCTCTGTGAAGAGTTGTGGCCTCAAATGTTCATGATGAGTTTTACCACGGACCAGCCACCCGGTGGGCACGCGCCGTGTTTTCTCTCTGTCTTCCCTGGTTCCCGTCGTGGGGGACAGGCACGGCCACCACCCCAGCTTACAGGCACAGTGAATAAATAACTTCCTGGAGGTCCCCGGCCGGTGACGGGCAGGGCCAGGCCCCCGCCAGCTCAGACGCCAGCGTCCCCGCCGTGCTGTCTGCTGTTTGCTCAGAGGTCTCTCGGCTCAGAGACCGGGGAAGCAGAGAGAGAACTAGGGGGCTGTGGGCCAGCAGGGCGGTAGAACCGCCCAGCAAGAACCTTGGTAAACCAGCCTCCCCAGATCTCTCTGCAAAGCCACCTGGCGCTGGTGGGCACGTCACCCCACGTGTTGGTGCCCGAGTGCCCCCCGCCTGTGAAGAGGGGGTCACCGCAGTCTCTCCCTGTAGGGTGGACACCAGAGGCGGCCAGCATGGCCACGTGCCCAGCAGGTCTTAGGCAAAGCCACACGTATCTGTCTCCTAGTCTGGAGTATCTCCAGGAAATTGCCGGCTGTCGAACTGTCCCAGTGGAAGTCGGTTCCAGGTACACGGACGAAGACTGGTCGCAGACTCTCATGACGGTCAACGAGTTCATCAGCAAATACCTCCGGGATGAGGTACGCCGTCGTGCCTCCTCGCCGCAGCGCTGCCCAGGTGTCCCGGCGCTGCAGGACGAGGATTTGGAGGGGCTGGTGGGGGGCCAGAGCCGCACGCTGACTCATTTCAGGTCCTTTTTCCCCCTGGTACAATTCAGTGGTGGTTTGTTGTGTTTTTTTTTTTTTTTTAATTGTCTTTGTAAGATTTTGCAACCATCGCCACGAATTCCAGAACATTCTCATCACTCCCCCAAGAGATGGTGTGGCCATGAGCGTCACTTCCTCTTCCGCCCTCCCCGCTCCGCAGACAACCGCTAACCTGCCTTGTGTTTCCGTGGATTTCCCAGTGCTAGACTTGGCGTAGAAGCGGACTTGGACAGCATGTGGCCTTCTGTGTCTGGCCGCTGTCAGCTCCGCACTCTTAGGGTTCCCTGCTGTGGCTGTCCCGGGCTGCGGACACACCACACTCGATCGCCAGCTGGTGGCCGTTCCGGTGGCCTGCACTGGCTGGTGTGAAACTCGCCACTGGGCACGTTCCCGTCCAGGTTCTGTGCCCTCGTCTGTTTTCGATCCTCTCGGGTGTGTCCCAGATGCGGAACTGCTGAGTCACACGTGACTCTGTGACCATTTTGAGGAACTGCCAGACGATTTCCAAAAGCAGGTCTATTGTGTTATCGTATGACGTTGTTCCCAGTGAGGGCCGGGCGTGGCCTCCCCTCCCTGAGGCCCGGGTGTGACTTTTGGAGTCGTCAGGAGGAGGAGGGAGTGAGGGAGAGGGGGGAGCACGGGGTCTCGAGGGGTCTAGAGTGGGCCTCGCGTGATGGGAGCCTCTGAGCCCCCGAGACCCGGGCCGGCTGCGCTCTGGCTGCGGCTGGGGGGAGCCGGGCCAGCCTCAGTGACCCTGCCAGAGCCCACCCACCCCCCGAGAGGGCCTTGTGGGGCCCGGTGTGTAAGGCAGCGATCTCTGCGTCCGTCTCATGGTGGGATGTTCACAGAACGCTCGTCTCCCGGAGTGCGGCCGGGAAGTGGCTACTCAGTTGTGCTGGGAAGACAGTCTGTGGTTAATTTTGGGAAAATAAGTGGGCAGACGTATTAGAATTTAAAATACACACAGTCCTTGACTCAGTTGTTCTATTTTGGGGAGGACATATAAGCACCAGGACCAGAATGTTGGGCTGTTGGCGGAAAGGCTAAGGAACCTGACCGCCTGGCACCGGGGAGCTGGGATTAACGACACGTCCCGCCTGCGAAGTGTTTGTCAGAATAAAATCCAGACTCACCTGAGCAGCTGCTCGTGGGGTCGACATTAAATGGAGCAAACATTTCAAAGTAATAATAGGATATGATTCCATTTTTATTTATAAAAGAAATCCTCAGCGGGGAGAAGGCAGCAGAGCCCGGGGCCCGTCCCTACAGAGGCGGCCCCAGATCCCGAGCCTCCCCAAGGCCCAGCCCTGCCTGCGAGGGGCACAGAGGGGGCCCAGTGGGGACAGGACGCGGCGGAGGGCTGTGGCCAGCTGGTGGCCCGCGGCTGGGGTGCGCCGGCCCCAGGAGCCGGCGGGACAGCAGCCCCCGAGGCTGCTGCTTACGACTCACCAGGCTTTTTCCGTGTCCCTCCCGGTTTCCTCCTGCGGATCAGTCGAGCGACGTCGGGTACCTCGCGCAGCACCAGCTCTTTGACCAGGTAAGGCTGAGCCCACGCTCCGCTGCCCTCGGCCCCGACATCTCCCACCTCCCTGCCTGGGCTTCAAGCCCGGACGGCAGGAAAGGCTCTAGCAGCCTCGTGGGCCACCTACGGGGGTGGCATCCACGTCCCCCTCACCGGCGGGCAGCAGTAGTGAGCAGGAAGCTGGCCGTGCTGACCCCAGGGCCACAAGCCTGTGGGGCCGGGGAGGAGGGAGGGGGGAGGCCATGGTGACGGAAGGAGGGGCCCCATCCGGTAGAGCCAGGAGTCGGAGCACGTGTGGCCGGACCCGGAGGAAGGGTCCTAGGCAGCCCGGTGCGGGCGGCAGGCTCTGACCTGAACCAGAAAGAGCAGGTCGCTGCTGTCCTTGACTGTGGGTTTTCTCGGGGGTGGCGGCGGGGAACCCCGGCACGTCCTTTTACCCCGTCTCTGTTGTCTGCCCACGAGGCCGTCTCCCCACGGCCGGGCCGGCACACTCCCGGCAGGGGCCGGGTTCGGTTCCTCTGGGTCCCCAGCCCTGCTTGGCCCGACTGAAGACCCTTAGGACAGGGTGGCCGAAGGCTGTACGTGGAGGGGGTTTCGGGCTGGGGTGGAGGAAGAGTTGGTGCACCCAGGCCGGAGGCAGGAGGACGTTGCAGGGAGAGGCCCCTGCGCAGCGAGGCTCAGGGGCGCAATCCGGAGCGGGCCCCACAGTGCCGGGTGCGTCCGCCGGCCCGGGAGGTGCATTCAGAAGAGCAGAGCTCGAAGGCGAAGAGGGAGGCTGGGCCTCCACGTGGGCGAGCCCTGAAGGCCGGACCAAGAACTCGGATTTATCTGCAAGGCAGCAGGGAGCCCCACAATTAGGTTTCGGAGCAGGAGGGTCCGAGGAAGAGGAGGCTTTGTGCGGAGATCCATCAGGAGAGCCGGGTGGCGGTGAGGGAGGGAGCCCGGAGGCAGAAGTCCTGTGCCGGCTCCTCCCTCATGGTCAGCCTGAAGAAGGGAGCGTCCCACGGCGGCCCCAGCGGCGGCCGTCGGCGCCCCGGGAGGATGCCGGCTCGGTCCCAGCCCCACCCTGGTGCCCCGTGAGGAGGGGCGCTCACGAGGGGGTGGTGGGACCCCAGGGGCTGCCTGAGCGGATTCCACACTGCCTGAAAGCCCCTCTTGTCGGCAGGTCGGGGATGGCGGTCCGCCTTGTATCGAACAACTTCTGTGTAGTGTCTGGGTTTTGCTCTTTGATGATTTGTGTAGCTACGTACCGGGATCCTCCTGTTTCCTCGTCACCTTGTGCGAGCTCTCCGCAGTAAGCCGCACGGACGGCAGTGCGGGAGTTTCTCCCTGTGTTGGCCTTTGTATTCGTCAACGTGTTCAAAATGCACACGGGGTGACTGCTTTCTCCTTAGTCCATTTTGGAAAAATCTCCCTTTCCGGAGATTTGATAAATACGCAACCCCACTTTCTGGTTTTTCCTTCATTTGATTTTTCAAAAACGTGGCACTTGGCAGAACGTGGCGAGCTGGTGTATTTTTAGGAGCAGAACAGTTTTATCAAGTTTTCGAAAAAGAAACGAAGGTAAAACGCACATGACAGGGAGACAAATCTGGAAATACAATTATCTACAAGTCCTTCCTAAGGATTATATATTGATTTTTCTTTCTTTTATAAAAAATGGTATTTATTTGAGAGAGAGAATGAGCTCGCTTAGGGGGAGGAGCGGAGGGAGACGGACGGGCGGAGAGCCCAGCGCGGCCCGATCTCCTGAGACCACAGCCCGAGCCGAAAGCAAGAGTCAGAGGCTCAACCGACTGAGCCAGGCGGGTGCCCCCGTATGTTTGCGTTCTCAGTTGGTTTTGGAGTTTCCCCAAAGTAACAGGCAGACGCGGTCCTCTTGTCACCTGAAGGGGCAGTGTGTGTCCCGTGAGATGGTCCGTTGACTTCGGGGCTGGTGCGTCCCTGACCAGGGCTCGGCCCCCACGTGTGCTCTGACCCCCCAGATCCCGGAGCTGAAGCGGGACATCAGTATTCCCGACTACTGCTGCCTGGGCGACGAGGAGGAGGACCGGATCACCATTAATGCCTGGTTTGGTCCCCGGGGAACGGTGTCCCCCCTTCATCAGGACCCTCAGCAGAACTTCCTGGTCCAGGTGGGAGTCGCTCCAGAGCGTCGGCCTGGGGTCTCCCCCGGCCCAGCCCTGCGTGGCCTGGTCCCGTTATCCATGTTTAAACACCAGAGACCGGTGTAGACAAAAGTGAAAACAGAGAGGGGGTGCCAGGCTCCCGGTGGGGCCCTCCCTCCGGCGGGGGCTGCTTCCAGGTGTGGTTCTGGGACCAACAGCCCCTGGGATCGGGCAGAGCAGGGCCGGGGAGCCCTATCGGGACAGAGCAAGTGCCCTCACGGTCCTCTGCCCCCCCCCCCACGACCCCCGCCCCGCCTGCCGTCCATCAGAACCAGGCTCGTCTCTCCTGCCAGCACCTCTCCGATGAGCCGCTGGATGATGATGCCCTGAGACCCAGACAGGGAGCGGGTGTGTTTACTGCAAGGGAAGGGGCACCTGTTGTAAAACCACCTTTTTTTGTAGGCAGAGAGGTTTAACAGACGAGAACATTTTTCTAGCCCGGAGGCACTAGAATGGCTGAGAGCTGGGGCCCCAGACCCACTGCTTGGCGTGAACGCCAGCCCTGTCACCTGTCAGCTCGGTGACCTTGGGCTGCTCGGCTAGCCTCCCTGGTTATTGATCCGTAATATATTTGGAGGCTAAACCTATGGCTGGCCTGGAACAGGGGCAGGGGTGGGGCAGTCTGGGTGCAGGGAACAGCGCGTGGAAGGGCACAGGTGTAGGAGGCTGGTGTGTTCAGGGGCCTGCGGTCAGTGGGGGGGGCAGCTGTGACACTCAGGGCAGCAGCAGAGTGACCAGTGACTGTCTCCCCAGGTGATCGGCAGGAAGTACATCCGGCTGTATTCCCCACAGGAGTCAGAGGCTTTATACCCACACGAGACGCACCTTCTTCATAACACGAGCCAGGTGGGTGCTCGGAGGCTCCACGTGTATCGCTGCAGGTCCTCCCCGCCCCCCAACTGCCCCTCCCCGGAGACCAGGCAGGTGACAGGTCGGGTTTTCTTCAGGTTGACGTGGAGAATCCCGACCTGGAAAGGTTTCCCAGGTTTGCCGAGGCCCCGTTCCTGTCCTGCGTCCTGTCTCCCGGAGAGGTCCTGTTTATCCCGGTTCGGTACTGGCATTACGTGCGGGCTCTGGACTTGAGCTTCTCGGTCAGCTTCTGGTGGTCGTAGCCAGGGTCTGAGGATCTGAGACACATTCCCCGCTCTACCCCTGGTCCGGCGCTGGCTCCCGGCATCTACAGACCAGCCAGACCCGGCCTGTGCCGGAGCCTTCACTGGAGACCCCTCTGGGCACTGGACAGACACAGGGTGAGGGCGTGGCAAGGCGCAGGCTCCAGGCCAGCGAGCAGCAGAGGCCGGGGGGCGAGACCCCAGAAGGACGTTCCAGGCCAACACTCCACCTGGACACCCTGGGCATCATGCAGCCTGAGGTGCTGGGGCCACGGGCTGGCTGTGTGCACAGCTATAGAGGGTGGGCTCTGGGGTCAGCTGCCTGGACTGAGACCCCGCCCCCAGCTTCCCTGCTGTGGAAGAGTTGGGGTACTTCACCGTGCGTCTCCATGTGGAAAATAGGGCAGCTCGAGCACCTGCCACGGAGAGTTCGAGAGACGGTGCACGGACAGAGCCCGGGCGGGTCCGTGAGCATTAGCTGCTGTCTGAGCTTAATAATTACTGTGCTTGCCACCAACTTGTTTGTCATGTTTGGCCTGACAGGACAGCCCCAGCCCACAGACTCTTGAGGGGGCGCTGGGCCCGGTCAGGGCTCAGCCCAGCCCTGCTGGCCGTGGTGGCAGGGAGTCTGGGGAGGTTTCTGTTGTCCCTGTGTGCGCCCGGCCTGACCCACGGCCTGACCCACGGCCGTGGCCATCTCCTAGCCTGCATTTTCAATTGCGCCCCCTGCCGGCAGCCAGTCCCCACGTCATGAAACCCCCCTCCGTGGCCCCCAGGGCCCCCTCCTGCCCATCAGTCTCATTCATACCCCCTAGCAGACAAAACCTTCGCCCGGGGGAGCGGGTGCCCCTGCCAAGGTCAGCTCCACGTCCCCGCAGCGCCAGCGCCCACAGTCTCCGAGGTCCCAGGGAAGATTCTGGCAGGCTGGGAACCGGTGAGGTGCGATCGGGGCCTGGCTGGCACGTGCACCCCTGGGTAACCACGAGCAGGGCGGGGAAGCATCAGCAGGAGGCTGAAGTCTAGCCGCCCGCGTCCTCCACAGGCAGGCCCAGGCCTCGGAACTTCATCACACGGTTTGGAGCAGGGGACTGTCCGTGCTGGAGCAGGGGACTGTCCGTGCGTGCAGTAGGCGGGCTGTTGGCAGACGAGGGGGAGTCCGACACCTGCGGGGAGACGGTGGAGCTGATACAGGGTGAGGTCAGGGCGCGGCGGGGGCTCTGGGGACAGGGGCAAAGGCCAGCTCTTTGGGAAGCGAAAGGCCTGGCTCTCTGCAGAGACTGCTTGTTCCATTCTCAGGCGTTATATATAGTTTCTTGCCTAATTTTTCAGATGAAGAATTTATACCACATAGTAACACCCCTGAAGGCAGCAGGGCATAAGATAGGAGCCCCTGCGTCTGGTGCGCTGGCCGTCAAAGGGGAATGGGCCGTATCTCAGGGTCTGCCTGCATCACTCACAGCCGCCCCCAACCCAAGGGTGGCTGTGTGGCTCCAGCCTCCGCCGTCCAGCTCTCCTGCCTGGTGGCCCCACTCGGGCTCTGCGCCGCCGTTCTCATCCACTGGGGGCACAAGAGGACACGGACGTTAACACGTGACACAAGAGGACACGGACGTTAACACGTGACAGGGAGGCCTGGCCGCCTCTACCAGTCCCTTGTCAGGTGGGAAGATGGCAAAGCCGAGATCATGTGCCCTCCGTGCCGGGCCGCACGGCCACCAGCATCCGCGGCGAGCCGCAGGGCTGGCTTCAGTTCGGAGGAGCATGGACTTCAGTCCACTTGGAAAACGAGTTATCTCCAGCTATTCGCCGAGCCAAGGTGGGGCGCGCAGGGGCCACCGTCCCCCACCCGCCCCGGCTGCAGAGGCCTGCCCGGGGCCCAGGCTGGTGTAGGCACACGTGGCCCCGAGCCGGACGCGGCCCTGCCCTGGCATCCGGAGAGGAGGGACATGGCAGTAAGGTACAGAGCACGGCGAGGGCTGTGAAGGGACCCGAACCGGGGGGACCGGGGACGGCACGTAGCACAGACAACATCTGCCGGAGTAACAAGGCCGGAACCAGCCACGAGGGTTGAGGGGGAGCAGCAGGTGCAGCAGCCCTGGGGCAGGAAGGCGCTGGCGCTGGGCGGGCACAGGGAGCCCGGGCTGCACCGGCGGCGGAGGGACGAGGGTGTGGAGCCAGGGAGATGGGTCTGCGAGCTGCTGTGAGGAGGGACAGGATGAGCCCGGGAAGCGGAGCAGCCTGAGTGTCCCCTGTCCCATCAGTTCCCGGAAGGACCAAGTCAGGAACATCAGCAGAGCAGGGACGACAGCTGGCAGGGGGGCGGGCAGTGGCCCGATCCCAGAAGCCTCGAGCACAGACGGTCTTCAGAACCGCGTGTGAGGTTCTGTCAGCTGCTGTCAAGGAGTCCCCGGGAAGTTCACGTTGCGTCAACACAGGGAAACTGAGACGCCGGCGGGCCCGTGACCCCAGGGGCCGGGGGCTAAGAGCTTCTGGAGCCACAGCTAGGACTGCCCTGGACCTGCATGGTATGACCCTGCCCCTCCTCAAGGCCAGACCTGGCTGGTCAGGCAGGAAGTGGGCCGTAGGAACCCCCAGGGCCCTCCCAGCCCCCCGGCTCCAAGGTTCATCCCTTTGCCACCGACTTTCCTGCCCTCCTGTCCCCTCGGCAGGCTTCCCGTACCCTTCCGAGAAAGCCCTTCTCTGGTTAAGCCGGTGGGGATGCTTTCCGTTGCCCGCTCGACACTACTGACCTCCCCACGCAGGCGGGGGGCACCCGTGGGCTCTCTGGGGGGGCTGCGCTGGGAGCTCCAGCTGGAAGCAGCCTCACAGCCTGGGAGCCGCGCGATGAGACCCCCCGAGGCCGGGAGGGCCAGCCTGCCCCCAGCCAGCACCATATCACGTTCTAGATGCTGGACACCCCACGGGTGGAGACCCCCGCCCATGTGGTGCGCAGTCCATTCCCCGTTTGCCTGATAAGAGCATCTGGTTCTCTTTAGGAGATAACCCGGTGGCCCCAGGCAAGCCCCGATTTGCGCACGCCCTGGACGGTAAGCAGCCGAGGGCGCTGTTCGCTGGGGCAGGCGAGCGGGGTAACGAGACGCGCCCTCTTCCTCCCCACACGGGGCGTTGGTGTGTGAGGCCCGGAAGGAGGGTCAGCGGGAAGAAAGTGGCTGGATCTCCCAGGAGACCGTGAGCACAAGGCCCACTCTGTGAAAATACAGCAGGGGCAGCGGTGTGGAGGCCTGGTGACCGCCGGGCCCGCTGGCTCTGGCCGGTCCTTCCTTGTTCTAGCCAGACGGGGCTGGGCTGACTGATCCGGGTGGAAGACAGGGAGGCGGGAGTCAGGAGTGTGGCAGGTGCACTGAGCAGAGACGTGTGGGGAATTGGGCACCGGGGGCTGGAAGCTGGACATCCAGAGAGCGGCCGGGGCGCAGGCCAATGGTGGGAAACCAGGGAACATGTGCGGGCTGAGGGCACAACACGTGCAAAGCCTCAGCGGCCAGGAACAGAGGCGCTTTCGGAACAGCAGGAAACACCATGGGGGCAGGGCAAGAACCAGGCCAGGGGGCCAGTGAGATGGGCCTCAGCACTGGCCCGGAGTCCTTGGTCTCAGGCAGCGCGGCACATTGACAGGGTGGGGGTGCAGATCGCCGCGGTGGGAAAGCCCGGATCCAGCGGGCCGGCTGAGGCCAGGAGCAGAGCCCGCGGGGGTGGAGGAGGCAGGGCGCTTGGACAGGGCTTGTGGCTGGCTCAGTGCGGGAGAGCCGGGGTGGAGGCGTCTAGGCCGAAGGACGGCTGACAGCGGGGCTGCCCGGCACCAGGCAGGGGTGGAGGAACCCAGTGAGGAGAGCAGCCCCCAGCCATCAGGCAAGCTGCATCTTGGGCCAGAGGGTCTGGACTGTGGGAGGCTGGGGAGGGCCGGGGTTGATGGGACAGGGGACCCAAGCAGGGGCCTGAGGCAGAGCCGCCGGGCCGGTGTTGTGCGGGAGGAGCTCGGCCAGCTTGCCCGGCTGGGACCCAAGCCAAGGGGTTCTCCGTTAGCCGGAAGCCCAGGAGAGGACCAGCCGCCACAGGAAGCCTCCTGGGGCGCGTGACCACAGACCGAGGCTGCAGCGAGGACCCCTTAGTGACTTTATTCCAAACCTGCTCACACGTGAACACAAAGCAGGTGGGTTGGACACGCCGCTTCTCTCCCAAACCAGCTCTTCTACAGCCCCCCACAGCGCACCAGCTAGTGTTGCCGGGACCGGAGGGACCTCTTGGTGGCCCTGGATGTAGCAGCCTCCCGCTCCTTCTCAGGGTCGAAGACTTCTGGGCACAGAAAAGACCAGAAGGTACTGTGAGCAGCAGCTCATGGCCACAGCTACGTGTCGCCTGCCGAGGGCTCTGTCCTCCCCCCTCCCTGCGGATCCCCACCCCAACCATGCTGCCGCCAGGAAGGCGGGGGTCACCTCCCACCCGGGGATGGCTGCCAGGGTGGGGGGGCCTCGTCCCTGGGAGCTCCCCTGGGTTCTGAGAGCCCTGGGAAGTATGCGAGCGGGAAGGCCTCCGCACACTGCAGAAGACCCTTCGGCCTGGGGGGTCGGGTCCTGCTCACACAGACCTGCACGTGCGGAGCCCTGAGCCCTGAGCGCTCCCCATTCCCAGGTGTCCCCTCAGTCCTGCCACCAGCCCCTCCCAGACCTCAGGGGGCAGCCCCCGAGCACCACAGGGACACGAACCTGGTATCTCGTGGGGCCAGTAGTCATTACAGTGGGGGCAGCGCGGCTCGGAATTGGACTGGAAATACTTCGCCACACAAGGTAAGTGCATTCGGATCCCACACGTCTCGCAGCTTTGACCCTGAAACCAGCAAGGGGATGGCCATGGAGCCTTGTGCACCCCTCTGAGCTCACAACCCTTCCACAGGGGCGAGGAGAAGGTCCAGCAGGCTCCAGAGTTTTGTCCTCCAGGCCTGAGATGGACACGGAGAACCCCAAAGCCCTCAGCACAGGAGCGTGTAAGAATCGTTACTAAAGAATTCCGAGAGACGAATGTAGATGGAGGACACTCCAAACTCTAACAGCGGGGCGCCGGGTGGGTTAAGCGGCTGCCTGTGGCTCAGGTCATGAGGCGTCCTGGGATGGAGCCCTGCAGCAGGCTTTCTGCTCAGTGGGAAGCCTGGTTCTCCCTCTCCCTCTGCCCCCACCCGCTCCCCGCCACCGTGTTCTTTCTCTCGCAAATAAAAATCTTAAACAGAACTCTAATGGGCAGAACTTGGTGAACGGCGGGCCAGGCCACCCCAGGAACTCGGGCTCCCAGAGCACAGGGCCCTCCGAGCGTGCAGAGCCGAGCACATGGCTTCAGCCTTCCAGAAGGCTGTTTGGAAAGGTGGAGCAAAGGCTTTAGGAAAACGTGTCCGCCGTGCCAGAAATCGCGCGTCCAGGAAGCCAGCCCAAGGCATCAGTTCCCGGAGAGCTGTGCAGAGAGGCTCCCGGAGCGCAGCTGACGGCGCAGGAGAGGGAGGAGTCGGGGAAGAACCCCAGGCGTCCGGCGCTGGCCCGCCCGCAGGGGAGCCCCGGCAGAGAGGCCGCGCAGAGCAGCACAGCAGCGGTCCCCATGGCCAGACGTTCCCACGCCGGCGCCAGGATGACACGGGCTACCCGCGGCCTCTGAGAGCCCCGGCCTAGAGCTGAGGGACCGGGGGAGGGCAGGTAGGCACGCGCATGCTGGCCCCGGACGAAGCCGAGCGGAGGCCCTCTGGTCACCCGCCAAGCCGGCCAGTAGGGTACCTGGATGAGGAGGCTGTGGCAGATGTTGCAGATCTTCACGGCGTCAGGGTACGTCTCGCGGATGTACTGCTCCATCTCCAGGATGGCCCGGCTGTGCAGCGTGAACTCTCCTTCCTTCTGCACGACAGAACGGGGCGCGGCAACGACTCAGCCCCTGCTCGCCGGCCCCTCGCCCGCCCGGCAGGCGCACGGCCCAGGGAGCTGCTCAGGGCTGCGTGCCCCTCGCGGCCCGTTTCCACCAGCCCCGGCCAACAGGTGTCCACGCCGGCCCCTCGGCACAGCCGCGAGCCGGCAAAACCTAGGCCGAGACCGAAAAGGAAGCCAAGGTGAGGCTCCCCGTGCCCCTACCTCGGCAGCTCACTTGTGCCGCACAAGCATGAACCGGGGGTGGGGGGAGATGCCAGCAGCCCCCTGAGCGAGGCCGGCCACAGCCCCCCTGCAGGCCTCCCCCAGGCAGCCCTCCTGTATCCCTGTCCCGCCTTCAGCTCCAGGGTCAGCACCTCAGTTGGGGAGGAGTGTCCTGTGTCTCCTCCACTCTGCAGCTGGACCTCAGCGAGCCGCCTGCCCAGTCTCCGGCCCCTCCCAGACCATGGGCCCCAGGCGGCAGCGCCAGGCCCGGTTCTGCTCGTGTCCCCAGGCCTAGTGTGGGGCTCCGCGCTCGGCAGCCTGGTGATGAAACTCCCAGGGAAGGTGAAGTCGACCCAGCGCCAAGACCATGGAATGCCCGAGGCCCCGCTGAACAAGCTCACATTCCCTGTCAGGCCTGAGTCACATTTACTAAACGTGGACTGTGTGCCTGGCCCTCATCGCTCATGACCCTGCTCAATCCTGTAGGGACCCTGTCACAGGGAGGGCAGGCGAGGTGCCCTAACCCCAAAGAAGACCCAACTTTCCAAGATCTCCCAGGCCCCACGGCGCAGCAGCCCCTGAGGCCTGGAGGTGCGGCCGTCAGCAGAGGCCCATGCTCCAAGGCTCCATGCCCCTGAGCGCCTCCCCAGACCCCGCCACTGGGACACAATCCTGTGTGTGCCCTGGATGTGCACAAGTTGCAGGGCCAAAGCAGGTGCTCGGCTGCACGGAGCGCATGGCTCCAGGGCGGACCAGCAGGTGACTACAGTGAGTTTCCTCCTGAAAATCCAGGATTTTCTCACCTCCCCATGAGGAGCAAGTACACCTTGTCTGTTTGGGAGAAATTTTGAAGTAAGTCCTGTCCCCCTGGAACGTCCCCTCCGGGCCCAGCCCTGGTCCCAGCCACGTGGCTGGAGCGTCCGCCGGACGGTAAGGCATGAGGAGTCGTAGCTCAGTGGGTTAGCACCCAAGTACTGCCCAAGAACATTCCCTCCTGCCGGGCCTGCCCACAGAGGAAGAGAGCCCAGGACACAGCAGGTATTGGGAGCGGCTGTGACCCAAGCCCGGGCCTGGATGGGGCTCTGCCCCCGCCAGACCGGGGACATCACCCACGCCATGCAGCTGCGGCACGTCTGGCTCAGCACCAGAGCCGGGGGCTCCCGGTCATCTCAGGGCAGGGGGCAGACCCGAGGCTGCAGTGGGCCCCGAGGCAGGCTCTCCCCGGAAGGGATGTGGCGCAGCACCGCACCATGAGCAGCGGCCCCCAGCTGCGGCTCTGACCACGGCATGAGGAAGTGGAGGGCTGCCCTGAGCACGCCGGGCGCAGACACAGGCACTCAGGGCCACGGCTGAGGTCGGGTCAGCATGGGGCCAGCCAGCCTCGGGGTTCCTGGCAGCAGCACTGCCTTCTGCGGGAAAAGCCCGGAAACATCTGCTCTGCTCCAGTCAGCAGTGGCAGCCACGGGGTCTAGAAACGGAGACGTCAGCACCATCTGGTCCCTTCCTGGCCATCCCCAGCTCCTCCAGCACCTGCCCCCACATCCTCCTGGCTCCTTCCAGCCAGCGTCTAAGCGAGAGGCCCTGAATCGTGTGTAACACTGACGGTGAGAACCACCAGGACAGCGATCCTCCGGGAGCCCGGCACCAGGCGCTGGACGCCGGCCATCCCGTTCCTGCCGGGCTGCGGACAGGACTCCTCCTTGCTCACAGAAGAGGGGCTCCTGCTGCCCCGGCCAGGAACCAGGCTCAAATCTGATGCCAGAGCCGTGCCCTCCGCCCCACATCTGCAGCCCAAGGCCCCAAGCCTGGGTGCAGTCCCTGCTCTGCACTTCTGGCTGCCGTGCTGCGGGCCCCTCATGGGAGCGAGCAGGAGGCTCCGAGCTCTTCCCATAGGGTCCCGGTGAGCGTGAAAGCAGGTCAGGCACCTGACACGGCCCAGCTCAATGGACAACCACCAGATCGTGTGGTTTGGGAGGGAAATTTGTCATGGAAACAGTGAGCCGAGCTGGGGCACCAGGGGATGCACTACCTCGATCAGCCATTTGTTCTGTACAAACTTCTGCAGCACCTGCTCCGCCTCCTTCTTCCTCATCTTCTTGCCTTTAAGTTGGTCAACCAGGTTCAAAATATTCGTGGAAGACGCAAAGCCAGTTTCCGAGTCAATAATCAGTTCCAACTGGAAGACAGCAACATGTACCACCTTTATCCATCAAATCGGTAAAAGCAATGTCTGAGCAAGAACCCCGATCCTGGCGGGGAGAGGGCGGCAAAACCGCTCCTGACCACGGGCAGAACTGGGCCCCCAGACGCTCTTTCAGGAGGCTGGTCACGTAGGGCACCGACAGCCACAGGCCGTCCTTCTGACTCGGTGCTCAGCCTGCGACATCATGCCAAATGACGGACCTTAATGCGCTCCAATCAAGAATCCTCTCTCGCCCCCCTCCCCCCCCGAAGGGAGAGAAGCTGGGGGATGAATGGAGGCGGCACCCCACACGGGGAAGCATCGGGGGTGGGGACCAGCTGGAGGCAGACAGGACGGGACAGCAGAGCCAGGGAGGGGCAGGGAGCAGGCACGCTCGGGAGTTGGGGAGTTGACAGTCCCCAGAGGAGGCTCAGAAAGGAACGGTTGTAAGACTAGTCACCAGAGACCGGGACTGGCCAGATCTGGATGAGGCCAGAATGTCTCGACTGTCTTTATGTCCTGGTCCTTAGAAGATGCCCCCACGGCTGAGAACCACTGTGGTGGCCAGTGCTCAGCCGGGCGAGTGACAGGAAGGCTGAGCCAACGCACTGATGCTGGGGAGAGAGCAGCGCCTCTCCAACGAGACTGCGGAAAAAGCCCATCAGGCACCTTGTTAAAATGCAGACCCAGATCCAACAGTCTGGGGCGGTGGGGGCTGGGATTCAGCCTTTCTAGCAAGCTTGCTGCTGCTGCTGCGGGCCCGGACCATGGTGCGAGCACCAGGCAGTAACACTTGGTGGCCCGCGTTGCACACCCGGAGGCCTGGTGCAAAGCCAATCTGCCTCGTCCTTCCATGGCGCCCTCCCATCATCAGCAGGCGACAGTGAGCTGCTGTGACTCCCTGTACACAGCCACCTGGGACAGCAGTGGTGACCCTCCAAGATCATGGTTTCCATCCTGACCATGGAAGACAGCAGGTTCTCCAGAAGAAGCCCAGCCATTAAACAGGAGCTACTGTACTTACGGCCTTTCTGAACAGATCCAGCTCATTCTCTGCAAAGTCTGAGGCCATTTTGGAAACAGAAGTCGTTGCCAGATTCACCTACAAAAGAGGTCAGCACGGTGGTCAGGCTGGGCCCCTCACTGGTACCTGAGCACTGATGTCCAGGGGCTGCCGGCCACAGAGCTGGATCTGTGACCAGTCCCTATGTGATAGACCTCTATCTCTAGCTCTAGTCTGCTTCTCAGAGGTTCTCAGAACTCCGAAGGTGGTGTAATACCTTCCAAACCCAGATACATCTGGGGAACTTGTCTGCACACTGAACGGAGATTCACGTGCAAAAGGCACTGACAAGTCCAGCAGTGAACAGCTCTGATTAACCGATGTAATCCAGTGTATCCATAGTCACTTGACACCACAGCCCTCTGCCCTGGACGAGTATGAGCGCCTGGCCGCGCCCCTCTCAGGTGGGCCTGGCTGGTGGGAGCCTGGTCTCCTTAGAGGGGCCTACGGCAGTGTCCTGGCCCAGACTGGGGACCTTGTCTGCTCCACCCTGTTTCTCCCCTCGCTCCCCGGCCAGGAGGCCCCGATGGCTCTCAATCCCAGCGCCCCACACCTTCTTTCTTCTCACAGGGTCCACATTTTATTCCAAACGAAAAACCACCTTCCTCCCTTTGATGCTAGCATTGCACACATTTGAAGGTACTTCATGCATTTAGCTGTCAACAAACAAATCCCGTCTTGGGCAGTGAAGTGAGCACTGAGCTGCCAGCCCCCGGCCCTCATCACGGCACAGGACACGGACAGCAGCGCCGGTGACCCGGTAGGCCAGACGGCCAGGCTAGGCCGAGTGTGTCGAGTGTGTGTGTCTCCCGCGGCAGGGCGGCTGCAACGGGCACTGCCACCTCCACCCACCGCAGTCCTGCACGGACACCAGCAGAGGGCGCCGGCGCGCGCTCACCAGTGCGTAAACCGGTCTCCCGTCGTCTTCGGTGGCTCCCTTCTTGATCTCGATATACAGGGACTCCAGGACACTGTTAATGTTGTTGATAAAGTCCTCCAGCTCCTCCACGGCAGCCGTGCCTGGAGAGAAATGGGATGGGCGGGGGGATCCAGAACGTGGGACTGTCGTAGTCCTTCCATCCACGCGAGCCCGGAACAGGAGAGCCAGGAACGGGTGAAGGCCCAGCCCCCTTGGGTCAGTGCCAATCGTGCGGCTTCTTCCTTCCTCCAGGACTCAGACCCGGAGGGTGCTGTGAGCAGGGAGGCCCACGAAATGGTGTCTGACCCTGCCCAGCTCTTCCTGCCCTTGCTGGAAGCCCCTACCTGCTGCCCCTGCCAGCACTATGCCCGGCTCCGCACATTTCCCCGTAAGGAGCCTGGCCCTGCACCGCCTCACCCGCGCTGGGGCTCTACCTTCTTCCCTTTATCCGCCATCCAGACACGCACTGAACACTCCATGCCAGCCTGCGTGCCGGCTCCAGGTCAGGAGTGGGGTGGCAGCAGCGAAGACCAACGATGACCAGACAGGGTAAGAGCACTGGCACTCACGGGGCACACCCCGGGGAGAGGCCCTGCAGCGGGCACTTTCCAGCCATCAGTCCGTCCTGCCAGCAGCCCTCTGAGGCAGGCACCAGTCTCTTCCAGATGGGCAGCTAGGCCCAGGTGCACAGGCGGCTGGCGCACCCACGCTGCACCCCCGGGGCACAGTGAGCAGAGGGGAGCCCAGTAGCATGGCTGGAGCCGGGGCTCAGATATGTATGCTGTCCTGCCTCCACGCTTCCCAGCGCTGCACAGGGAAGCCCCCTCCACTGTCCTGAGGCTGCCAGTCCATACACGGCGGGCGGGGGGGGGTACATACAGAACCCCGGCAGCGTTCACCATCCCTGGGCTGCAGGGGAGCTGAGGACAGGAGAGAGCCGGGGGCCGCTGAGGCTGCAGCGGGAGCAGGAGCCGCACGCACAGGGCCCTGCAGCCCAGGGGAAGGCCTCCTTGCAGAGCCTTGCAGAGTCGGAAGCAGAGAAAGGACACGGTCAGCTTTGTGTCTTGGAATTACCCTCTTGTGTACCGTGATACTTTTTTAAATAAAAAGTATTTTTTTTAAAGATTTTACTTATTTATTTGACAGACAGAGATCACAAATAGAGAGAGAAGCAGGCAGAGAGAGAGAGGGGGAAGCAGGCTTCCTGCTGAGGAGAGAGCCCGATGTGGGGCTCAATCTCAGGACTCTGGGACCATGACCTGAGCCAAAGGCAGAGGCTTTAACCCCGAGCCACCCAGGCGCCCCAAATAAAAAGTATTTAATAGTTTTAACTTATTACGATAATTTCAACAGATTTGTGAGAAGCAGCCAGCATACAAACAGTATGATACCACTTAGGTTAGAAATAACGAGAAAACTAATGAAGTACTGCAGGAAAGGCCTGGAAGAGGAGCCACCAAGCTGATGGCTAAGGCCACTGCTAGGAGGGAGACGCAGATGAAGGGGTCAGCCCAGGACACTTCATCTGTGCTTGACTCCGCGCAGAGAAAGAGACTTCCTTGTGTACCTAAGGCCTGTTGAAGTTGAAAAGAAAAGGACCAGTCACACTGGTGGCAGTGAAGGTCACAGCCACGCGGACCATCCAAGGGAGAGTCGTGACCCAGGCAGAGGGGCCCAGAAAAGCTAATGACAAGACCAGGACAATCACACCAACATGCAAATCACGGCAGGGGTCAAATCTTTTTAAGTAAACTTGTTCAAAGTTTAAAAAAGAAAAGAAAAGCCCGTCAATAAAAAGTGGGCAGCGACAGGTGGTCCAGAGACGCGGGACAAGCGCAGGGAGAGCATGGCGCTGGGACACGCGGCCCCCGCTGCGCGGCGCTGGGACACGCGGCCCCGGCTGCGCGGCGCTGGGGGCAGAGGCGGGCCCGGGGGGTCTACTTCCTGCCCCCCTCCAGCCTCCCGCCTCCTCAGCCACATTCCTGCCCACTCGTTCCGGAGGACGGCTCAGATCGCACTTCTTTCCACGAATGTTCTCGGCAGCCCCCGGTACGCCGGGCCTTTGCCGACCTTCCTCTTCCCACACCGAGGGCCGAGCACGGCCGGGGGGGCGGGGGGGGGGGCCGGGCCGGTGCAGGACGGCCAGGAAGCTTCTCCGCGGATGCGGAGCCCCGGCTGCTGCGGGGCCCGGCCTGGGAAGCCGGCGCACAGCTGTGGGGCCTTCGGGAGCACAGCCCCGGGGGTGACAGGGCTCCCCGTGGGCAGGAGCCGCTCCGTCCGTCCAGTATGACACAACGGCACGCCCCACCTCCCTCTGAAAGTGATAATGCACATTTTCCACCGAAAAGGCCACTCTTGGGTATGGTTCAGAAAAAGGTACCCTGTGGGCAGATCACAAGCCCTCCCATCGGACAGACTTTCCAGCGACCTCGTCCGCATGGCGATGAGCTAACAGCCCCTCCACGCCCTCCGCTCTCCCGCCCCTCCGGCGTGCTGTCCACTCTCATTTTTCAGAAACATGCCTGTTTTCACGGAGCAAAAACCACCTAAAAGACCAAAAACAAAAATACCCCAAAACAAAAAAAAAAACCCACTTCCTACTGCTGTCCTTGTAGGAGCCAGCCCCCTGCTCAAGAGCTCACGTTCCCTCTGACCACAGCTTCCTATGTCAAGGGCATGTCCGCACCCTGCCTACTGCTCACACTGTGCGTGCTTCTCATGCACTCTGCCACGCTATCTCCTCCTTAAGCGAGAGAATATACTTCTCTTGGGGCGCCTGGGTGGCTCAGTGGGTTAAAGCCTCTGCCTTCAGCTCAGGTCATGATCTCAGGGTCCTGGGATCGAGCCCCGCATCGGGCTCTCTGCTCAGCCAGGAGCCTGCTTCCTCCTCTCTCCCTGCCTACTTGTGATCTGTCAAGTAAATAAATAAAATCTTTAAAAAAAAAAAAAAAAAAAAAGGAATATACTTCTCTTGTGTTCAGGAACACCCTTTGCCCAACCCGAGTTCTGCGGTCATCCGCACGGTGCCGTGCTGCGGTCCCAGGCCCACCCCACCTTTCTGGGGGACCCCAGGTGAGTCTCACCCTTTTCTCCTCCCTGAAGGCCACCGACTGCCTCACTTCCAACTTCGCAAGTCTAAACCACATCCCTCTGACCGGCTCTCTGGCGCGACCCTCTACTCCAACCCCCAGACTCCCACTCCCCCAGCGTCCTGGACACGCCCCTCCCAGGCAAGAACCAGACCAGCCGAGGGCAGGTTCCCGTGCCCTGGCCTCCTGCAACTCCCAAGCAGTGCCTTCCTCAATCACCTGGCTGCTCTGTCACCAAATCCGGCTGCCCCACTCATGGAGTCACCTGGTAACCTTTGCTGATAGCCATTTCCATCTCTAAACAGATCTTAGCTTTTTTTTTTTTTTTTTTCTTTCTTCAAAGGTATGATTTGGGGAGAAAATAATTCCAGGTACCCTTATCCAGAGAACCGGAAGGCAGGGAGCTGAAGGCCCCAATCTGAGGTCTGGAGGAGTGGCCCCAGCCTATCGGATGGACCCCCTCAATCCAGAAGGGACAAGAGAGCTCAAGGTGGTTCCAGCTCGGCCACCAAGAAGTGGGAAGGTGGGAAGATGGCTTTGGCCAGAAGGTTGTCCCACGTCCTGGTGCCCTCTGGGTCCTGCGCGTTCCCCAGCCTGGCCCCCAGCTGTCAACCAGTCCTAGGTGTCTCTGTCCCCAGTGCCCTTCCGACATGGTTCTTTTAAAGGCAGCCAGAACTGGGGTTGTTGGGTTGGTACCAAGCTTCCCAACAGGCCCATCAAGTGTCATAGGCACAGCGGATGGGGGCTTCCAGACCTCCAGTCTTCTGAGGAGCTGTGTGCACAGCCGCGCCCCCACGCCCTGCCCTGCTCTTGAAGCGGCAGCGGAGACGCTCTAGTCTGCAGATCTGTACGAACGCCCTGGGCCGGAGGAGGATCGGAGGATCCCTCGGGCCCCAGTATCCTGTAAGGCTACGGTCATGATGAAGCGCCTGAGATAAAAGGCTGAACCACACACTTTGGAGGCAATTACTTCCAGTCTTAGTCCCACCATGTTGATGACTTAAGAGAATTAATAACATCACTCCTCCCTTCAGCACCCCAAACCCACCGAGAAAAAAGACAGGCTTCTGCTAAGTATCAAAGTTGCCAGATTTGTGCGTTTGAGCTGGATCAGAGGCGGGGTGCCTGCTTCCGATCAGACCTGCAGTCAGCACAACGGGAGGACCTGCTCCAAGAAGCTGTGTCAAGCAAGTCCCTGGGCCCACCAGCACTGTCTCCTCTCTGAGAGCAGGAAACCTCCACCCCAGGGCACGCAGCCCCATGTCTAAGCCAAGCAGAGGTCTACAGCTCTTTGGAGCCCCCTGGCTCCTCTCTTCTTGGGAGCAGGGTGTCCCTAGGCCTTCCTTGGGGGCTGGGGCGAAGTCATTGCAGATGAGCTACAAACAGCGAGCCTGCAAGCCCGCGGCTGTGATTCACAGGAGTGCGTGCGGGGCACTGTTCACTCGTCGCCTCACATCATCAGTACCGGCGATGGCGAGTCACGAATATCACCTTGATATGAGAGAGGCTTGGCGAGAGTCCCCATCACTTTACAAGGGCACCCAGGCCTGCCCAACCCCACATCCCGAGCCCGGCGCACGAAGCCACAGGCCTCCCCAGAACAGAGCAACCGCTCCTGGGAACACGTGCCCTACCTGTGGGGGCCGAAAGGCCAAGGCCCAGGAGAGGACAGATGGCTTTTTCGTTAGCAGGAAATGCCCTTTCGATGGGACAATTAACGAAAGGGGACTCCGTGCACTGCATGGGCTGGGGAAGCAGCCCACAAAAGGGGACACTGGTCCGCGGACAAGCAGCTGCTTCATTCTGAGAGACTGCTATATATGGCCACTGCCGTATATATTCTCTCCTTTTCTATTAAAAGTCAATTTGGTTCAACCAACTGCCCTCTTCTTGCTAATGAGGGCCCCTGCTTCCCAGCAGGCTACCAGAAACAGGGGCTCCCCACACACTGGGGCGGCGGGCGTTCAGGAAATTTGCTGCCCTAACTTCTAAGCAACAAACCGTTTTGTTCCAAACCAGGCAGCTATAGATAGAAAATGCTATTTTTAGGCAGAGGAAATAAGAGCAAAAAATAAGACCCCAAGGGACCAAACCACTTGTGGGCCAACTCGCCCTCTGAGGGGCCTGTCAGAGGGGCCCCTCACCTGCTGGGGCCGGCATGGTGGCCCACCCACGCGGCCCTGAGGAGGGAGCAGGCCAGGCCCTGGATCGGACCTGGGAGCTGGGGCACACCGGGCCAAGGGGTGGGGGGGCCTGGACTGGGAAAGGCTGGTAGGCAGGGACACGGGGCCAGAGAGGCTGTACAAGTGGTCACATCTCAGCCTGTGACCTTCCGATCAACTCCTAGGAAAAGGGCTCTCTAGATGCTCAGCCATGCGGGAGAAAGACGGGAACAGGCAACAATGCCACTTCTGAAGTCTGGTCCGTGACCGGCTCCCGAAGACCAGGGAGGGGGCCAGCGGCCATTCATGTGGCAACTACGTTCGACGTGCAGTCGTCTGTATCGTCTGTATCTGTGCATCAGCTCACTGTGCACCCCGCTTCCACCCCCTCATGATCTCATCAGGGCCTCATGAGCAGCCACAGAGGTGAGCTGGGACACAGCAGTTCTGGGTGCTTTTACAGAGGACATGGTGAGTCACAGAGCTACGGGGCTGACCCAAGACCCCGGGGCCGGCGAGCGATGAAGTATAGACTGGAACTGTGGTGTCTGGCCTTTAAGCTTTTGATGTGGTGACAAAGGACTTGAGCGTTCATTCAGAGAAAAAAGTTTTGCTTAGATACGCAACAATGTCTTGAGAATTACTTCAAAATAATATGCATTTAAGTAGGTAGCAGATGTGCAGATAAAGCAAGATTAGTCACGAGTTGCCATGTTAGCTGGGCGATGGGCTTCACTGTATTATCCTACGTTTCTGTTGGACTTTTCCCATTTAAGGGTTAAAAAAAAAAACAAAAAAAAGATCTCAATCTTCATCAACAATGTGACCTGATCCCTTGATCCTCAAGTTTTTGACTCCAAGAAGGGAAACATGGCAGTGCCCCATGACAAGGCGGATGACAAGGCAGATGAGCTCAGCCCACTAACGGTACAGGAGGACGTTGGGGGGAACAGGCTTTGAATAACGGACTCTTCCTGAATCTGTTGCTTAGAGAGCCATTTCCAAGTACACAAAGTTTTTTGTTTTTTAATCTAACTTTAGTTAGAGCGTCTGCTCCTTGGGCTTTCCTTCGAATGGCAGTACACAGAACTTCTTTCACCCTGCTGGGCACAGTTCTGGCATCCCAGCCAGAGGCACCAAGGGTCTAAGACCTACGACAACACTACCGGGCTGGTGACGGGTTGTGTGCCGACCGTCTCTGTGTGTGCAGTAAACCCACCACTGGTCAGCCCGGCCCCTCGCCAGAGCTCTGTGGATCAGTGCTCTGGTCGGCAATGGAGCAGTGCTCCCTCTGTCACAAAGGGGCCGGGGCAGGCGGCATCCCAAATTACAATGTGAGTCATCACAGAAAACTAAGCCTTTCAGCAGAACTTGACTGCTGATGCTATTAATGTGCATTTCACTTCATCTGAGCCTTTGAACACAGGTGGGCCATCTACCATGGAGACGAGAGGCAGCCCCCACTCCCACACCCCCTACTTTCCCCCCAAGGGACCCCCCGGGAGTAGATGAAGGGGGTCTGTGGGGGCTGACGGCCCATCCGCTAGACACAAAGTGGCTCTGTTCTATCCCTGGCAGGTGAGCTTCCCCCTCCCCGGGCTGTAGCTAACCCAAGCTGGCCGGTCTGGACAGAATCGGAGGTCCACACAGGCCAGGCAGAAACCCAGATGGGGACAAGCCCCGATGGGGACAAGAGCAGATGCAGTGGGTGACACGGATGTCACGTGTCCCACCGAGAGCAGGAGGACTCCTCTGCTACAGCCACATGCCCAATCTTGGGATTTTTATGAGAAATCTCCCATTTGGTTTATTTTTTAATGTGGTTGTTAATTTTTAAAACACCAAAGGGAAACGAACGGTGCCCATCAACTAGGTATGTCCCACTGACCGTCCCAGTTTCCAAATTCCAATGTGGGCTGGGACCCTACCATAAAGAGACACGATGACTGATGGGGCCACTGTGCTCCCTGACCCCGCAGGTAAGAGGCTGTGGCTGAGCCGTGAGTAACTCAGAGGCTAGAACTGTGTCACACTCATTCTTCCGAGGGACTGAATGCAGCACATGGCAGAGATGGCACGGGCTTCGTTCCAAACCACCCCCATCAAGAAGCATCACGATAAAGCCGGCCAAGTGAGCTTTTTGGCTTCCCTGTGCATGTAAAGTTATGCTTACACTAC